>NC_080674.1:189346796-189946796 GCF_030445035.2 Dasypus novemcinctus
TTTAATAATCAAAATACCTCAGACATGAGAAAGAAAATACACAAATTAGAAGGGGGACTAGGAATGCCTGTGTCCCAACTGGTTGAGATTGCTTTCAATGTTTCTGATAAGCAAGACCAGATCTAGGAAATGCGTATGAGATGCCAAGCTTCATTGGGGGCTGCAGCCATAAATTACAACTTGTCAGGAGCAAGAAAACCTTTGACAGTGCAAGGCAGTAAGCAAGAAAACCATTGTCAGTGGGTAAGACCCCTGGGGCCCTTGTATCACTAACCAGAAAGGCCATCAACTAGGGCCGCGGTAATGGGCCTACTGCGAAAAGTAAGGACACTGGAAATGGGAGTGTCTAAACCCCCCCAAAATAGCTCATCAAATGCCCACCTCAATGAGAGTGAGAGTGACCAGGACCGAAGGGGGCTAGGGGCATCTTTTGACCTGACCTCTCCTATCACTATTCCCAGAGTCCCAGGTGTCTGTAATGGTGGGAAAGAGACTTGTTGACTTTCTGGCAGACACTAGAGCCACCTGCACTGTTCTAAATAAGAAACAAGGCTCTCCCTCTCCTAAAACTGTAGCTATCACAGAGGTTCCTGGGCCATGCTCCATACGCCCTTCCTACAACCTCTCAAATGTCACCTGGGGGACACTAACTTGAAACAGCATTATTTATACATAGTGCTGTGTATAAATAGGGCCTCATTTTATGCAAACTGAACACTATGAATTCAAGTATATGTGACTGGAAGTCAAAAAAAAGGTAGAAAAGCAGAAAGAATTAAAATATTTTAAAATTATTTCTGTGATTAACTTTGCTTACTTGTTACTAGAGTGTTTATTTGCCTTATTTATTAAAAATGTGTGATAGAGGAGTGGACGTGACTTGAACAGTTGAGTGCCTGCCTCCCATTGGGAGATCCTGGGTTTGGTTCCTGGTGCCTCCTGGTGCCTGCTAATTGGCAAACAACTACCAGACAATTAGCATCCACCGAGCAAAAACAGTGAACAGACAACAAGCAGAAAACAACGAGCAAACAGATGAGGGAGCCATCTCAGCGGGAAAAATGCGTGATGGGTATGTTCACCTAAGAAATATTTATTAAATACTGGGGTTTGCCATCATGCACAATTTTCAGTTTACATGAAGGGTCTTGGAATATGTTGGTTGTGTAAAATAAAGTCCTACTGTTTGCCTCACTGTCCTATGTCATGGCCGGGATGTATTTATTGGCCAAGCTAAATGCTCAGGTGACTTTCTCCTCAGAAAGACTAAGTATCAAAGTTCCTCCCAATCACACATGTGCACTTCAAGCTGCCTTATTTGCAGTTGGAAGGAGAAAACCAATTTGAGGTCCCTAAGGATATTCCCCTGAAAGTGGAACCAGAGGTATGGGCAGATGGAACGCCAGGAAGATCCAAACTACTGAGCCAGTCAAGGTAAAAATTCACCCTAATATGAACATCCCCCACTTAAAACAATCTCTTAAGGAGGGAGGCCAAAGAAGATACAGCACCACTGATGTCTTTTTCCTGACGCCGGTGGATTCAGCTTGCTGACCTCCATGCAATACTCCTATAACACAGGAGGTCACGCCCCGGGAGGCTGACCGTATGTCTTGATGTTCCAGAGAAGCCACATGGGAGGCCAGCAGCGGCCATGCCATTTATGACCTGCAGAGCCCAATGGCAGCAGGGTAGGAGAAGTGCTGCACACCACCCGTTGGATACAACAATACTCTATACCATTAAGCAGCAGCAGGGTAGTGAGCCGTACAGGCAACAGCAAGGAAAATCAACCTCCTAGTTACTGATTACTAGACCTTATGATTATGATCTCAGCAAGAACTTCCTATGTTTATTGCGCCTTGTTCTCCCTGTTATGTAGGTAGGCTACTGGCCAGTTCAGCCCTACTGCCTTCCGTGCCTTAAGGGTTGTGGAAAGGGCGCTCCTGCCTCCACTTGCCCTACACTCCACCCCAATGCTCTTTCTGCCTTACAATGTCCCGTTAGATCTTCCTCGATATCTGGGTGGTCAGAACATTGGCGCGATGTGCACAGAGGCTGCAGCCACAGAAGAGAGCACAGCAACTTGCTAGAATAGTTATGGCGGTACAGATAGGATTTATAAAAATGTTTTGCCAAGTTTCCCCTAGAGAAGTAAACCATTGTGAAAAAGGATTGGAGGTACACTTACCGATGTTATGAATTTCTATTTGTAAATCAGCTAGGGCAATAGAAATGTTATGGGAATAATCAGTAATACATATACAGCATTCACTTCCTAACATAGCCCACACTCCTCTTTGTGCCGCAGTGAGCATATCTATTCCGCAGCACTACCTTATGCGTTTGGGTGGTTTCCTCATTTAATAGTTGGATTGATTATGTAATATCACTTAGAGCCTTAGCAGTGTGATTGGCTAGTGCTATGATTGCCTTCTTTGTTAATTCTTCGTCCATAATTACCCTTGCAGAAGGGCTCATGATAGATACAGGAATAAACCAAGATTCCAGAGCTCTCTGCTCAACCTTATGGCAGGCTTTAACTGAAAGCCAGTTATGGAGCAGCTGTGGGAAACAGGTTAATACTCATCCTGGAATATATGGCTTACCCCGTTGGCACCGTCCAGTCCAGTTGTAGGGAAGGTAGGACCATCCATGGGCCCTGCAGGTCAAAGGGAGCCCCATGGCAGAATGTAAGCTTCTAGAGTGGAAGAGGCATTCTGATAGCTCCAGGCAGTATTCATGGAGTTCCAAGCTCCGTTATGTAAATGCTGCATAGTAATGTTGGCAGGGGGATTGTCCACCCTATGTTATGAGTACCATTGCCTATGGGTTCCTGTCTTTCTATACAGGGCCCTCTAGTCTTTACTTCAGTTTGTATAGTAGGTACCCACCTGACTCCATCCCAAATGGAATATGCTAGGAAAGGTTTAGGGCACTTATATCGTTGTTTGACCTGCTTGTATATTTTTTGTTTGTATCATTAAAGGACAGGCTTGTAGTATTATTTAACCATAGGATTAGTTGATTCCATTCATCTTGCATAGCAAGTTGTATGGTCCACGCAAGTACCATAGAGGCAGCAACTGGGATCTCTGTGCAGATCCAGCAGTTTCTGTGATTGTGTACAGCAGCCAGTTGTCCTGCCCATTCTACAAAGGTATTGGAAACAGCTACAGTATGGAAGAACAGAGAGATGTTTAATAGGTACTATACTAAAATAGGTAAATCTTGTTTATCAGGTAAAACATGGGAGTAGTTCTATCTTTAATCAACACTGTTATTACAATAGGTTCTTTCTTGGGGTGGTAATACCATGCCTGCTCTCCATCCACTGTACTGGGCTTCATATTTAGTAGCTGAATTGGTGGTGTCCTAATTTGCCATACAGATATGATTTAAGTCCCTTTAGGGATACACCTGATAAAATATATACAATTTGTAGTGGCCATGTAGCTATAATGGGGAATTTGTGGACATATTTACCTCTAGACCTTTTCCCCAAGGTCTGAGAAGAGCACACCATTGTGCCTCTGTTTTTATCTCCCAAGGCCACTGTAACATACCTGACCCCAGGGTTAGAGTATGGGGCACTGGCAACAGCACATTATTAGAGGGGCCAATTCCGGGTTTGACTTTGAGAAAGCAAAGTCTTAAAAGTTGCTGGGGACGGAAGTGAGCGGCAGGCCGACTGACACTATCAGGGCTGAGAGGCGGTGCGGACAGCGGGCTGCAGATGCATGCCAGAGGGCTTGGATATCAGCTAAAGGACAGCATTCTAGTTACTGAACTTGCAGCAAGTGTCCCTTTTGAAAGTCAAGATCTTCGGAAAGGTTTTTGTTGTGTGAAAAATGAACTTTTGCTCACTCACCTTCTTGAATTATCTGAAAAGAATTTCCAGCTCAACCAAGGTAAAATAAATTTTTCCACACTGAGAAACACCCAGGGACTGTTTGCTCCACTAAAATTACAGATAGGATTTGGCTCAACTGATAGAGCATCTGCCTACCACATGGGAGGTCCAGGGTTCAAACCCAGGGCCTCCTGACCTGTGTGGTGAGCTGGCCCACATGCAGTGCTGATGTGCACAAGGAGTGCTGTGCCACGCACGGGTGTCCCCTGTGTAGGGGAGTCCCACGCTCAAGGAGTGTGCCCCACAGGGAGAGCCACCCCATGTGAAAAAAGTGCAGCCTGCCCGCCCAGGAGTGGTGCCGCACACATGGAGAGCTGATGTAGCAAGATGATGCAACAAAAAGAGACACAGATTCCCGGTGCCACTGACAAGAATGCAGGTGGACACAGAAGAACACACAGTGAATGAACATAGAGAGCAGATTACGGGGGTGGTGGGGGTGGTGGTGGAGAAATAAATAAAAAATAAATAAATCTTTAAAAAGAGCTTACAGATGGTCTTCAAGGCAGTGCAGCAGGCTCAGTGGCTTCCATTTCTTCCACACACAAACTTTTCACTGGATATTTTGAGGGGTAGTGATGAGACTATTGGATTTGATATTCCTAATGATCCATCACAAAGTGAAACAATGGGGGAACCACACTTGATGGTTGAATATAAACTTGGTTTACTGTAGCTCTTGTGCTGTTAATGAAAATAGTGACTGCATCTTGTTTATAGTTGTCTTCTTACTATAATTTGATGTACACAACATTAAAAGTACTGACACAATTTTTGTCTAAATTGTATCAGTGATCATTTTAAATTATTTGGTTCTTTTGTTTTATAGCAATGTGACAATTGAAAACACTAAAGGGAGATAATTTTAAAACTAATATATGTTATCGCCAAATTTTATCATTGCTTTTGTTCCTCAGTTCACACAGACTTCAGAATGAAGAAATGTGACCTCAATGCAGCAACCAGACATTTATTTAATTACAATTCAGTGTCACAGCTCACGTGACCAGGGTGCAGTTGGAAATGCACAGGCTTTGGGGCTGTGCTAGATATAGGGTCACTGTGCAGCCGCCCTGGGGGTGGAGCCTTAAGTTGAGATGCGCTCATTGGTTTGTCATTGGGTTCCACATGGGAGCATTGGCTAGAGTTTGGAAGCTTGATTAGCATTTTATGTTAATAGGGTATGCTATCTGGGAGGCATCAGATTGGCTGATTATTAATTAGGGCAAGGGCTTGAAAATCTCTTACCCTATTGGTTGACTCTTCCTTCCTCTGCCTTGGGGTCACAGTTAGGTCACCAGCCCGCTTTCTCATTCCCTGCTTTTTCTCTTATGGGAGATGGGACAAAGAGGAGAAAGAGCAGGATGATTATTAGGGGAGTCATAAGTGGGGAGAAGATAGGTAGGATCCATTCCTGGAGAAGAGGTTTGAAATTGTCCTCTCGCTTCCACTTTTCAGCGTTTTGCTTTGCTTCTTGGATTCTGTTCTGGATTTTTCCTGAACTATTAATATTAAATAGTATTTCTCTCCTACAATGCACAAAGAGAAATGGGAGAAAATAACAGACTATGGGTCCCAGGTAGAGAGGAGGGGGCTGAAAAGAGATAAAGAGGGCTGATTCACAGATTACAATTACAAATGCCCAGGTTTACTTGCGTGCTGCTCCAGGCAGGGGGAGAAAAGGCAAGAACAGGTCATTTGGATTTTGTGCTTGTTTTTTTTTTTTTACAACAAAGGTGGTTTATTTTAAAGATTTATTTATTTATTTCTCTCCCCTTCACCCCCCTCCCCACCCCGGTTGTCTCTTCTCTGTGTCTATTTGCTGTATCTTCTTTGTTCACTTCTGTTGTTGTCAGCAGCAGGGAATCTGTGTTTCTTTTTTTTGTTGCGTCATCTTGTGTCAGCTCTCCGTGTGTGCGGCGCCATTCCTGGGTAGGCTGCACTTTCTTTCGCACTGGGCGGCTCTCCTTACGGGGCGCACTCCTTGCGCGTGGGGCTCCCCTATGCGGGGGACACCCCTGCGTGGCATGGCACTCCTTGCACGCATCAGCACTGCGCATGGGCCAGCTCCACACGGGTCAAGGAGGCCCGGGGTTTGAACCGCAGACCTCCCATGTGGTAGACAGACGCCCTAACCACTGGGCCAAGTCCGCCGCCGTGCTTGTTTTTGAAACCATTATTCTGCCTTTTGCTAATGTTGGGGGAGGAGTCCCAGTTGTTGCTGTTTTAATTGGTTATCCCACCCATCATTCCCCTCCTCCTGGGTGGCCCAATGATAAGGCCCCTGGAGGATATTCAGGGCTTCTCTTGACTGTTGGAGGAAATCGTAGTCTGAACAGGGATTCTCAAGGTTCTCCTGGCAGAAATCTTGCTGGGAATCTGCATGTTTAATGGCAGCAGGTTTTTTTGCCAGGTTCCAGATCCATCTATTGATTCCTAATCTAGTCTGCCTCAACTCCCCTCTAAGAAAGTTTATTCCTTTATTCTTAAAGGGGTGCTGAAGGATGATGGTCATTCTTCTGTAAGTACTTTATGCTGGTTAGGGACCATAGGCCCTACCTGACAAGGTGTAAAAATCCTCTTGTTATTCTATTGCAGTTGGAAGAAGATGAATCTGGCATCCTGGGTGAAGCTGGATGAAATCCCCGTATGGCGAAGAAGATGGTGATTCTGAAAGAAATAAACTTAATTAGAATTTTAAGGATATAGGGTTTCACTAAAGGATACTAGAACGCAAGAGTAGAAGAGGCCAGGTGCCTATAAAGGCTGTATCTTCCTGAAGTTGGTGGGCTTTCTTTTGCAGATTTTGAATGCTATTTCAGACTATTTTAGGGTGATTTACATAGGGAGAAAATAGGAAATGAAAGCAGACAGGTTTCTTAAGAGGTGTCTGGTTTACCCTCCCCATAGCAGTAGGCATTTGGGTTAGAGTTAGAGGGAACAGCTGGCTTTGACATAGACTTTGTTTCTTGAAGAGGTATTTCAGGCACTTGGGTGTCTCGTCAGGGCTTTTGGTGAGCTGGCACTTCTTTGGACAGCTGGCTTCACTCAGGATTAGTGCACCCTGCTGGCAGTCCCTTTAACTTTGATAGCTATGGGATTGATCGGAACTACAGAGTGAGGTTCCTTCCATTTTGGCTGTAATTGAGAGGGAAGCTCGTTTTTATGCCAGGTTTTTTTCAGAACCTGGTTCCCAGGTCCTGGGTAAGGATAGGTTATCCATGGACCATCTCAAAGGGGCTGAGCTGAAGTGGGTCCTAGCTGCTTCATTTGCTGTTTCCTTCCTGGTGGGAGAAGGCTTAGACCTGGTAGGATGACATGTGGACTTACCAGTTCTCCCCAGGGTAGGAGTGGGACAGGTTCTGGAATAAGGGCTAGGAGGGGGACATGGGTTAAGCATGCCTTTCATTAACTACTTAGAAAATGAAGTTTACCAATACCTTTTAACATGTTCAGTGTCCCTCTGCATATGATCTAGAATAGAAAAGATATCACTGTTATCATCAGGCATGTATCTAGAATAGGAGAAATACAGGTACAGTACTTAAGACTAATCAATGCACTGATTAATGCATTTTTTTTTAATTGCATGTAATAGATCTGAACTCGAGGTTTGCATTACCATACATGTTATCTTCTCCATGGGAGCAGGTCATAATGCCAATTGTGTTTAAGTTCTACTTAACATTATTTTGGTAATCACTGCTCCTCTTGGTATGCCCTTCACACAGTGAGCATGCTGCAGCCCTGTTGACCCTAAAGAGAAGCTAAGCTAGGAAGGTAGTTTCCAGTATTCCACCAGCTTGGTGCATAGTGCCCTTTGGCACCTTGAAACAGTGCCAGTCTGGAGGCGATATCCATTGTATATCTGACCATTTTGAGCCATCACTGGCCGCTGCAAGAGGCCAAAACTGCAGCATAGTCTTCATCCACTTCAGGAGCACAAACAGAGATGCAGTAGATACCTTTATTGTTTTAGGGGTTGGCGACCAACCTAGCCAGTAACTCAAATGGAGAAGCAAAATGCAGTGTATTGAAGGTCTGGTACAAGAGGGTTTGACAGTGCTAAAGTCCATCTCTTTGGATTTTGATACATTTTTTTTTTTTTAACACTTCCAGTGCAATGTGTAACATATTAAATGAACTTAACTTTTCAGTGCTTTGATTTTACATCTATATCTTTACCGTGACGATGTTACTGGCATCAGTTCAGTTTCTGTTTAATAATGACTTCCTGGGGTTAGCCATTTAAATGTTTCAGTTTAAACAACACTTCTACAAACTTCTTATAACTATCCATAACTACATAGACTATAGTTCATTTCAATTTAGGCAAAAACAATTTTTTTAAATGAAGAGGTTTGTAGTAATTTCATTAGTCAAAACTTATAATTTCTTTTCATCATTTAAAATATATCCATACTGACTTACCAATAAATAAGTGCTTATTTAATTTTTGGTCATTTGAAGAGCTCTTTTAAGAATTTTCATTTGTCAATTTAATATCAAAATATACACTGACACTGAACAAACAGAGACAAACACAAAAAGTGTTAAGGCACACCAACAGAAGCATGAAACTGGGGAGGGATCCCTTTTTCTTTGGGGGGGGAGGGTGGTTCATGGATATCCTGCTTAGGAGGCCCTGCATCCCTCTCTTCTTGGGGTCCTGGGAAAGTAGCATAAAAGGTGATATAGGGGATCTCTGTCCACTTCCCCTCTCTTTTGCAAAAAGGATTGAGCTGTAAAATGGTGTTACAGTTGAAAGTCCCATTAACCAGCCATTGTTCTTCGAATTCTAGTTTGTATTGAGGCCATTTGACATTACACAAGAATATTATCCATTTGTGTTTCAAGTCAGACAAGTTAAAGTTTTTCAGTGTATGAGAATGCAACTGACGGGGATTCCAGGGGATGGACTCTCCTTGTCCCATCCAGATGACCTAGGAGTCTAACGACCTTAGAGGCCAAAGACCTTGGAAGCCAAAAACTTAGAACACCAAGTGTAGGTTGCCAGGTGGGCGTCCCTGCCCAGAACCGAAGGTGCTTTAGGAAAACACAACGTAGAGAGGTGTGCACTTCTCTACCCCCACTGACCCACCACTTCTGAGCTGGCAGAAGGAAGGGTGCACCTGAGATGTGAGGACAAGGAGTGGACTCACCTGACCAGGATCTTGTGGTGTTGCAGGGATTAGTTGTGCTGATATTGGTCATGTAGATCCTAGTCACGGCACCAAAAGTAATCGCCAAATTTTACCACTGCTTTTGTTCCTCAGTTCAGACAGACTTCAAAATGAAGAAATGAAACCTCAATGCAGCACCCAGACAATTATTTAATTGCTTTTCAGTGTCACAGCTCAGGAGGCCAGGGCTCAGATGGAAGCACCCTCAGTGTTATAGCTCATGCCTGGCCAGGGTGACAGAAGCGCACCACAGCTCAGGGTTACAGCTTGGGTGACCAGGGCGAAGATGGAAGTGCACCGAGGGCTTTGGGCTGTGCTAGATATAGGGTCACTGTGCAGCCACCTGGAGATGGAGCCTTAAGTTGCGATGCTCTAATTGGTTTGTCATTGGGTTCCGCGTGGGAGCATTGGCTAAGGTTTGGAAGCTAGATTAGCGTTTTATGTTAATAGGGTATGGTAACTAGGAGGTGTTGGATTGGCTGATTATTGAAGCTAGATTAGCATTTTATGTTAATAAGGTATGCTAACTGGGAGACTTCAGATTGGCTGGGTTTTTTTTTTTTTTAAGATTTACTTATTTTTATGTATTTGTTTCTGCCCCCCTCATTGTTTGCACTCGCTGTCTGCTCATCTTTTTTTTTTAGGAGGTACTGGAAACCAAACAAGGGGCCTCCCATCTGGGAGGGATGCGCCTGATCTCTTGAGCCACCTGTACTCCTTGGCTGATTATTAATTAGAGCAATGGCTTGAAAATCTCTTATCCTATTGGTTAGCTTGTCCTCCCTCTGCCTAGGGGTCACAGTTCTGTCACCAGCCCACTCCCTCAATGCATATTAAAACAGTGGCCTTCTAAGACTTTTAAAAATCATTGTTGGACGGCAGACTTGGCCCAGTGGTTAGGGGATCCCTCTACCACATGGGAGGTCCGTGGTTCAAACCCTGGGTCTCCTTGACCCATGTGGAGCTGGCCCATGCGCAGTGCTGATGCACGCAAGGAGTGCCCTGCCAAGCAGGGGTGTCCCCCTGCGTAGGGGAGCCCCACACTCAAGGAGTGCGCCCCGTAAGGAGAGCGCCCAGCGCGAAAGGAAGTGCAACCTGCCCAGGAATGACGCGGCACACACGGAGAGCTGACACAGCAAGATGACGCAACAAAAAGAAACACAGATTCCCATGCCGCTGACAACAACAGAAGCGGACAAAGAAGAAGCAGCAAATAGACACAGAGAACAGACAACCAGGGTGGGGGGCGGAGGAAGGGGAGAGGGGAAAAAAAATAGACTTTGTCAAGAAAGTAAAAAGGAAACCTACTTAATAAAAAAAAATCATTGTTAGTGAATATGATAAATCTGCCTGCAGGTTCCAATTAAACCCATTTTCTAGATAGTCCAAAAACTTAATTTTAAAGAGTTGTTATCAATATTTGAGTGTACAGCCTTCATAGTAGCATCTTTCCAAATAAATATTTGTAATTCATTTCACTGGCAACTTCAAATTAAGAACAAAAGATGTTTATGCTTTATTCTGTTTCAGTATCATCCATTAATACTCATAAGAATATTTGCTTTATTGATACTATTTTAAACTACAACCATTTTTTATTCTTTCAGGTTGAAAACGTAAGTTCAGAGGTTTTGATTTTGGTCTTGCCTTTAAGGTGAAAATATTAAATAAAATGACCAGCAAATGTGAAAAAAAAAAAAAAAAGGCACTAGGTTGTGTTTTCTAAAGTGAGAAAACTTTTTTTTCTATAGCTAAGGATAAAACAAAGATATCAAGGAGCTATTTTGATAAAACAGACTTTCTACTTTATATGCTGATTAGTCAGGAGAAAATTTGTTATAACCTTCCACTAAAATCAATGAATGATTTAAGAAACTTTGTTACTTTAACAGAGAGAAAGAACCAAATTTTGGTTTTGTAGCAATACACTATTTGATACTAAGGCTTTTAAAACTTTATAGATAGACCTATTAAATTTTACCCAACTTTGACCACAAAGATTTCTTTTCTGCAATCTTACTGTGTTCATTCAGGTTTCATTCTACATTCTTATTTTTTCTTAATAACCAGTTTTATTTTAGGACAAAATTACTTTTGTTTTTCTAAATAAAAAAGAAACAACATTTATGTACCTTGTATACTCAAGTTACCAAAATGGTTTTGGAAACTGGCCTCCAAGCAAACTTCTTACAACATATAATTACTAGCAAAATTAAACAAATCTGCCAGAGTAAGGACTTAATTTGATTACCTGCAAACATAACTTTACTTCATCTTAAATACTTGCTAGCATGCAATACCAGAATATTGATAGCTCATAAGAAATAGTTTTCAGAAATATATGCTTTCCTTAGTTTACTATTTTATCAGTACTTCAGTGAGGTATATTATAAAAATTCCAAAATTGTGAATAACTTCAAAAGTATACTGATTGCCAGGTTCTGAAACACACTATAATTATTTAATTTGTTTTAATCATAATTTAGAAAATAGTTTCAGAGCTTTTAAAGACTTTTTACTGAAATTTGACGATTGGATTATTCTCTTACTTTAAGCCTGTTAAAAGGTTTAAATTAGGAAATAACAGGACAGGCTATGACTCTTAAATTTCTGGTCTAGTAGATAAGATTTTTAAGCTAAACTTGCATCTTCTTATCTTGTTACACCCAGCTCAGCTAAACCTGCATTAGGAAAAACTTTCTTCTCTTCCCAATAGTTTTGTTTCTTTTTATTTGTTTGTTTTTTTCCCATCAGTTCCCCTGAATTGGTTTTTTCCTTTTTGTTTGCTTGTTTTTGTTTTTAGGAGGCACAGGAACCAAACCTGGGATGTGTGGGAAGCAGACGCTCAGAGCTCAACAGCCTGATCCACATCTGCTCTCCCCAGTAGTTGTTTTTTTTTTTTAAGATTTATTTATTTATTTCTCTCCCCTCCCCCCACCCCCCCACCCGGGTTGTCTGTTCTCTGTGTCTATTTGCTGCGTCTTCTTTGTCAAGGAGGCCTGGGGTTTGAACCACAGACCTCCCATGTGGTAGACGGACACCCTAACCACTGGGCCAAGTCCGCCGCCCCCAGTAGTTTTTATATTCAGGTTTCTATATAAACTTTCTGTCCTGCTTAGCTTTTCTGATTTGGGCTTCAGAAATATTCATATACATATAAGCACTTACATTACTTTTAGCAATTTGAATAGAGCTCTTTTAAGGATTTTTGTTATTTTGATAATGCCATACTGAGATGTGAAAATATACACTGAGCAAATAAGCAGACAAAAATACAGAGTTAGACACAGAAACACACAACTCACTAATGTTACCCATAGTTCTCATTCTTGTACAAGGAAAGTTTAAACTGTAAATTAGCATTATATGTAAAAGATCTCTTTGAAGGGTATTTTTTATTATTTTAACCTGTACTGTGGGGTCCCTCTGGGCTCTTTCCCTGAGTAGGTAAATTAGAGTTCACACTGAGATAGTTATTAAGTGTTAATAGCGTTATTAACACCAGTGGAGGGTTGACAGACAGGAGTGTCTTAACTGAACCATGGGGGAATGGAAGTTTCTATGGATTCAAACAGGGAAGAATAGTTACCATTACAAAGGTGCAGCCAGTTCTGAAACACCCACAAGTAAAGGCAAACTCAGTTTAGAGTTGCCATCATAATAGCAAGCCTAGGCTAAATAACAATTTCAAATGTTTTTCTTTTGCTCTTTTATGGCATGAAGTCCTCTATATAATAGTTACGTCTTGTCTCTTGGTTACAGTTCTTATTTTATTTTTGCTTAAAAGCAAACTAGGAATTCCCTAGTTCTGAAGGCATAATTAAACATGCATTAGTGCCCACTGCAACCCTGTCACATAAAAATATGCAAGTGTTAAAAAACATAGACACATACACAAACTGGGAACTTTCATTAGCTAAGCAATTAAAACTTTTATTAGTAACAGTAATGCTGTTGAGTTTTCCCACTTTTCCAACAGTTGAACTAATTCCATGTGTTTTCTTTTATCCCTTAAATCCAATTGCCAGATAGAATTGAAATTTAAAGTTTTTAGTTTACTTTTCACTGTTATCTAATTTTATCAGGTGAACCCCATAGCCAGTTTACCAGCTCTTAGACATGAACAGACTGACAAAATTAAAGTCAGCATGATTAGAACAAAAGAAAGAATTTTACACACTTAGTTATCATGGAGAAAGACCCAATTTTAGAACCACCTTCTTACTAAGCTCCAGTGTTCGCCCATGGCAGAGACCTCGTCCTGAAACTCCCAGCTTTGCTCCTCCGGGAAAATCTCTGGGCAGCTGCTAGGCAGGGACCTGGCAGGCTCAGGGAAGCCTCACCCCCGACGAGACAGGAATTGGGGCTGCATTTTCATTAGCTTCCTCTCTTCGTAAGGGTTAGAATCCTCAGGGGAGGGGGCTGTAACAGCTTCTTCCCTGAGGTAACCCTGTAACTGGCCTAGATCTAGATTCCCATTTAGTCCCTGCATCAGGCAGGACTGAGATGAGAGGGGTTTGGAGTGGCAGGTCAGCACTGGGCAAGTGACTTCTATGCCAGTTAAGAAACTACTGCTCTTCCCTGCCACCTCAAGGGCTGAGGCTCCTCCAGGCTGATGGCTTGCCGTTGTCCAGGGAGCCCTGACGGACCCAGGCCCCTGCTCTCCCGCCCTGGGGCAAGGCAGCCTGGGTTGGGGGCCTGCCTCTTGAAGCAGATTGCTGCTGAAATGGAAGCCAGAATTGGGGTGGTCTTAAAGGGACAGGGTGCCTTTCAGGGCAACTGCTAAAAGGTGAGTTTATCCCTGGGCCTTTTGCCTGCCCCTCCTACCCGCTTTTTCTTGGTGGTACAGTTTTGATTGTTGAAAACTGGAGGCTGTCTTTTAAAGGGAGTTAATGGAAGTTTGGGGACACAGGAAAAGTTTTTGTAGCTTTTTACAAATATCTCAGGCAGGCTGGCTAATAAAATGAGTTTCTAGGAGGATCTGTCCTTTTCTAGAGTCAGGATTTTTTGTTCTGCCTCTAAGTAATTTCCCTGAGCTTATTATAATTGGCCGGTTTGGTCGTGCATTTCCTCATCCCTTTTAGGAGACATGTAACCCTGTGGTCTCTAGCCCTTAGCTCTGCATGTCCCCTCCTTCCCTTTTACACAGGTTTCATTGGAATTCAGGGTCCCATACAGAGGTTACTATGAGCTGTCATCAATTTGTACTTTGGCTGCATGGTGTGGCAGGATTGCATCCTAGGAGGCTTGGAAAAGGCTTCCTTGAAAGCTGTAAACTTTGACAAACTAAAAGAAGTTTTCCAAGACCCTACTGAAATCCCAGCCCAGTTCAAGGCTAGGCTTACAGAAACTCTCCTGGCCCATACTCATTTAACACCCAAAAGCCCAGAAGGGCAACTTTAGTTAAACTCAGTCCTTCCCAGACATCCGAGAAACTCAAACAATTTCACGAAGGGCCCCTCACACCCCAACAAGACCTAATGACAGCAGCATTCAAAATATTCTGAACCCAGCTGAAGTGGAAAGGGAGAAGCATGCTAGAGACCAGGCCGAATATCCAATGCTAGCTGCCGCTCTCTCTGGCCCCACGTTAAAACCGGACACCCGATCCCACTTTCCCCTGGGACCTTGTTTCTACTGCAGTGGTACTGGCCATTGGGCCAAACAATGCCCCAGTCCTCAACCCCTGAGCAGGCCACGGCCCCTTTGCAACCAACCAGGCCATTGGAAGAAGGGCTGTCCCTGAGCCTCTCCAGGCTTGCCGATACCCTCCCAGGCCTCCTGGGCGGCCGAGCTCCTCAGGCTGGTTGACGAGGCATTCATCGGCCCCTACCATCTGTGGACAAGAGCCTCAGGGAACACTGTTGTGGGTAAATTCTTATCTCTCCTGTTGGACACTGGGGCCACCTACTCCACCCTCACTGCCTTCGCTGGGCCCACTTACACAAGCACCATACAGGTCATGGGGGTAGAGGGTTCCTTCTTCACCCCCAGACAAACCCCCACTCTCAGGCCTCTTTGAAAACTACACCTCATCCGCCCCATCCACCTCCTGGGCCAGGACATCCTACCCTCCCTCCACGCCTCTATCTCTTCACCCCTCATGCACACTGCCACCTGCCAGCACCCTTCTCCCTCTACTCCACCCCTTACAACCCGCCCCTGAGGAACCAGACCCGAGCTTTCAAGTTAACCCTCTGTTTGGGACACAGACCACCCCTCAATAGCCCGGCATCATATCCCTGTGCCTATAAGAGTCAAAACCTCATCCTCCTTTGTTGCCATACCCCAATCCCCGTCTCCCCCACCCATTTACACAGCTTGAAACCCATCACTGGAAAGCTCTTATCCCAAAACCTCCAGAAAAGAACTCATTCCTCATACAACACACCCAATCTACTTGTTAAGAAATCAAATGGTACCTACCGCCTACTTCAAGACCCCAGGGAAATAAATGCTGCAACCATTCCTGTTCACCCAGTAGCATCCAAACCTTATACCCGCCTTTCCCTCATTCCCCCAGACACCACCCATTTCTCAGTCCTAGACCTCAAGAACTCTTTCTTTACCATCCCATTACATCCCAGATCCCAAGAACTTTTTGCATTCTCCTGGACTGATCCAGACACTAACCATTCAGCACAGCTTACCTGGACAGTCCTCCCTCTGGGCTTTAGAAAATCTCCCACCTCTTTGGTCAAGCTCTAGCCCAAGAACTGCAAAACTTTTCAGCCCAACCCAACACCATCCTTCAGTACACCGATGACCTCCTCTTACGTAGTCCGTCAGAAAGAGTGTTGCTGGGAACATACTTGTCTTATCTTCTACCCTCCCTCCTGCTCCTGCCCGCCAGTGTGGGAAAATAGCTTGAATTTGAATGTGGGAACCTGGCTTGAAGTTGAAATGTTTCCATAATACAGATAACAAGCGTGGGCTTAGGAACACCAGCCTTGACTAGACAGAACGCTGTCTGGTCAGCATGAAAACTGTTTGCATGTGGAGACATTTGAACTTTGTCATGGCCTGCTCCCTAGCATGGCTGGTGCTACAGCTTTAATAACAAGCAGCCTTGAAAATAAACATTAATAACTACTGCTTTGTAATTTCTCATAAATACGATGTGGAAACTAGGGTCGAGGCTCTCAGTTCCAGAAACTGTTGAGTCCCCTGGTCCCATCTTTATTTTCTCTCTTCTGTCTTTCTTTCTGTCCTTCTATTCCTTCAGTTCTGTGTCGCCTTCACTTCGTGCAAACCGATTGCTGAGCTGGTCCCAGCAGCTGGCACCCGAAGAACAGGGACTCGAGGGGAAGAAGAATCGCTTCGAGTGAAACTAAAGGTGTTGTCACAGCACCGAGCCCCGAGTGGTTTAGCAGGCTTCCGAGTCCTCGGTGAGTGAGGACACTCTCGGGCATTCTAGCAGGGGTACGAGGGGAAACGGAGACAGTTCCCCCGTATGTCTGTCTCCTAAAACAACTCCTCAAGGCAAGAGGAGCCGAGGCCAGTGAGTCTCATAGTTTAGAACTCCTACAGATTATAGAAAAATATTGCTCATAGTTCCCAGCAATAGGAAGTTTAGAATTAGAAGATTAGGAAAGAGTAGGAAAAAGAGTTAAAAATATTACACGTGCAAGGTATTCCACTCTCTGTTACTATTTGGCCCACCTGGACTATTATTAAGTCTGTTTTGATACTAAATCTCAAGTTGTTTTGCCTTCAGCTCCTTCATTAATTGACTTTAGAAAGTCACTTTCCCCTCGGCTGACACCTCCTCCTCCCATACCTGGAGATGCTCAGCCAAGGTTGTCAGCTTTATAACAGGGCATCTTGAAGGCTAGAACGGAGGGAAATCATGTGGAGCCACTTGTGCAAGGAAAGGTTCAGTCACAAGTACAATGTCCTGTGCAAGCAAAAGTGCTGAATTAGGCCCTTGTTAGTAAAATCATGCTTGTAAGAAAACTCTGTGTTAAAGTGTTGATTAAGATAAAATATTCTGGCAGCAACTGTGCAAATCCCCTACTGCCTACATGATGATATGGCTGTGGGGGCTGATAGAATTAAGCAGCTGGAAGAGGAGGAAAATATGGCAACATTGGTGTTCTGTTTTGTTTCCATACTGATTCTGATTGGGCCTATTTAGCCAAATTAATAAAATTAGTACAAAATTTTTATCAAGTTGTTAAAAGGAATTTTCGGTTTTGAATCAATAGTTTACTCCTGAACTTAAAGTCTCAGTGTAGTGTTCAAGAGTAGTAATCCAAAAAATGTGTGTTAACTGTCTGTCTAAACTGCTAAATAAGAGCTTAACTGCATTTATGCTGCTCAAGTTATTCTAACTGGTTGCTCATTACTAATAAAAGTGTTTCCGAGAACAAGCTTGCATGTTACAGGCAACATGGATTCCAAAAGAAATCTTAAAAGCAGTAAAATCTAAGATGTAAAATGATGGAGAACTTAAAAACAACTATACCAGAAAAGTAAAATTGAGTCAAATTGTAAACTTTATGTTTCTTTTGGTGTGTTGTAATTGTTTTGTGCTTGTCTTTTTGTTCAATGTCCGTGTATATTTTGATACCTCCAGATGGCAATATGAATTAATAAATAAAAATGTCTAAAAGAACTCTAGTCAAATGGCCAAAAATTAAATAAGCACTTATATTAATAAATAAGTTTAAATGTTAATAAGATCTCTACAATGATAAAAAATTGTACGTCTTGATTAACAAAATTACTCTGTGTCTCTTCATAAAGAATAGTTCTTGCCTTAATTGAAATGAATAGTTTATTTTTCTTTACAGGATAAAATGAAGGATATAAAACTTAAATGAATATTAAAGAAGGCAAAAAGTTTGTGGGAGTGCTGACTGAAATTTAATAGGTTGTTCAAAAAAAGTGTGGCTTGTCCTAAAATAAGATGGCTGGTTTTCATAAAATCAGAATGAACATATGCAGGACAGGACTTGAATACATATGGCAAGTTGTAGAAGGTATTATGGTAACAGTAAGTAATGGAATATATTCTGTGAAGGTGAAATTTGTCTTAATATAAAATTATGGTCTATATGGTTATAATTATAAGAAGTTTATGGAAGCATTGTTTGAATTAAAGTGTTTACATGGCTAATTCCAAGAAGTCATTATTAAACAGAAACTGAATTGATAATAACAAAAAGTAATTTTATGACAGGAAAACTTGTTGGCAGCCAGCCTCCCCTGCCAACTTGTTTCTAAAGACTGTTTCTAGTACTGCATGCTACCAGGTATTTAAAATAAAGTTATTTTTGCATATAACCAAACTAAATCATTATTTTTAAAAGTTCATTTAGTGTTAATGGTAATTGTATGTTGTAAAAGGTTTGATTGGAAACAGTTTCCAAAATCATTTTGGTAATTGTTGGAGACAATATGATGCTTTCTGGGACACAGAGACTGATTGACTATAGACAAAGAACGATTTATTGGGAAGCTCTCCCAATGGAGGGGGTCTGAAGAGAGAATTCAGCCCACCCCTGGAAGGGGGGGACTTGAATTTACACAGAACTTTCCTAGGCGGGGGAATGACAGTTGGTGGGAGGGGGTTGAGGGTCTGAGTGCAGGGCAGGGGCCAATAGGAAGCCCTAGAGGTGGAACTTTCCCTGATAGTGACTAGAAGATAGTGGGTTCGGGAGTTTTGGTTTCTTGGAATGCTGCAGGAGCAGATGTTTCTTTGTTCTGTAGGAATTTTATCTCTCTCCAATATGTAGGTAGGGAAGGTTTCCATTTCCCTTTACTCTGGTTTCTATGTGGTTTCTTTATTTAGCCTGTGGGAAGCGCCGTGCCCTTAGACATGTGGGCTTATGGGGGATGGGGTTAGCCTTTCCCCAGTGAATATCAGGGGAAGCTGAGCTACAGCTTGTTAATTATTGCAAACCTCTAACATTCACAACGTTTTGTTTATATATATGTTTATAGGGGGACCTGGGTATTGGGGTATAAGGTACTGGGCAGGAAGGGAGGGTGAGGGGATTTGGGGTGTCAGCTCTGTCTAGCTACTTCCTGCTGTCAAGAGGCAGAGAAAAGAAGTTCCCTCCATCCTGTACTATAGGCTGTGGTTTCAGGTCCCTCAGGGGTTGATATTGTTGTTCACGCAGCAGAAAGGTGTCATTTATGTCTTCCTGGATTATTGACTGGACAATTCGGTGTATGAATCGGACAAGAAGCTGTAAGAGGCCGTGGACTTGGCCCAGTGGTTAGGGCGTCCGTCTACCACATGGGAGGCCCTTGGTTCAAACCCCGGGCCTCCTTGATCCATGTGCAGCTGGCCCATGCACAGTGCTGATATGTGCAAGGAGTGCTGTGCCACGCAGGGGTGTCCCCGCGTAGGGGAGCCCCACGCACAAGGAGTGCACCCCGTAAGGAGAGCCGCCCAGCGTGAAAGAAAGTGCAGCCTGCCCAGGAATGGTGCCGCACACACAGAGAGCTGACACAATAAGATGACACAACAAAAAGAAAACACAGATTCCCGTGTTGCTGACAACAGAAGCGGACAAAGAAGACGCAGCAAACAGACACAGAGAACAGCCAACGAGGGGGTGGGTGGAGAAATAAATAAATAAATAAATCTTAAAAAAAAAAAAGGAAGCTGTAAGAGACAAGGACCAAAAAGAAGCAGCAGCAATACATTAATAATGGTGTTATAATGGGTAAAAGGATTGATTTTAAGGGTGAAGAAAACTAAGAAAGGAGGGAAACGGACTTTGGCCCAGTGGTTAGGGCGTCCGTCTACCATATGGGAGGTCCGCGGTTCAAACCCCGGGCCTCCTTGACCCGTGTGGAGCTGGCCATGCGCAGCGCTGATGCGCGCAAGGAGTGCCGCGCCACGCAAGGGTGTCCCCCGCGTGGGGGAGCCCCACGCGCAAGGAGTGCGCCCGTGAGGAAAGCCGCCCAGCGTGAAAAGAAAGAGCAGCCTGCCCAGGAATGGCGCCGCCCACACTTCCCGCGCCGCTGACGACAACAGAAGCGGACAAAGAAACAAGACGCAGCAAATAGACACCAAGAACAGACAACCGGGGGAGGGGGGGAAATTAAATAAATAAATAAATCTTTAAAAAAAAAAAAAAAAAAAAAAAAAAAAGAAAACTAAGAAAGGAATGAGGATAGCCATGACTGATTTCCATAGTTATTTCTAGGGCACTACAGATTCTTTGCTTGATTTGTGAAGTAAAAGCTGTTCTGTTGTCTGACTGCAGGGAAGAGGGAAGGCCAAATCTGGGAATGATTTCTGTTAATAGGATTTTAACAACGTCTGCCCCTTCTAAGGTTACTGGTAATGCTTCAATCCAACCAGAAAAGGGGTCTGTAAGGACTAAGAGATATTTAATTTTTTTTATTGGTGGCATGTGAGTGAAGTCTAATTGCCAGTCTTGTTCCGGTTTGGAGCCGGAACTGGTGTATTTTAAAAGAGAGAGAAGTAAAATATCCGTGGTTATTAATTTGTTGGCAAAGAGAACAGTTTCTTGTAATTATTTTTAAGAGTCTTGAGAGCTCAGGACAATGTAGAGAATTAGATAGGAGTAATGAGAGTGGTTTGTGTCCTACATGGTATTGATTGTGTAAAGAAGTAAGAATGTTATGTTTCTGCAATTTAGGTAAAAGGATTTTTCATCTTTTATGAACCATCCTTTGATTTGTTTTGGTCCAATAAGGGTAAGCTTTGAGGTTTCTTCAGGTGTATAAGGGGGAGCAGGATATGGGAGTGCTAGGAGAATGGGTGTGATAGTGGTGTGTGCACTTAAGTAGATTTTGGTAGCCTGTGCTTTGGCTTCAGCATCGGCTTGATTATTGCCAACAGATATGGGGGAATTTGATTTTTGGTGCTCTTTGCAGTGAATTATAGCAGCTTAGGTTGGAAGTGATGTCACGTTGAGTAATTGTAGTATGAGATCTTTATTTACAATGGAGGGTCCATTAGAAGTTAGGAACCCTCTCTCCCGCCAGGTGGGGGCATGTGAGTGTAGGATGTGGTATGAATATTTGGAGTCAGTGTAGATGTTTAGGGCTTGCCCGTTGCCTCTAACTAGTGCTCTGGTGAGGGCTATAAACTCAGCTTGTTGTGAAGTTGTGCCAGTGGGGAGGGGACCCAATTCAGTGGTGTTAGTCAAGGTAACAATAGCGTATCTGGCCTGGGTGGAATTGTTAAATTTAGTGGAGCTGCCATCAATAAACCGTGTGCGAGTAGGATTAGGAAGAGGAGTATCTGAAATATTGAGAAGAGGTTTAGCAAGGAGATCAAGCACATCACCACAATTAGGAGTGTAATCTGTGTTCAGTGTTTCCGGGGATGGGTTAGGATCAATGGGGAGGAGGGAGGCAGGATTGAGAAGAGGACAATGGTGTAAGAAGACGCCAGGATTTTGTAGAAGAGTTGCATGAAGGGTTAGAAGACGGGTAGAGGAGATCGATGCAGTAACTTTGAGAGTTAAAAGAGGAGATAGGGAATGCGAGGAAAAACATTGAGATGATTTATTGGGGATAGTTTAAAACTTTCTTGAACTAGGAGAGAAGCCACAACAAGGACTTTGAGGCAGGTGGGCCAGCCTAGAGTTACGGGATCTAGCTATTTGGAGAAGTAGGCAATGATTCGGTTATCAGGGCCGTATGGCTGCATTAAAATTCGTAGGGCATATCCTTGTCTGGCATCTACATAGAGAGAGAAAGCTTTGGAGGGGTTAGGGAGAGCTAGAGCAGGTGCAGTTAATAGGGCTTTTTAACGCTGATTGAAGGGAAGTTTGAATGATAGGGGGCGATCAAGTGGCTCATGTAAGTTGCCAGAAGCAGCTTGGTAAAGGGGTTTAGATATAGGTCCAAAGTTTGGAATCCAGACAGATTTGACAAGCCCTAGAAAAGAAAGGAGGTCTGCTTTAGTCTGTGGAAGAGGATAGCTTTCGATGAGCTGGATTCAGTCTGCAGTTAGATGCTTATGTGGGGGGGAAAGGTGGAGCCCTAGACAGGTTACTTCAGATTTTAAAAAAGTGTCCTTTGCTTGTAGAAACCCGGTATCACTTCTTATCAAGAAAGTCAAGCAGGGTGATAGTGTGGGTTATGGAGGTTTGTAAGGAGGGGCTACAAAGGAGGAAGTCATTGACGTATTGGAGAAGGTACTGGAGGGGAGCTGAAGATCAGAGAGATCTCCGTGTAGGGACTGTCCAAAGATATGGGGACTATTTCTAAAGCCCTGGGGAAGAATTCTCCATGTTAATTGTTGGGGATTTAGAGGGTTTTTAGGATCTGTCCATGTAAAGGCAAAAATGTCTTGGGAAGTTTTATCTAGGGGAATAGTGAAAAAGGCATCTCTGAGGTTGATTACAGTGTCGTGTGTAGTTTGAGGGGGTATGTGGGACAGAAGACTGCATGGGTTAGGAACCAGGGAACACTAGGCTGTGTGGCTTCATTAACAGTTCTAAGATCTTGCACAAGAAGATAGCTTCCACTGGGTGTTTTACTGCTAGAGTTGGAGTATTGAAGGGGGAGTTAGCTGGACGTAGAAGGCCAGCATGACAGAGTTTGTCAATGGTAGGTTTCCAGCCTTGTCGGGCAGTGATGGATAGGGGGTACTGAGGAATATTTGTGAAAGATGAGGGATTCTTACAGACTATTTTGACAGGGGGATGGTGTGATGTGGCTGAAGGGGAGCTGGTGTTCCAGACCTGGGGGTGAACTTCTGTTTGCAGTACAGGGGGAACGTCAGCAGGGAGCTGGGAGGGGAGGGTGTGGTAGACAGGAGGAGAAGGAAGGTGGTTTGGGAGGATGGGAGCGTAAAGGAAACGGAGGAGTGGAGTTTAGACAATACATGGTGGCTTAGAAGTGGGGAGGAGCAGATATGGATTATGAGGAATTGGTGGGAAAACGTATGATTTTCTATTGAGCGTATGAGTGGTTTGGTAATTAAAGGGGAAGAAGGGATGCCTTCAACTCCCACCATAATGGAAGTAGATAAAGGTCCTGAATGTTCTAGGAGGACTCAATTATGTGGCCCCGTGTCAATTAAAAAGGAGATCAGCTTACGTCCAACCTGGATAACCCTTGGTTCGGACTTACTGATGGAGATGTGGGGCCGTTCCGAACCCGGGAACCGTCAATTGTTTTTGTCAGTCCGAGGAGGTCTGGAAAGGAAGATCTTGGCTCTGGACCTGTGGGGTGCACTGGAGGAACTTTCCTGGAAACAGGGTTTTCAGGACAGTCCGACTTCCAATGACCCTTGCATTGACACACCGGACAAGGTGTAGATGGGGCCTTGGAGTAGGGCAGGAACATGCCCGGTGCCCTTCCTTCCACACTTGTCACAGGGTCCAGGTGGTGGCAGAGGGGAGGAAGAGAGAGGAGGTTTTCAAGAACTGATCCTGAGGGCAGCAGCAAGGAGGGAGGCTTTAGTCTGATCTCGCTTACGCTTTTCCAATTTGGCTTCTTCCTCTCTATTGTTAAAGACCTTGAAGGCAGCTTTAATCAGGTCTTTCTGAGGGGTTTGAGGGCCATCTTTTAACTTTTGAGTTTTTTTCTAATTATCGGGATAAGATTGGGTCATGAAGTGGTTGTGTAAGTGTAGTTGACCAGAGTCTGACTCAGAATTTAAATTAGTATATTTAAGGAGAGACTCAGTTAATCTGTTCATGAAGGCAGCTGGATTTTCATCAGGTTTCTGTGAGATTTTTAAAATTTTATAATAATTAACCTCCTTAACAGCAGCCTTTTTCATGCCTTTTTTTTATATGCAGGTTAAGAAATGGGCGATACGGGCAAGGTCAGTGGAGTCCAGTTGGTTATCCCAGGAGGGGTTAGTGGTGGATGCTGCAGTGGGACCGGCTGGATGCCTGCTGGGATCCTGATGTGCATGGAGTCTGCGACAGCAGCAGCTGCAGCCCAAATGCGTTTTTTTCTTCTGGAGTTGTGGAGGAGGTAAGGATAACGTGTGTGTCCTGATATGTGAGGTCATATGAGCGAGTGAGGTGTTGAAATTCTTTGATGTATGTCACAGGTTTTCAGAGAAAGATCCTAACTGGTCCTCTATTTGGCTTAAATCTGAAAGTGAGAAAGGAACGTGCACTCTGACTTATTCCTTCAGCTCCTGCTGCCTCCCGGAGGGCCAGAGAGGAGCTGGCGTCTGTATGGAGTTAGAAGCCTGGTGCTGGCAGAGGGGGAGGGTGCAGTGCAGAAGGAGGGGGCTAGTCCTCGTCAGCGAGTATGAGGAAAGAAAGGGGGGTTCGAGGGCAGCGCTGATGAAGGGGGAGGAAGAAGGGATGGGGGGTGAGTTCAGGGATAACACCGGAGGAGTATAGGGAGGAGGCACAGGAGGAGCGTGATCTGTGGGGTCAAAGTCGGAGTTTTCAGAAGTTTTAGGGGTGGAGTTGATGAGGAGGGAGATTTCTGAGGAGGTTTCTGGAGTAAAAGAAGAATTTGGTAGGAAGAACACGACTGGCAGAGGGAGGGGTGATTTCGAAGACAGAAAAATGCCTGAATGGAAGGGCTCTCTGGCCATCTGCCATGGCGCTGGGTAAAGTTCTCTAAGTCTTGGAGAACTTGGAAATAAAAGTGCCATTTTTCGGCCATTGACTTCCATTGTCGAATTTGTATTGCAGTCACATGGAGGTTGAATAGAAAATGAGTTTTTTAGGTCTGATGTCTCCTTCTGGGTTCAGAGTTTTAAGGTTATGAAGGAGCCAGCCCAGAGGCGTGGATTTGGGGGGAGCCGAAATTGAATTCCCCATTTTAGGTGGCTGGGGTGAGGCTAAGGACCTCTAGGACGGGGGAGATTCTGAATGAGACAGATGTTCCCGAATCAGTCAGATATCTCCAAGGAAACAGGAAACTGCTGTTGGAGCCAGACATCTCTGGAGCCGAGGGGCTTCTTCCCACGAGGACGCAGGCATGCCACCCACTGTGGCCCTCGGGGAACGGTGAGGATCCTGCCCTAGTGCTAGGTTTTCCCAGTGTGTTGCCCTGGACAAGGAAATGGGAGAGAGAGGCAGCAGGATCCTCTGGTGGAGGAATCCTTAGCTCACCCAGCCGAGATCTGATGTCCGGTGTGGGATGGGTGCTCGGCGGTGGCAGAGGGGAGACTCCTCACTAGGCATCAGTCTCCACACGACCCCAGGCCCAGGCTTTCAGCACCATATGTTGGAGACAATATGGTGCTTACTGGGACACAGAGACTGATTGACTGTAGACCAAGAATGATTTATTGAGAAGCTCTCCCGACGGAGGGGGTCTGAAGAACAGACTTCAGCTCCTTCACCAGCAGGTGGGGGTCTGAAGAGAGACTTCAGCCCACTCTTGGAAGGGGGGACTTGGATTTATACAGAACTTTCCTAGGCGGGGAATGATAGTTGGTGGGAGGGGGTTGAGGGTCTGAGTGCAGTGCAGGGGCCAATAGGAAGCCCTAGAGGTGGAACTTTCCCTGATAGTGACTAGAAGATAGGGGGTTAGGGAGTTATGGTTTCTTGGAATGCTGCAGGAGCAGATGTTTCTTTGTTCTGTAGGAATTTTATCTCCCTCTGATATGTAGGTAGGGAAGGTTTCCATTTCCCTTTACTCCGGTCTCTATGTGGTTTATTTAAACTGTGGGGAAGTGCTGTGCCCTTGGACGTGTAGGTTTATGGGGGATGGGGTTAGTCTTTCCCCAGTGAATATCAGGGGGAACTGAGCTACAGCTTGTTAATTATTGCAAACCTCTAACATTAATTTATGTACGTAGGATGTATAGAATGCGTTTTTATTATTAAAGAAACAGAAAATAATTTTGTCCTAAGATAAAATGATTGGTTATTAAGAAAGAGTAAAATGTAGGACAAAACCTGAATGAATACTGAAAGTGCAGAAGGTTCATGGAAAAGAAATTTTTATGGTTAATTTTGAGTAAGATTTGATGGGTCTATCTATAAAGTTTTAAAAGCTTTAGTATCAAATAGTATATTGATACAAAGTTAAAATTTTCTTCTTTCTCAAAGTTTCTCAAGTTATTAGTCTGTTTTAGTAAAAGTTTATAAAGAGTTTTTCTCCTGAATAATCAGTATACAAAGAAAGTCTGTTTTATCAAAATAGCTTCTTATACTTTAACCTTATCATTTGCTTGGTTTTATAAGAAGAAGCAAGTCTCATCACTTTTAAAGGAGCATAATGTTCAAACCTGCTTTTTCAAAGTCAGATCCTGAAAAGTATCTTTTTATTTCAAACTATTGCAAAAAAATTTGTTCTTTTACATCAAAAAAATTAAAGTAATAAAATAGTTAAGTTCTTTTAATATGTTATAAGTTGAATGGAAAGTGTTTAAAAGTGTTATAAAATTAAAAGGATTCTTTAACCCTCTGTTAAGTAAGGTTCTATGAGTAAAAAGTCCATATGAATACTTAAAAGAGTGTATAAAATTCCTGGATATTTACCAATGTTTCAGCATAATATTAGACAAAAATACAATGTTGTTAATCATGGTTGTAATTATTTAATAGTATGTGTCACAGTAACAACCTTTTACCATAAATTAAAGTAACACCATTGTAGTAGGCAGCAGTCCCAAATATTGCTAGTTTGTTGTAAGAAATTAATATCCAATTGTGTCACTATCACTTTGTTTTAAAACTTAAGACTTTTCTTTAGTATTTCCTTAGGCAAGTCAAGCCAGCCTGCATTCTCCTACCTGTAGAAAACCTAACAGTGGACTTTTGCAGTGCTTCCCCAAGGCTGTGTGCAGGACCCAACCATTTTCCCTGGCCTGATGGCAAAGAATCTGGCTGCATAGAAGACATCTGTGGCTGAAACCCTACTGATGACATTATGTTAACCAGTAATCCTTTTCTTCAGAATTAAAAGAAACATCAGACACAATAGTACCTCATCTTAAGAGCCTGAAATAGGCAAACATTTGGGACAGGCTACAAGGTCCCTGCTGCTCTATCAAATTCTTAAATGTTGTTTAGTTGGGTAAGATGAAACTACAACCTCTGCTGTTATTGATAAAGCACATGTTAATGGAGTTTGTAATATTGTTGGAATACTAAAAATCTTTCATTCCTCACTTACCTCAAATATGAAAACCATTGTATGCATTAATTAGGAAAGGTCCTTCATGGGAGTAGGAGGACTTCCAGCAGGCTGCTTTAAAAAATAAAAAAAAAACAAGGGAGAAGGTGGACATTGACTTAGCCTGTGACTTGAATGTGGCCAGCACCAGTATGGGCTTTGGGTGGGGTTTGTGGCAAACGCAGCAATCTAAACAAGTACCCCTTGGGTTTTAGTCATAATTCGGGGGAGGGGCCAAAGGTACAATATAAAAAAGCAACTGTGTGCAGCATAGAAAGCCCTGCTTAAAGTGACAGATTTAACTTAATAGTACCTGGTCACTCTGAAGACTGACATCCCTGTCTAGGGGTGGACTGCAAATACAGGAAAGACAGAAACGATGGACGTTGTGACTCACCCTGTGGGGGAGAGATCTGTGGAGGAACATCTGGGGTGCCTGCCAGCAGTGACAGGTGACTGTCATGTCCCTGCCCACTCCTCTAACACCCCTTGTAGGGCCATTGAGGCAGATGCCTTTGAGAAGATGCAGAGCCATACCACTGAGACCTGAGAAGAAGCAGAGCAGCTCCACCAGAAGGATGAACCTCTTGAGCACCAGGCCTTGTGGTGCCTAGCCAAGCAGTTCCGGCTGCCTGTTACTTGCCAAGAGCTCATGACTTCACCCATGAGTGTCCGTCATGCTCACTTGAGTGACTGTGGCATCGGACCCCTCCTGCTCTTGGGAGGGATGAGGTGTGCTTTCACGGCTGGAGACACTGCATCGGGACTCTCATAACAAGACAGCTACTATTTTCTGACTGGAAAATGAATCCTCACAACAATGGACCAAGTTTAAATTCAACACTGAGTTGTGGTTCCAGGTCCAGTGAAGATGCTAAGAGCAGGACCAATGAAAGCATTGAAATTACGAATTAAAGTTCCAGGTGCCCCACAGCCCAAAATGGGGGAGTAACAATAATTTGTCACTGCCTATGCCTCAAACTATACAAAATGGAGAAAACTGTACTCATTTTTGATCGAGTACTGGCCTATAAAGCCTTGCTGGTTGGCAATCTTAAGCCCATGAAAAAATAAAGTCTATTCATTAAATGTCTGCTAGTTGGAAATCTTATTGTTTGTTGTATAATCTACTGCAGTTATAGATTATGTATAAAATGCAGCTTTGAGGTTGGTAGAAGAATTACAAACTGTAAATATGAGCTTATGCCTACAATGGGATTGGAATGTATCTGGTTTTGGTGTGACAACTTATGTATATAATAGCAGTGATATTCCTTAGGAATCAGTGAAACGTCATTTGTGTGGTCATAAAAACAATTTAAGCTTAGATATTTCTCAATTACAAGCCCAAGTAACAAGCATTCAACAGGCTCATTTGCCTCACAAACTATGACAGGAATTGTGGATGGATTAAGGTCCCTGAACCCTGTGATATGGATTAAGAGTTGGGGAAGGGGTCTTCTAGGAGGTATATTAATTATCTGTTCCTATCTGTTTTGTGTGTATTTAGTCCTCAGATGCATGCTACAAACCCTCCAGGATATGAAGCAGCAAGAAATTGCCAAATCTGCCTTCACTGCTTTGCAAAAACAAAAAAGGAGGAGATGTGGGGAAATAGCTTGAATTTGAATGTGGGAACCTGGCTTGATGTTGAAATGTTTCCATAATGCCGATTGGAAGTGTGGGCTTAGAAACACTGGCCTTGACATATGGAACGCTGTCTGGTCAGCACGAAAACTGTTTGCATGTGGAGACGTTTGAGCTTTGTTATGGCCTGCTCCCTAGCATTGCAGATGCTACAGCTTTAATAACAAGCAGCCTTGAAAATAAACATAGATAACTACTGCTTTGCAATTTCTAATAAATACGATGTAGAAACTAGGGTTGAGGCTCTCAGTTCCAGAAGCTGTTGAGCCCCCTGGTCCCATCTTTATTTTGTCTCGTGTGTCTTTCTTTCTGTCCTTTTATTTCTTCAGTTTTGGGTCATCTTCCTTCATGCAAACCTATTGCTGAGCTCGTCTCAGCAAAATCCAAGATCAGGTAGACTCGTTAGCAGCAGTAGTCCTACAAAATAAACGTGGACTAGATTTGTTGTCAAAGAGAGAGAGGTTCAGTTATTTGTGTATAGAAAGGCCAGGACTCAGGAATGATTTTGAGAAGGGAAAAATGATTTATTGATAGCCAGCCAAACTTAGGAGCTTTCTGTTTCAAACCCGAACCCCAAACATTTCTAAGTTCCTTTTATACAGAGAGGAAGAGCTAAATGGTTCTCTTGTTTCAGTTCTCTGTAGGCTTGAATTAGCATATATCTTCCATATCCTAGGTAAGCTTTTAGCATGGACTTCATACATTCTAGAGAAGCTTTTAGCACATTTGGTCTACATTTGTACAGAGTTTGCATTTCTCCGGGACTGGAGTTGTTGTCCTAGTTACCAAGGGCAGGGCTGCAGTTCTCACTGTCCTAAACACACCACACAGAAAACATACTGCTCAGGTTATCTATGAGTATATGAAGAGCCCCCCGCCCATAGCCCACATCATTTCCCCCCTTATGCTGAAGCTTAACTTGCTAAGCTTTGGCATAATTATTGTTGGAGGTATGAGGTGGGTGGCTGTTTTAATTGATTACTCCACTTACCAGTTTTCAGTGAGGATTTAAAGACAAAATTCCTGTTAAAGCATCAAGGGTTTATCCTGTTTATAGAAGTTTTCATCCTGGACAGTAGAATCCTGGGGGCAGGGCCCCCTGCAGTCATCCTGGGGCCACCGGCGATCACGCGGATTTCCAGTCAGGCTCCAGATCCATCTATTAATTTTATTTTACCCTTAAAGAGTTTACACCTTTAATCTTAAAGGGGTGCTGAAGGGAGATGATCTCTTTTCTCTAACTGCTTCCTGCTGGCCATGGGCTGTAGCTATTGCTTAATAAGGTGTAAAACTCTTATTTTATTTTAACGAGGAAGATGGATCTGGCATTCTGTACAAAGCTGGATATGGTTAATAAGATGTTCATTCTGAAAGAAACAAAATTAATATTTTGGAATACCCGTTTTTAAAAGAGGACATTGGATTACAGATGTAGACAAGGTTAGATGCCTATAAAGATAGCACTCCTTTTTAAAAGCTGATGGAACAGTGTGTGTGTGTGTATGTGTGTGTGTATATATATATATATAATTTTTTTAAGTTATTTATTTTTAGAGAGAGATTGCAACAGATACTTAGCTTTGTTTTGAAGATGCATTTCAGGCTGTTTAATGATTGGCACTCGTGCTCTGTCAGATGCTCGTGGTGAACTGCCACTTTTTGGGCACTTGGTTTCATTCAGGATTAGTGCACCAACTGGGAAATTTTCTTAGCTTTTAGCTGTTGGAGTGATCAGAACTACAGAATAAAGTTTTTTATGCTTTGGTTTTAATTGTACAATTTTTGGTAATTTTGACTGTTCAATAGGTGACCCATTATTAGCAAGCAAACCTCGTTTTTGCTGCACAGTAGAATACAGTAAAATAGTAAGTTGATTGAGCCCGGCTAAGACTGCCACCTTATTTTATAGACATGTTTATTAATTATTTAGAAAATGAGCTTACCAGGAATTTAACTTGTCTAATATACTTTTGTACCTGATCCAGAATAGAAAAGATAATGTTATAATTATTAGGCATATATTTAGTATAGGATAAAAGTACAGTGCTTAATACTAATTAATGTATTACTTAATGCATAAGGATTCTGAGTTGCAATTAATAGTTTTAAGTTTCAAGTTTGTAATACTTTACATGTTATCTCTCCATGGGAGCAGGCCATAATGCCAATTGTGTTTAAATCTTACTTATAGTATCCTGGTATCATGGCTCCACTTAGCATGTTCTTCACACAGTGAGCAAGTTGCGGCATCGTTGATCCTAGAGAGAGTTTCCAGTATTCTACCAGCCTGGTGCATAGTGCTCTCTGGCACTATGGAACAGTGCCAGTCAGGAGACGATATCCATTGTACACTTGGCTGTACCTAGTCATCATTGGCTGCTGCAGGAGCTTGAAACTGCAACGTAGTTTCCATTGACTTCAGGAGCAGAACCAGGGGCTGATATAGCAAATATTTCTAATCGAGGGGTCAGTGACCAGCCTAGCCAATAACTACATGGAGAGGCAACCTGTAATGTATTCAAGGCCTGGTTTGAATGCACAAAAGAGTTTGACAATGTTAAAGTTTGTTCCTTGTTTTTATATATATTTTGAACAATTTAATGCACACATCATATATCAAATGACTGTTTACTTATGCAATTTTACCATGAAGATAATAGTAGGTATTTTACTTTAGTAATAGAGGGGGGAAAAAAACTATTTTTCATTGTTAAAATGAAAAAGGAAGATTCCCAACAGAATCAAGATAACTTTGTTACAATTAATGAAAGAATGTTAAAATACGGAGAGGGGATCCAAAATACCAAAGTAGGGAGTACAGGCTGCTCTCATCCTTGAGAAGTCATGGGAAGACAAGCAGGCTTGCCAAGCAACGCAGAAGCCATGGGGCCATAGGTTGTTGAGAGCAGGCGGGCAACCAGTGGGAAAGAGCCCAGCTTGGCACTGGGAGAGTGTCGGGGCTGTGGTGCAATTGGCATGGGTGGCCAGCTTCTTTCTGTTGTGGTCAGAGGAGGTACACTGTATAATTTTAGTCTTTCTAAATTCATTGACATTCGTTCAGTGACCCAACCTGTGACCTATCCTGGAGAATGATCCATGAGCACCCGAGAAGACTGTATTTGCTGCTGTTTTGGGGTACAATGTTCTGTATATGTCCATTAGGCTTAGTTCTTTTATCATATTATTTAAGATCTCTGTTTTCTTATTGATCCTCTCTCTAGATGTTCTGTCTATTGCTGAGAGTACTGTATTGAAATCTCCCACTATGATTATAGAGGCATGTATTTCGTCCCTCGTATAGTTTAGGGTCCCATGGTATATTAGTCAGCCAAAGGGGTGCTGATGCAAAATACCAGAAATTGGTTGCTTTTTGTAAAGGGTATTTGGGGTAGGAGCTTACAGATACCAAGCCATAAAGCATAAGTTGCTTCCCTCATCAAAGTCTATTTTCACATATTGGAGCAAGATGGCTGCCGACGTCTGTGAAGGTTCAGGCTTCCTGGGCTCCTCTGGGCTCAGCGCCTCTGTTTTCTCCACAAGGTCAGCTGTAGACTATCAGGCAAATGGTGCTGTCTCTTTCCCTGGGGCTCCAGCTTAAGACTTCAGCATCGAACTCCAACATCAAAACTCCAACATTAAGAATCTCTCAACTCTGTTCTTTGCCATGCCTTTTATCCTGTGAGTTTCCACCCACTAAGGGGTGGGGACTCAACACCCTAATCATAACTCAGTCATGCCCAGGTATAGATCAGATTACAAACATAATCCAATATCTATTTTAGGAATTAATAACCATATCAAACTGCTACAGCTGGTTAAATGCATAAGCATTTATGATTGTTCTTGGTAGGTTTCCCCTTTACTAAAATGTAGTGTCCTTCTATTTGTCTTATAAAAGTTCTGCATTTAAAGTCCATTTTGTCAGATAATAGTATAGCTACTCCAGCTTTTTTGGGTTACTGTTTGCATGGATAATTGCTTTCCAACCTTCACTTGCAACCTGTTTGTGTCTCTGCTTCTTCAGTAAGTCTTGTATAGACAGCATATAGATGTATTATATTTTTAAAATCCATTCTGCCAATCTGTATCTCCTAATTGGGGATTTAACCCATTAACTTTCAATGTTATTACTGTAAAGGCAGTACTTAGTTCAGCCATTTTATCTTTAGGCTTATATGTATTGTATTAGTCAAGGTTCTCTAGGGAAACAGAATCAACAGAAGATACCTTCCAATAGTATATAATTTTGTAAGAGTCTCTCATGTTGCCATGGGGATGCACAAGTCCAGATTCCACAGGTAGGCTGCAAACCAGGGCTCTGATGAAAGTCCAGTGTAGGTCCTGAATGAGTTTCCAGAAGACATTGGCTGTCCAAAGACAAGCTGGGAAATTCTCTCTGAATATTGAAATCACTTCCCCTTTTAAAGCTTTCAACTAATTGGATAAACCGTCACTCATTGCTGATTGACAATCTCCCTGACTGATGTAGATGTAATCAGCTATATAGGCAGTAAAGTCACTGGCTACTAAAGCCCATAAATGTCCTTGTATTACAATTAGCCCAGTGCTTGCTTGACCAAACAACTGGGCACAAACCTGGCCAAGTTGACACATTAGCCTAATCATCATATGTATCATATCTTAGTTTTGTTTCCTTTTTACCCTTTTTCATTACTCTTACTAATAAACTTTCTCTTTACCCTCTCCTCCAAACTTCTCTCTACTGTCTTTTCCTTTCAACCTGCAAAACTCCCATTAGCATTTCTTAAAATGACAAATTCTCATTGACAGAAATTGACAAATTCTCTCAATTTCTGTTTATCTGTAAATATTTTAATCTCTCCCACATTTTTGCAGGGCAGTTTTGCTGGATATAGAATTCTTAGCTGGCAATTTTTCTTTTAAGTACCTTGACTATGTCATATCCCTGCCGTCTAACCTCCATGGTTTCAGAGGAGAAATCAGCATTTAATCTTATCAAGTATTCCTTATATGTGATGGGTCTCTTTTCTCTTGCTGCTTTCATTATCCTCTTTTTATCTTTGGCATTTGGCAGTCTGATAAATATGTGTTTTGGCTCTGTTAGGATTTATTCTGTTTGGAGTATGCTTTGTTTCCTGGACAGTTACATCCATGTCCCTCATAAGATTTGGGAAATTTTCATCCATTATTTTGTCAAGCACTATTCTGCCCCCTTTCCCTTCCCTTCTCCCTCTGGGACACCCATAATACATATCTTTGTGCATTTCATGCTGTCATTCAATTCTCTGAGTCACTGCTCAAGTTTTTTCCCTTTTTTTCCCTATCTGTTCTATCTGTGCTATCTTTGACATCGCTAATTCTTTCCTCTTCTTGTTCATATCATCTGTTGTGTGAGCCTAGTATATTTTTAATTTTTTATAAAGAATTACTCTTTTAAAAAAGATTTATTTACTTTATTTTTCTTTATTTATTCCCCCCCCCACACACACACACGGTTCTGTCTGCTCATTATTTGCTTGCCTTCTCAAGGAAGCACCAGGAACCAAACCTGGGACCTCCCACATGAGAGGCAAGTGCTCAATGGTCTGAGCCACATCCACTCCCCACAGGCTGTGGTGTCTGCTGTCTTGTGGCCCCTGCTTATTGTGGCAGGTGCAGCATCTAGCTCGTTGCAGTGGGAGGTGGCATCTGCTCATCTTCTTTTAGGAGAAACAGGGACCTCAAGTCAGGACCTCTTGGTAGGCAAGAGTCCAACTGGTTGAGCCACATCTGCTTCCCTTTAATTTCTTCTACTGTGCCTTTCACTACCATAAGATCTCTTGTTTCTATGTATGTTTGCAATTTCTTCTGTATTTCTCACACAGTATCTTCTTAATGTCGTTTATCTCTTTCTTCATCTTCTTTGGTCTAGAAGATCTGTGTGGATATCGTTGATTAGTTCCAAATTCTACATCTCCTCTGGCTCCTTTCACCACGCCATATCTTCCTACTTTTCAGTATGCCTTGTAATTTATTATGTCAAGTCATCTGTTTATCTTTATGAGTGTTTTAGTCAGCTGGAGGGGTGTTGATACAAAATAACAGAAATCTGTTGCCTTTTATAAAGGGTATTTATTTAGGGTAAAAGCTTACAGTTACAAGACCCTAAAGAGTCCAACTGAAGGTACCATAAGAGGTACTTCCTCACCCAAAATCTGTTGCCACGTGTTGAAGCAAGATGACAGGCAATATCTGCAAAAGTTCAACCTTCCTCTTTTCTCTTAAGGCTCCATGGTCCCAGCTTCTTCTGATCTTAGCTATAGGCTGGGACAGGGCTCTTCTCTCTTCCCAGGACTTCAGGATCCTCTGTGTATCATCTCTGTGTATCCACTTCAGTGTGAGAGTCTGTTTTATCAGCCCACCAAGAGGGTGGAGACTCAACCTTGCACACCCTAATGATGCAGTTGAATCAAAGCCCTAATCTTTTTTTCCCTTCCCCTCCCCCTCCCTCACCCTCCTGGGTTTTTTTTTTTTGCTATCTATGTCCATTTGCTGTGTGACCTTCTGTATCTATTTCTCTTTTTGTCTTCTCATCTTTCTCCTCTAGGATTCTGAAGTGGAGAGAGGTTCCCTGTCAATTGTGCCTCCTCAGTTCCTGGTCTCTGCTGTGCTTCACCTTGACTCTCCCCTTCATCTCTTTTGTTGTGTCATCATCTTGCTGCATGACTCACTTGTGCAGGCCCTGGCTCACTGTGTGGGCACTTGCCTTGCTGCACAGGCACTCAGCTCACCACGCAGGCGCTCAGCTTGCCACATGGACACTTATGCAGGAACTCAGCTCGCCAAATGGGCACTGGCTCACCACACAGGCCCTCATGTGGGCACTCAGCTCACCATGTGGGCACTAGGCTCACCTCGCAAGCACCTACATGGGCCCTTGGCTTGCTATGCAGGCACTGGTGTGCCACACAGGCACACTTTCTCTTCTTTGAGGCCCCAGGGATCAAACCTGTGTCCTCCCATATGGTAGGTGGAAGCCGTATCAATTGAGCCACATCCACTTCCCCCTAATCTTGATTTAATAAAGTAAAAGTGAAACCTCTGAATTTAATATAAGCAAAGGGGTATTGTGCCCAGAGGAACAGACCAGTTTACAAACATAATATCTCTTTTTGGAATTCATAAATAATATCAAGGTACCACAATGGGTTTACTCTTTTGGTCAGTTTCTCTCTTGACAAAGGTTTTTATTTGGTTTGGCTTTGTGTTAAAGCTCTTCTTGGTACGTGGTTCTACTTAATCTAAGTGTTTAGAATTGGCCATGTTTAACTGAAAAAAAGTAAAGAAAAAAGAGAGTAAAAAGGGAAAACAAAAAAAAGAAACTATAAGAGTATATCCTATTTTTATGCTATTGTAAATGATACTAGGTATTCTGGGGTTTTTTTCATTTGTTTGTTTTTTGTTTTGGAGGTACCAGGGCCAGGGATTGCACCTGGTACCTCATATGTAGGAAGCAGGAACACAACCACTTGGCTACATCGGCTCCCAATGATACTGTTTTTAATTTTACTTTACAATTTTTTTTTGCTAGTCTATGGAAATGAAATTGATTCTTGTATAGTAATCTTATAGCTTGCAACCTTGCTAAGTTCTATTAGCTTTTTTGTAAATTCTATAGAATTTACTTAGATGATCATGTCATTTACAAAAATAAGACAGTTTTACCTCTTCTCTTTCAATCTAGATAAGTTTTGTTTCTTTTTCTTGCCTTATTGAACTGGCTAGAGCCTCTAGTAAAACGCTGAACAGAAAGGTGAAAGTGGACATGCTTGCTTATTCCTGACATTAGGGGGAAACATTCACCCTGTTTCATCACCTATGATGTCAGTTGTGGGTTTTTCATAGGTGACCTTTATCAGATCAAGGAAATTCCCAAACAAACAAACAAAAAAAAAAAGGAAATTCCCTTCTATTCCTCATGTGCCGAGAGTTTTCTTTTTATTTAAGTTAGGAATAGATTTGAATTTTGACAAATGCCTTTCTTCATCTACTGAAATGTACTTATGTTTTGTCTTTTTTAGTCTATTAATATGATGAATTGCATTGAATGGATTTCAACTACTAAACCAACCATCGTTTCTGATATAAACTCTGGCATGTTGTCAGTATAATATATTTTTCACTTATTTGCTAAGATAGCGTCAAGAATGTTTGCAATTATGTCCAGGAGGGATATTGGTTTCTTTTTTCTTCTATTGTTTTATCTGTTTAGGCATCAAAGTAATTATGGACTTATAGAATGGATTATAAAGCTTTCCTTTTTCTTCAATTTTCTTTAAGAACATATTGGTATTATTTCTCCCTTAAACGTTTAATAGAATTCACCAGTGAAGCCATTTGGACTGCAGTGGGTTTTTAAATTTTTTTCAAGGGAAGGATTTTAACTGCAAATTTAATGTGTTCAGGTTATCCCACTTTTCTGGAATAAGTTTTAGTAGTTGTGCTTTCAAGGAGTATAGACATTTCAACTAAGTTGTTAAATTTATTGGTATACAGTTGTTCACAATACTACCTGAGTATCCTTTAAAAATCTGTAGACTCTATAGTGACATCACTGCTTTCATTCTGGCTATTGCTAATTTGTGTCTTCTATCTTTTATTCTGATTAATCTGCTCATTTTATTTCTTCAGGTAGAAGCTGAGGTCAGCCATTGGTTTGACACATCTCTTCTTTTCTAATAGAGGCACTTAGTGTCATAAATTTCCCATTAGGAATTGTGCCACATCCCCCCCACACACACACACATACACACACACACAAATTTTTTTGAGGTACTGGGGCTGGAAATTGAACCCAAGACCTTGTATGGGGAAGCCCATGCTCAACCACTGAGCTACATTGGCTCCCCTGGATTGGTTTTGTCATTTGTCTGTTTGTTGTGTTTTTTAAGGAGGTTTTTTAAGGAGGTTTTTAAGGAGGGATTGAATCCTGGTTCTCATATGTGGGAAGCAGGCACTCAACTGCTTGAGCTACATCCACTCCCTCTATTCCACAAATTGTGATATGATGTGTTCTATTTTCATTCAGTTCAAAGTACTTTTTACTTTCCCTTTTGATTTCTTCTATGATCCAAGAGTTATTTAGATTCCAAATTCCCAGTGATAATCCAGATATCTCTGTTATTGCTTTCTACTTTGGTTCTATTATGGTCACAGTAGAATCCTTTATAAATTAAGAATTATTTCTATATTGAGAGATTTTCTATTACCCAGAAAATGTTCATCTTGTTGAATGTTCTGTTTACGTTTGAGCAGAATGTGTATTCTGCTCATTAGATGGGAGTATTCTATGAATATCCTATAGGTCTACTTGGTTGATAATGTTGTTCAGGTCTTCCATTTGTTTATTTCAACAAATTCTGTTGCTGAGAGAGAGATACTAAAATCTATGACTGTATTTGTGGACTTGTCTATTTTTCCTTGAAGATATATCAATTTTTACATCATGAATTTGGAAGCACTGTTATTAGGTGCATAAAACATTATGATTGTTATACATTCTGGATGCACTGACACCTTTATCATTATGAAATGAACTTCTTTGAACTAAAATTTACTTTGTCTGATATAATACAGCCTCTCCAGTTTTTAATTTTTCTGTTTTAATATAATTTTAGATTTATGGAAAATTTGCAATGATCGTACAAAAAGTTCTTGTGAATCCTTTACCCAACTTCCTCTAATGTTAACATCTTGCATAACCATGTATATTTGACAAAGCAGAGAAATTAACTTCGGTACAATACTGTTAACTAAAAACAGACTTTATTTAGATTCCACCAGCTTTTACACAAATGTCCTTTTGGTTTTTTTGTACTGGACAATTTTGAAGAGTACTGGTCACGTATTTTGTAGAATGCCCCACAATTTGGGTTTGTCTGATATTTTTTGAGATTAGACTGTGGTTAAAAGTTTTTGGAAGAATACCACAGAGGTGAGGTATCCTTTGCATTACATCTTATCAGGAGTATAGGATATCAACATGATTTATTACTGGTGATACTAATCTTAATCACTGTTTAAAGTGGTATAGTCTAGTTTCTTCACTGTTAGGTTACTATTTTTCATTTTCCATTCTCTACTCTTTGTAAGGTTGTCATTAGTTTGACCACACTTTCAAAGGGAGGGGAGTTGAATGAAACCGCCTTGAGGGTGGAGTAGCTGCACATAAAATTGGGATTCTTCTTTAAAAAGATTTGTCCTTTCTTCTCCACTTGTTTACTTAATCATTTATCAATATCAGTGTGGTTTATGAATATGTATTGCATTATTTGGATCATAATCCAATGTTCTTATTAATCATTTTGTGCCTCACATTATTGCAGGTTTGGCCACTGTGTGCTCTTTCAGGTTGGCTCCTGTATTCTTTTGGCACACTCTTGTACATTTTGTTGTTGCTGGTTTCTGGGCACTTCTTATTTCCCACTTCAGCAATATGCACCAAGCTCATCTGACATTTTCCCTGCCGTAGCCCTAGAATCAGCCATATGATAAGTGTATGGTTAACTTTATAAGAAACTGTGACACTGTCTTCCAAAGTGACTGTATTGTTTTTCATTCGTTCCAGCAATAAATGAGAGTACCTTTTGCTCCACTTCACCAACATGTGATATTTTCAAGTTTTATTGATTTGAACATTCTGTGAATTGTGTGGTAGCATCTCGCCATAGATTTAATTTGTGTAATGACATATTATATAAAATATCCTTTCATATGTTTATTGGCCATCTGTACATCTTCTTTGGTGTAGCATCTGTTCAAATCTGTTCCCTGGTTTTGATTTGATTGTGTCCTTATTGTTAAATTTTAAGAATCTTTCAATATTTGGGTACAAGATTTTTTCTTACCAGATATGTGATTTGTAAATATTTTCTTTCAGTTTGTGGCTCTTCTGTTCATATTACTGTCTTCCATGAAGAAAAACTAGAGCAAAAAGTTTGAAATTTAAATGGGGAATAATTTATCAATGTTTTTGTTTATGGTTTGTGTTTTTTGTGTCACTGAAAACTGTCCAACCCAAAATCACACTGGTTTTCTCCTATGTTTTATTTTAGAGATTTACAGTATTCATTTATAGATAAGATACACTTCGAATTAATTTTTCATTCAAGGTACAAGTCGGGTGTCAGGTTTCATTTACTGACATATAGACATCCAATTAATCCAATACAGTGTCCTTTCTCCATTGAATTACTCCACCCTTTGTTAAATATCAGTTATCTATATTTCTGGGAATCTACTTGTGATTTTTCTATTCTGTTCTTCTATTTAAAAATTGACTTAGATATTCTAGTTTCTTTGCCTTTCCATGTAAGTTTTAGAACCAGCTTCTACAAAATCTACCCAAATCTTGGTTTTGACTGGGATTGAATGAAACTTACCAAATTGGAGAAAACTTGACATCTTAACGGTATTTAGTCTTCCAATCCATGATGATGATATATCTATTTCTTTATTTCTTCTTTGATTTCTTCCCTCTGAATTTTGTAGTTTTCAGCATACAGATTCTCCACATATTTTGTTAGATTTATACCTCAACATTTTTTGCTTCATTTTAAAATCCAGTTGTTCATTGTTGATATCTTAGAATATAGCTGGACTTTTGGATATTGGCCTTTTATCCTATGACCTTGATTTAAATTCACTTTTTAGTTCCAGCAGTTTTATTATATATTTCATTGGATTTTCCACATAGATGACATGTCATCTGCAAATAAAGACATTTTAGTTTCTTCATTTCCAATCTATAAGCCTTTTAATTCTTCTTCCCTTATTTCACTGACTAGACTTCCAGTACGGTGTGGAATAGGAGTGGGGAGACAAAATGTCCTTGGCACATTTCCTATCATAGGTAAAAATAATTCAAATCTTACGTCAATATGATGTTAACTGTAGTAAGTAGCCTATCTTCAGTTAAGGATGTCCCTTCTGTTTTTCATTTGCTAAGAAATTTTACCATTAATGTTGCCTACTTTTTCCATCAAAGCCTTTAACATATTAATCATAGTTATCCTAAATTTCTTGCCTTATAATCTCAATATCTGCATCATATTTTGAATCTGGTTCCAATCATTGCTTCGTCTCATCAGACTGTAATTTTTCCTTCCCTTTACGTATGCTTGTGATTTTTTTTAAAAAGCCAGACTCATTATATGTAGTAGATACTGAATTAAATCTTTTATGATTGGGAATGAGCATGTCTTTCCTTCTGCTAGGTCTCAGTCTAGGAGTCAACATTTATCTAATCAGAATTTGGACTGGATTTGACTTTTATTGTTGTTATGCTTTCCCTCAGGGTACAGGAGACTTTAAATTCCTCTGTTGATAAGGCTTTTTTTCCTCCCTGCTTGGCTTTGCCGAGAGAAAAACTTATGCATTGAGGAGTACATTAATTAGCAGTGCTAATTAATTGATTAGCAGTACTAATTAGCAGTGCTAATTAATGCACTACTAATATAATAGTACTAATTAATTAATGTACAAGTCATACTAATTAATGTACTACTCAATGCATAATTTCCCTTTGCACTGCTCCCCAGAAGTTTGTCCCTAGCAGCTCTTCCAGCTGTATGCCACTGTAAGTTTTACTTGCTATTTTGAAAGAAAGGTTGTAGGGGAAGGACAATGTCTATGTTTTGTTTAAGCCTGGGTTTTAACCAGGTGCTGTGAATGGCAGTTTGGCCTTCACAAGTGTCCCCAACCTTCTTTTTTGACATACTGCAGCCCCTCCTCCAGGGGTAAAGTTTACATTTTGTATTGCTGTGCCTTTTCCTCCAGCTACTATGGATCTCCACCTGTGCCCAAATGTTATAATTTGATGCCCTTTCCCTGCAAATTCAGGGAATAGTAAGTAGATGGGTTTGGTTGGAGTTTCTGTGCTGGCTACTGTTCTCCTTCCTCAACTACAACAAATTTCCACCAGTCCCCGCAGGCTACAGCCTTTCGTGATCTTCCCTCTGTTCTGTAGGGAAGATAGAGGAAGTGAATCTGGGCAGTTTCAGTGGAGGCTGCTCTTTCTCTCTTCCCCTGGGGAAAATGTTCTTAGGAATCTCCCATGTTCCCTGAGAGTGGCTGGTGGGGTTCCTGGAGGAAAAGCCTGCAAGAGGGTGGGAAGCCCCCTAGGTCTGTGGCTCTCCAGGGACTTCATACTCTCTCTCTGTTTATTATTATTCTTATTTTATAGAGACATAAGTCACAGAAAATGTTACATTAAAAAATATAAGAAGTTCCCATATACCCCACTCCCCACTCTCTTGCTAACCCTCATTCACCCTTTAGCAACTCATTAAAAATGTCTCACTTTATCCTTTCCCTGTTCATGCCGTGTTCCTCCCTGCTGGCACCTCTGTCTCTCCAGATTTCAAGTTAGCAGTTTGCCCTGTGACCTTAGTTCTCTAGTATGTTCAAGAAAAGTTGTTACTTCACAGTTTATCCACATTTTTTCTTTATGTAAGAGCTCTTTCCTGCTCTCTGTATAAACTTGCTGAAAGTGGAAGTCTTCCAGATCATTTTATTAATGTTACAATGTTATGTCTTTGCCAAGCATTTACTTTTTCCTTGTGTTTTTAAAGTGTGTTTCTTCTAGGCAACATATATTGATGTGGGCTATGGGTGGGAGGCTGTTCATCTCTTTGTAGATAACCTAAGCTGTCTGTGTCCTGACTTGTAGGTGTGGGACAGTGAGAGGCTGCAGTCCTGCCCTTGGTGACCATGGCAATAACTCCAGTCCAGGAGAAACAGTTTAGCAATGCAAACTCTATAAACTTTAAATATTCAGAGAAAATGCAAACCAAATGTGCTAAAAAGCTTGTTTAGAATTTATGAAGTTCATGCTAAAAGCTTACCTAGGATGTGGAAGATATATGCTAATTCCAGCCTATTGAGCCCTGAAACAAGAACTATTTGGCCCTTCCTCTGTATAAAAGGAACTCAAAATCTTGTTTGGGACTCGGGTTTGATACAGAAAGCTCCCGAGTCCGGCCGGCCGTCAATAAATCATTTTTTCCTTCCAAAATCATTCCTGAGTCCTGGCCTTTCTATATGCAAATGATTGAACCTCTCTCATCTTCTACAACAATGTTTGGTTTAATTTTTTAAATCCAATCTGGATAAAAGATCTGGATGTATCTTTTAATTGGATACATAGACCATTTGCACTTATTTTGATTATCAATATGGTTAGGTTTAAATCTACTACCTTGATATTTGTTTTGTTTTTACTTCCACTGGTCTTTATTCCCTTTTCCTTCTTTTTCTACCTTCTTTTGGAATACTTGAACTTTTTTTAATTTCATTTATCTCTGATTTTGGCTAATTACCTACAACTCTTTGTTTTGGTTATTTTGGTGGTTGCTTTAGGGTTATAGTATACATCTTGAATTTAACAGTTTATCTTCAAGTGATTTTATTCCATGTCATGTGTGGTCTAAGAATCTTACAACAGTGTTCTTGCATTTCCCTTCCCAAACTTTTTGTCTTGCTGTTTACTTCTACATGTGTTATAAAACTCATATTACATTGTTATTTTTGTTTAGAAACTCAATTATCTTTTATTAAGATTTAAATAATAGGGAAAATCTTACTTACCTACATTGGTGGTTACCATTTCATTGCTCTTCCTTCCTTTAGGTAGATCCTTATTTCCATGTTATTTTCCTTTTGCATGAGGGACTTCATTTAAGATTGATTGTAGTGAAGGCCAGCTGGCAACAAATTCTTTCAGCTTTTGTATATCTTTAAACTTTATTTCACCGTCATTTTCAGAGATCTTTTCACTATAGAATTCTAAGTTGGCAATTTTTCGTTTCATAACTTTAGAAATATTGCTCTAAATTTTGGCTTCCCTGGTATTTTTTCTATTGTTTTTGTTTTCTATTTATTTCTACTCTTATTTTTATTACTTCCTTCCTTCTAATTACTTTGGGTTTCATTTTTTTATGGTGGAAGATTAGATCATTGATTTTTAAAATTTGCTTTTATTTATAATATATTTTCTTTACTAGAGAAGTTGTGAGTTTGCAAAACAATCGTTCATAATGTGCAGAATTCCCATAAATCACCCTACTATCAACACCTTGCATTGTTAGAGTATATTTGTTAAAGATTACAAAAAAATTATCAAAATACTACTACTAACTATGGTCCATAGCTTACACTTGGTATATTTTTTCCACACCCCCCTATTATTAACACCTTGTATTAGTGCTGTACACTCGTTATAGTTCATGAAAGAACACTCTCATATTTGTACTGTTAACCACAGTCCATCATCTGCCACATGGTTCACTGTGTTATACAGACCCATGCCTTGTGCAGTCTATCCAAAGTGTACACTTAGCGGCTCTCACTTCATCACAGGGTTATGCAGTCATCGCCTCAGTAAATTTTTGGATATTTTCCTTAGTCAAAAAGAAAAAAATCCCATACTTCCCTATTATTGACCCTTAGCATTGGTATAGTACCTTGCTTAATGTTGCTGCAACAATATTACAATATTGCTGTTAACTATAATCCAAAAGTTACATTATTTTCCCAGGCATCACTATATTCTTACCACCCTGTAATAGTGACATACATTTGTTCTAGTTCATAGAAGAACATTCTTGTATTTGTACTATTAACCACATTCCTCATCCACCACTCGGCTCACTAGGCTCTTCAGTCCCTAGATTACTCTCTAGCTTTCTTTCAATTGACATTTATGTCCCTGGACTATCCCTTTAAGCCAAAATCACATTTATAAACCAGCTGTGTTAGTTATCACACTACAATGTGTTACCATCAACTCTATCCATTCCCATACTTCCACAGCCAAGCTAATTAAGCCTTCTGCATAAAGCATCAGTGCCCCTTCTCGGCCATCCTCCTACCTCCTAGGAACCTGTTCTCTAGATTTCAACCCCACGTGCTTATTCTTCATCTTTAGTTCATATTAGTGAGACCATACAATATTCGTCCTTTTGTGTCTGGATTATTTCACTCAGCATAATGTCCTCAAGGTTCACCTATGTTGTCATATGTGTCCCAATTTCATTTCTTCTTACGGCAGCGTTGTATTCCATTGTGTGTATATACCACATTATGCCTAAACATTTATGAGTGAATGTACATTTGGGTTTTTTTGATCTTTTGGCAATTGTAGATCACTGATTTTAAAACATAATTTTATCTAATATCATCATTTAAAGGTATAAACTTTATTGTTTCTCTGTAAGCACTGCTTAGCTGCATCTCATAAATTTTGATATTGTGTTTCCACAATCATGAAGTTGAAACCATTTTTCAATTCCTTATGATTTCTTCTTTGAGCCTTTGGTAATCCAGAGGTATACCACTTAATTTAAAAATATTCCCCGATTTTCCAGATACCATTTTCTTACTGATTTCTAATTCTATGTGTATTTCCTACTTCTTTGCATCCCTAGTAAATTTTCATTAGATGTCAATATGAATTTTACATTGTTGAATGTTACAAGTTATGTTTTGGTATTCCTACAAATTTTCTTGAGCTTTTATTCTGAGACGTAATCAAGTTACCTGGAAATAGTTTGATCTTTCAAGTCTTACTTTTAGTATTTGTTAGTTGGTGCTAGAGCAGTGCTCAGTCTAAGGCTAATTGTTAGCTACTTCCAAGGTAAGATCTCTCTGTGCACTCACCCAGTACTTTGTGAACCGTGAGGTTTTCTAGTCTAAATGTAAGGAAGAGGCATTATTCCTGGCCCTGTGTGAGCACTCATTTTGTTACCTCATTTTAACTGGGTCTTTCCCAGCTTAGGACAGACTCTCTATATGTAAGTGCTGATCAGCACACAGGCAAATATTTCAGGGGGAGACTGCACAGATCCCTGGAGCTCTCTCCTCTCCAGTCCCTGGAAGCCCAGCCCTCTCTCCTCAACTCAAGGAATCTACCAGGCTCACCTGTGTTCCCATTCCCTCTACACAGCCTGGAAACTCTCCAAAAGTCACAAGCAGAGGCAATCATAGAGCTGACTTCGTTTCTCATTTCTGAGGAATCACTGTCTTCACTGCCTAATGTCTAGTCCTGATCCACTGCTTCATGTATATTGTTCATTTTTCAGGGAAAGGGGAAATTTAGTCCCTATTACTTCATCCTGGCCAAAAGTGGAAATCTGGATTTTTGACCAAGAAGTCAAGGCAATTCAATGTGGAAAGGAAGCCTTTGCAGCTAGTGGTGCTACAACAGCTGAATTTCCAAAGGAGGGAAAAAGCAAACCTTAATCTCCCCTCATACCACATACAAATAGTAACTCAAAAAGGATCACAGACCTTAATGTAAGAGATGAAAATATAAAGCATCTAAAAGACAATAATGGAGAAAATCTTCACAACCTTGGTGTGAAGATTTCCTAAATAGAACACTTAAAGTGCTAACTATAAAAGAAAACATGACACTTGGACTTTATCAAAATTCAAAATTTCTTCTCACCAAAAGATACCATTAAGAAAATGAAAAGGCAGTCACAGACTGGAGTGTATATTCACAGCATATATATCTGACAAAGGGCTTTTACCCAGAATATATAGAGGATGCATACAAATAATAAAAAGACAACCCACTTATGTTAGCCAGCCAAAGGAGTGTTGATGCAAAATACCAGAAATTGGTTGATTTTTATAAAGAGCATTTATTTGGGGTAGGAGCTTACAGATACCAGGCCATAAAGCATAAGTTAACTTCCTTCACCAAAGTCTATTCTCATGTGTTGGAGCAAGATGGCTGCCGACGTCTGTGAGGGTTCAGGCTTCCTGGGTTCCTCCCTTCCAGGGTCTTGCTTCTCTCTGGGCTCAAGGTTCCTCTCTTCCTGGGGCTGGCTTCTCTTTCCTCTGTGAGCTTACTTCCTGGGGCTCCTGCTTAAGGCTTCAGCATCAAACTCCAACATCAAAAACCCTCAACTCTGTCCTCTGCCATGCCTTTTATCTGTGAGTTCCCACCCACCAAAGGGTGGCACAAGAGGTTTACATAATTACTTAATCAAGTAAACCTATGAATCCAATATAATCTAATATGCCCAGAGGAAAAGATCAGTTTACAAACATAATCCAATATTTCTTTTTGGGATTCATCAAACTGCTACACCGCTCAATAAAAATGGGTGAAAAAACCTTGGTGATAGAGCAGTTTGATTTTGATTTTGGTCTCTGGGGGGATTGAAACTGTTCTAAAATTGAGTACAAAGCATGCCTTCTCTGAGTTAATAATTTCTAGATAAAAGTTCATAAACAACACGAGAGAACTGGTAACAGTGAACATTCACCAAACAAGCTATACAACTCTTAATAGGGATATCAGGTTTGCTCTTCACCTGTAACACTCAGGAAAGACAAGCAAATTTGACAGGGAAAAGCTAAGGGCACAAAGTACATATTCTCTGGTGGCCTCAGGACAGAGAATAAATTATTTTAAAAGATTTATTTATTTATCCCCCCACCCCCTCCCCCACCCAGTTATTTTTGTGTTCACTGTCTGCTTTCTGTGTCCATTTTTGTGTGTTCTTCTGTGTCTGCTTGTCTTCTCTTCAGGTGGCACCAGGAACTGATCCTGGGACTTTCCGGGGTTGGAGATAGGTGCTCAATCTCTTGCAGCATCTCAGCTCCCTGGTCTGCTGCATCTCTTATTGTCTCTCCTCTGTGTCTCTTTTTGTTGCATCATCTTGCAGTACCAGCTCTCCTCTTGGGCCAGCTCACTGTGTGTGCCAGCTTAACTTCACCAGAAAGCCCTGGGAATCGAACCCTGTACCTCCTAAATGGTAGACAGGAACCCAATCGCTTGAGCCACATCTGGTCCCCAAGAATAATTTTTAGTACAGTACTGATTATAATTCAGTATAATCCAGTATAGTGTAGAAAACTCTATCGTGAAATGGCAATAATTTCAATTACAGATCCAAAAAGAGAAATGATGACCTGGTTATTGCATTTTGTCTCAGACATTTTCCTGGGGAAAAAGTCAGAGCTAAATCTAATTTAAAAAATTAATGAGGGTGGGAAAGAGACAATATCAGTACTGAGAGACAGACAGCCAGTGAAGCAGGCTTGTCCAAAAATCCTGCCACAGGTGGCTGGGAAAGACGATAACACAATGAAGGCTGCAAGAGGCAAAAGTGGGCACAGAAACCTGAAGTCTCCAAGTTTTTCATTCAGATGAAAGAGATGGGACCAACTGGTGGTTTCAGGCACATTTGGGCTCATCCCCACTTGAAAGTGTAGAAGAGCTACACTTGGGAAGTACACGTTGCCCCATCAGCTCCACCTTAGAGAGATAGGAGAGATTATACTATGCAAACCTAGACAGCCACGCTTGGCTGGAGGACAAGGTGGTATCATATATATGACACTGTATCTGAAACTGATGGGTTCTCTCTGACTTTTTTTTCCCTGTGACCTCTTTATTTTTATTTTTTAATTTTTGTCTTTATTTACTTTTTAATGTTACATTAAAGAATACGAGGTCCCCATATACCCCCCCAACCCCCTCACCCCCCTCCTCCCCCCATAACAACAACCTCCTCCATCATCATGAGACATTCACTGCATTTGATGAATACATCTCTGAGCACCGCTGCACCTCATGGTCAATGGTCCACATCATAGCCCACACTCTCACACATTCCACCCAGTGGGCCATGGCTGGACATACAATGTCCAGTAACTGTCCCTGCAGCACCACCCAGGACAACTCCAAGTCCCGAAAACGCCCCCACATCACATCTTTTCCTCCCACTCCCAGAAGAAAATGTGGCTTTGGTGTGGAGAAAGTGGCCGGTCTCTCTGACTTTCAGTCCATTCAGAAAAGCACTTAAGAGTACCAGGCCACAAGAATGCAAGAGGCAAAGAGCATACAGTGTGCCGGCTGATCAGAGTGCTGGCTGGGGTTGTAAAATGGCCCATGAAATAACTTGATGTGATCCTACATCACAAGGGGAAACCCTTGCAAAGGTGCTTGAGTCTATGTGCATGTAGGTGAGCTGAGGAGTCCACCAAGAACTCTGACCAGGTTGGCCAGATTGCACAAGCTCATTGTGGAAGCAGACCAGTGCTCTCTGCTGCCATCTGGGGGGAAACATAGGAAATGTAAACTAAGAAAAAAATAGCAATAATTAAAACAGGCCATTTAGAGGCTACAAAAATATTAATTGGGCGTTTTAAAAAGTAAGCCGTTACATTTTAAAATAATTTCAAATAGGACAGTTGCAAAAGTAATACAAAACCCATACAAAGAACCCCAACATATCCCCTACCCCTTCCCAGATCTACCGTTTAACATTTTGCCACATTTGTCTTGTCTTTTTTCCTCCCTCTCTTCCTTCCTTCTTCTCTCCCTCTCTCTTTTTGTGTCTTAGATTTCCAGCTACAATCATAAAAACCATGAAATAGGTTGGCTTAAAGGACAGAAGTATATTGGTTCAGTTTTGCGGCTACAAGTCCAAAATCTGTGTGTCCTCAAGGCAATGCTTTCTCCCTGAAGACTGGTGTTCTGGGGCTGGCTGCGAGCAGTGCTTGTGTCCTTGGTTTTCTGGCATATGGTGGTTCACCTGGTGGCGTCTTCTTTCTGGCTGGCTTTCAGCTTCTGCTCCTCCACAAAGCTTCCTCTTCACGAAGCTTCTAGTAATAAGATTAAGGGCCAACTCCATTCAGTTGGGCCATACTTTTCCTAAAATAACATCTTGGGGGAAGTCCTGCTGTGTTTTCAAATAAAATGGCAACAATCTCAGGGATATATAGGCAGTGCCTAATAAGAGAAAACAGGCCAATATGCCAAACACTCAATTTTAGTGCTTATACGTATGACTCTTATTCCTGTAAAAATCAAACAGCCTAATTATAATTAATGCCCAAGAGTTACCTCCTGAAAACCTCCTTGTTACTCAACTGTGACCTCTCTCTAAGCCAAACTCAGCACATAAACTCCTTATCTTCCCCCTGATGTGCAGCATGACTTCCAGGCATGAGCCTTCCAGACAGTCAGGGATCACTACCAAGAACAACCAGAGAAGCAGATGTGCATCAACTGAGGGAAGGGGATGTGCCTCAACTGACAGCATGTCTGCCTACCATGTAGGACGTCCAGGGTTCAAACCCATGGCCTCCTGGCCCTTGTGATAAATGGACCCATACACAGAGCTGCCATGCGCAAAGAGTGCCATACCACGCAGGGGTGTCCCCCGCATAGGGGAGCCCCACATGCATGGAGTGCACCCCTCAAGGAGAGCCGCCCTGTGTGAAAAAAGTGCAGCCTGCCCAGGAGTGGCGCTGCACACTAAGCTGATACAGCAAGTTGATGCAGCAAAAATAGACACAGATTCCTGGTGCTGCCTAGAAGGCAAGCAGACACAAAAGAACACACAGTGAATAGACACAAGAAAGCAGACAACAGGGAGGGGGAAGAGAGAAATAAATAAAATCTTAAAAAAAGAAAAAAAGATCCAGCCAGCGATTGTTGCAATTTGTAAATACATTTTGGAGCATTGCCATTAAGCATGGATTGTAGTTTACATTGTAGTTTACACTCTCTCGCATTTGACTCTTAGGTTATAACCAGATATATAATGACCTGTATTTATTGTTGTAATGTCATTCAAGGTGATTCCCAAGTCTTGGAAATGCCCCCCTATTACTTTTTCCCTCTCCCTATCTCCAGAGCATCCATGGGTCACTGCCTCCACAACAATGGTATTTCTTCTATTGCTAGAATCACAATAAGTCACTAGTAGAATACTAGTAAATTTATTTTAGTTCATAGTTCATTTCCCAATCCTGAGGACTGTGGGATGGTGATGCCCCCTCCACAATTAATTGAGGGGGCCTTCAATCCCTTATATCCAGTGGATGGGACTTCCTTGCATCTAGTTGTAGGCCCTCTGAGTTCCTTGGTATGTTTTTTGTCCATCATGTCCTCCCCATCATTTGTCCTGGGTGAATCCATTGAACTGAAGAGTAGGTGTTGCAACTCTGTTGAAATTCAGGACTCTGATAGCACATAGACAGCTGAAAGATTTATGTCTCTTGGATGTACACCGACCAACTCTAATACTAATTATAGGTTCAGATAGAAGGACTGAAGAGTCCTGCATAGGGTAACCACAGCTGAGTGTAAGTCTGTCACACTGAGGAACATAAATAGCAGATTAGGGCCTCTGACAAGGGGCCAAATTCCTGAGCTATTTGTCCTAACTATAGTGTCTGGATGTCTCCATATTCCTGAGGCATTTTGCTCTTTGGGGTAGTATCTACTTTGGCTGCCAATGAGATCCTGTTGAGATGTGCATAAGTGCTACGTCTGACATGGCCTCCCAATTCACTTTGAAGTCTCTTAGTCATATAAACTCATTCATCTTTAGCTTTTCTCTCTTTTGGTCAAGGTTTTTATTTTTTCTTTCCCAGATGCATTGCTTGTTGGTACTTGGTAGCAATCCCTTGGTGCCAGGGAGGCTCATCCCCAGGAGTCATGTCCCATGCTGAGGAGAAGTTACTGCTTTTATATGCTGAGTTCGGCTTAGAGTGAGGCCACATTTGAGCAACAAGGAGGATCCCAGTAGGTAACTCTTAGGCACCCTACATCGCTAGGCAAAGTTTCAATTTCAAGAGCAAAGGCTTATAAGCATAGTCATCAATATCAATGGTCCTTCAGTGGAACATCATCCTTCACAACTCATTATCCCTATACTTGGGGTATTCTTTTTGTACCATTAGAGAATGTGGCAGAGCTCCCCTGGATGGGAACTTGATATTCTTTTGGTTATTGTGTGAATCCACCTACCATGATAATGCTCCATGAACATTTGAACACATTTATATGCCTTAATGTATACCCAGTGTACCATTCTATTATTAACACCTTGTATGAGAGATGTACTTATGTTATAGATCCTGAAAGAACATTCTTATATTTGTAATAGTAACCACAATCTTGTTCAAATCTGCTGTTGTTTGCTTCTAGTTTTTTTAATCTCTTCTCTTTGGTCTTTCATTAAAATAAATTCTGTTATTTTTCTTTCATGTTTTCAGATTCTTCTTTATGCTCCCCCAGTGTCATCTTAATATCCGTTCTCTCTTCTTTTATCTCCTTAAGTTGATTTAGGCTATTTGTTTGAATATCTTTGATTAGCTCTTCCAAATTCTGTGTCTCCTCCAACTTTATTTTTAATTAATTTATTTCTCTCTCCCCCTGCCCCCCATTGTCTGCGCTCTGTGTCCATTCACTGTGTGTTCTTCTGTGTCCACTTGTATTCTTCGCGGCACCTGAAATCTGTGTCTCTTTTTGTTGTGTCACTTGCTGCATCAGCTATCCGTGTGTGTCGCGCCATTCTTGGGCAGGCTGCACTTTCTTTCATGCTGGGCAGCTCTCCTTACGGGGCACACTCCTTGTGCGTGGGGTTCCCCTACACGGGGGACACCCCTGTGCATCACGGCACTCCTTGCGCACATCAGCACTATGTATGGGCCAGCTCCACACGGGTCAAGGAGGCCTGGGGTTTGAACCGCGGACCTCCCATGTGATAGGTGGACGCCCTATCCATTGGGCCAAGTCTGCTTCCCTCCTCCAACTTTTTAATTTGTCCTTTTGACTAGGCCATATCTTCCTGGTTCTTAGCATGGATTGTAATTTTTTGCTGATGCCTGGCATCTGATTATCTTGATGAGTTTTCTCTGAAGGTAAATTTCTACTCATGTTTTGGGTTTTGTTGATTGGCTTTGTGTTAAGGGTCTTCCTTGACACTTAGTTCAACTTAGTCTAACTCTTTAGAATTGCCCAGCTGGGCCAGGGACCCACGAAGGGGACACAGACCAGTTCCACAGTTCCAAAGGGCCCTTGGGAGAGGGTCAGGAAAGACCCTAAGAAACCTCTTTTTTTTTTTTTTTTGTATTGTCAGCTCCCCAAAACTGCACTTTCCTGGCTTACCCAGCAGATGGCGTTCTTTGACCAGCTGATCCCCACAGCTCTAGAAAGAGGAGTGTTTGTTATTGTTTTTTTCCCTCCACAGGCTCCACCCCTATCAGGGGTGATGTTAAAATAATGGCGGAAAGGAACTCTGACCTGGCTGGCTCAAACTGCAGTTAGCTGGGACACAGCAATCCAAATTCTCTGATTAAATACCTTGTCCAACCCTTGGCTCTGTCCTCCCCATCCTGTTGCTGGGAAGGAAGGATTTTCTCTCACTTACTGCCCACGGCAGCCAGCCAGCCACAGTCTGTGCCTGAGACTAATTCCCTCGAGGGTGGTGGATAGGTGTCAGACAGTTCATGGAGCAGTTGACTCAGATTTCCTCTACCATGGCCTGTCAATCTCCCTGTTCCTGTCCTGCTCCTTTCTGGATGCTGTACTATAGCCTTCTGGCTTCTGGGGCCTGAGCACCACTGTTTCAAGCAGTTCTGCCTGTCTTCTCACTGTTTCAGGAGGGGCACTGTGCTCTGCCTCTCTTACTCTGTCATGTTGGATCCTGACTTGGATTCTTTTAAGCCCCAATACTCGACCCAAGACCTAAACAGAGCTGATGAATGGAGATTCCCCATTGATTTGTATTACCTAAATGAGGAACCTATAAGGCCATCAAAGAAAGATAGATTTACAAAGAACAAGGGCTCATATTAGTATCAACATTTGATGGAAAGGGTCATCTCTCATCTAAATCAAGGAACTCACTGTGGAAGGGATGCCATGTACCAGTGGCTATGGAGATTTATAGTTGATCCAGACATACAAAAAACAATTCAAATGGTAGTTCAAAATCCTTCTTTGGTGCTAAAAATAACCCAAAGACAGGCCCCCCTCCCCTGTTAAAGAAACTCAGATCAGGGGAACAGCACTAGGGGAAGATTTGCTGATAGATTTTATTGTCAAGCTGAAGGCCAGAGGAAATAATAAATACCTGTTAGTGTTTTTGGCACCTTCTTGGGATAGGTAGAAGACTTTCCTTGCAGAACAGAAAAGGCCTCAGAAGCAACAGAGGCCCCACTTAAAGAAATTATCCCCCAGTTTGGATTGCTGTACTCTATGCAAAGTGACAAAGGTGGAGCTTTCATCATTAGCGTAACACAAGCAGTATCCAGAGCCCTAAGCATACACTGGAAATTTTGTGCTTTGTGGCAGCCACAATCCACAGAAAAAATGGAAAAAATGAACCATACCCTAAAGAAGACATTTAGCAAATATCGGCCAGGAACTAATTTAACATGGAACAAAGTATTGCCCTGCTTAGGACAAGGGTGGCCCCCAAAACTAAGCTCCAATTGAGCCCATATCAAATGGCATATGGGAGACCTTTCCTTAAAACCAAATTCCATTGTAATCTAGAAGACTGCCGTATTGTGAAAGGACTAGATACTGCCTGTACAGTTGGACCTCATTTCATGGTAACTCAAAACGTGAATTCAGGTATATGCCCCTGGCAATTGAAAAACATAAAGGCAGAAAATAGAGAAAATGAAAAAATTTTTAAATCATTTCTATGACTAATTTTGTTTACTTATTGTTACCAGAGTGTTTATCTGCCTTACTTTTAAAAAATGTTTAATAGGTATGTTTGTATAAAAATACTTATTAAATAATGGGGTTCACTATTGTGCACACCTTATATAGAGCCAGGGATTATGGCAGTGGCAGAGCAGGCATGTGGAGGTAGTGGGTAGAATGCTGCCCACTGGCTCAACAATGTCAGGCGGCCTCCCCCTTGGCCACCACCAATGTTTAACTCTGGAGGAGGAGTTGGAGAGACCTTGGGGCAGGGTGGGCTGTTGGGCCACAAGAAAGAGAAGTATAACTTTTTTACAATTATTTCTATGATCAATTTTGTTTGCGATATTGTCACCTAGAGTGTTTATTTGCCTTATTAATTAAAAAGTGTGATAAGTATGTTCGTAGAAGAAATACTTATTAAATAATGGGTTTTGCTATTATGCATCAGCAACTTAAACGAAGGGTCTTGGAACATAGGTCCACTATACAATCTTTAAGTGCTATCTTGTCTTTCATTCATCAATATGCTTCTAGCCACCTTATAGTTCCCACAAATATACCTCTCCATTGTCTTAAGTCCTGGAGACTGGGTGCTCCTTAAAACCTAGAAAACCCAGCACCCAAAAAGTCAATTAGACCCTAAATGGAAGGGGTCTTATGAAGTTTTGCTTGGCACTTACTCTTCTGTTATGATGTGGTGTGTTAACCCATGTTTTCATCATTCCCTAGTGAAACTGGTGCCTGTTAACTGCACAGACCATCCTTGATCGACCTACCAAAATTAGATGGGGAACAGCCTCCGTGAAGAAAAGAGTCAGCAGGAGTGAAGCAGCTGAATACAGGATGTGCCTAGAGATCTGCTGAGAGCTTCTTATCCGCAAAATACTCTTGTGAACCCGTGACTGATCTCAAACTACTCTTTAAGGGAAAGAAGCCCTGAGTTAAGTAATGCCCGACTCCTGGCCCCTTGTGGTACTTTACCTAATCTATGCCTGCTTCCTCCTCGTCTTTTACATATTGATGACCTTTTCACTTACTGGCAGAAAGTCTCAAACATTTTCTCTGCAAAGGGCCCAAAACCGAACCCCTTCTTCGAGAACTCCATCAGGATTCTAGAATCTTTCTCATTCATTACCTTTCACTTATAATTTTCACCCATACACCCCCACATCCCTTTCAAGAATAAATTCAGAGGAGGATGAAAGATGGTGGAGTAGAGAATGACAGGCTACAGTCCTCTACCAGAAACGGGAAGTTAGGCAGGCTTGCAGGGAATAAGGGAAGCTGTGGGATTGTGAGGGTGATTAGAGAGGGGGTGCCAGCTCGGCAAGTGAGGAAAGTGTACCTGTGGCTGATCAGGCCAGCAAGCCAGCAATCGGCCAGGAATCAGGGTAGAAGAGAGCCATGGGGTGGTCAGGTAGGCAAGCAAGTACCCAGCCTGCTCTGGGGGAGAGGGTGGTCATGAGGCAATCAGGTAGACAGTCGGGTGCCCAGCCAGGGACCAGGGGAGAGGTGAACCATGGAGTGATCATGCTAGTAGGCAGAAAAGCTGCCAGGTACCAGGTGAGAGGGTAGTCATGAGGCTATCAAACTGGCAAGTGAACATCCAGCCAGACATGAGGATAGAGGGGAGCCACAAGGCAGTCAGACAAGCAAGCCCGTACCTAGCCAGATACCAGGTGGGAGGGGAGCTGTTGGGTGATCAGGCTGGTAAGCAGGCAACCAGATGAGCCTAGGGGTAGGAGGGAGCCACGGAGTGATCAGACAGGCAAATCTGCACCCAGTCATCTCAGGGAGATAAGAGCCATGTGACAATCAGGCAAGCCAGTGCCCAGTCAGCTCCATGAGAGAAGAGAGCCACAGGACAATCAATCTGGTAAGCAGGCAACCAGTAGGATATAGGGTGAGAGGTCAAGAATCTGGCACCTAGCTGGGCAACTGGAGAGAATGTAGCCATGGGCCAGTCAGGCAGGCAGGCCTACCTCTAGCTGAGTACCAGGAGAGAGGGGAGCTGTGGGGTGATCAGGATGGCAAGGGGGCACTCAGCCAGCTCTGGGCAAGAGGGGAATCTTGGGACAGTCAGGCAGGCAAACCAGTTCCCAGCCAGGTCAGTGAGAGAGAGGAGCCCTGAGGCAAGCAGGGCCACAAGGGGGAACCTAGCTGGAGCTCTCTTTTTCCCTTTATTTTTTCTTATCTAGGTACCTGCAGAGAGGTGGGCCATGAAATAAGTGGTTGTTGGGCATACTCAACCAGAGACAAAGGACCAAGCCAGTTGCTGGTGGCCTGAGGTAGAGTCCTGGGTTTGTTTGTTTGTTTGTTTCCTCTTCTTTTTTTCCCTTGTCTATTTTTCTTTCAGTTGAACACAGTCAGCTACAAGATTTAGATTAAGTGGAACCAAGTATCAAAGAGAACCCTTAACACAAAGCCAAACAAAAATAAATCCCTCCACAACATACAGATACTAACCAACAGAATAAACCCATCAAGTGAAACAGATGCCTAGATCTCAGAAAAAAATTTCAAGCCATACTAAGAATCAGGAAAACATGGCCCAGTCTAATGAACAACTAACAAGCATGAGGAGATGCAGAATGTGGAAAAAATAATCAAGGATTTACAAACAAATGTAAGTAAACTCAGAGATGAGAGAAGAAATAAAAGATGTTAAGAGACTGGGTGAACATACAGAAAAATTGTAAACATATATAAAAAGATAACAGATCTTATGATAATGACAGCCACAATGAAAGAAATTAAAGATGCACTAGAATCACACAGTAGCAGAGTTGAACAAGCAGGGGAAAGAATTAGTGATGTCGAAGATAGGACATCAAAAATTACACAGGTATTACTTAGAGCAGATAGACAAAAAATTGAAAATTCAGCTGGGACTCAGGGAGTTGAATGACAGCATGAAAGGTACAAACATACTCATAATGGGTGTCCCAAAGGTAGAAGAGAAGGAAGAAGGGGAAGAGGAGTGTTTGAGGAAATAATGGCTGGAAATTTCTCTGCTCTTAAGGACATGGATGTACATGTTCAGGAAGTGCAGCATACTCCAAACAGAATAAATCCTAACAGACCTACCCTGAGACACATACAAATCAGATTTTCCAATGCAGAAAATAGAGAAACCTGAAAGCAGCAAGAAAAAAGAGACTCATATCATATAAGGGATGCTTGATAAGATTAAATGCTGATTTCTTATCTGAAATCATCTAAGTGAGAAGGCAGTCATACTACATAGTTAAGGTGCTAAAAGTTAAGGTGCCAGCTAAGAATTCTGTATCCAGCAAAATTGTCATTCAAAAATGAGGGAGAGAGTGGATGGAGACCCACAGAATAACCAACAGAATATTGAATTCCCATCCTGGGGAGTCCTGCTACATTTTCTCATAGAGTGGCAAGAATCTTTAGAGTACTTGGGCAATGCCTAACAGAGGACAGACAAATACACGAAGTCGTTGATACAGATGCTTGTACTTATGAACCTTGTTCTTGTGAAATTAAAACTTAACCTAGAAGATGGTGTCTGAGTGAGTGCACCTCATAATCTTTCCTGCAAAGAAGTGGCTGGGTAGGGTCAGAGTCCTGCTGGAGGGGGTTGTTTTGGGGGCTTGCAGGGCAGGTGTCTGGACATCGATTTGGTGAGACAGTGACAGAAGAGATTCTTGCAAGAGGTGGAATTTTGGGTTTCTGACATGCATGTCAGCAGTTGTGGGTGGGACCCTTCCCCCTAGGGCTGGTGGCCCAGCCGTGGTGATCCCTGAAAACTTTGTTGTGCTGTGATGTTCCCAAACCCCATGTTTACTGGATGCGTGGTTCTCAGGTCCATATCCCCTAAACCCTGGTAGCCCATGCTCCACAAACTCACATACATTGAGTCTACAATATCCTGGACTTCCCATTCCTGAAACCAGCATGCCCTGAGGTCTGTCTGAGGTCCATGATTACCCTAGCCCTCCGAGTTTTTGTTTGTTTGTTTGTTTGTTTGTTTTTTGAGCTTGGAGGAGAAGCTGGGAAGAAATGAGAGGTGAATCTGCTGAGAAAGCCCAAGTTACCTAAATATCCTGGGATAGGAAACTTGGTCTGGGAGAAGGTAGAGTCAGAAAATCAATTAGACCTCCCCTAGCACACCTAACGGGGAGGGACTGTAGGACATGCTATCCAAGCTTCCAATAGCATATTTGGGGTTTCTGGTGAGGTGTAGGTGCTCTCACGCTGGAAATAAAGAGTCATGTCTTCTGTATTGAGTTTGTTCAACAAGGACCCACTTGAATCTCCTACTGGACCCCTCATGCAGGTTTCCTGCTGCCCTGGGAGAGAGAGAAGTGAGGAAGGGAGAAAGGGGGAATGTCAGATCCCTAAGTGTTTTATTTAACTGCAAAGAGGATTCCTAGCTTGAAACTTTGGTGGGGTTTTTTTGTTGTTGTTTTTTGTTTTTTTGTCATGGTCACTACAGTTGCATTGCCTCCTGCTTTTTTCTCCCATTTTATCCCCCAAGGCCCTTTTTCTTTTCTTCAGTTTTTTTCTCTCTTTCTTTTCCTTTCTTGCTTCCTCCCTTTTTCTCTTTTTTTTCTTTTTCCTCTTTTTTCCTCTTTTTCTTCTTTTTTATTTTATTTTCTTTATATAATAGGTGCTGCAGGGAGTGCTTCATATTTGCTGTGTTTCCTCATCCTCCATTTCCTCTTTTCTGTGTGTATTGATTTTGGCCACCTACAGTATCCCCTTTCCTCTACATCTTTCTATCCTCCATCATCTACTGTTTCTCTTACATTCCACCTCCCTTTTGTTTGGCCCCCACATTGTCTGACTTTTTATGTCTAATACCTTTGTTCTGTTTTCTGTCTTTTATTCACTATTAATATTATTGTCTTTCTTTTCTCTTTCCCTCTCTCATGAAAACACTGCCCTTTTAATTCATACTATTCCTCCCCATATTCAGTTGACTGTCTCATTATAAGTACTCTACTTACTGCTATAACCTACACAACTTACATGAGTCTAATATCCATTCTCCTAGATCTCACATTGTTGCTCTGTTAACATTTATTATCAATACTACTTTATACATTTTCTTTTCTTACTCATTTTGCTTTCCCTGGCCCTAATATTTTCCTACAAAGTGAAATTAGCCAGCAACAAGAAAATAGAATAAGAAGAACAAAGTGACAAAGAGAAGACATAACACTTATGCACAAACAACAACTAATTAAACCCCAAGACTAGACAAAGAAGCTAAGGAACTGATTAAACCCATCAAGATAAAATGATGACCAGACAGCAACAAAAAAACTACAAACCAAACCAATAATCAGGAGAACATGGCTGAATCCAATGAACAAACTAAAAACTAGGAAGGGGAGTAGAACATAGGGTAAGTAATTAAAGCTCTCAAAACATATATTAGTGACCAATTTAATGAAGTAAAGGAAGAGATTAACAATATGAAGAAAACACTTGGAGAGAATACAGAAGAAATTGCAGTCATACACAAAAAGATAACGGATATGATGGTGGTGAACACAACAATTCAAGAAATTAAAATACACTCTCAGCAAATAACAGCAGATTAGAAGAGGCAGAGGAGAGAATTAGTGATGTGGAAGATAATACATCTGAAATCAAACAGAGTAGAACTGATCAGTAAAAAGATAGAAAAAATCCAACTGGGACTTAGGGACCTGAATAACAGTGCAAAACCCATAAATATATGCATTATAGGCACCCCAGAAGGAGAAGAGAAGGGAAAGGGGAAAGATGGGGTGTTGGAGAAAGCAATGGCTGAAAACTTCCCAAATCTACTCAGGGAGATGGATGTACATGTCCAGGAAGCACAATGCACCCCAAACAGCATAAATCCCAACAGGCCCACCCCAAGACATATACTTGTCAAATTATCCAATGCTAAAGACAAAGAAAATTCTAAAAGCAGCAAGAGAAAAGAGAACCATCACATACAAAGGAGGCTCCATAAGATTAAGTGCTAATTTCTCATCTGAAACCATGGAGGCAAGAAGGCAGTGGTATGATATAGTCAAGGTACTAAAAGAAAAAAATTTCCAACCAAGAATACTCTACCCAGCTAAGTCAGCATTCAAAAATGATGGAGACATCAAAATATTCACAGATAAACAGAAACTAACAGAGTATGCCAACAAGAACCCTGCCCTTCAAGAAATACAAAAGGGAGTTCTGCAGGAGGAAAGAAAAAAAGAAGAGAGGGAATTGGAAGAGAGTTTAAGAACAATGGAAAAGATGAAAAAGAGAAGGAAAAAAACAAACAAAATATGACAGACATAAGTCCAAACAAAATATGGCTAACATAAATAATTCCTTGAAAGTAATAACACTGAATGTCAAAGGATTAAACTCACCTGTCAAAAGATTCAGACTGGAAGACTGGATAAGGAAATATGACCCATCTATATGCTGTCTACAAGAAACACTTCTTAGACCCAGGGATTCAAGGAGGTTGAAGGTGAACGGCTGAAATACAATCTTACAGGCAAACGACCAAAAAAGGGCAGGAGTAGCTATATTAATATCAGACAATATAGACTTTAAATGCAAAACTTGTGAGAGATCAAGATGGACGCTACATATCAGTAAAGGGAGTAATCTTTCAAGAAGAAAGAACAATCGTAAATATTCATGCTCATAACAAGGGTGCCTCCAAATATGTGAGGCAAACACTGAAAAAACTAAGTGAAGGAATAGATGCCTCTACAAGTATAGTGGGGAATTTGATACACCACTATCATCATTGGATAGAACATCTCAACAGAGAATCAGTAAAGAAACAAAGACTTTGAACAATATATGGGAGGAGCTGGACCTAATATACATATACAGAACATTACACCCAAATACAGCAGGATATGCATTCTTCTCAAGTGCACATGGATCATTCTCCAAGACAGACCACATGCTAGGCCACAGAGAAAGTCTCAATGAATTCAGAAAGATGGAAATCATACAAAATAATTTCTCTGACCACAGTGGAATGAAGCTGGAAATCTGCAAGGCCAGAGACCCAGATTAGGCACCAAGATATGAAAGTTAAACAACACACACTTAGACAAATAGTGGGTCAAGGAGAAAATCTCAAAAGAAATCAGTAACTACCTTGAAACTAATGAAAATGACAACACAGCATATCAAAACTTATGGGATGCAACAAAAGTTGTACTGAGAGGGAAATTCATAACCATAAATTCATATATCAAAATAGAGCTAAAATTGGAGACCTAAGTGCATACTTGGAGGAATTAGTAAAAAAAAATAACAAACTAACACCAAAGGAAGAAGAAAGAAATAATGAAGATCAGAGCAGAACTAAATGAAACAGAAAATAAGAAAGTGCTAGAAAAAATAAAACAAAGAGTTGGTTCTTTGAGAAGATCAATAAAATTGACAAACCCTTAGCTAGACTAACAAAGAAAAAAAGAGAGAAGATTCAAATACACAAAATAAGAAATAAGAAAGGGGATATCACCACTGACCTCACAAAATAAAGAATATCGTAAGAGGATACTTTGAAAAACTATCCCAACAAGAAGGGCAATTTAGAGGAAATGGACAAATTCCTAGAAACGAATAACCAATCTACATTGACAAAAGAAGAAATTGACAATCTCAACAAACCAAGCACAAGTAAAGAGACAGAAAGAGTCATTAAAAACCTCCCTACTAAGAAGAGCCCTGGGCCAGATGGCTTCACAGGTGAATTCTGCCAAACATTTCAGAAAGAACTAACACCAATCTTGCTTAAACACTTTCGAAAAATCAAAATAGAGGGAACATTGCATAACTCATTCTATCATGACAACATTACCCTAATATTACAGCCAAAGATACCACAAGAAAGGAAAATTACAGACCAATCTCTCTAATAAACCTAGATGTTAAAATCCTCAACAAAATACTTGCTAATCATATTCAACAACACGTTAAACAAATTATACACCATGACCAAGTGGAATTCATTTCTGGTGTGCAAGGATGATTGAACATAAGACAAACAATTAATGTAATACACCACATAAACAGATCGAAGGAAAAAAATCACATGATCATATGTATAGACAGAATATTTATTTGACAAAATACAGCACCCTTTCTTGATAAAAAAACACTGCAAAAGATAGGAGTAGAAGGAAACTTTCTAAACATGATAAAGGATATGTGTGAAAAACCCACAGCTATCATCATTTACAATGGTTAAATCCTAAAATCTTTCCCTCTAAGATCAGGAGGAAGACAAGGATGCCCACTAGCACCCCTCCTATTTAACATTGTCTTAGAAGTACTTGCTTGAGCACTGAAGCAAGAAAAAGATATAAAACACATCCAAATTGGAAAGGAAGGAGTCAAAATTTTACTATTTGCAGATGACATGATCCTATACATAGAAAGCCCTGAGATCTACAACAAAGCTTCTAGAACTTATAAATGAGTTCAGTAATGTCACAGGTTATACAATCAATGCGCAAAAATCAGTAGCATTTCTGTACACCAAAAGTGGGAAATCTGAGGAGGGAATCAAGAAACAAATACCATTTACAATAGTAAATAAAAAATCAAATACCTAGGAATAAGTTTAACTAAAGATGTAAAAGACTTATACACAGAAAACTACACAAAACTGTTCAAGGAAATCAAAGACTTAAATAAATGGAAGAATATTCCCTGTTCATGGATAGGAAGACTAAATATCATAAGGTGTCTCTCCTACCCAAACTGATCTATAGATTCAATGCAATCCTAATAAAAATCAACACAGCATTTTTTAAATGAACTAGAAAAACTAACTATGAAATTTATTTGGAAAGGAAAGAGTCCCCAAATAGACAAAGACATCTTGAAAAAGAAAAATGAAATTGGAGTAATCACACTACCTGACTTCAAAACATACTACAAAGCTACAGTGGTGAAAACAGCATGGTATTGGCACAAGGATAGACACACTGACCAATGGAACCGAATTGAGAGTTCTGACATATACGGTCATCTAATATTTGACAAGGCCACAAGGCCCACTCAACTTGGAAAAAACGGCCTCTTCAACAAATTGTGCTTGAAGAACTGAATATCCATATGCAAAAGAATGAAAGAGGATTACTATCTCAGAGCTCATACAAAAATCAACTCAAGATGGATCAAAGACCTAAATATAAAAGCCGAGACCATAAAGACCTCGAAAAACAATGTACAGAAGCATCTACAGGACCTTGTAATAGGAAATGGCTTCATGAACTTCACACCCAAAACATAAGCAGGAAAAGAACAAGTAGATAAATGAGACCTCCTCAAAATTAAAGCCTTTTGCACCACAAAGGAGTTTTTCAAGAAAGTGAAAAGAGAGCCTACCCAATGGGAGAAAATATTTGGCAACCATAATCTGATAGGAGATTAATATCCTACATATATTAAAAAATCCTACACTCCAAAAGAAAAACAACCCATTTTAAAAATGGGCAAGAGATTTGAACAGATGCTTCTCCAAAGAAGAAATATAAGTGCCTAAAAAGCAAATGAAAGGATGCTCAAAATCACTTGCTATTAGGGAAATGCAAATCAAAACTACAGTGAGATACCATCTTACTCCCATAGAACTGGCGGCTGTTAAAAAACAAGACTACAAGTGCTGGAGAGGGTGTGTAGGAATGGGAACTCTCATCCACTGCTCGTGGGAATGCAGAAGGATCCACCCATTCTGGAGGACAGTTTGATGGTTTCTCAAAAACTAGCTATAGATTTGCTGTATGACCCAGTAATTCCACTCCTGGGTATCTACCCAGAAGAACTGAAAACAGGGACACAATCTGATATATGCACACCAATGTTCATAGCACCATTACTCACTATTGCCAAAAATTGAAATCAACCTAAATGCCCATTAGCAAATGAATGGATAAACAAAATGTGGTATATACATACAATGGAATACTACTCAGCTATAAGAAGGAATACATTACAAGCACATGGGATAACATGGATGAATCTTGAGGACCTTACGTTGAGTGAAGCAAGCCAGGCCTTGAAGGACAAATACTATATCACCTCTCTGATATGAAATAAGTAAACCGAGCTGTCTCAGAGAGCTAGAGACTGGATGGTAGGCTTACAGGAAATTAGTGGGGAGAGGAAGGTTGTGAGCTGACACCTACGTGGGTGAAATCTATGATATATTGGAGGTAGGTATTTGTACAGGAAAGGGATAAGACAGCATAGGGATACTATTGGGTGGGGCTTTGCAGGCTTCAGGTGGACTAGGGTTGGGAGGAGGGGTCAGATGACCCACGGCACTGTGGGGAGTTCTGGGGGGAACAGATGAACATGGAAGATTGTCTAATATTCGACAATCTTCAAAATGTTAAAACTGTAATGTTGAGGAAAATCTTTAGAAAATACCATAAGGAAGAGTTATCTGTTTAAGGTACTTAATGGGGGGGCATCTAGCACAGGGGCAGGCTTCTAGGGAATGTGTGAGTGCTCATCTTGTCATAGTGTGTTGTATCACACTATACAATACAATGAGTGGGAGGTGTACCCCCATCCTTGGGAGGCCTGATGTTCTCAAACATAGGGAATTGTGTCTCTTGAGAGAATTGATGGCTCCCAATGGGGGAGGACAGTCCAGTGTGTCAAGCCCTCAGCATTGTTGCAAGTATCTGTGAACCTTGTCCTTCAAGCAGTGAAGCTTGGGTGTCATTGTAGGCCCTGAGTGGAGGGGGAGAGAGGACTAGAATAGATGGAAGCAGGGTAACCAGGGGCCAATGGAATTGTTCCACAAGATTGTGCAGTGACGGATATAGGACATGTTGAATTTCACCAAAAATGTATAAAAGTGTATAGGCTAAAGTGTAAATCACAATGTAAAACATAAGGTAACTAAAAATTTAGAAAATTGTACAGTCTAAAATATAAAACATAATGTAAACCAAAATAAAACCATGTTTGGTAGCTATGTTTCAATATCTGTACATCAGGTACAGCAAATATGATATGAACATGTACAAATATCATTGCTGGGGAAGGGGGAAAAGGGTTTAATGTTGGCTATATGGGAGCCCCCTATATTGTATATATGACTTTACTGTGATCTAAAACTTTTTTGAAGACAAAATTTAAAATTTAAAATAAAAGAAAGGATGTAGACACTGAGGAATGAAAGAAATTGCCTTGCCACTGTACATACTGGACAATATCTATTACAATGATGAAAGGCAAAACACCAAAAACAAAGTTTTATGATATTTTTCTTTTTTTAATTTCCCAATTTATTTTTTACTTTATTTTAGTTTTTCTAAATTAGTATGTATTCTATTTCTAATCTTTATACCTATCATTACTATTTCAGTTTCCTACTAATTGAATTTAGCAATATGTTAGGCTTCATTTTTGAGGAAGTTTTTGACCACAGAGGGGTTCAACTATGGTAGAGGTGAACAGTGGTGTGGGGTGTTATTGATGCAAGACATATGGTTAGGAGAGAGTTCTCCAGGGCATATATATAGGGTATATAAAAATGTTCAGATAGGGAAGCGACTGTGGCTCAATCAGTTGGGTTCCCATCTACCATATGGGAGGTCCTGGGTTCGCATCCTGGGGCCTCCTTGTGAAGGCAGGTTTGCCTGCGTGCCACAGATAGCCAGTGATCCACAAGCACTGTGGAGTCCTGCCTGGCCCGCAAGCACCATGGACTGCCACCCGGCCCACAAGTGCCATGGAGAGCCAACTCAGCAAGGTGATGCAACAAAAAAAAGGGGGAGACAAGTAAAAGCACAGAAGAGTGCACAGTGAAAGGACACAGAGCAGACAAAAAGCACACCACAAAGAGGGGGGGCGGTAAAAAAAGTTTGGATATTTGTTGGGTATTTTCATAGTAATTACCATTATAAACAACAACTGAGGGAGTTCTGAGTTCTTAGCCAGGGGAGCTCTGTCACATTCCCCAATGGAACAGCAACAATCCCCCAAGTGCAGGGGCAAAGACCAGTGAAGAAGGTTGGTCCAGTGATGAGCTCTTGATACTCATGACTATGCTTATGAACCTGTGTGCCTGAAATTTCAACTAGGCATACAACTGCAGGGTGCCTAAGAGTTACTGCCTGAGAGCCTCCATGTTGCTCAAATGTGGCCACTCTCGAAGCCAAACTCAACAAAATAAATACATTACCTTCTCCCCAGCATAGGACACGACTCCTGGAGATGAACCTCACTGATGCCAAGGGATTACTACCATCATCAGCTGGTGATGTAACTAGAAAAAGACCTTGAATAAAAGGGGAAGTGGTAAAGACAAATGAGATTATATGGCTAAGAGTCTTCAAGAAAGAGTTGGGAGGTCATCAGAGGGGTCATGCTTACACATGTCCCAGCAGGATCCCAGAGATAGCCAAAGTAGACACAACCCCAGGTACTGGTGCTTCTGAAGGCTATGTAGATGCACAGGTTCTACAGTCATAGCAGATGGCTCTGGAGTTCAGGGCCTTGTCAGTGTGCCCTACTCTGGAATTTGTATTCCTGAGTGTGATGATGTTGGACTCAGATGTGACCTTTCTACACATGCTTCCTCTGTCACTTTACTGAACCCTTGTTTGGCCCTGGGGTTGGTGTATGCTCAGGAGACTTGAATCTCTGGACTGCCAAGTGCCAGCTGGGCCCCGAGCCTCAATAGAGTTGCAACTCCTACTCTGTTCATCAGACTTACCCAGGTCAGCTAACAGGGAGGTGAAGATTGCCAACCACCATACCAGGGGACTGAGAGTGCCTACAACTGCAAGCAAGAGAATCATATCCATCAACCATGTGGAATGTAAGCTGCCTCTCAATTTAGAGGTGGAGTGGTCCACACCATCCCAGGATCTACGGGATGGAGGAATAAAATATGGATTAGTGTGGACTTACTGGTATTCTACTATAGAACTATTGTGACTAGCAATGGAAGAAATTGTAGCACTGATGTGGAGAAAGTGGCCACAGTAGTTGCTGAGGGCAGGGAGAAAGAAGAAGAGATGTGATGTGGGTGCATTTTCGGGATTTGGAGTTGTCCTAAATGATATTGCAGGGACAGATGCTGGACATTATATATCCTGCCATAACCCACTGAATGGACTGGGGGAGAGTGTAAACTACAATATAAACTATTATCCATGTGGTGCAGCAGTGCTCCAAAATGTATTCACCAAATGCAATGAACATGCCATGGTGGGGGAAAAAAGCCAGAAGTTTTATTACATATGAAGAGGAAACCAAAATTGGTGCTATTAAAATTTCTAGTAAATTCTTATAAAATTGAAAAAAAGAAAGAAACACTTCAATGGAAAGGTGAGCTAACAAGTGCCATCTGCTTTCCAGACTGGAAATTGCATGGAGAAAAACTGCTTTTAGGTCTTTCTTAACCTGAACTCTTGGGAAAAAATCTGTGCCCATGTAGTGAGTCCCTGGTCTGATTTTGATAACTTAAGCTGGGCAATTTTAAAGATTTAGAATATTTTGAACCAAAATATCAGAGAAAGTTTTGGAAAAAAATCAATAAGGAAAAAAGAAAAATTGGCCATAAGAGTATACTTACCAAAATCTTCAGTTGCCTATATATCGGCAGAAAAATACAAGCCATACTGGGAAACAGGAAGAGACAGCCTAGCTTCAGGAATCCTGAAGAAATACAGGATTTAAGACAATCAGTGACAATCATGCAACTCTCCTAATTAATTCAAAGAATTGAGAGAAGATATGGGTAAAGAGATAAAGTATATTAAGAAGACACTGGGTGAGCATAAAGAACAATTTGAAAGCTGGCAAAGAAAAGTAACAGAGGTTTATAGGAATGAAAGACATGATGGATGAGATTAAAAATACATTAGAGGCACATAAGAGCAGATTTGGATTGCTTGAAGAGAGAACTAGTGGTTTTGAAGACAGAACATCCCAACTAGAAAAGACAGGAGAATAGAATAGAGAAGAGAAGGAAAAAATGGAACAGGGTCTCAGGGAATTGAATGACACCATGAAACACACAAACATAAGCATTATTGGTGTCCCAGAAGAAGAAAATAGGAAAGGGGCAGAAAGAATATTTGAGGAAATAATGATCGAAACTTCCCAACCCTTATGAAAGACATAAATATCAATAACCAAGAAGGACAACAAAAGAGATAGAAAGAGGATTCTGAAAGCAGCAGAGGAATGAAAAGCATTATATACAAGGGAACCTCAATAAGATTAAGTGCTGACCTCTCATCAGAAACTATGGAGGCAAGAAGAAAGTGGGATGATTATTTAAGGTGCTGAAAGAAAAAATAATCAGCCAAAAAATCTCTACCTGGCAATATGTCTTTCAAAAATGAGATTGAGTTTGAAGTCTTCACAGACAAAAACTCATGGAATATATTACCAAAAGACAAGAATTACAAGAGATACTAAAGGGAGTGCTGCAGCCTGAAAGGAAAGAACAAGGGCAAGATTGGAGAAGAGTATGGAAATGAAAATTATTAGGAAGGGTAAATTAAAGGGTAAAAAGACAAACAATAATAATATATGATAATAGGAAGCCAGAGGACAAAGTGGATGAAGTAAATCATGCCTTTACAGTAATAACATTGAATGTTAGTTGCTTGAACTCTCCAATCAAAAGACATAGACAACAGAATGGATGAAAAACTATGAGCTGTCTCTATGCTGTCTGCAACAGACTGCCCTCACACATAACCAGGTTAAAAATGAAAGGTTGCAGGTATCCATCACTGATGAATGGATAAATTGTGGAGTATACACACGATGGAATATTATGCAGTGGTAAGAAGAAATGAAGTCATGAAACATGACAACATAGATGAACCTGGAGGACATTATGTTGAGTGAAGCAAGCTAGATACAAAGGGACAAATACTGTATGACTGTCCTATTAACTAAATATATTATGTGAAGTATGAATATGGGTAGAGTTGCATATATATAAGACCATTTTTCTTTGAAGCTGAACAAATGTAAGTTAATAGCACAAAAAGGTTATTCTCAGACAAAAAAAAAAATTCTAAGTGAAGACCAGACACAGAATAGTACACGTTGTATGGTTCCATTCATATAAAATGTAAATATAAATCAATTTATAAAGGTGAAAGATTAGTAGTTATGTAGGTCTGATGAAGGAATGCTAATGATGGAGTAATGAGTGCCCCAAGATACATGAGGCACACACTGGCAAAACTGAAGGGAGAAGTGGATTTCTACAGTAATAGTTGGAGATTTCAACACACCACTCTCAGTATTGGATAGAACATCTGGACAGAGGATAAAGAAACAGAGAGCTTGAATAATATAAATGAACTATACCTAACAGACATCTGTAGAGCATTGCACTCTAAAACACAAAGATATACATCTTTTCAAGCATTCACGGATCCTTCTCCAGGATAAACCATATGTTAGGTCACAAGCCAAGTCTTAATAAATTGAAAAAGTTTGAATTATTCAAAGCACTTTGATAATATGAAATGAAACTGGAGATCAATAACAGACAGAAATGGGGATATCCACAAATATATGGAGACTAAACAACACACTCTTAATTATTGGGTCAAAGAAGATATTGTAAGAGAAATCAGTAAGTATATTGAGTCAAATGAAAAGGAGATCACAATATATGAAAATCTATGGGATACAGCAAAGGCAGTGCTGAGAGGGAAATTCATAGCAGTGCTTCTATTAAAAAAAGAAGAAAGAGCTAAAAATTGGAGCTCTAACTGCACACCTGGAGGAACTAGAAAAAAACCAGCAAACTAATCCCAAACCAGGCAGAAGTAAAGAAATAATAAGACTGGAACAAAAATAAATTGAGAACAAAAAATAAAACAGTAAAGAGAATCAACAAAAACCAAAGTTAATTCAACAAAATCAACAAACTCTTAGCTAGTCTGACAAAGAGAAAAAGAAGACACATAAAGAAAATCAGAAATGGGGAGGGGAGATATTACCCCCCTCCCCTGAAATAAAAGAGATCATAAGAGAACAACTGTATACCAACTAGACAATGTTAACAAGATGGACAAATTCCTAGACACATTCGAACAACCTACACTGACCCTAGAAGAATTAGAAGACCTCAACAAACCAATCACAGGTAAAGAGGTTGAAACAGTCATCAAAAACTGCCCCAAATGGCCCTGAGCCTCAGCCAAGTTGCAGCACCTACTTTCCAGTTCATTGGACTTACCCAAGTCAGCTGACAGAGAGGTAAGAATGGACAACCACCGTGCCAAGGAAACAAGAGAGTCTACAACTGTGGGCAGGAGAGTCCCATCCATCAGCTGCATGGGATAGAAGTCCCCCTCTCAACTGAGAGGTGGAGTGGGCATCGCCATCCCAGGGTCCTCAGGATAGTGAAATAAAATATGGACTAGAGTGCACTTACTGGCATTCTTCTATACAATTTTTGTGATTCTAGCAATGGAAGAAATTGTATCATTGATGAGAGAGGGGCCACTGTAGTTGCTGAAGGCAGGGAGAGGGAAACGGAGGTGTAATATAGGGGCACTTTTGGGATTTGGAGTTGTCCTGAATGATATTGCAGAGACAGATGCAGGACATTATATATCATGCCATAACCCACTGCATGGACTGGGAGAGAGTGTAAACTATAATCCATGCTGTATAGCAGTGCTCCAAAATGTATTCATCAAATGCAAGGAATGTACCACACTAATGAAGGAAGTTGATGTGGGAAAAGAAGGGTGTGTGGGGAGTGGGGCATATGAGAATCTCCTATATCTTTTAATTTAACATTTTCTGTGATCTATGTCTCTTTTTAAAATAAACTAAAAATATATTATTTTAAAAAACTGCCCCAAATGAAAAGCCCAGAACATGATGGCTTCACAGGTGAGTTCTGCCAGTCATTCAAAGATGATCTAATACCAGTCTTGCTCATGCTCTTCCAAAAATTTAAACTGAAAGGAATGCTACCAGCCTCAGTCTATGAAGCCAACATCACCCTAATACCAAAATCAGATAAAAATACTACAAAAAAAAAAGAAAAGAAAAGAAAATTGCAGACCAAAATCTCTAATAGAGAAAGATGCAAAAATTCTCAACAAAATACTAGGAAATGGGATCCAAAAGTATATTGAAAGAATTATACACCATGATCAAATAAGTTTTATACCAAGTATGCAAGGATGGTTCAACAAGAAAATCAGTTAGTGTAATCATATCAATAAATTTAAGAATAAAAATCACGATTCTCTCAATTGACACCAAAAAAGCATTTAACAAAATACAGCATCCTTTCTTGATAAAAAAAACAACAACACTCCAAAATGTAGGAATAGGAGGAAGCTTTCTCAACATGTAAAATGTGCACATGAAAAAGCCACAGCTAGCATTATACTCAATGGCGAAAGTCTGAAAGCTTTCCTGCTGAAATCAGGAACAAGACAAAGGTGCCCATTGCCATCGCTGTTATTCATTATTGTGCTTGAAGTTCTAGCTAGAGCATTTAGGCAAGAGAATGAAATAAAAGGCACCCAAATAGGAAAGAAAGAAGTAAAACTTTTGCTGTTCACTGATGCTATTATCCTATATCTACAATATCCTAAAAAATCCACAACAAAGCTACTAGTACCACTAGATGAGTTCATCAAAGTGGCATGATACAAGATTAATATGCCAAATTCAGTAGCATTTCTATACACTACTAATGAGCAATCTGAGGAAGAAGTCAGAAAAAAAGTTCCATTTATAGTATCAACTTAAACAAGTATTTAGGAATAAATATAGCCAAGAACATAAAGGACCTGTACTTAGAAAACTACAAAGCATTGCTAAAAAGAAACCAAAGAAGACCTAAATAAATTGAAGGATAGTCCGTGGTCATGGGCTAGAAGACTAAATACATTAAAATGTCAATTCTGGAGGGGTGGGGCAAGATGATGGCTGAGTGAGCACACCTGAGATTCTCTCCTGCAAAGAAGCAGCTGGGCAGTGTTGGAAATTCTTCGGGACCAGGCTGTTTCGGGATTTTGCAGGGCAGGAGGTGTCTGGACATTGATTTGGTGGAAAGGTAACAGAGAAAATCCGTGTATAAGATAAAATTGATGCTCTATTACATGGAGGTGGAAGCTGCAAGGGGGACGCTCCCTCCTGGGGTGGGTGGAGCTGTGGCACCGGCGCTGTGGTGGCAATTTCTGTAGGCTCTGTGGTACTGGGGAATTCATAAGCCCTGAGCGGGCTATTGGGGGGCTAACAGGACAGGAGGCCTTCGCAGACTGATTTGGGGAGACAAACGGGAGTTTTATTGCAAGGCGGGGAATTTTTTATTGTGGACACAAATAATAGTGCTTCCGCCTAGAGCCCTGCTCCCCCAAGGCCGGCTGCCGATCTGAAGTAGCCTTAAATTGTGCACAATAAAGAGACATCACCAGGAGACTGTTTCAGGGCCTGCAGGGTGGGAGATGTCTGGAAGCCGATTAGGGGAATATTTTGTGAAGCGTGGGAATTTTGGTTTTGGACTCTGTTATCAGCATTTCCAGCTGGAGCCCCACCCCTGGGCCTGGCTACTGATCTGCGTCATTAAATTGGCTGCAGTGTAGAGGCGCCTGCAGGTGGCCGTTCCAGGGGCTTACAGGGTGGGAGGTGTCCTGAAGTTGAATTGGTGATACAGCCACAAAATAGACCCCAGTGAGTGAGTGAATTGTGGGGTTCAGACATGTAGCTTAGAGTTTGCGGATGTGACCTCTCCCATAGGGCTGGCACCCAGCTGCAGGGATCCCTGAAGGCTGTGTTGCACTGTGGTGCTCCCAGGCTCCCTGTTAACCAGATTTGAGGTTGCCAGGTCTGAGTCCCCTAAACCCTGGTGGCCCACACCCCAGAGACTCACACCTCCTGAGTCTTCAATATCACAGACTTTCCACCCCTGAATTCATCATGCCCTGAGATCCATCTGAGGTCCTTGAATGTCCTACCCCTCAATGTTTGGTTTTTTTCTTTTTTGTTTTGTTTGGTTTTTATTTTTTCATTTTTTTTTTATTTTTTAATGTCCTGATCACTAACATTGCAATATCTCCTAGTCTTTTATCCCAGCGTATCCCCCCAAAGTCTTTTTTTTTTCAGTTAATTAGGGTTTTTTTGTTGTTGTTGCTGTTGGGGTTGTTCTATATCTTTTTTTTTCTTTTCCCCATTTGTTCCCCTCCCTTTACCCATCCCCTTTCTCTTTCGTTCTTTCTAGTCTTTTTTTTTTTCTCTTGTCCCTCATTTTCTTCTTATTTTATTTTATCTTAATTATCCAATAGGTGCTGCAGGGAACACCTCACATTTGCTGGGTTTCCTCATCCTCCACTGCCTCATTTCTGTGTGAATTGATTTTGGATACCTACACTATTCCCTTTCCCCTACATCTTGATATCCTCCATCATCTACTGTCTCTCCTATATTCCACCTCCCTTTCTTTGATCCACAAAGTGTCTAACTCTTAATTTCTAATACCTTTGTTTTGTTTTCTGTCTTTTATCCACTCTTGAAACTATTGCCTTTCTTTTCTCTTTCCCTCGCTCATGAAAACACTAGCTTTTTAATTCATACCATATTCCTCCCATATTCAGTCGGCTACCTCATTATAGGTACTCTAACTACTGCTATAACTCTACACAACTTACATGAATCTAATATCCAACCTTCCAGATCTCATATTGTTGCTCTGTTAACATTTATCACCAAAACTACTTTACACTTTTTCCTCACTTACACAATTGCCTTTCCCTGGCCCTAATACTTTCCTTTAAAGTGAACTCAACCAGCAATAAGAAATTAGAATAAGAAGAACAAAGTGACAAAGAGAAGATATAACACTTATGCAAAAACAACAGCTAACATTAATCCCCAAGACTAGACAAAGAAGCTAAGGAACTGATTAAACCCGTCAAGATAAAATGATGACCAGACAGCAACAAAAATCTACAAACCAAACCAGTAATCAGGAAAACATGGCTGAATCCACTGAACAAACTAAAAACCAGGAAGGGGAGCAAAACTTCGCACAAGTAATCAAAGATATCAGAACATATATCACCGACAAATTTAATGAAGTAAAGGAAGAGGTTAACAACATGAAGACAACACTTGGAGGGGAAATTGCAGACATACGCAAAAAGATAACAGATATGATGGGAATGAACACCACAGTTCAAGAAATCAAAAATACACTCACAGCAAATATAAGCAGACTAGAAGAGGCAGAGCAGAGAATTAGTGATGTGGAAGACAGTACATTGGAAATCAAACAGATAGTAGAATTGATTGATAAAAAGATAGAAAAAATCCAGCTAGGACTTAGGGACCTGAATGACAATGCAAAATGCTCAAACATACGTATTATACGCATCCCAGAAGGAGAAGAGAAGGGAAAGGGGTCAGAGGAGTGTTGCAGGAAATAATGGCTGAAAACCTCCCAAATCTACTGAAAGAGACAGATGTACATATCCAAGAAGCATAAAGCACCCCAATCGTCATAAACCCCAACAGGTCCACCCCAAGACATATGTTGTCAAATTATCCAATGCTCAAGACAAAGAGAAAATTCTAAAAGCAGCAAGAGAAAAGAAAACCATCACATACAAGGGAAACTCCATAAGATTAAGTGCTGACTTCTCATCTGAAACCATGGAGGCAAGAAGGCAGTGGTATGATATAGTCAAGGTACTAAAAGAAAAAAATTTCCAACCAAGAATACTCTATCCAGCTAAACTAGCATTCAAAAATGAACGAGGTTCAAAATATTCAGAGATTAACAGAAACTGAAAGATTATGCCAACAAGAAACCTCCCCTTCAAGAAATTCTAAAGGGAGTTCTGCAGGAAGAAAGGAAAAAACAGGACAGGCAGAGTTGAAGGAGAGTGTAAGAGCAACAAAAAAGACAAAAAGAGAAGGGGAAAACAAACAAACAAAATATGACAAACACAAGTCCAATCAAAATATGGCTAACATAAATAATTGCTTGAAAGTAATAACACTGAATGTCAGCGTATTAAACTCACCTATCAAAAGATTCAGACTGGGACATTGGATAAGGAAATATGACCCATCTATATGCTGTCTACAAGAGACACATCTTAGACCCAGAGACTCATGGAGGCTGAAAGTGAATGGTTGGAAAACAATCTTACAAGCAAACAATAACCAAAAAAAGGCAGGAGTAGCTATATTAATATCAGACAAAATAGACTTTAAACGCTAAACAATTGTAAGAGACAAGGAAGGATACTACATATTAGTGAAAGGGACAATCTGTCAAGAAGAACGAACAATCATAAATATTTATGCTTCTAACAAGGGCGCCTCTAAATACGTGAGGCAAACGCTGGGAAAACTAAGTGAAAGAATAGATGCATCTATAATTATAGTGGGGGATTTTAATACACCACTATCAACTCTGGACAGAACATCTCAAAGAAGAATCACTAAAGAAACAAAATATTTGAACAGTGTATTAGAGGAGCTGGATCTAATAGACATATACAGATCATTACACCCAAACACAGCAGGATATACATTTTTCTCAAGTGCACATGGATCATTCTCCAAGATAGGCCTTATGCTAGGCCACAAAGAAAGGCTTAATGAATTCAGAAAGATCGAAATCATACAAAATAATATCTCTGACCACAGTGGAGTGAAGCTGGAAATTTGTAAGGGCCAGAGGCCCAGATTTCACACCAAGATTTGGAAATTAAACAGCACACTCTTAGAAAAACAGTGGGTCAAAGAGGAAATCTCAAAAGAAATCAATGACTACCTTGAAACAAATGATAATGATAACACAACATACCAAAATTTATGGGATGCAGCAAAAGCAGTACTGAGAGGGAAATTTACAGCCATAAATTCATACATCAAGAAAGAAGAAAGAGCAAAAATTGAAGAACTAACTGCACATTTGGAGGAATTAGAAAAAAAAAACAACAAAGTCATCCAACAGGAAGAAGAAGGAAGGAAGTAACAAAGATAAGAACAGAACTAAATGAAATAGAAAATAAGAAAGCACTGGAAAAGATAAACAAGACCAAGAGCTGTTTTTTTGAGAAGATCAATAAAATTGACAAACCTTTAGCAAGACTAACAAAGAAAAAAAGAGAGAAGATGCAAATACACAAAATAAGAAATGAGAAAGGAGATATCACCACTGACCCCACAGAAATAAAGACTATCATAAGAGGATACTTTGAAAAACTATATTCCAACAAAAATGACAATTCAGAGGAAATGGACAAATTCCTAGAAACACATAAGCAGCCTGTACTGATGAAAGAAGAAATTGATGATCTCAACAAACCAATCACAAGTAAAGAGATAGAATCAGTCATTAAAACCCTCCCAACTAAGAAGAGCCCAGGGCCAAATGGCTTCACAGGAGAATTCTACAAAACATTCCGGAAAGAACTAACACCAATCCTGCTGAAACTCTTCCAAAAAATCGAAACAGAAGGAACATTGCCTAACTCCTTCTATGATGCCAACATTACCCTAGTACCAAAGCCAAACAAAGACACCACAAGAAAGGAAAATTACAGACCAATTTCTCTAATGAACCTAGATGCAAAAATACTTAACAAAATACTTGCTAATCATATTCAACAACACATTAAACATTCTAGGTATGCAAGGATGGTTCAACATAAGAAAATCAATCAATGTAATACATCATATAAACAGATTGAAGGAAAAAAAATCACAGGATTATATCTATAGATGCAGAAAAAGCATTTGACAATATACAGCACCCTTTCTTGATAAAAAACACTCCAAAAGATCAGAATACAAGGAAATTTTTTGAACATGATAAAGAGTATATATGAAAAACCCACAGCCAACATTGTTTACAATGGAGAAATCCTAAAATCCTTCCCTCTAAAGTCAGGAACAAGACAAGGATGCCCACTCTCTCCCCTTCTATTTAACATTGTCTTAGAAGTACTTGCTTGAGCACTGAGGCAAGAACCAGATATAAAAGGCATTTAAAATGGAAAGGAAGAAGTCAAAATTTCATTATTTGCAGATGACATGATCCTATACATAGAAAACCCTGAGAGGTCTACAACAAAGCTTCTAGAACTCATAAATGAGTTTAGTAAAGTTGCAGGTTATAAGATCAATGCGCAAAAATCAGTAGCATTTCTGTACACCAATAATGAGCAAGATCAGGAGGAAATCAAGAAACAAATACCATTCACAATAGTAAATAAAAAAATCAAATATTTAGGAATAAATTTAACGAAAGAGGTAAAAAACTTATACACCGAGAACTATACAAGACTGTTCAAGGAAATCAAAGAAGACCTAAATAAATGGAAGAATATTCCCTGTTCATAGATAGGAAGACTAAATATGATTAAGATGTCTATCCTACCAAAACTGATCTAGACATTCAATGCAATCCCAATAAAAATCAACACAGCCTTCTTTAAGGAACTAGAAAAACTAACGATGAAATTTATTTGGAAAGGAAAGAGGCCCCGAATAGCCAAAGACATATTGAAAAAGAAAAACAAAATGGGAGGAATCACACTATCAGACTTCAAAACATACTACAAAGTTACAGTAGTGAAACCAGCATGGTATTGGCATAAGGAGAGACACACAGACCAATGGAATCGAATTGAAAGTTCTGATATAGAACCTCATATATATAGCCGTATAATATTCGATAAAGCCACCAAACCCTCTCAACTGGGAGAGAATGGCCTATTCAACAAATGGTGCCTGGAGAACTAGATATCCATATGTAGAAGAATGAAAGAGGATTACCATCTCACACCTTATACAAAGATCAACTCAAGATGGATCAAAGACCTAAATATAAGAGCCAAGACCATAAAGACCTTGGAAAGCAGTGTAGGGAAACATCTACAGGAACTTGTAATAGGAAATGGCTTCATGAACATCACACCAAAAGCACGAGCAGCAAAAGAACAAATAGATAAATGGGACTTCCTCAAAATTAAAGCCTTCTGCACCTCAAAGGAGTTTGTCAAGAAAGTAAAAAGGGAACCCACACAATGGGAGAAAATATTTGGCAACCATATATCCGATAAGAGACTTTTAACTTGCATATATAAAGAACTCCTATATCTTGAAAATAAAAAGATAAACAACCCATTTAAAAAATGGGAAAAAGATTTAAACAGACACTTCTCCAAAGAAGAAATACGAATGGCTAAAAAGCACATGAAAAATGCTCCAAATCTTTAGCTATCAGGGAAATGCAAATCAAAACTACAATGAGATACCATCTTACTCCCATAAGATTGGCAGCTATGAAAAAAACAGAAGAATACAAATGCTGGAGAGGATGTGGAGAAATGGGAAAACTCATCCACTGCTGGTGGGAATGCAGAAGGATCCAACCATTCTGGAGGACAGTTTGGCGGTTTCTCAAAAACTAACCATAGATTTGCCATATGACCCAGCAATACCACTGTTGGGTATATACCCAGCAGAACTGAAAACAAGGACACAAACCAATATATGCACACCAATGTTCATAGCAGCATTGTTCACTATTGCCAAAAGTTGGAATCAACCCAAATGCCCATCAACAGATGAGTGGATCAATAAAATGTGGTATATACATACAATGGAATACTACTCGGCTGTAAGAACAAATACACTACAAACACACGTGATAACATGGATGAATCTTGAGAATCTTATGTTGAGTGAAGCAACCCAGGCATTGAAGGACAAATACTACATGACCTCAATGATATGAAATAAGCAAGTTGCCTCAGAGAGCTAGAGACTGGAAGACAGGCTTACAGGAAATTGGGGGGTGGAGGAAGGATGTGAGCCGATGTCTGCAGGGGTGGAATCTATGATGAGCTGGCGGTAGGTATGAGCACAAAGAAGAGATAAAATGGCGGCAAGGGGTTGCCTTTGGGTGGGGCTTTGCGGGTTTGTGGGGGGCTGGGGATGGGCGGATGGGTAATATTGCCCACAAAATTGGGGGGAGGGAGGGGCAACATACGAACACAGGAGATTGTCAGGTGTTGGCTGAGAGTAAAATGCTGAGAAAACCGTATCAAAATGTAATTAGGAGGGTTACCTGTTTAGGATGTTCGGAGGGGATGGTCTGACATGGGTCGGACTCCTGGGAATGTCTGAATGCTCATTTTGCCAGAGTGGGCTGTACCATTGGGTAGAGACCCAAGTAGTAAGAGTGGGGGTGGACCCACATCCTGGGGAGGACTAATGCCATCAAATAGAGGGAACTGTATCTCTCAAGAGAAAGGGTGGCTCCCAGGGCATTAGGGCAGTTGAGCAAGTCAGGCCCTGAACACTGTTGCAAGTATCTCTGGATGTGGCTCCTCAGGAAATGGAGATTGGCTGTTGCTGTGGGCCCCAAGGGGAGAGGAAAATGGATGTTGAATGGATGGAACCAAGGTAAATGTGGGGGCAAGAGAGGAGTTTCACGAGGATGGATATAAAACATGTAATATTAGACCAAAAACATATAGGGGATGACAGACTAAAAATGTAAACCATAATGTAAAACATAGGATAACTGAAAAATTTAGAAAACTGTATAGCCTAAAGTATGGACCACAATGTAAGCATGGATGTCACCTTGTTTGAAAGCTATTATCTCGGAGTCTGTACATCAGTTTCAGTAAATACGATATGAATAAGTTAAAAGATTATCGCTGTGGAAGGGAAAAGGTTTTATGGTGGATGTGTGGGAGTACTGTATATTGTATATATGAATTACTGTGATCTAGGGCTCTTGTGAAGAGAACCTCAATAATTAGGAAAAAAGAAAAGAAAAGGATAGGATGTAGAATTTTTCCAAATCAATGTGTATTCTATATCTAACCTTTAAACTCATCGCTATATTCCATTTTACTAGTAAGGGAACCTGACATTATATTGGGCTTCACTTTTCAGGAAGTTTTGGATCACAGAGTGGTTCAACAATGGCAGCAGAGGAATACTGGTATGGGATGTTATTGACAGACGATATATGGTTGACAGGGAGCTATACAGGGCATGTGTTCACGGTGCATGGAAATGTTTGGATATACTCATAGTGGAAACAATTAAAAACAACAGCTGGGGGGGTACTGGGTTACTGGCCGGGGGGGAGGGCTCTGTCGTGGTCCCTAGGGGAGCAGCAGCTGTCCCCCAGGTGCAATGGTAAGGACCAGGAAGGAATGAGGGTCCAACAGTGAGCCCCTGATACTAATGACTATGCTTGTGAGCCTATACACCTGAAATAAGAACAAGGCCTAGAGCAGCACTGTGCCTAGGAGTTCCCTCTTGACAGCCTCCGTGTTACTCAAATGTGGCCAGTCTCGAAGCCAAACTCAGCATGTAAATGCAATGCCTTCCCCCCAGTGTGTGACATGACACCTGGGGATGAGCCTCTCTGGCACTCAGGGATCACTACCAAGTACCAGCTGATGATGTAACTAGAAAATGACCTTAAATTAAAGATTCAACGCGCACCAGCAGAATATCCCTGACTACATATAATAACAGGAGTTAAAAATGCTGTTTGATGTAAAGTAAGGGGGAAATGGAAAAGACAAATGAGTTCATATGGCTATGAGTTTCTAAAAAAGAGTCTGGAGGTTGTCAGAAGGATTGCCCTTATGCACACCTGAGCAGAGTCTCAGAGACAGATAAAGTAGATACAATCCCAGGTATTGGTCCTTTTGAGGGCTAAAAAGACCCACAGGTTCTATGGTCATGGCAGATGGGGTTCGGTGCCATGCCAGATGACCCTTCTTTGGAGCTGGTGTTTCTGCGTGATGGAGCTGGACTCAGATGGGATCTCTTTTCACAAGCCTTTCATGCTACTTTACTGGAATTGTAGTTGTTGCTGGACTTAAGATATATCTAGGGGATTTGAATCTCTGGACTGACAATATGATAGCCAGGCCCTGAGCCTCAACAGACTTCAGCTCCTACACTCTGATTTATTGGACTTAACTCCACTCAGCTAACATGGAGTTGAAGAATGTCAACCACCACACCATGGAGCCTAGAGTGCCTACAACTGAAAGCAGGAGGAAAGCATCCAATATCCATGTGGAATCTAAACCCCCTCTTGACATAGATGTGGAATGGACACAACCAAGCCAAGGTCCACAGGAAGGAGGAATACAGTAAGGATCAGAGTGGACTTAATGATATCCTATTCATGAACTATTGTGGTTAATAATTGAGAAAATATGGCATTGGTGTGGAAAAGTGGCCATGGTGGCTGCTGCGTGTGGAGAATGGGAGGAAGAGAAGAGATGTAGAGGCATTCTCAGGACTTGGAGTTGTCCTGGGTGGTGCCCCAGGGACAATTGCCGGATGTTATATGTCCTCCCATGGCCCACTGGATGGAACGTGGGAAAGTGTGGGCTATGGTGTGGAACACGGGACATGGGGTGCAGCGATGCCTGGGGATGTACTCACCAAACGCAGTGGATGTGACATGATGATGGGGGAGAGTGCTACTATGGGGGGAGTGGTGGGGTGAGGGTGGTAGGGGCGAATGGGGACCTCATATTTTTTTAATGTAATATCTTTTTTAAAAATGAATAAATTGAGTAGAATTTGGGAAAAAAAAATGTCAATTCTACCCAAACTGATTTACAGACTCAGTGCAACCCCAATAAAAACGCCAACAGCCTTTTTTCAGAAATGGAAAAGCCAATTATCAAATATATTTGGAAGGATAAGGGCCCTAAATAGCCAGAAACATCTTAAGGAAGTACGAAGTTGAAGGAGTCTCACTTCCTGACCTTAAACCTAATTACTTAGCTACAGTGGTAAGAAGAAAAAAAAAAAAAAAACACGTAGTACTGGTGTAAAGATAGACGGATTGAACAATGGAACTGAATCAAATCTCAGAAGATCCTCACATCTGCAGTCAAGTATCCAAGTCCATCCGGCTGGGATACAACAGTCTGTTCAACAGATGGTGCTGGGAGAACAGGATATCCATATCCAAAAGAAAGAAAGAGGACCCCTATCTCACCCCTTATACAAAAATTAAAATGATTCAAGGACCTAACTACAAAAGCTACAACCCTAAAACTCCTAGAAGAAAATGTAGGGAAATACCTTCAAGATCTTGTGGTAGGTGGTAGTTTCTTAATCCTTACACCCAAAGCACAAGCAACTAAAGGAAAAAATAGATAAATGGGACCTCGTGAAAACACTTGTTCTTCAAAAGACTTTGTCAAGAAAGTAAAAAGGAGTCTAGGGAGGTGGATGTGCCTCAGGCAACTGGGCTCCCACCTACCATATGGGAGGCCACTGATTTGAATCACAGTGCCTCCTAAAGAAGTGAGCTGGCATGAGGGTCAGGCATGGTAGGCTGACACAACAAGAGACACAAGAAGAAAAAAAAAAGAAGACAGTCTACTCAATGGGAGAAAATATTTGGAAACTACGTATCCAGTAAGGTTTTGATACCCACGTTGTACAAAGAGATCTTACAACACAATGGTTTTTTTAAAAAAAAGACATGCAACCCAATTAAAAAGTGGGCAAACAGACTTAAATAGACTTTTTCAAAGAGGAAATACAAGGGGCCAAAATGCCTATGAAAAATGATAAAGTGGAGGTTAGCAGACTGGGAGGTGAGGATGGTCAACCACCGCACCAGGGAACAGAGAGAGTCTGTGATCACAAGCAGGAGAATGCCATCTATCAGCTAGGTGGGATCTAAGCTCCCTTTCGATTTGGAGGTGGAGTGGACATCACCATCCATGGGTCCTCAGGATGGAGGAATAAAATATGGATTAGAGTGGACTTATTGGTATTCTACTATAGAATTATTGTGACTCTAGCAATGGAAAAAATTCTATCACTGATGTGAAGACAGTGGCCACAGGAGTTGCTGAGAACAGGGAGGGGGAAGAAGAGGTATGATAGGGGGACATTTTCAGGACTTGGAGTTGTCCTGAGTGATATTGCAGGGACAGGTGCAGGACGTTATATATCCTGCCATAACCCACTGAATGAACTGGGGGAGAGTGTAAACTATAATGTAAACTATAATCCCTGTTGTGTAGCAGCGCTCTAAAATGTATTCACCAAATGCAATGAATGTACCACACTGATGAATGAAGTTGTTGATGTGAGAGGAGTGGGGATTGGGGGGAGTGGGGACCTCATATTTTTTAATGTAACATTTTGTGTGATTTGTGTATCTTTTTAAAATAAGAATTAAAAAAGGAAAAAAAAATTTTAATCCCTCATCTAGAAAAATACACACATACAGGTTGAAAAAAGAAAAACTTCACTATCAGTAGCTATTATGGAAATATAGATCAAAATACAATGAGATACTATTTAATACATTATAGAGTGGCCATTATATTTAAAAAAAACAAAAAACAAGCAAAACTTTAAATGCTGGAGAGGATGTGGAGAAATAGGAACACTCCTTCACTGTTGGTGGAACTGTAGAATGGTGTAGCCTTTGTGGAAGACAGTTTGTCAGTACCTCAAGAAGCTGAATATAGAACTGATGTATGATCCAGCAATCTCTTTACCAGGAATATATGGAGAAGAACTGAAAGCAAAGATGTGTACTGACATTTGTACGTTGATGTTTGTAGCAGCATTATTCACAATTACTAAAATACAGAACCAGCCCAAGTGTCCATCAGCCAATGAATGGATAAACAAAATGTCGTATATACATACAATTTAATACTATTCTGCTATAAGAAGAAATGAAATTGGGATGCATATGACAATATGGGAGAATCTTGAGGATATTATGTTGAGTGAAATAAACCAGACACAAATGGACAAATATTGCAATGGTGTCACTAATGTGAACTAAATACAATGAGTAAACTCTTGGAGGTAAACTCTAGAGTATAGGTTACTAAGAGATAGAGTGTGGGTTGAGATTGGGAGATGATGCTTACTGTATGTAAAATTTTTAATGAGTTTATTATAAAAGTGTAGAAGTGAATAGAATTAATGGTAAAACATAGTAAGTATAACTAACTGCTGATATATAAATGTGATTGTGACTGAAAAGTATAGTCTGTGGATGTAAATGTTCATTGAAAGGGAGCTAGAGAATAATCTAAGGACTGTATAACAATGATTTCGGTGGTGGGTGAAGATTGAAGTTAATAGTATACATGTAAGAATGCTCTTCTTTTACATAGTGTTAAGAGTATGGTGATACATGTGAAAATTGAAACTAATCTAACTTATAGACAGTAGTTAACATTTTCTGGAGAAAATTTTTCTGAAGAAATTTTTCATATTTCTGAAGAAATGGCAAAGAAGATATTTTATCAGTTTTAGGGGAAAAGGGGATATAAGGGGCTATGAGATTTTTCTTTTTGGAGTAATGAAAACATTCTAAAGTTGACTTAGGCGATGACAGCAAAACTAATGAAAATGAGAGCCACTGAGTGTACACTTTGAATGGATTGTATAAAGGATAGGACTGTATAATATAGGGAATCTAGTGGTGGAAGATGGACTAGTTAACAGAACAAAAATGAGAACATCTTCTCAGAACTAAAACAAATATGTAATACTAATACAGAGTGTTAATTATCAGGTGGGTTGGGGTAAAAATACACCGAATATAAGATATGCACTACAGTTAGTAGTGATATTTTGATGATGAGCTTTCATTGTTTGTAACAAATGTTTCACAACAATGCAAGGTGTTGGTGGTGGGGTGATGAATGGGAGCCCTGTATGATGATATGCATATTTGTTTTGTAAGTTCTCAACTTTTACTGTACACTTACTATTTATGTATGTTCATGCATGAACGATATACTTCAATAGAACTTTATTTAAAAAAACAGATATAAATGCCAATGTTCTCGAGTTAGGCAGTGGTTTCTTAAATATGATACAAAAACACAAGTAACAAAAGAGAAAACAGATGCATTGAACTCTTAACAAAACTTAAAACTTGTACTTCAAAAGCTACCATCAAGAAATTGAGATGACAACTCATGGAATGGGAAAAAATATATGCAAAACATGTATCTGATACATGATGTGTGCCCAGAATATAAAAAGAACACTTACAACTCAATAATAAAAAACCCAATTTTAAAATTTGCAAATGATCTGAATAGACATTTCTCCAAATAAGAAATACAGTAACAAAAAAGCAATGAAAAGATGCTCTGTATCATTAACCATCAAGGAAATGCAAATCAAAACAACAATGAATGAAATAAGGCAGACTTAAGAGATAGAAACTTAATGATTTCAGTTATATGAAATAACTGGAATACATAAATTCATAGAGATAGGGAATAGATTAGAGGTTACTAAGGTAGGGAGAAGTGAGGAACGGGGATTTAATGATAAATTGGTACACAGGATTTGTTTGGGGGTGATGGAAATGTTTTGGTATTTGATGGTGGTTATGGTAGCACAATATTGTGAATGTAATTAATACACTGAATCGTGCACTTAAAGTGGTTAAAATGTGAAATTATGTTGTACTTATAATACCACAATAAAAATTAAAAAAAAAAAGAAGAAAGAACTAAAATCAAAGACCTAACTAACTGCACACCTGGAGGAACTAGAAAAAGAACAACAAACTAATCCCAAAGCAAAGAGAAGGAAAGAAATGACAAGGAATAGAGCAAAATTAAATGAAATTAAAAATTTTTTTAAATAGAATTTTAAAAAACCAAAAGCTGGTGTTTTTGAGAAGATTAGTAAAATTGACAAACCCTTAGGCTAACAAAGAAAAAAAGAAGATGCAAATACATAAATCAGAAACAAGAGAGGGGTCATCACATACTCCACAAAAATAAAGAGTATAATAAGGATGCTAAGAAAAATGATATGCCAACAAGATGGAAAACTTAGATGAAATGAACTAATCTCTAGAAACACACAGGCAACCGACATGGATGAAAGAAGTAATAGAACACAAAAGAGCAATCACAAGTAATGAGGCTGATTCAGTCACTAAAATAAACCAACTTAAAAAAGCCAGGGTCAAATGGCTCATGGTGAATTCACCCAATCATTCCATAAAGAACTAATACCAATCCTGTTCAAGCCCTTCAAAAAACTTGAAGAGGAGGGAACATTACCTAACACAGTCTAGGATGCCAACATCACCTTAATGCAAAAGTCACATAAAAACACGGAAGACAGTGAATACAGGAGTTGCTGAGGGCAGGGAGAGGGAAGAAGAGGTGTGATGTGGGGGCATTTTCACGACTTGGAGTTGTCCTGAATGATATTGCAGGGACAGATGCTGGACATTATATATCCTGCCATAACCCACTGAATGGACTGGGGGAGAGTGTAAATTACAATGTGAACTATAATCCATGCAGTGCAGCAGTGCTCCAAAATGTATTCACAAATGCGATGAATGTGCCACAATGATGAAAGAGGTTGTTGATGTGGGAGGAGTGAGGGGGGAGGGGTGCAGGGTATATGGGAACCTCATTTTTTAATGTAGTGTTCTTTATGACCTATGTACCTTTAAAAGAAAAAGACAAAAATAAAAACACATAAGAAAAGCAAATAACACACTGATCTCTCTAATGAACTCAGATACAGAAATTCTCAACAAAATACTTCAAGTTGAATCCAACAACACATCAAATGAGTTATACACCATGATCAAGTGGCGTTTATCCCAGGTGTACAAGAATGGTTCAACATAAGAAAATCAATCAATGTTATAAAACACATCAACAGATCCAAGGGAAAAAATTACATGGTCATGACTAAGGATGAAGAAAAGGCTTTCAACAAAATACAGCATCCTACCTTGATAAAAAACACTTTGAAAGATAGGAATAGAGGGAAGCTTCCTCAGTATGACAAAGGGCATATATGGAAAAACCCGCAGTTAATATCATAGTGATTAAAAGCCAAAGGCTCTCTGTTAGAAGTTTGCAATAATTAACAAGCTATAGCTCAGTTTCCCCTAATAGGCACTGGGGAAAGGCTAACCCCATCCCCCATAAGCCTATGTGACTAAGGACGTGGCACTTCCCCATAGGTTAAATAAAGAAATCACATACATGGGAGTAAAGGGAAATGGAAACCTTCCCTACCTACATATCAGAGGGAGATAAAATCTCTACAGATCAAAGAAACATCTGCTCCTGCAGCATTTCAAGAAACCATAAATCCCTAACCCACTGTCTTCTAGTCACTACCAGGGAAAATTTTCACTTCTAGGGCTTCCTATTGGCCCCTGCACCTCACTTGAACACTCAACCCCTTCCCACCAACTATAATTTCCCTGCCTAGAAAAGTTCTGTATAAATTGAAATTCTCCCTCGCAGAAGTGGGCTGAAGTCTCTCTTCAGACCCCCATCATGCTGGTGGGGGGGCTGAGGTCTGTTCTTCAGACCCCCTCTTTTGGGAGAGCTTCCCAGTAAATTCTTTCTTTGTCTATAATATCAGTTTCCGTGTCCCAGTAAGTGCCGTATTTTCTCCAACACTTTCCCTCTAAGATCTGGTACAAGACAAGGATGCCCGCTGTCACTGCCTTTTTTTTTTTTTTAAAGATTTATTTATTTATTTAATTGCCCCCCTGTCCCCGTTCCCCACCCCGGTTGTCTGTTCTCTGTGTCTATTTGCTGCGTCTTGTTTCTTTGTCCGCTTTCTGTTGTCGTCAGCGGCACGGGAAGTGTGGGTGGCGCCATTCCTGGGCAGGCTGCACTTTCTTTTCGCGCTGGGCGGCTCTCCTTATGGGTGCACTCCTTGCGCGTGGGGCTCCCCTACGCGGGGGACACCCCTGCGCTGTCACTGCTTTTATTCAACATTTTGTTAGAAATTCTGGCTAGTATACTTAGACAAGAAAAAGAAAGAAAAGACATCCAAACTGGAAAGGAAGAAGTAAAACTTTCACTATTTGCAGATGACATGATCCTACATTTAAGAAGTCCTGAAAAATCAACAAAGCTACTAGAGGTGATAATCAAGTTCAGTAAAGTGGTGAGATATAAGGTCAACATGCAAAAATCAGTAATGTTTCTGTACATTAGAAATGAGCATTCTGAGGAGAAAATCAAGAAAAGATTCCATTTACAATAGCAGCTAAAAGAATCAGATATCTAGGAATAAACTTAAGTAAGCATGTAAAGAACTTGTAGAAAACTGCATAACATTAGTTAAAAAAATCAAAGAAGACCTAAATAAATGGAAGAATATTCCATATTCATGGGTTGGAAGACTAAATATCATTAAGATGTCAATTCTACCCAAATTAACTTACAGATTCAAGGCAACCCTAATAAAAATTCCAAAAGCAGTTTTTACAGAACTAAAAAAAAACAATGATTAAATTTGTTGGGAATGATAAGGGGCCCAAAATAGCCAAAAACATCTTGAAAAAGACAAAGTTGGAGGAATCATGCTAGTGACTTTAAAGCATATTACAAATCTACAGTGGCTGAAAGTGCATGGTATTGGAACAGGGGCAGATGTATTGACCAACAGAACAAACTGAGAGTTCAGATATAGGCTTCAGCATCTACAGCCAACTGGTATTTGCTAAGGCTGCCAAGCCCATTCACCTGCAACAGAAAAATATCTTCAACAAACGGTACTGGAGAACTGGATATCCATATCGAAAAGAATGAAAGAGGATCTCAGTCTCGTGCCCTATACAAAAATTAACTCAAGATGGATCAGAGACCTAAATATAAGAGCCAGGACCATAAAACTCCTAGAAGATAATGTAGGAAAGCATCTGTGAGATCTCGTGGTAGGAAATGGTTTCATGAACTTTACACCCAAAGCATGAAAGAAAAAAAATAGATACATTGGACCTCCTCAAAATTTAAAACATCTGTGCTTTAAAGGAGTTTGTCAGGAAAGCAAAGGCAGCCTATTTAATGGAGGAAAAGATTTGGAAACTGGTTTGGGCCATCCATGATGCTAGAAGGAATGTTAGAGGATAAAACAGGTGGCTATACAACTCTGAATTTGGGGTGACCAAGGATTGTAGTTAAGAAAACAATTATAAGAATATTCTTTCAGGATCTTAAACAAAGGTATATCATGACTACAGGGTGCCTATGGGGTGATGTATGAGGAAAATGCACCTAAAGCATACGTCTCTGGGTATGATGTCATAGGCATGTACAGCAGTTTGATATGGTTATGAATTCCAAAAATAGATATTGGATTATGTTTGTAATCTGATTTGTACCTGGGCCTGATTGAGTTATGATTAGGGCTTTAATTGGGCCACATCATTAGGGCAGTGAGTCCCCGCCCCTTGGTGGGTAGGGATTCACAGGTAAAAGGCATGGCAAAGGACAGAGTTGCAGGCTTTCTGATGTTGGAGTTTGATGCTGAATTCTTAAGCTGGAGTCCCGGAGAAAGAGACAGAGCCGTTCACCTGATAGTCTACAGCTGACCTTGTGGAGAGAGACAAAGCCTAGAGAGCCTCATAGTCTATAGCTGACCTTGTAGAGGAAACAGGAGCTGAGCCCAGTGGAACCCAGAAAGCCTGAACCCTCACAGACGTCAGCAGCCATCTTGCTCCAACATGTGGAAATAGACTTTGGTGAGGGCACTAACTTATGTTTTATGGCCTGGTAACTGTAAGTTCCTACCCCAAATAAATACTCTTTATAACATGCAGAAGATTTCTGGTATTTTGCATCAGCACCCCTTTGGCTAACTAACACAACATGTTTTCTTGATAGATAGAGGCCCACACAATAGCCAACAAAATATTAAACTCCCATCCTGGGGAGTCCTGCTACTTTTTCATATAAAATGGCAAAAATCTCTGGAATATGTAAGCTGTGCCTAACAAAAGAAAATAAGGCAATATCCCAAGCACTAAATCTTAATGCTGTGCTAAGGATCTTATTCCTGTAAAAATGAAACTTAGGCTAATTATAATTAATGGTCAAGAGTTACATCCTGAAAACTTCCCTGTTCCTCAACTGTCAACTTTCTAAGCCAAATTCAGCATATAAATTCACTCCCTTCCCCCTGATGTGGGACATAACTCCCACGGATGAGACCCCTGGCACCAAGGGATTATAACCAAGTGCCAACTAGCAATGCATGTGGAGAAAGATTTTGACCAAAAGGTGAAAACATTACATACAAAAGAGTTTTTATGGCTAAGAGATTTCAAGGTGAATCAGGAGGTCATTCCAGAGGTTTTGCTTATGTAGGTCTCAGGCAGATTTCACTAACTGCCACATTAAACAAAGCTTCCAACAAAAGTGTTCCTGAGGGCTCTAAGCGCATCCAGACACTATAGGCAAGGCACACAGCCTCATGAAATCAACACACCCTTTGCGGCCCTATATGGAAATATATGATAATCTATTTCCCCAATATAACATAGTTACACTCATAATTTCCCTACTCATGATTCTTCTACCTCTTTTATTAGAACCCATAATTACCACTATACCCATTAAAAATATGTCTCCAAGACTTAAATCTTTGGACTGTTCATATGCTGGTTGAGCCCTGAATTGCAGAAGAGTTGCAGCCAACTCCTATTCTCCAGTCTGCAGACTTGTCCTGGACAACTAACAAAATGATGATGGTGGACGAGTCCCATCCCCCAAAACAAGGAGTATCTACAACTGCAAGCAAAACAGTTCATCCCACCTACTCCATAATATCTAATCCCCCTAACAGTCTGAAGCAGTCAGCAGATATAATCCCAAATCTGTCAAGATTTAGGAATGAACAAACTTAAAGGGGGAACGTAATCACAGGACGAAGTAGATTTATTGTTATTGTTATTACATTGTGTTAACGGAAGAACTTACAGCATTGATACGAAGATGTTGATTACCAGAAGTTCAGCGGGGTGGGAAAGGGATGAGTAGGTGGAACATAGGGCATTTGTAGGACATTGGAATTGTTTTGTATGATACTGCAATGATGGATACATGACATTATATGTTTGTCAAAGCCTATAAAACTGTACAGTATAAAGTGTAAACCATAATGTAAATAATAGATCTTGGTTAGTAGCAGTGCTTCAATATTGGTTTATCAATTGTAACAGATGTACCACAGTAATGTAGGATGTTAATCGTAGGGGAAAATGTGTCATGGGTGGAGATTTATATGGGAATCACCTATGCTCTTGATGTAACATTTATGTAATCTAAAAATTCTCTAACAATAAAGTTTATTATTACAAAAAAGAGAATCAATTTAAAAGATAGCTGAAAGAAAAACACAACAGCAACAACAACAACAAAAAGATAGCTGAAATACCTAATAAATGTCTGTTGGTTCTGATCTACATAACTGAGCCAGATCCCACCTTATATCTGATCCTGCCCCTTTACAAGCCTAGTTACTTCTCAATGGCACTTGGAAAGGCTATAATTCTTACTCATGGAAGGGACCACTTACTGGGGAATGGGCTGAAATCTTTCATGATTCTGGGACCCTCTCCCCTGCCAAGTACCATGGGGTGATACCATAAAGTCACATTAAGAAACTTAATCAGAATCTTTCATTTTGCATCTATAATCCTGCTTGTGATCTCTGCTTAGAAGTCCCCCACTCTCCTTCCTATTGGTCATCTGAAACCAAAAGCCATCCAACAAATACCGTTATTAGGGCACATCCCTCTAAAATTTTGCAGCTTTACCCCGAAGTACCAGAGCTTGGGATTCAATCACTCCAAAGCTGTCTTCAGTACTCCTCTAGAATATTCAATTTATCCCTACCCTAACACTGCTTATGGTGACAGACAAACCTTCCAGTTTAATGGTGAACTTGTCCCTTTACGGCCCTGCCCCAGTATCAACTCTACCTTCTACTACCAAACCTGAGGAACCTTCCCACAAGCCATAAATGCTAGTTACTCCCGCAGCTCATGTTCCTGACTTGGGCAGCATGAGAAGTGTTCTTTCCTGGAACCTCCTGCTGGGTTGATGTAGCTAGTGAAAATCTATAGCACCACTACTCCCTCACTGAAGACTGCTCTGACTCTGATGTAGATAGCCCCAATGACTACTATGGCATCAACCTATTATCTCAACTTTTTTGACTTGCTGTCATGCCAGCAGAACAGCACTTAAGCCCTTTGTGAAGCAATGTGTATAAAGACTATAAACCCAGACTCCCAGGTTTTTATGCCCCTCACTTTATCTTCAAAAGGCACCAGATATTTCTGGTTATGTGGCAACAAAATATATATAACTCTCCCTTCCTGTTGGCATGGAACCTGCGGTGTTGTCTCCCTTGTGCCAGATGTACATTATCGAAAAGAGCTTAACATCTCTAATCCTAAACCTTGGGGCTCTTATCTCTTATCACCTTTTCCATCCAACAAGATGAAAGTGTAGCATCATCCCTATCCCCATTCCATTTGAGAAACAAGGCATGGGGGGTGCCATCCTATGTCTTTTCCTTCCAAGTTATGACTACTGAGACTTAGAAGCAGCCATTAAAAATATCTTGTTACAGGTCTGTGGATTTAGCCACACCCAATCTAGCTTCCTTGGACTACAAAAACAGGTAACATCTCTAGCAGAAATAGCCCCCAAACTAGAGTGCTTTGGAACTATTGCCATCAAAGGGGAATCCTGTGCCTTTCTCATAGAAGAACGTTTCTTCGACATTAACAAATCTGGACAGGTTATACATGATATAACTAAGCTCTGAGGAATTGCTACCATGTTCCAAAGTTTTAGCCTTACCAAGTCCTCTTTACGTCACATACTTTATTGACATTTTCTCCTGGTTTCCTGATAGCTTAGGAAAACCTCTCTGACCTATCTTGCAAGGCCTGCTTTGTTTTCATGGACTATTCCTGCTTTTCAAGTTAAGTTCCTAACTAGTCACTTGATGCTCCACTTGAGTAAGCAACTACATACTGCTCTCCCAAATACTCTAAGTCCCCAGAACCAGTAATATCTCTAGCTTCAGGCCAAACAATTCCATTCCTAAGCCCTGAACAACACCCATAACCGGCACAAAGCAGCCAGAGCTATCATCGTCCCAAGTCCCTCATGACTGAGGAATAGTTAGAAACTCAAGGGAGACTGAAACCATTGGCACATTATTGCTACCCCTCCCTTCTCAGCTCCTTGGACTCCCTTCCTAGCAGGCTAGGTAAAAAGCCACCAGAACCAGTTAGTAGGAAGTAGCATCTTTGCTTATCTGTAACTTTTGTAACCTTTCCTACCTATAACTTTTCTTTTTGAACTTGTTTTTCAGGCAGCCAACCAAAAATTACAACCTGAGCATGCACAGAAGTATGGACTGAGATTTTTAAATGGCCTCCAAGACACCAGGAACAAAAATCATCATCCATGGAACTAAAGTTGCAAATATTGAGAAACTTTGAAAGAAAATTCAGTGTGAGAGGTCCCTCAACAAGGAAAATCTGCTCTGGAGCCTGCCTTACCATTTATGGGCAAGCCAGTACCTAACCAATCAAACCACATGAAACTAACCTTCCCCATACAACATCCACCTCCTCTTGCAATAAAATCTCCCTTAGCACTGAAATCAGGGAGACATATTTGAGCTTGTCTCCTGTCTCCTTGCTGGTTGACCTTGCAATAAAGCTCTTTCTTTTCTCAAAATCCCCATGACTCAATATTGGCTTCTGCATGGATCAGGCAGGGAGCTCTTCCTTGGCAACAGCTGATGTCCCCATTTAGAGCTGGGTATTTTTGTTTTTGTTTTTTTAAGATTTATTTTTTATTTATTTCTCTCCCCTTTCCCCCCACCCCCAACTGCTCTCTGTGTCCATTTGTTGTGTGTTCTTCTGTGTCTGCTTGCATTCTTGTCTGTGTTGCATCATCTTGCGTCAGCTCTCCATGTGTGTGGCACCACTCCTGGGCAGGCTGCGCTTTTTTCACATGGGGTGGCTCTCCTTGCGGGGTGCACTCTTTGTGCATGGGGCTCCCCTACACAGGGGACACCCCTGCATGCATCAGCACTGCACATGGGCCAGTTCACCACATGGGTCAGGAGGCCCTGGGTTTGAACCCTGGACCTCCTATATGTAGGCGGATGTTCTATCAGTTGAGTCAAATCCACTTTCCCAGAGCTGTTTTTCTTATGTTCCCAGCCATTGGTTAAATTCATTAAACCTCTAAGTGCCATATAAACTTTCACTGTCTCTTAACCTTTTGGCCAAATTAAATTAATTTAGTTTCTCTTAGCAGCTTCCTGGAAAATTTACTTTTCTCAAACAATGGTTCCACAGGTAGGACTTGCCTGGGTATTTTATCAATTAGCAAGCTCATGTGCACTGATATCAATTACTTTGTCTTGTTAAGAACTTTTATCTAAAAAAAATTTTTAAATTCACCTAAAGAGGTTTCTCTGCATTCTCATTTTATGCTGTGCTTATTGTTCAGTTGTGGAATTGAACTACACAGCTTTGTGTCTTCACCTGACAGCTCAGGTTCCAAGTCATCTTGGCTTAGAAACCCTAGGTGCCACAACCTAACATCTCTTGTAACAACCTATGAGCATAGCTGAGTTTCCAGGGTTCTACAGTGGACTTGCCCAGACCTGTTGCAATCTACCAATCAGGAGTTTTTTTTATCCTAAGCAGTGTTGCCTATTGATGCTGGTGCACCTTCTTGGCAAGTTACCAAGATAATCCGAACCATTAATAAGGTTGTTTAGGAATACAGGTGATATTTTGGTAGAAAATTGAAGAGAGGTAGTAAGCCAATTCAAGGTCACTATTTTTACAGAGAAGGAGAAAGGATATTTTTACTTATCATCCCCTGTCTTGATCTTTTGTTAACCTGTCTTAAACTTTGTCCCCAATGGTGATATCTTGTATATATGTTTCCAAATTTTTTTTTTAGAATGAGAGAGACTAAAGAGACAATAACTAAATGCAATATATGGTCCTGGACTGGATCTATGATGGAGGATGAAATGCCCAAAAGGACATTATTAGGACACCTGAAAAAATTGGAATATAGCCTGTAAGCTTTATATCCATCTTAAATTTCCTAAACATGATAGCTGCTCTTAAGGTAGTTATACAAGTGAATATCCATATTATTAGGAAAGGTACATGAATTAAGTGTTCGCGGAGAGTGATGTGTACAAATGACTGTCAAATATTTAGAGAATAGAAAGACAGATGGATAGATAGATGTAGGTTGAATTATGTACCCCAGGAAAAAAAAAACATGTTCTTTTTTTCCCCTTTATTTTTAAAGAAACTTTAGGTTACATAAATGTTACATTGAAATATAGGGGCTTCCCATATACCCCGGCCCCTCACCCTCCCACACTTTCTCCCATTAACAACTTTCATTCGTGTGGTACCCTTATATTTGGTGAAACATTGCTACTAAACAAAAAAGCATATTTTTAATTAATTCCTGTGTGTGTAAACCCATTGTTAATAGGACCTTTTGAAGTTTTGTTTTTTCTAACTAACCAACGTCTATAGTTTACATTATGGCTTACACTTTGTGCTGCACAGTTTTATAGGCTTTGACCAATGTATAATGTCAAGTATCATCATTGCAGTATCCTACAGAACAATTTCACAGCCCTAAAAATGCCTTGTGTTCCACCTATTCATCCCTCCTCTACCCATCAGAACTCTTTGCAACCACTATCTTTATATCAGTGTTACAAGTTCTTCTGTTAACACAAGATAATAACTGCAATAACAATAAATTTACTTTGTCCTGTGGTTACACTCCCTCTTTATGCTTGTTCATTCCTCATTCTTAAGGAATTTGGGATGATGTCTACTCTGACTGCTTCAGGCTGAGAGGCGACTTAGGTACTATGGGGTGGATGGAAGGAATTGCTTTGCTTGCAGTTGTAGATACTCCTTATTTGGGGGGATGGGACTTGTCCATTGTTGTTTTGTTGTCCAGGGCAAGCCCAAAGAACTGGAGAGTAGGTGTTGGCTACAACTCTTTTGGGATTCAGGGCACAATGAGCATATGAATAATCCAAAGATTTAAGTCTGAGACATATATTCAACAGTATATTGAGCATTATAGGTTCAAATATAGTGAGTAGAAAGATCATGAGTAGGGAAATTATAAGTGAGTACACTGTTATATTGGGGAAATATGTTATCACATATTCCCAAGTCGGGCCCGCCATGGGTGTGCTGATTTCATGAGGCTGTGCGCCTTCCCTGTAGAGACCACATGTCTTGAGAACCCTCGGGAGCAGTTTCATTTGAGGCTTTGTTTACTGTGGCAGTTAGTGAAATCTGCCTGAGACCTACATAAGCCTAATCTCTGGAATGACCTCCCAACTCACTTTGAAATCTCTTAGCCATAAAAACTCTTTTGTATATAATGTTTCCACCTTTTGTTCAAGGTCTTTCTCTAAAAGCATCCAATCACTGGTTGGTTCTTTACTTTTATTTAAAGATTTGTTTTATTTATTTCTCTCCTCCCAACTCCCCATTGTCTGCTCTCTGTGTCCATTCACTGTGTGTTCTTCTCTGTCTGCTTGTATTCTTGGCAGCACCAGGAATCTGTGTCTCTTTTTGTTGCATCATCTTGCTAGGTCAGCTCTTCGTCTGTGTGGTGCCACCCCTGGGCGGGCTGCACTTTTTTCACGCAGGGCAGCTCTCCTTGAGGGGCGCACTCCTTGCATGTGAGGCTCCCCTACACAGGGGACACCCCTGTGTGGCATGGCAATCTTTGCGCGTGGCAGCACTGCACGTGGGCCAGCTCATCACACAGGCCAGGAGGCCATGGGTTTGAACCCTGGACATCCTGTATGGTAGGTGGATGCTCTGTCAATTGAGGCACAACTGCTTCTCTCAGTTGAGTCACATCCACTTCTATCGTTGGTTCTTGGTAATAATCCCTGACTGTCTGGAAGGCTCATCCCTGGAAGTCATGCTGCACATCAGGGGGAAGATAAGGAGTTTCTGTGCTGAGTTTGGCTTAGAGAGAGGTCACAGTTGAGTAACAAGGAGGTTTTCAGGAGAACTGTTGGGCATTAATCATAATTAGTCTAGGTTTGATTTTTATAGGAATAAGAGTCATAAGTATAAGCACTAAAATTGAGTGTTTGGCATATTGGCCTGTTTTCTCTTATTAGGCACTGCCTATATATCCCTGAGATTGTTGCCATTTTATTTGAAAACACAGCAGGACTTCCCCCAAGATGTCATTTTTAGGTAGAGTATGGTCCAACTGAATGAGGTTGGCCCTTAATCTTATTACTAGAAGCTTCGTGAAGAGGAAGCCTTGTGGAGGAGCAGAAGCTGAAAGCCAGCCAGAAAGAAGACGCCACCAGGTGAACCACCATATGCCAGAAAACCAAGGACGCAAGCACTGCTTGCAGCCAGCCCCAGAACACCAGTCCTCAGGGAGAAAGCATTGCCTTGAGGACGCACAGATTTTGGACTTGTAGCCGCAAAACTGAACCAATATACTCCTGTCCTTTAAGCCAACCTATTTCATGGCGTTTATGATTGTAGCTGGAAATCTAAGACACAAAAAGAGAGAGGAAGAGAAGAAGGAAGGAAGAGAGGGAGGAAAAAAGACAAGACAAATGTGGCAAAATGTTAAATGGTAGATCTGGGAAGGGGTAGGGGATATGTTGGGGTTCTTTGTATGGGTTTTGTATTACTTTTGCAACTGTCCTATTTGAAATTATTTTAAAATGTTAACGGCTTACTTTTTAAAACACCCAATTAATATTTTTGTAGCCTCTAAATGGCCTGTTTTAATTATTGCTATTTTTTTCCTAGTTTACATTCCCTACGTTTCCCCCCAGATGGCAGCAGAGAGCATTGGTCTGATTCCACAAGGAGCTTGTGCAATCTGGCCAACCTTGCCAGAGTTCTTGGTGGACTCCTCAGCTCACCTACATGCACATAGACTCAAGCATCAAGCACCTTCGCAAAGGTTTCCCCTTGTGATGTCAGGATCACATCAAGTTATTTCATGGGCCATTTTACAATCCCAGCCAGCACTCTGACCAGCCGGCACACTGTATGCTCTTTGCCTCTTGCACTCTTGTGGCCCGGTACTCTTCAGTGCTTTTCTGAATGGATTGAAAGAGAGAACCCATCAGTTTCAGATACAGTGTCATATATATGTTACCAGCTTGTCCTCCAGCCAAGCGTGGCTGTCTAGGTTTGCATAGTATAATCTCTCCTATCTCTCTAAGGTGGAGCTGATGGGGCAACGTGTACTTCCCAAGTGTAGCTCTTCTACACTTTCAAGTGGGGATGAGCCCAAATGTGCCTGAAACCACCAGTTGGTCCCATCTCTTTCATCTGAATGAAAAACTTGGAGACTTTAGGTTTCTGTGCCCACTTTTGCCTCTTGCAGCCTTCATTGTGTTATCGTCTTTCCCAGCCACCTGTGGCAGGATTTTTGGACAAGCCTGCTTCACTGGCTGTCTGTCTCTCAGTACTGATGTTGTCTCTTTCCCACCCTCATTAATTTTTTTCATTAGATTTAGCTCTGACTTTTTCCCCAGGAAAATGTCTGAGACAAAATGCAATAACCAGCTCATCATTTCTCTTTTTGGATCTGTAATTGAAACTTTGCCATTTCATGATAGAGTTTTCTATACTATACTGGATTATACTGAATTATATTCAATACTGTACTAAAAATTATTCTTGGGGAGTGGATGTGGCTCAAGCAATTGGGCTCCTGTCTACCATTTAGGAGGTAGAGGGTTCGATTCCCAAGGCTTCCTGGTGAGGTTAAGCTGGCCCATGCACTGAGCTGGCCCAAGAGGAGAGCTGGTACAGCAAGATGACACAACAAAAAGAGACACAGAGGAGAGACAATAAGAGATGCCACAGACCAGGGAGCTGCTGCAAGAGATTGGGCACCTCTCTCCCACCCCGGAAGGTCCCAGGATCGGTTCCTGGTGCCACCTAAATAGAAGACAAGCAGAGACAGAAGAACACACAAAAAATGGACACAGAAAGCAGACAGTGAACACAAAAACAACTGGGGGAGGGGATAAATAAATAAATCATTTTTAATAATTTATTCTCTGTCCTGAGGCCACCAGAGAGTATGTACTTTGTGCCCTTAGCTTTTTCCTGTCAAATTTGCTTGTCTTTCCTGAGTGTTACAGGTGAAGAGCAAACCTGATATCCCTATTAGAGTTGTATAGCTTGTTTGGTGAATGTGCACTGTTACCAGTTCTCTCATGTTGTTTATGAACTTTTATCTAGAAATTATTCACTCTGAGAAAGCATACTTTGTACTCAATTTTAGAACAGCTTCAATCCCCCCAGAGACCCAAATCAAAACCAAACTGCTCTATTACCAAGGTTTTTTCACCCATTTTTGTTGAGTGGTGTAGCAGTTTGATGTTGTTGATGAATTCCAAAAAGAAATATTGGATTATGTTTGCAAACTGATCTTTTCCTCTGGGCATATTAGATTATATTGGATTCATAGGTTTACTGGGTTAAGTAATTATGTAAACCTGTTGTGCCAGTAGGGCGTTGAGTCCTCACCCTTTGGTGGGTGGGAACCCACAGATAAAAGACGTGGCAGAGGACAGAGCTAAGTGTTTTTGATGTTGGAGTTTTGATATTGGAGTTTGATGCTGAAGCCTTAAGTTGGAACCCTGGGAAGTAAGCTCACAGAGGAAAGAGAAGCAAGCCCCAGGAAGGGAGGAACACTTAGCCCAGAAAGAAGCAAGACCCTGGAAGGGAGGAACCCGGGAAGCCTGAACCCTCACAGACGTCAGCAGCCATCTTCCTCCAACACACGAAAATAGACTTTGGTGAGGGAAGTAACTTATGCTTTATGGCCTGGTATCTGTAAGCTCCTACCCCAAATAAATGCCCTTTATAAAAACCAATCAATTTCTGGTATTTTGCATTGGCACCCCTTTGGCTGACTAACATAAGTTGTTTGGCTTTTGATTATTTGTATATATTTGGGGTAAAAGCCCTTTGTCAGATATATATGCTATGAATATATACTCCAGTCTGTGACTGCCTTTTCATTTTCTCAATGGTATCTTGATGAGAAGAAATTTTGAATTTTGGTAAAGTCCCAAGTGTCATGTTTTCTTTTATAGTTAGCGCTTTAAGTGTTCTATTTAGGAAATCTTCACACCAAAGTTGTGAAGATTTTTTCCATTATTGTCTTTTAGAGGCTTTATATTTTCATCTCTTCCATTAAGATCTGTGATCCATTTTGAGTTACTATTTGTATGTGGTATGAGGGGAGATTAAGGTTCGCTTTTTCCCTCCTTTGGAAATTCAGTTGTTGTAGCACCACTAGCTGCAAAGGCTTCCTTTCCACATTGAACTGCCTTGAATTCTTTGTCAAAAATCCAGATTTCCACTTTTGGCCAGGATGAAGTAATAGGGACTAAATTTCCCCTTTCCCTGAAAAATGAACAATGTACATGAAGCAGTGGTTCAGGACTAAACATTAGGCAGTGAAGACAGTGATTCCTTAGAAATGAGAAACGAAGTCAGCTCTATGATTGCCTCTGCTTGTGACTTTTGGAGAGTTTCCAGGCCATGCTAGAGAGAATGGGAACACAGGTGAGCCTGGTAGATTCCTTGAGTTGAAAAGAGAGGGCTGAGATTCCAGGGACTGGAGAGGAAAGAGCTCCAGAGATCTGTGCAGTCTCCCACTGAAATATTTGCCTGTGTGCTGATCAGCACTTACATATAGAGAGTCTGTCCTAAGCTGGGAAAGACCCATTTAACATATTGAGGTAACAATATGGAGTGCTCACACAGGGCCAGGAATAATGCCTCTTCCTTACATTTAGACTAGAAAACCTCACGGTTCACAAAGTACTGGGTGAGTGCACAGAGATCTTACCTTGGAAGTAGGTAACAATTAGCCTTAGACTGAGCACTGCTCTAGCACCAACTAACAAATACTAAAAGTAAGACTTGAAAGATCAAACTATTTCCAAGTAATGTGATGACGTCTCAGAATAAAAGCTCAAGAAAATTTGTAGGAATACCAAAACATAACATTGTAACATTCAACAATATAAAATTCACATTGACATCTACTGAAAATTTACTAGGGATGCAAAGAAGTAGGAAATACACATAGAATTAGAAATCTATAAGAAAATGGATTCTGGAAAATCTGGGGATATTTTAAAATTAACCTCTAGATTACCAAAGGCTCAAAGAAGAAATCATAAGGAATTGAAAAATGGTTTCCACTTCATGATTGTGGAAACACAATATCAAAATTTATGAGATGCAGCTAAGCAGTGCTTACGGAGAAATAATATAGTTTATAGCTTTAAATGCTGATATTAGAGAAAATTATGTTTTAAAATCAGTGATCTACAATTGCCAAAAGATCGAAAAAACCCAAATGCATGTCCATTCATAAATGTTTAGGCATAATGTGGTATATACACACAATGGAATACAACGCAGCTGTAAGAAGAAATGAAATTGGAACACATATGACAACATAGATGAACCATGAGGACATTATGCTGAGTGAAATAATCCAGACACAAAAGGACAAATACTGAATGGTCTCACTAAAATGAACTAAAGATGAAGAATAAGCACGTGGGGTTGAAATCTAGAGAACAGGTTCCTAGAAGGCAGGAGGATGGCCGAGAAGGGGCACTGATGCTTTATGCAGAAGGCTTAATTAGCTTGGCTGTGGAAGTGTGGGAATGGATAGAGTTGATGGTAACACACATTATAGTGTTTATAACTAACACAGCTGGTTTATAAATGTGATTTTGGCTTAAAGGGATAGTCCAGGGACATAAATGTCAATTGAAAGAAAGCTAGAGAGTAATCTAGGGACTGAAGAGCCTAGTGAGCCGAGTGGTGGATGAGGAATGTGGTTAATAGTACAAATACAAGAATGTTCTTCTATGAACTAGAACAAATGTATGTCACTATTACAGGGTGGTAAGAATATAGTGATGCCTGGGAAAATAATGTAACTTTTGGATTATAGTTAACAGCAATATTGTAATATTGTTGCAGCAACATTAAGCAAGGTACTATACCAATGCTAAGGGTCAATAATAGGGAAGTATGGGATTTTTTTCTTTTTGACTAAGGAAAATATCCAAAAATTTACTGAGGCGATGACTGCATAACCCTGTGATGAAGTGAGAGCCGCTAAGTGTACACTTTGGATAGACTGCACAAGGCATGGGTCTGTATAACACAGTGAACCATGTGGCAGATGATGGACTGTGGTTAACAGTACAAATATGAGAGTGTTCTCTCATGAACTATAACGAGTGTACAGCACTAATACAAGGTGTTAATAATAGGGGGGTGTGGAAAAAATATACCAAGTGTAAGCTATGGACCATAGTTAGTAGTAGTATTTTGATAATATTTTTTCATAATCTGTAACAAATATACCCTAACAATGCAAGGTGTTGGTAGAAGGGTGATTTATGGGAATTCTGCCTGTTATGCATAATTGTTTTGGAAGTTCACAACTTCTCTAGCAAAGAAAATATATTATTAAAAAAAGCATATTTTAAAAATCAGTGATCTAATCTTCCACCATAAAAAAATGAAACCCAAAGTAATTAGAAGGAAGGAAGTAATAAAAAATAAGAGTAGAAATAAATAGAAAACAAAAACAATAGAAAAAATACCAGGGAAACCAAAATTTAGAGCAATATTTCTAAAGTTATGAAAGGAAAAATTGCCAACTTAGAATTCTATAGTGAAAAGATCTCTGAAAATGAAGGTGAAATAAAGTTTAAAGATATGCAAAAGCTGAAAGAATGTGTTAACAGCAGACCTGCACTACAATCAATCTTAAAGGTAGTCCCCCAGGCAAAAGGAAAATAACATGGAAATAAGGATCTACCTAAAGGAAGGAAGAGCACTGAAATGGTAACCACCAATGTAGGTAAGTAAGATTTTCCCTATTATTTAAATCTTAGTAAGAGATAATTGAGTTTGTAAACAAAAATAATGTAATGTGAGTTTTATAACACTTGTAGATGTAAAAAGTAAGACAAAAAGTTTGGGAAGGGAAATGCAAGAACACTGCTGTAAGAGTCTTAGACCGCACATGACACGGAATAAAACCACTTGAAGATAAACTGTTAAATTAAAAATGTATACTATAACCCTAAAGCAACCACCAAAATACAAAAACAAAGAGTCATAGGTAATTAGCCAAAATCAGAGATAAATGAAATCATAGAAAAGTTCCAGTATTCTGAAAGAAGGTAGAAAAAGAAGGAAAAGGGAATAAAGACCAGTGGAAGCAGAGACAAATATCAAGGTAGTAGATTTAAACCTAACCATATTGATAATCAAAATAAACACAAATGATCTTTGTATCCAATTAAAAGATACATCCAGATTTTTAAATCCAGACTGGATTTAAAAAAATTAAACCAAATATGTGTTGCCTAAAATAAACACACTTTAAAGACACAAGGTAAAAATAAAAGGTTGGCAAAGGCATAACATTGTAACATTGATAAAATGATCTGGAAGACTTCCACTTTCAGCAAGGTTACACAGAGAGCAGGAAAGAGCTCTTACATAAAAAATGTAGATAAACTGCAAAGTAACAACTTTTCTTGAACACACCAGAGAACTAAGGTCACAGGGCAAACTGCTAACTTGAAATCTGGAGAGACAGGTGCCAGCAGGGAGGAACACGGCATGAACAGGGAAAGGATAAAGCAAGACATTTTTAATGAGTTGCTAAAGGGTGAATGAGGGTTAGCAAGAGAGTGGGGAGTGGGGTATATGGGAACCTCTTATATTTTTTAATGTAACATTTTGTGTGATATGAGATGCAGCGGTGCTCAGAGATGTATTCATCAAATGCAATGAATGTCTCATGATGATGGAGGAGATTGTTGCTATGGGGGAAGGAGTGTGGTTAAGGGGGTGGGGGGTATATGGGGACCTCATATTTTCTGAATGTAATAAAAAATAAATAAAAATAAATGCAGTATCAGTTGAAAAATAATAATAATAATAAAAAGAGAGAGAGTGTGAAGCCCCTGGAGAGTCACAGACCTAGGGGGCTTCCCACCCTCTTGCAGGCTTTTCCTCCAGGAACCCCACCAGCCACTCTCATAGAACACAGGAGAGTCCTAAGAACATTTTCCCCAGGGGAATAGAGAAAGAGCAGGCTCTACTGAAACACTGCCCAGATATACCTCCTCTATCTTCCCTACAGAACAGAGGGAAGATCATCAAAAGCGTAGCTGAGGGGACTGGTGGAAATTTGTTGTAAAAGTTGAGGAAGGAGAACAGTAGCCAGCACAGAAACGCCAACCAAGCCCATCTACTTAATATTCCCTGAATTTGCAGGGGAAAGGGCATCAAATTATAACAATTGGGCACAGGTGGAGATCCACAGCAACTGTAGGAAAAGGCACAGGAATACAAAATGTAAACTCTACCCCTGGAGGAGGGGCAGCAGTATGTCAAAAAAGAAGGTTGGGGACACTTGTGAAGGCCAAATTGCCATTCACAGCACCTGGTTAAAACCCGGGCTTAATCAAAACATAGACATTGTCCTTCCGCTACAACCTTTTTCTCAAAATAGCAAGTAAAACTTACAGTGGCATACAGCTGCAAGGCTGCTAGAGACAAACTTCTGGGGAGTAGTGCAAAGGGAAATTATGCATTGAGTAGTACGTTAATTAGTACTACTTGTACATTAATTAATTAGTACTATTATATTATATGTACTAATAATTATACTATTATATTATATAATATATATTATATTATAATAATATATAATATATATTATATTATAATATATAATATATATTATATTATATTATATTATTATATTATATTATATGTACTAATAATTAGCACTATTATATTATATGTACTAATAATACAATAGTACTAATTAATCATACTAGTTAGCAGTACTAATTAACGTACTACTCAATGCATAAGTTTCTCTCTTTGCAAAGTCAGGCAGGGAGAAAAACAAGCTTATCACCAGAGGAATTTAAAGCCTCCTGTGCCTTGAGGGTAAGCATAACAATAATAAACTTCAAATCCAGTCCAAATTCTGATTAGATTAATGCTGACTCTTAGACTTGAGACCTAGCAGAAGGAAAGACATGCTCTTTCCCAATCATAAAAGATTTAATTCAGTATCTACTACATATAATGAGTCTGGCTTTTAAAAAAAAATCACGAGGCATATAGGCATATATAAAGGGAAGGAAAAATTACAGACTGATGAGACGAAGCAATGATTGGAACCAGATTCAAAATATGATGCAGCTATTGAGATTATAAGACAAGAAATTTAGGATAACTATGATTAATATGTTAAAGGCTTTGATGGAAAAAGTAGGCAACTTTCACGGTAAAATTTCTTAGCAAATTAAAAATAGAAGGGACATCCTTAACTGAAGATAGGCCACTTACTACAGTTAACATCATATTGACGTAAGATTTGACTTATTTTTACCTATGATAGGAAATATGAAAGGACGTTTTGTCTCCCCACTCCTATTCCACACCATACTGGAAGTCTAGTCAGTGAAATAAGGGAAGAAGAATTAAAAGGCATACAGATTGGAAATGAAGAAACTAAAATGTCCTTATTTGCAGATGACATGTCATCTATGTGGAAAATCCAATGGAATATAAAATAAAACTGCTAGAACTAAAAAGTGAGTTTAAATCAAGGTCATAGAATAAAAGGCCAATATCCAAAAGTCCAGCCATATTCTAATATACCAATAATGAACGATTGAATTTTAAAATGAAGCAAAAAAATGCCATTTATAATGGCACAAAAAATGTTGAGGTATAAATAATAAAATATGTGGGGAATCTGTATGCTGAAAACTACAAAATTCAGAGGGAAGAAATCAAAGAAGAAATAAAGAAATAGATATACCATCATCATGGATTGCAAGACTAAATAATGTTAAGATGTCAAGTTTTCTCCAATTGGTAAGTTTCAGGCAATCCCAGCTAAAATCCCAGTCAGATTTTGGTAGATTTTGTAGAACCTGATTCTAAAACTTATGTGGAAAGGCAAAGAAACTAGAATATCTAAGTCAATTTTTAAATAGAAGAACAGAATAGAAAAATCACAAGTAGATTCCCAGAAATATAGTTAACTGATATTTAACAAAGGGTGGAGTAATTCAATGGAGAAAGGACATTGTATTGGTTAATTGGATGTCTATATGTCAATAAATGAACCTTGACACACAACTTGTACCTTACATGAAAAACTAATTCAAAGCATATCTTATCTATAAATGAATACTGTAAATCTCTGAAATAAAACAGAAGAAAACCAGTGTGATTTTGGATTGGGCAGTTTCTAGTGACACAAAAAACACAAACGGGAAATAAAACCATTGATAAATTATTCCCCATCTAACTTTCAAACTCTTTGCTCTAGTCTTTCTTCATGAAAGACAATAATATGAAAAGAAGAGCCACAAACTGAAAGAAAATATTTACAAATCACATATCTGAAAAAAAAAATCTTGTACCCAAATATTAAAAGATTCTTAAAATTTAACAATAAGAAAACAGACAACTAAATTAAAAACAGGAAACAGATTTGAACAGACACTACACCAAAGAAGATGTACAGATGGCCAATAAACATATGAAAGGATATTTTACATAATATGTCATTATGCAAATTAAATCTATTGTGAGATGCTACTATTGTAGAAGTTGAGAGAGGTTTAATTATTTGCATATAGAAAGGCCAGGACTCAGGAATAATTTTTGGGAAGGAACAATTATTTATTTCTGACCAGCCAGGCTCGGAGCTTCCCATTCCAAAATCCAAGTCCCGAGCAAGAATTTTGAGTTCTTTTTATACAGAGAGGAAGGGCCAAATGGTTCTTTTGTTTCAGTTCTCAATAGGCTTGAATTAGCATATATCTTTTACATCCTAGGTAAGCTTTAGCATGGACTTTATACATTTTACATAAGCTTTTAGCACATTTGGTTTGCATTTTCCCTGAATATTTAAAGTTTATAGAGTTTGCATTAATAAACTGTTTCCCGGGACTGGAGTCGTTGCCATGGTCACCAAGGGCAGGACTGCAGGCTCTCACTGTCCCACACCCACAAGTCAGGACACAGACAGCCTAGGTGATCTACGAAGAAACAAACAGCCTCCCACCCAGAGCCCACATCACTACCACACACTTAACAGAATGTTGAAATCAATAAAACTTGAAAATATCACAGGTTGGTGAAGAGGAGCAAAAGGTACGCCCATTCATTGCTGGAATGAATGAAAAACAATACAGTCACTTTGGAAGACAGTGTCACAGTTTCTTATAAAGTTAACCATACACTTATCATATGGCTGATTCTAGGAATACGGCAGGGAAAATGTCAGATGAGCTTGGTGCATATTGCTGAAGTGGGAAATAAGAAGTGCCCAGAAACCAACAACAACAAAATGTACAAGAGTGTGCCAAAAGAATACAGGAGCCAACCTGAAAGAGCACACAGTGGCCAAACCTGCAATAATGTGAGGCACAAAATGATTAATAAGAACATTGGATTATGATCCAAATAATGCAATAAATATTCATAAACCATACTGATATTGATAAATGATTAAGTAAACAAGTGGAGAAGAAAGGACAAATCTTTTTAAAGAAGAATCCCAATTTTATGTGCAGCTACTCCACCCTCAAGGCGGTTTCATTCAACTCCCCTCCCTCTGAAAGTGTGGTCAAACTAGTGACAACCTTACAAAGAGTAGAGAGCGGAAAATGAAAAACAGTAACCTAACAGTGGAGAAACTAGACTATACCACCTTAAAGAGTGATTAAGATTAGTATCACTAGTAATAAATCATATTGATATCCTATACTCCTGATAAGATGTAATGCAAAGGGTACCTCACCTCTGTGGTTTTCTTCCAAAAACTTTTAGCCACAGTCTAATCTTAAAAAATATCAGACAAACCCAAATTGTGGGGCATTCTACAAAATACGTGACCAGTACTCTTCAAAATTGTCCAGAACAAAACAAGGCAAAAGAACATTCGTGTAAAAGCTGGTGAAATCTAAATAAAGTCTGATTTTATTTTAACAGTATTGTACCAAAGTAAATTTCTCAGCTTTGACAAATATACATGGTTATGCAAGATGTTGACATTAGAGGAAGCTGGGTAAAGGATTCACAGGAACTCTTTGTACTATCATTGCAAATTTTCCAATAATCTAAAATTATATTAAAACAGAAAAATTAAAACTGGAGAGGCTGTATTAATATCAGACAAAGTAAATTTTAGTTCAAAGAACTTCATTTCCTGATGATAAAGGTGTCAGTACATCCAGAATGCCTAACAATCATAATGTTTTATGTGTCTAATAACAGTGCACCCAAATTCATGATGCAAAAATTGATGTATCTTCAAGGAAAAATAGACAAGTTCACAAATACAGTCATAGATTTTAGTATCTCTCTCTCAGCAACAACAATTTGTTGAAATACACAAATGGAAGACCTGAACAACACTATCAACCAAGTAGACCTATAGGATATTCATAGAATACTCCCATCTAATGAGCAGAATACACATTCTGCTCAAATGTAAACAGAACATTCAACAAGATGAACATTTTCTGGGTAATACAAAAATTCTCAATACATAAATAATTCTTAATTTATAAAGGATTGTACTGTGACCATAATAGAATCAAAGCAGAAAGCAATAACAGATATCTGGAATATCACTGGGAATTTGGAATCTAAATAACCCTTGGATCATAGAAGAAATCAAAAGGGAAAGTAAAAAGTACTTGGAACTGAATTTAAATAGAACACATCATATCACAATTTGTGGGATAGAGGGAGTGGATGTAGCTCAAGCAGTTGAGTGCCTGCTTCCTACATATAAGGACCAGGATTCAATTCCTGGTACCTTCTTAAAAAACACAACAAACAGAAAAATGACAAAAGCAATTCAGGGGAGCCAGTGTAGCTCAGTGGTTGAGCACAGGCTTCCCATATACAAGGTCTTGGGTTCAATTTCTGGTCCCAGTTCCTCAAAAAAATTTGTGTGTTGGGGGGGAAGGGGGGATGTGGCACAATTCCTAATGAGAAATTTATGACACTAAGTGCCTCTATTAGAAAAGAAGAGAGGTGTCAAATCAATGGCTGACCTCAGCTTCTGCTTGAAGAAATAAGAAAATATGAGCAGATTAATCAGAATAAAAAGTAGAAGACACAAATTAGCAATAGCCAGAATGAAAGCAGTGATGACACTACAGAATCTGTGGATTTTTAAAGGATACTCAGGTAGTATTGTGAACAACTGTATACCAATAAATTTAACAACTTAGTTGAAATGTCTAAACTCCTTGAAAGCACAACTACTAAAACTTATTCCAGAAAAGTGGGATAACCTGAATACATTAAATTTGCAGTTAAAATCCTTCCCTTAAAAAAAAAATTAAAAACCCACTGCAGTCCAGATGGCTTCACTGGTGAATTCTACTAAATGTTTAAGGGAGAAATAAAACCAATATATTCTTAAAGAAAATTGAAGAAAAAGGAAAGCTTTATAATCTATTCTATAAATCCATAATTACTTTGATACCTAAACAGATAAAAACAATAGAAGAAAAAAGAGACCAATTTCCTTCCTGGACATAATTGCAAACATTCTTGACACTATTTTAGCAAATAATTTAAAAATATATTATACTAACTACACGCCAGAGTTTATATCAGAAATGATGGTTGGTTTAGTAGTTGAAATCCATTCAATGCAATTCATCATATTAATAGAATAAAAAAGACAAAACATAAGTACATTTCAGTAGATAAAGAAAGGCATTTGTCAAAACTCAGATCTATTCCTAACTTAAATAAAAAGAAAACTCTCGGCACATGAGGAATAGAAGGGAATTTCCTTGATTTGATAAAGGGAATGGCAGGAAGAGATGAGATGTGGAGGCGCCTTTGGGACTTGGAGTTGCCCTGGATGGTGCTTCAGGGGCAATCACCAGACATTGTAAATCCTCCCAGTGCTCACTGGATGGAATGGGGGAGAGTGTGGGCCATGATGTGGACCAATGACCATGAGGTGCAGAGATACCCAGAGATGTACTTACCAAATGCAATGGATGTGTCATGATGATGGGAGTGAGTGTTTCTGGGGGGGGGGAGGGGTGTGGGTGGGGTGGTAGGGTCGAATGGAACCTCATATTTTTTTTTAATGTAATATTTTTACAAAATCAATAAAAATTTAAAAAAAGAAAAGAAAAACCCACAAATGACATCATAGGTGATGAAACGGGGTGAATATTTCCCCCGTAATGTCAGGAATAAGCAAGCATGTCCACTTTCACCTTTCAGTTCAGCATTTTACTAGAGGCTCTAGCCAGTTCAATAAGGCAAGAAAAAGAAACAAAACTTATCTAGATTGAAAGAGAAGAGGTAAAATTGTCTTATTTTTGTAGTTGATATGATCATCTATGTAGAAAATTCTGTAGAATTTACAAAGAAGCTAATAGAACTTAGCAAGGTTGCAAGATATAAGATTACTATATAAGAATCAATTTCATTTCCATAGACCAGCAAAAAAGGTTGTAAAGTAAAATTAAAAACAGTATCATTGGGAGCCGGTGTAGCCAAGTGGTTGAGTGCCAACTTCCTACATATGAGATCCCAGATGCAATCTCTGGCCCCGGTACCTCCAAACAAAAAACAAAAAACAAAATAAAACAAAACAAAAAAACACCCAGTATCATTTACAGTAGCATAAAAATAGGACATACTTAGAGATGAATCTCACTAAAGATGTGTAAGACCTGTAAACTGAAAATATCAAGCCACTGCTAAGAATAATTAAAGGAAACAAATAAATGATGATATGTACTGTGTTCAGATATCTACATCCACCAATTCTGCAACATTTGCTGTTTCATTCTATGTATCTATCCATTCTTGTATCTACTCATCTGTCTATTTTCTGAAATTTGAGTGAAGATTTTATACAATATCATGTTTCTTCAACACTTAATACTGCCATGTACACTTCCTAAGAGCTAGGATATTTGCATATGTAACCACTTCCAGTGCAGTTATCAGGTTCAAGAAATTTAACATTGATATAAATCTTACAGTCTATATTCTTTTTTTTTCATATGTCCCAATATAGTCTCTTTGAACTTTTGTAAGTTGCTTTTTTAAAACTTAGTTTATCTTGAACAGCTTTCCATATCAATAATTATAGAACAGTCATGAGTTTTAGGGACCAAATAGTAATTTATGTAACATCTCCCCAACTGGTGTTCATTTAAATTATTTCTAACTTTTCCACTGTAGAAAATGCAGTGTAATGGACAGCCATAAAAACTTGAAGAAATATTTCTTTAATGATAAATTCTTAAAATGTGCATTCCTGGGCCACATTTGTAAGACTTTGGTAAAAGTTAACACATTTTCCTGCAAAACGTGTGTACCAGATTAGACTCCCATTAATAGTATAAGAGTGCTTATTTCAGCCCTCCAAAGTTATAGTCTATTTTCATTTAAAAAACTGTCCTATCAGAATAAACAGGTACATTACTGTTATTTTAATTCTTTATTTCTTTGATTTCCAGTTAGAGATAACCATCTTTTCTCATGGTCTTCCATTCTCCCACTCTCCTTCTTAGGGAGTTGCCCGTCTCTGCCAGTTTTCATTTGTGGGTAGGATTAGAAAAGGTCAGAATTGCCTGTCTTTCTCTGTATCATCTCACATGTGCAGCAGAGAATTAGGGAGAGAGGAGTCTTGCATGGTAAAGTTCTACACAAGCAAGAAGGATGCTTCATGTTTTGACTTAAGACTACTAAACAAACCACCAGGCAACTCAGCAGCAGCTAATAGAAACCCCAAATCATATTGGCTTAAACAAGACAAAGGTTATTTTTGTCTTTCATAATGACAAGCCCAGAGTGGGAACTTCAAAGCTAGAAAGAAAGCTCCTTCCAGCTCTCTCCTCCACCATCCCTGGGTTATGGCTTTCATCCTTACGCTTCCGAGATGGCTGCTGAGGCTCCAACCATATTGTCTTCTCCCCGGTGGATAATTAAAGAGAAAACAAAGCTTTACAAGGTCCAGGGGAAGTCTTATGGTTATAGACTTGTGGGTAGCTGCCTTCTCTCCTCTCAATGCTCTGGGCATGGTGACAGTACCTGGGCTTGAACAGAGTCCCCTTCTGTGAGTATGTAGGGGTTTTATGGCCCCCACCATAGAGAGAACCCCCTAAGGTCCTTCATACAGGTAATCCATAAGGGAATTTATCAGTGTTCTGCAGGTTGCAAATGAATTCGCCCCCCAGGGGGGCTAAAGAGGAAAGAAAGAAGATTAATGTTCATACTGCAGGTCAGGGATAGAAGAGTTTTTCCTCTTGGGAATTTTCAAGGGGCCTGGACCTCCGTAGATCCACAGTCATTGAAGAGGGCCAACCATGTCCATTCTAAATAGTCTCTGCCCTGTTATGCCCTCATCAAAGGACTGGGAAGATGGGTGAAAAATCTAGATCCTAATTTGGAGCAGACCCACTTTATCCTCTGTCTATTCAGATTTTGTATTATTTGGGTTGGTTTGAAGGGAGAAAGATGGAAGAACCAAATGACATGTGAGGTGGTAGATGGTACTAGGAGAGGGGCAGGACCTGGTGAGTGTTCTGCTAGAATGGATCTGAGTGTTTTGGGCATTAGAATTCCCAGCCCCCTTAAATTAAAGTCACCTTCCTGGCCTCCATAGGATGGACTGATGCTGGATGCAACTGTAGAATGCAGGATTAACACTGTGGCTTGTACTTAGATACCAACACCTCTGTTGACCATGTGCCTGGAAATCTCCTGTGATATAATTCTTTCATGCTATTCTGCTTAGAAAATTAGGAAGTCACTGCTGGTCATATGCATGAGGTTTGTTCTGCTTCTGATTTTGGCTGCAGCATGCCTGTTTATGAAATAAAATATGCAAAGGATATTAAGATGATCTTCCTGGGTAGCATAGAGCTTGTTGCTCAGAAGCCACTTTAGAACTATCCAGCCTTGGTCCCTGGAATGGATCTAAACCATCCAGAAGGACCAGCCTTTGTTTTTCCTGGATTGCAGTCACCGGAGCACTGGCCACAGAGTGAGTGTCAACCCCTTTCACCTAACTTGAGTGGGTTAAGAAGAAGAGGAAGAGAAGTAAACAGAAAATTCTTTATTTTTCCATTTTCGTTTTAATTGTTTTTTCCATTTAGCCCATAGAACTTAATGGTAAAACACCAGATCAGGGAAGCAGATGTGGCTCAAGTAATAGAGCTTCTGCCTACCATATGGGAGGAACTGGGTTTGATCCCTGGGGCCTCCTGATGAAAAAGAAGAAGAGAAAGCATGCCCACGCAGCAAGCCAGTGCCCGCACAAGTGCCCACATGGTGAACCAGTGCCCACACAAGATGATACACATCAAAGAGAGACAAGGGGAGAGTCAAGGTTAAGCACAGCAGAAACCAGGAACTGAGGTGGCACTATTGACAGGGAACCTCTCTCCCTATTAGAGGTCTCCAGGATTGAATCCCAGTGAATCCTAGGGGAGAGAAAATGAAAAGAGAAGACAACACAGTCAGCAAAAACAGTAGGGCATGAGGAAGGAAGGGGGAAAATAAATAAATAAATCTTTAAAAAAAAACAAGATCAATTAAGAGTAGTAGATTACACAGGAATCCTGCTCCCATGTTGTTAAGTGTCTATTCCCACCAACATCTACACCTCTATGGGTCTCAGTTTCTCTGTTTGAAAAACAAGGAAATATATGATTTCCACTATCCCTCTCAGCTCTGAGGTATTCTTATTCTGAATCTGAGAATTAGTTTCCGTAGGGCCCTCCTCATGTCACGATTCCTCAGGCTGTAGATGAAGGGATTGACCAAGGGTGTCACCACTGTGAAGATGACGGTGGCCACTGTGTCCTGTACTGAGTAGGACGATGAAGGGTACATATAGACCCCCAGGATTGCCCCACAGAAGAAGGAGACCTCAGTGAGGTGGGATCCACATGTGGACAGCGCTTTCCTTATTCCCTGAATAGATGGGAATTTCAATACTTTAGAAAAGATGTAAGCATATGAGACAGTGATACATGTGAATGGCGTTAGAAAGATCAGTCCACCCACAGTAAAGACCACTAGGTTATTGATAAAAGTGTCTGAACAAGAGAGCGTCAGAATGGGGGAAGGGTCACAGAAGAAGTGGTGAAGAGTATTGTTAGAGCAAAACGTGAGTTGGACCATGAGGAGAATGTGTAGGAGAGCATGCAGATTTGTTATGACCCAAGACACGGCCACCAGAAGGACACAAAGTTTGGGCCTCATGATCATAGTGTAGTGAAGTGGGCTACAGATGGCTACGTAGCGGTCATACGCCATCACACTCAGGAGGAACCCATCCATGTTGGTGAAAGTGATGAAGAAGTAGATCTGGGTCATACATTCCACGTAAGAGATAGACCTGCTTCCCAATCTGTGATTCACCAGCATCTTGGGGATTGTGACTGATGAAGAGCAGATATCGACACAGGAGAGGGTGGCCAAGAAGAAGTACATGGGTGTGTGGAGATGACTGTCACAGGTGATGGCCAAGATGATGAGAAAGTTCCCAATGATGGTGACCAGGTACATCCACAAGAACAGTCCAGAGAGAACCTCTTCCTGCTCTGATTGCCCAGAGAGTCCCAGGAGAAGGAATTCTGTGACTCTAGTCTGGTTGTCTCTGTCCATACCTGTAGGGGAGAAATAGCATCACAGGGTAAAATTATATACCAACATCTGAACAAATTTTATTATTTGGCATTAGCTCATTTATTGAGAATAAACAAAAATTAATAATCTTACTAAATTTTACAGAAAAATCTTGATCAGTATCAATAATGCTTAATTACTAATGGCTACAGCTTTGTTTATTTCACTCCTGTTTACTGAGTGCCATCTATAGGTACTTTCATATATAGTACTTAATCTTATTATGGAAGTATTATATATCATTTGGCAGAAGAAACTGAGGTTTGGGGTGATTGGGTGACATGTCCAAATTCACAGAGCCAATGAAAGTTAAAGTTCCAAACCAGCTGACCTGCTTTTTCCCTTTATATCAGTTCTTAATCTTTATTGTTCCACAGACCCCTTTGCCAGTCAGATGAAAACAGATGCCTTACTCAATAGTATACTGTATTATTTAATTATTATATCATACCTGCAACAATTTGTCTCCACAAGAATAATGGGTTTTTTAAAATTTCAATTCAAGCTCACGGACCCCTTGTTAAGAACCCTTGCTCTCGGGAAACGGACTTTGGCCCAGTGGTTAGGGCGTCCATCTACCACATGGGAGGTCCGCGGTTCAAGCCCCGGGCCTCCTTGACCCGTGTGGAGCTGGCCCAAGCACAGTGCTGATGCGCGCAAGGAGTGCCCTGCCATGCAGGGGTGTCCCCCATGTAGTGGAGCCCCACATGCAAGGAGTGCACCCATAAGGAGAGCCGCCCAGCGCAAAGGAGGGAGCAGCCTGCCGAGGAATGGCGCCGCCCACACTTTCCGTGCCGCTGACGACAACAGAAGCGGACAGAGAAACAAGACGCAGCAAAAAGACACAGAAAACAGACAACCGGGGGAGGGGAGGGGAATTAAATAAAATAAAAAATAAATCTTTAAAAAAAAAAAAAAAGAACCCTTGCTTTATGTCATATTGATTCACTAGCTATAATACCTAATTTGATTAACTACCATTAACTGAAAAATTTAACCATGTGCCCAGCTTTGTACTAATTGCCATATTACAAGGCTGCAGGTGTTATCTGGGGCTTTTATAGTTTCCCAGAATTTTGAAAAATATATGGGCTTTAGTAGACCTGCCCGGTGTTTTGTCCTCAATCATTTTGCCACCATTAAGATGTCCCCTCAGTAGACTGCAGCTGTTGGCTCTGCTGCCTTGAGCATGCTGTTGAGATTGTGTGCCCAGCCCTGTCCCTCCTTTATGTTAGAAGAAAGTCAACAATTGTATCTAGATTATTGTACTGGATGAAAGGAATTTACTAACTGATAAAGAGCAAATTCACATGGTTCACCCAACAGATATCCCAGGACTAAGAAATCTTACTAGGTGGGGGTGGGGGGGGTGGGGAGGGGAGGAAGGTAAAGCATTATAATGCAGTTCCAAGGAAGAAATCATGGTATTTGAATAGTAAATGAGGGGATATGCATTCTGCAGCAATCAAAGGTCTGGGGAAAATGGAATAGAAAGAGGCAGGCAACTGCTATGTGAAGAAGCTTGCTTGACTGGGACAGGCAATTGTTTTAGGAGATAGGATGTACATAATATGGGGACAGTGACAGGTCAACCACTGTGAGACTTAAATTAGTAAAGTAAGGAGAAGTGCTGAGATATGCAGTCCCTTTTTCCCTGGACTACTTTTTTTTTTTCAAATTCTACTCAATTTATGCATTTTTTTAAAAAAATATATTACATTCAAAAAATATGAGGTCCCCATTCACCCCCACCGCCCCCACCCCACCACTCCCCCCACAGTAACACTCTCCCCCATCATCATGACACATCCATTGCATCTGGAGAGTACATCTCTGGGCATCGCTGCACCCCATGGCCTGTGGTCCACACCATAGCCCACACTCTCCCACATTCCATCCAGTGGGCCATGGGAGGACATACAGTGTCTGGCAATTGTCCCTGGAGCACCACCCAGGACAACTCCAAGACCCGAAAATGCCTCCACATCTCATCTCTTCCTCCCATTCCCCGCAGTTGGCCCTTCTTTGGAGCTGGTGTTTCTGCGTGATGGAACTGGACTCAGATGGGATCTCTTTTCACAAGCCTTTCATGCTACTTTACTGGAATTGTAGTTGGTGCTGGGGTTTAAGATATATCTAGGGGATTTGAATCTCTGGACTGACAATATGATAGCCAGGCCCTGAGCCTCAACAGACTTCAGCTCCTACACTCTGGTTTATTGGACTTACCCCACTCAGCTAACATGGAGTTGAAGAATATCAACCACCACACCATGGAGCACTGGACTACTTTTCATTCTACACAGAAACTAGAGCTTTTCAAAGAACATCCTCCAGAACCCTGGAATAAGGAAGTTGAAAGGTGAGGGAATGGTGGGGATGTCATCGACACAAACACGAGACTGTCTTGACCAACAGGTGTGAATATTTCAGTCTTAAGGATGGTAATTTTCCAAAATGTAAATGGAGGAAAAAGTCGAAAGAAGGGTAACAGGATTTTGGGAGGAATTTTTCCTCTTGTCTTACAATTGCCTCTATGAATCAAGACAGGGGCCAACAAGCTTGAAGTAGCCTATGTTCTCTTGATTATAGAGTCTATATTGAGAAAGCTGTTGGCTTTGGATATTTGAAAAAATACCAGCATTTCATGGTTTAAACCACAAAAGTGTTGAGAGTCCCCAGGAAGCCAGCTACTTCATGGTAGAGTATGCACTACATTCCTCATACTCTGGACATTCAGATGCAGCCTCTGAACTTTAATTGTTTCCCATACAGCTTCCTTAGAGGGAGACAGTGCACCTACGAGTACCCTGAGCAATGGCCTTTATTTTCTTTGACCCAAATAGGTAGATGTCTGGTGTCATGCATTGATCTCTTGTGAGTCTCATTAGTGTGTGACTGTCTCTGAGAAGCCTAACATGACTGCAGCACTGAGCGTTTGTGCTCCTGGACCTTTAAACCTGAGGCTGGGTAGTCCCTGGATGCCAGCCCAAGCTGATGCCCTTCTGTGGGGCTCTGCCTGGTATCCCAGGAGCCTCCATCAGAGACACATCTATTATGTGGGCACAGACCACAGTGGGTGGACATAGAGAAGCAACCGGCAAAAAGGTGTAGATGAGTGTCTTGCATGTCTGACAGAAGAATCTCTTCTGGGGAGGGCTTTTGGCTCTGACTTTTAGGAGCCTGCAGTGACAAATTCTAGCTTTGCCAGCCCTCATTACCCTGCTCTGGTTTTACTACTTACTTTCCTTTTCCATCTTGGAAACGTGTTTGTTCCGTTCTAGAATGAGCAGTACACCGTGAAAGGGGAAAGGCTTGTGCATGTCCAAACCAAGCGATATCCCCCCCGCCCCTTTTAACTTGGTGAGATGAGGAGGTATTTGGTGTGTCTGTTTTTCCAAATGGGAATCTCTGTGTTTGTGTCCACATGAACCTGTTTTGGAGGTAACGTTGCCCTCACCTGCTTTCCCAACCTTCTTACCTGGCTGTTCTCTGCTGCTCTCAGATGTGTTCACAGAATCCCCATCTTAGTTCTCTGTGCTTGTCCCTGGATGATGGGTATTTTAGTTAGGGATGAAGATGGAAGAACCTTCGAGGCGCTTTGACTTCCCAATTAGGTTCGGTTGATTGCATGGAAATAAATATATCCTCCATCGCTGAAGATTAGGAATTTTCTTGGGGATCAGGGCTGCAGTAGCTGCCAAGTTTGGGGACCCAAGAGTTCATTCCTCCTAGGTCCTCATTAGAGGCTCACATTTTGAGTGTTCTGTGTTTCTACTCTTTTGGGACATAGAGAATAGGAGTAAGAGAAAACTAGGTTCTTGTGCAAATGCTTGTTATATAAACTCAGACACTGACCTTTACCTTTCTCTATGTGTGCTCTCTACAATCACTGAGAGGATAAAAGGTAAAATACACATAAAGGTTTTACCAGTTGACAAATTTTAATTTAAAAACTAACAACTGCAGAGCAAAATGGCAAAACACTGAAATGCAAGAAAAATTTTCTTAAATGCCTACTTTCAAAGGAATATTTTATCATACCTGTCTCAAAACTTCATTGTTCCAGTAGTCAAACCTAAATACAGGGGAGCAGATGTAGCTCAAGGGGTGGAGCACCTGCTTCCAAGGTACAAGGTCCAGGCTCGATCCCCAGTAAATCTCAAAGACAAACAAATGAAAAACACAACTCTCATTGAGCAACAAATATAGCTCACTGGTTGTTTCCCATGTCCAAGGTCCTGGATTCAATCCCCAGGACATACTTTTAAAAAAAAAGTATATACTGATAATCACACCATCCCCAAATCCTCAAGACTGGAGAAGATCAATGGACTAAAGTAGACTTATTATTCTACTATAGACTCATTCCTACAGTGGAAGAACTCTTATCATTGGCATAAAAGCCGTGGCCACCAGAAGTCCTGAGGGATGGGAGAGGGAAGAATAGGTGTGATATGGGGGCATTTTCGGGACATTGGAGTCGTCCTGCATGGCATTGCCATGACGGACACAGACCATTCTATGTTTCATCATAACCGCAAAATTGTGTAGGACACAGTAGAAACTATAATGTGAACTGTAATCCATAGTTTGTAGCAATGCTTCAATATGTGTTCATCAATTGTAACAAATGTACCACACCAATGAAGGTTGTTGTTGATGTGGGAAAGTGTGGGGGCGGGAGGGAGTGGGGCATATGGGAATCCCTTATATTTTCGATGTAACATTTTGTAATCTAAAACTTCTTTAAAAATTTAAAAAAAATTAATTTAAAAATAAACACAAGTAAATAAATAAATAAATAATACTGATAATAGGGATTCGAATTACCAAATAAAAAGTCTGATCTAATAATTGTATACAAATATATGTATATAAATATACACAATTGACATACATATATTTCATTTGCATGTATATATATATATGGTACCCTAGACACAGAGAATATTAGAGTATTAGCCAATATTGAACTTCTTAAAGGGTTTGAATGAAAAACCATAAAAATTCCCTGAAATAAAGATTAATAGACTACTTATTCTGACCATAAAATAATAAAATCAGAAAAAATATATAATAAAGAAAAAAAAAACACTTTTAATTTTGTTAGATTTTAAAGTTGCTTATTTTATAGAGAATAAAAGTCATCCTTTTTAGTGTACAATTCTGTGAATTTTGACAAATATATACAATAATGCAACCACCATAACAACCGAGATATCAAATAATTTTTTAAAAGATTTATTTAGTTATTTATTAATCTCCCCTCCCCCCCCCCCCCCAACCAGGCTGTCTGTTCTCTGTGTTGATTTTGCTGCATCTTCTTTGTCCACTTCTGTTGTTGTCAGCGGCATGGGAATCTGTGTTTTTTTTGTTGCATCATCTTGTGTCAGCTGTCCATGTGTGCGGTGCCATTCCTGGGCAGGCTGCACTTTCTTTCGCGCTGGGCGGCTCTCCTTACGGGGCGCACTCCTTGCGCGTGGGGCTCCCCTACGTGGGGGACACCCCTGCGTGGCAGGGCACTCCTTGCGCTCATCAGCACTGCACATGGGCCAGCTCCACACGGGTCAAGGAGGCCCGGGGTTTGAACCGCGGACCTTGCATGTGGTAGACGGACGCCCTAACCACAGGGCCAAGTCCACCACCAAGATATCAAATAATTTGATCACCCCCCCAAAATTCTCTAATGACCCATTGTAGTGGAACCCTCCCATGAACCCCTAACCCCCACCCCAGCAATCACTCATGTTCCTGTATCTGTAGTTGGTCATTTTATTGCTGAGTAGTATGTCATTGTTTGGGTGTATCTGCATTGGTTTATCCATTCATCAGGTGAAGGACATTTGGGTTGCTTCCAGTTTTGATGAATTATGAATAAAGCCACTACAACCATTTGTATTTTGTGAACGTGAATTATTTGACTGAAACCCCTAGGAGTGGAATGACTAGGTCATATGGTAAGTGCACGTTTAACTTTATAAGAAAGTGTCAAAGTGTCTCCCAAGGACCTGCATCAGTTTGCATTCTAACCAGCAGTGCACTGGGAGTTTCTGTTAGTCTGCCTAACCATGATATTTTTAGGTTTTGTGTTTATTTTAAACTACATTGTAGTTTTAATTTGTATTTCTGAAGACTAATGGATTTGGCCATCTTTTCATAAGCTTCTTTGCCAGACACATACCTTGTTTGCTAAAGTGTCTGTCCAAATTTTTTACCACCACCACAACCACCACCCCACTTTATTTTGGTATATTCCTTGGGATTTTTTATGTAGAAAGTTTTATGTCATCTGCAAATAGGGTTAGCTTGTTTTTACTTTTCAATCTGTATGCCTTTTATTTCTTTTCTTGCTTTGTTACTCTTGGCTAGGACTTCCAGTAAAATGTTGAATAGGGGTGATGAGACATGTATCTTTGCTCTGTTCATCATCATAGGGGTAAAGCATTTGGTCTTTCACCATTAAATAACGTGTTAGTGATACCAGATTTTGTCTAGGTTCTTGACTATGCTGCAGAAATGACTTTCAAGAGCACACTGGGTGAGTTAGGCCAGTAATTTATTCAGGCAGGGAGGGACGAGAAATGGTAGAAAATTACAGACCATGGCTCCCAGGTGAACAGGAAGGGGCTGAAAAGTGATAAAGCGGCTGATTTACAGGCTACGATGCCCCATTATAGATTATAAATGCCCAGGCTTTACTTGTGTGGTCACATGGCTGAGGAAAATGGCGAGAGTGGTACTCAGAGGGAAGGACAGGGGTCCACAGGCAAGGGCCAGAGGTTGCTCAGGACTAGTCCTAGCTTGTTGAACTGTTGATTATTCAACCCCTTTGCTAATGGCAGGGGAGGAGTTCCAGTTGTTTGCTGTTTTGATTGGTTACCCCACCCATCAGTCCCCCATGAAGGCCCAATGACAAAGTCCTTGGGGAACATCTGGGGCTTCTCCTGGCTTCCAGTGGAAGTCTTTGATGTGATGGCAGAATCTTGGAGAGGGCCTTCCAGCACCTTTCCTGGGGGTTATTGATGTCCACGTGGACTCTCTGCCAGGTTCCAGATCCATCTGTTCATTCTCTCTCTTACTGGCCTGCTTCATCAGTGCTAGGTTTTTTTGTAGAAGCCCTTTACCAGACTGAGGAATGTCCCTTCTATTCAGAATGTCCTGAGAGTTTTTACAGTTCCTTGATTTGGGGGACTGGGCCCCCAATCTATTTTTTTATTAGTAAAGTTGTAGGTTTCCAGAAAAATCTTGGATTGAATTTTGGTTTTGATTCATAGTTAAAGAAGCTTTACCTACATCCAAGGTATGGAGGAATGCACTCGTGATTTCCTCTAGTATTTGTGATTTGAGTTTTCACATTTCAATCTGTTTTATGTGGAGGTTCTACCTATGTGTGGTATGAGGACTAAATCTTCTTTTCTCTCTTTCCAAATGGCTATCCAGTTGTCCCTGCACTGGATAGTAAACTGTCCTCAAATTCCCCCTTGATTCGAAGTTCCGCCTTTTTCATGTTAGTTTAATTACAGTACTTTTATTGTTTTGTTTTGGTTTTGAGTTACCAGGGCTGGGGATTGAACCTGGGGCCTTGTATGTGCGAAGCCAGCACTCAGCCACTGAGCCACCTCGGCTCCCATGCACTGGTTTTTTTCATTTGTTTGCTGTATTTTTTTTTTTTTTTAGGAGGCACTGGGAACTGAACCCAGGACCTCCCATGTGGGAAGCAGGTGCTCAGCTTCTCAAGCCACACCCACTCCCCCAGTATAGTATTTGTATAATAGTCTGTTAATCCAAGTACATAACATGAAATTTTACTTATTCAACTTTTCTTTAATGTATATCTACAGTTATTTGTGATTTTCTTCACATAGACCGTGCTCATTAGTTTTTCATTATTTCATTTTTTTCTAAACTGAAGTTTATCTTTTTAATTGAGGTTTCATCCACATACTGGAAAACTTACTCTTTCTGGTACACATTTGTATGAGTTCAACAAATGCATGCAGTCATTTAAATACCAAAGCAATCAAGATAACAAACTGTTCTCTCGGTCAAAAAAAATATTCCCTTCATCCTCTTTGTAGTCAACCCTTCTCCCAAACCCAGCTCTTTCTTTCCACTTTTACATTCCATGAATTGTACTGGGAGGTATGAGAAATGAGCCTCTATTTCAATACTCACTATGCTGAAGTCAAACTTTTCTGCCTAATTTGTTTTGCTTGGCTTCCGAGGAGGTGTCCCAAATGGCTAATTAGCTCTGCGTGGAAAGTGACTGTGGGGAAGGACAGGTGCATCCTGGGAGACCAGCTTCCAGAGGGAAGAGCTCTCGCACTCCTGGCTCTCTGCTCCCTGACCCTGGAGGGCATCTGCAGACACAAGTGCCCTAGGCAGGGAGCAAGGCAGGTGCTAGTACAACGCTGCTCTTGAATTTGTGATGAGTTCAGGTTACGTGCCTCAGGAGTGGGGAAACTGTGGCCTGCTCATCTGGTACAAAAAGAGTACGTGACCCGCAGCAAACCTCAACATACATATTTGTCTCTGGAGTAACTGCTGAGTTGATTATAAACAGGGGATGACGGGCCTCCTCCTTGACAGTCACTCAAGTACCTACCTTAGAAGATCTCCAGGGGCCTCTGGAGCGTAGCATTTAGGACACATTCTCTCCCTGTGCCTACTCAGCTGGCCTGTAGCCATTTCTCAGGGGGCAGTAGAAAAGAAGCAAGAAGTGTCTTCAGCAGTACCAGCTTAACCACCGAGGCTTATGGAGAAGCCATCCGTGTATGACCTCTCCTGCCAGGCCACAGCAGCAAGCAAGGCAGACCCTTTTGTTCTTCTTCTTACTCCATGCTGCCAAACTGTTGGTATTTTTTTTCCTCTTGCAAACAGGTTTTACTGTTTGCCAAGTGTTGACGTCTACACCGAGATTAATTTTGGGCAGGCATGTGGATGGAGCACATAGAGTAATTATCCCCGTGACTGTGTACCCTTGAGCATGTGTACTGACATCCCTCATTCCTCACCCTCCTCAAACCCAAATTTTGCTAGAGAGTTGAGGAAGAGAGGAAATGAGCAATAAATCCTTCACCCAGAATCATGGCTTCTTCCAGTCGGCCCTGCTGCCTCCCTGGATCACAGGCTCAGTGAGATCATATTATGAAATCTTTCCAGATCTTGGAGAAACCCATTTGGTACCTTGGTTCCACTACTTTTCAATTGCACCACTATGATTTTGAAATCAAGGACAGGTCACTTTCCGTTTTTCCATTGACATTGCTTACCACATCATCATTTATTCTTTAACACTTGTCCTGGAGGATTAACAAAAAAATCTGCTCTACTAAGCTTTTTAAGGGTTACACCAATGTGTAAGCTGTGATACTTGCTCAAAATAAGCATGTAATGTACTATAATAGCGGGGATGAGATATGCATGCAGATATGCATAATGCAAGAATATGATGAGGTCAAGAGGAGACCCTGCACGGAAAGCAGACTTGGCCCAGTGGTTAGGGCGTCCGTCTACCACATGGGAGGTCCGCGGTTCAAACCCTGGGCCTCCTTGACCCGTGTGGAGCTGGCCCATGCGCAGTGCTGATGCGCGCAAGGAATGCCGTGTCACGCAGGAGTGTCCCCCACGTAGGGGAGCCCCATGTGCAAGGAATGTGCCCCGTAAGGAGAGCCGCCCAGCACGAAAGAAAGTGCAGCCTGCCCAGGAATGGCACCACCCACATGGAGAGTTGACACAACAAGATGACGCAACAGAAAGAAACACAGATTCCCGTGCTGCTGACAACAACAGAAGCGGACAAAGAAGAACACGCAGCCAATGGACACAGAGAACAGACAACCAGGGTGAGGGGGAAGGGGAGAGAAATGAATAAATAAATAAATCTTTAAAAAAAAAAAAAGAAGACACCTTCCTAAAAGAATAGAAAAACAAGCTGCAGAATGGGGAAAATACATGCAAATCATATGCCACATGAAAAACTTCTATCTAGGATATAAAAAGAATACCCAAAACAACAGTAAGCACACAAACACACACACACAAATGATCCAATAAACAGGGGGAAATATTTGAACAGACATTTCAAGAAAGAAGATGCACAAATAACAAATAAACTCATAAAAAGAGATGCTCAATATACTTAACCACTAGAAAAATTCCATCTTAAACCACAGTGAGATACCATTATGTAGTGACAATACCAAGTGCTAGTGAAGATACAGAGCACCTGGACCTCTCATAGATTGCTGGTGGGGATACAGGATGGTTTAGCCACTCCGGAAAATTATTTTGCAATTTATAGTTAATGTAAATATGTAATTTTATAAAACCCTGGAATCTTTCTTCTGGATATTTATCCCAGATAAAAGGAAACACAAAACCTCTATGCTAAGGTCTATGACAAATTTATGGATTCTGTAGAATACTACTTAGCAATAACAATGAACAAAATGGGACGTGGATATTGCTCAAGTAATAGGGCCTCCGCATACCACATGGGAGCACCTGATTTCAATCCCTGGGACCTCCTGATGCAAAGAAGAAGAGAAAGTTGCCTGCGTGGTGAGCCAGTGACCACGTGTCAGCTGAGAGCCCACACGGTGAGCCGAGTGATTCCGCAACTACCTGCGTGGCGAGCTGAGTGCCCGTGCAGCAAGCAAGTGCCCATGCAACAAGCTAAGCGCCCACACGGTGAGCCAGTGACCACACAAGTGAGTCACACAGCAAGATGATGACTCAACAAGAGAGAGAGGGAGGGAAGAGTCAAGGTGAAGTGCAGCAGGGACCAGGAACTGAGGTGGCACAATTGACAGGGAACCTCTCTCCACATCAGAGGTCCCCAGAATCGAAACCTGGTGAACTGTAGAGGAGAAAGATGAAAAGAGAAGACAAAAAGAGAAATAGATACAGAAGATCATTCATGAATGGATGTAGCAAAAACAGCAGAGTGTGGGGGAGGGAAAGAACAAAATTATTGATACGTGCAACAAAATGGATGAGACTCATAGATATTATGCTAATTTAAAGAAACAAGATTGAAAAGGTTGCATATCCATGATCCATCTTCGGGGAAAGGCAAAACTCTACAGATAAACAACATAACAATGGTTGCCAGGGTTAGGACTGGAGAATTTGACAACAAAAGGACAGCAAGGGGAAATTTTGGAGGTGATAAACTGTCCTATATGGTGGTTACATGACTCTGTAGATGTCTTGAAATTCAGAGAAAACTGTATACCAAAAATCAATTTTACTGTATGAAAAATAAAAGTTAAAATAACAACAAAAAGAAAAGTGAAAATGACTGAATACCTCAAGAGAAGTCTTGTCAGGACCAGCTTGGCCCCAAATTGTTAGAAGCTGCTTAGCCTTGGATAAGTTAAAGTCTCTGTGACTCAATATCCTCATTCTCTAACATGAGAACATTTGCAGTATCGCCTCATTATGTTGTGTGAGGGCTAAGTAAGATAATACAGGGGTAATACCAAAACATATTACAAGCACTCAGAAAATATCAGCTCTTAATATTATTATGGAAAATAAGATAGTTTGGGTAAGAATGGTGAAATTTTGGTTGTCATATATACATACACTGCATGTTTCCAATTCCTGCTGCTTTTGAGTTCTCAAACCCAAACCAGTCTAAATATGGCTTCTCCACTCTTCACACAGGAGAACACATAGAGCAGTTGACTCTAAAGAATTTGTTTCTAAACACATTTGCAATACCAAGTCCAACGTGGCGGCCAGTTTCTTAAAAGGCAATATTGCTGGCCCCACCCTTAAAACATAAATGCAATGATCACTCAATCTACCTGAGCCTCAGGTTAATTTAAATCTTTATAAAGGAATCATAGGAACATCCCTTCTACAGGTAGTGAATTAATGGCTTCTGACTTATGAGCACCTGTCAGATGCATATGTAAAAATGTGATCATGATCACATTTCATTAATTTAAGCAAAGGTGGTGGGTGAAGTACTGTACTGTGCTTTCAAATAGTATCGCTCTTTGAAAAAATGAGAAAATGTATGATTTCCAAGAGCCCTCTCAGTTCTAAAATGTTCTAATCTAGGATCTTAACAAAACGAGTCTCTGGAGAATGAGTTTCCCTAGGGCCCTCTGCATGTCACGATTCCTCAGGCTGTAGATGAAGGGATTGACCAGGGGTGTCACCACTGTGAAGATGACGGTGGCCACTATGTCCTGTATTGAGTAGGACGATGAAGGGTGCATATAGACCCCCAGGATTGCCCCATAGAAGAGGGAGACCACAGTGAGGTGGGATCCACATGTGGACAGCGCTTTCCTTATTCCCTGAATAGATGGGAATTTCAATACTTGAGAAAAGATATAAGCATATGAGACAGTGATACATGTGAATGGTGTTAGAAAGATCAGTCCACCCTCAGTAAACACCACCAGGTCATTGATAAAGGTGTCTGAACAAGAGAGCTTCAGAATGGAATAAGGATCACAGAAGAAGTGGTGAAGAGTATTGTTGGAACAAAACGTGAGCTGTACTATGAGGAGAGTATGTAGGAGAGCATTCAGGTTTGTTATAAGCCAAGACACAGCCACCAGAAGAACACAGAGTTTTGGTCTCATGATCATTCTGTAGTGAAGTGGGCTACAGATGGCTACGTAGCGGTCATACGCCATCACACTCAGGAGGAACCCATCCATGTTGGTGAAAGTGATGAAGAAGTACATCTGGGTCATACATTCCGCGTAAGAGATAGACCTGCTTCCCAATATGCGATTCACCAGTATCTTGGGGATCGTGACTGATGAAGAGCAGATATCGACACAGGAGAGGGTGGCCAAGAAGAAGTACATGGGTGTGTGGAGTTGACTGTCACAGGTGATGGCCAAGATGATGAGAAAGTTCCCAATGATGGTGACCAGGTACATCCACAAGAACAGTCCAGAGAGAATCTCCTCCTGCTCTGATTGCCCAGAGAGTCCCAGGAGAAGAAATTCTGTGACTCTTGTCTGGTTGTCTCTGTCCATACCTGCAGGAGAGACATAGCATCACAGGGTAAAATCATATACCAACATTTGAGCAAATTGTATTATTTGGGATTAGCTCATTCATTGAGAATTTAAAAAACTAATAATATGATTAGTTTTACAGAAAAATCTTGATCAATTTCAGCAATGCTTAACTACTGATGGTTACAGCTTTATTTATTTCACTCCTGTTTACTGAGTGCCATCTATAGGTACTTTCATATATCAAATTTCCAAACCAGTGCCATGTCAGTTGGTCCTACTTTGGAGTTTGTGTTTCCGTATGATGGAGCAGGACTCAGATGTGATCTTTGTTCACAAGCCTCTCCTGTTACTTTTACTGGACCTCTGGTTGGCGCTGGGGTTTAGTGTATACCCAGGGGACCTGAATCTCTGGACTGTCCATGTGATAGCCAGGCTCTGAGCCTCAACAGACTTGCAATTCCTACCCTCTGATTTATTGGACTTACCCCAGCCAGCTCTCAGGGAGGCGAAGAAGGTCCACCACCACCCCAGGGAGCCAAGAGTGCCTACAACTGAAAGAAGGAGAATTGCATCCATCATCCATGTGGAATCTAAGCCCCCTCTTGATATAGAGGTGGAATGGACACAACCATTCCAGGGTCCACAGGATGGAGGAATAGAGTATGGATTAGAGTAGACTTACTGATATTCTATTCATGAACTATTGTGATTAGTAATTGAAGAAAATGTAGCATCGAGGTGGAGAAAGTGGCCATGGTAGCTGCTGAGGGTACGGAGTGGGAAGAAGAGATGTGATGTGGGGGCATTTTCGGGACTTGGAGTTGTCCTGGGTGGTACTGCAAGGACAGGTCCGGACATTGAATGCCCTCCTATGGCCCACTGGGTGGACTGGGGGAGAGTGTAAAGTATAATGTGGACCATTGACCATGTGGTGCAGCAGTGCTCAGAGATTTATTCACCAAGTGCAATGAATGTCTCATGATGATGAGGGAAGTTGTTGTTGTGGGAGGAATGGGGATTGTGTGCCCAGCCCTGTACCTCCTTTTTGTTAGAAGAAAATCAACAATTGTATCTAGATTATTATACTGGATGAAAGGAATTTACTAATTGATAAAGAGCAAATACACCTGGTTCATCCAACAGATATCCCAGGTCTAAGAAATCATACTAAGTGTGTGTGTGTGGGGGGGGGGGGGGCTAGAGAAAGCATTAAAATGCAGTTCCAAGAAAGAAATCATGGTAGTTGAATAGTAAAGGGCGGGGGGTGGATATGCATTCTGCAGCAATCAAAGGTCTGGGGAAAATGGAATGGAAAGAGGCAGGCAACTGCTAATGTGAAGAAGCTTGCTTGACTGGGACAGGCAATTGTTTTAGGGGATAGGATGTACATAATATGGGGACAGTGACACGTCAACCACTGTGAGAGTTAAATTAGTAAAGTAAGGAGAAGTGCTAAGATATGCAGTCCCTTTTTCCCTGGACTACCTTCAATTCTAGACAGAAACTAGAGCTTTTCAAAGAAGATCCTCCAGAAGACCTGGAATAAGGAAGTTGAGAGGTGAGGGAGTGGTGGGGATGTCATCGACACAAACACGAGAGTGTCTTGACCAACCGGTGTGAATATTTCAGTCTTAAGGGCAGGTAGTGGGCGTCAGACTTGGCCCAGTGGTTAGAGCATCCATCTACCATACGGGAGGTCTGTGGTTCAAACCCCGGGCCTCCTTCACACGCGTGCAGCTGGCCCACATGCAGTGCTGATGTGCACAAGGAGTGCCGTGCCACGCAGGTGTGTCCCCGCGTAGGGGAGCCCCACGCACAAGGAGTTGGCTCTATAAGGAGAGCTGCCCAGCACAAAAGAAAGTGCAGCCTGCCTAAGAATGGTGCCACCCACAAGGAGACTGATTGCAGCAAGATGACGCAACAAAAAGAAACACAGATTCCCGTGCTACTGACAACAACAGAAGTGGACAAAGAAGACACAGCAAATAGACACAGAGAACAGACAACCGGGGTGGGGGTGAGGGGAAGAGAAATAAATAAATAAATAAGTAAATAAATCTTAAAAAAAAAAAAAAGGGACAGGTAGTTTTCCAAAGTGGAAATGGAGGAAAAAGTTGAAAGTAGGGTAACGGGATGTTGGGAGGAATTTTTCCTGCTCTCCTTGAATTGCTTCAATGGCCCAAGACGAGGCCAACAAGCTCAAAGTAGTCCATCCTCTCTTGATTATACAGTCTATACTGAAAGAGCTGTTGGCTTTGGATATTTGAAAAAATACCAGCATTTCAGGGTTTAAAAACCAAAAAAATGTTGAGAGTGCTCAGGAAGACAGCTACTTCATGGTAGACTATGCACTATATACCTCATACTCTGAACATTCAGATGCAGCCTCTGAACTTTAATTGTTTCCCATACAGCTTCCTTAGAGGGAGACAGTGCACCTACCAGTGCCCTTGGCAATGGCCATTATTTTCTTTGACCTAAATAGGTTGATGTCTGGTATCATGCATTGATCTCTCGTGAGACTTGTTAGTGTGTGACTGTCTCTGAGAAGCCTGATGTGACTGCAGCACTGAGCGTTTGTGCTCCTGGACCTTTAAACCTGAGGCTGGGTAGTCCCTGGATGCCAGCCCAAGCTGATGCCCTTCTGTGGGGCTCTGCCTGGTATCCCAGGAGCCTCCACTGGGGACACATCTATTATGTGGGCACAGATCACAGAGGGTGGACATAGAGAAGCAACTGGCAAAAAGGTGTAGATGAGTGCCTTGAATGTCTGACAGAAGAACCTCTTCTGGGGAGGGCTCTTGGCTCTGACTTTCTGGCCAGGACTTTTAGGAGCCTGCAGTGACTCATTCTAGCCTTGCCAGCCCTGGTTACCCTGCTCTGGTTTTACTACTTACAGTTTATTCCAATCTTGGAAACGTGTTTATTCTGTTCCAGAATGACCAGTACACCCTGAAAGGGGAAAGGCTTGTGCATGTCCAAAACAGGAGATATTCCCCTCACCCCCTTTTAACTTGGTAAGATGAGGAGGAAATGGTGTGTCTGTTTTTCCAAATGGGAATCTGTGTGTTTGTGTCCATGTGAATCTGTTGTTGGAGATAACATTGCCCTCACCTGCTTTCCCAACCTTCTTACCTGGCTGCTCTCTGCTCCTCTCAGATGTGTTCACAGAATCCCCATCTCTAGTTCTCTGTGCTTGTCCCTGGATGATGGCAATTTTTATTAAGGATGAAGATGGAGGAACCTTTGAGATGCTTTGACTCCTAAGGCAGGCTTTGGTGATTGGGTGGAAATAAATACACCCTCCATCCCTGAAGATCAGGAATTTTCTTGGGGATCAGGGCTGCAGTAGCTGCCAAGTTTGGGGACCCAAGAGTTCATTCCTCCTAGGTCCTCATTAGAGGCTCACCTTCTGAGTGTTCTGTGTTTCTATTCTTTTGGGACACAGAGAATAGGAGTAAGAGAAAACTAGATTCTTGTGCAAATGCTTGTTTTACAAACTCAGACACTGACCTTTACCTTTCTCTATGTGTGCTCTCTAAAATCACTGAGAGGATAAAAGGTAAAATACACATAAAGGTTTTACCAGTTGACAAATTTTAATTTAAAAACTAACAACTGCAGAGCAAAATGGCAAAACACTGAAATACAAGAAAAATTTTCTTAAATGCCTACTTTCAAAGGAATATTTTATCATACCTGTCTCAAAACTTCATTATTCCAGTAGTCAAACCTAAATACAGGGGAGCAGATGTAGCTCAAGTGGTGGAGCACCTGCTTCCAAGGTACAAGGTCCAGGTTCGATCCCCAGTAAATCTCAAAGACAAACAAATGAAAAACACAACTCTCACTGAGGAACCGCTGGAGCTCAGTGGTGGAGCACCTGTTTCCCATGTCCAAGGTCCTGGGTTCAGTCCCCAGTACCTCCTAAAAATAATCAAGTATATACTGATAATCACACCATCCCCAAATCCTCAAGATTGGGGAATGAACAATGGACTAAAGTAGACTTATTGTTCTACTATAGACTTATTCCAACAAATGAAGAACTCTAATCATTGACATAAAGGCCGTGGCCACCAGAGGTCCTGCGGGATGGAGAGGGAAGAATAGGTGTGATATGGGGGCATTTTGGGGACATTGGAGTCGTCCTGCATGGCATTGCCGTGACGGACACAGACCATTCTATGTTTCATCATAACCTGCAAAATTGTATAGGACGGAGTGTAAGCTATAATGTGAATTGTAATCCATAGTTTGTAGCAATGCTTCAATATGTGTTCATCAATTGTAACAAATGTACCACACTAATGAAGGTTGTTGTTGATGTCAGAAAATGTGGGGGCAGGAGGGAGTGGGGCATATGGGAATCCCTTATATTTTCAATGTAACGTTTATGTAATCTAAAATTTCTTTATAAATAAAAAAATATTAAAAAATAAACACAAGTAATAAATAAATAAATAATAGGAATTTGAATTACCAAATAAAAGTCTGGTCTATTAATTGTGTACAAATATATGTATATAAATATACACAATTGCACTTACATATATTTCATCTGCATATATATATATACACATATATATGTTTCCCTAAACCCAGGGAATATTAGAATATTAGCCAATATTGAACTTCTTAAATGGTTTGAATGAAAAACCATAAAAATTCCCTGAAATAAAGACTTAATAGACTACTTATTCTGACCATAAAATAACAAAATTAGAAAAAATATATATAATAAAGACAAAAAACACACTTGTAATTTTGTTAGATTTTTAAAGTTGCTTATTTTATAGGGAGTAAAATGTCATCCTTGTATAGTGTACAGTTCTGTGAATTTTGACAAATATATGCAATAATGCAACCACCATAACAACCAAGATATTAAATAATTTGATCACCCTCCCAAAATTCTCTAATGACCCTTTGTGGTGGAACCTCCCGTGAACCCCTCGCCCCCACCCCAGCAATCACTAATGTTCCTGTATCTGTAGATGGTCATTTCATTACGAGTAGCATGTCATTGTTTGGGTGTATCTGCATTGGTTTATCCATTCATCAGGTGAAGGATATTTGGTTGCTTTCAGTTTTGATGAATTATGAATAAAGCCACTACAACCATTTGTATTTTGTGAACATGAATTATTTGACTCGGAGTGGAATGACTAGGTCATATAGTAAGTGCACTTTTAACTTCATAAGAAAGTGTCAAAGTGTCTCCCAAGGACCTGCATCAGTTTGCATTCTAACCAGCAGTGCACTGGGAGTTTCTGCTAGTCTGCCTACCCACGATATTTTCAGGGTTTGTGTTTATTTTAAGCTACACAGTAGTTTTAATTTGTATTTCTGAAGACTAATGGATTTGGCCATCTTTTCATGTGCTCCTTTGCCAGACACATACCTTGTTTGCTAAAGTGTCTGTCCAATTTTTTTACCACCACCACCACCACCCCACTTTATTTTGGTATATTCCTTGGGATTTTTTTATGTAGAAGGTTTGATGTCATCTGCAAATAGGGTTAGCTTGTTTTTTCTTTTCAATCTGTATGCCTTTTCTTTCTTTTCTTGCTTTGTTACTCTTGGCTAGGACTTCCACTAAATTTTTGAATAGGAGTGATGAGACACGTATCTTTGCTCTGTTCATCATCATAGGGGTAAAGCATTTGGTCTTTCACCATTAAATAACGTGTTAGTGATACCAGATTTTGTCTAGGTTCTTGACTATGCTGCAAAAATGACTTTCAAGAGCACACTGGGTGAGTTAGGCCAGTAATTTATTCAGGCAGGGAGGGACGAGAAATGGTAGAAAATTACAGACCATGGCTCCCAGGTGAACAGGAAGGGGCTGAAAAGGGATAAAGCGGCTGATTTACAGGCTACGATGCCCCATTATAGATTATAAACGCCCAGGCTTTACTTGCGTGGCAGAGGGAAAACGGCGAGAGAGGTGCTCAGAGGGAAGGACAGGGGTCCACAGGCAAGGGCCAGAGGTTGCACAGGACTGGTCCTAGCTTTTTCACCTATTGATTATTCCACCCCTTTGCTAATGGCAGGGGAGGAGTCCCAGCTGTTTGCTGTTTTGATTGGTTACCCCACCCATCAGTCCCCCATGAAGGCCCAATGACAAATTCCTTGGGGAACATCCGGGGCTTCTCCTGGCTTCCAGAGGGAGTCTTTGATGTGGTGGCAGAATCTTGGGGAGGGTCCTCCAGCAGCCTTCCTGGGGGTTACTGATGTCCACGTGGACTCTCTGCCAAGTTCCAGATCCATCTGTTCGTTCTCTCTCTTACTGGCCTGCTTCATCAGTGCTAGGTTTTTTGGTGGAAGCCCTTTATCAGGCTGAGGAATGTCCCTTCTATTCAGAATGTCCTGAGAGTTTTTACAGTTCCTTGATTTGGGGGAGTGGGCCCCCAATATATTTTTTATTAGTAAAGTTGTAGGTTTCCAGAAAAACCTTGGATTGAATTTTGATTTTGATTCATAGTTAAAGAAGCTTTACCTACATCCAAGGTATGGAGGAATGCACTCATGATTTCCTCTAGTATTTGTGATTTGAGTTTTCACATTTCAATCTGTTTTATGTGGAGGTTCTACCTATGTGTGGTATGAGGACTAAATCTTCTTTTCTCTCTTTCCAAATGGCTATCCAGTTGTCCCTGCACTGGATAGTAAATTGTCCTCAAATTCCCCCTTGATTCGAGGTTCCGCCTTTTTCATGTTAGTTTAATTACAGTACTTTTATTGTTTTGTTTTGGTTTTGAGTTACCAGGGCTGGGGATTGAACCTGGGGCCTTGTATGTGGGAAGCCAGCACTCAGCCACTGAGCCACCTTGGCTCCCATGCACTGGTTTTTTTCATTTGTTTGCTGTATTTTTTTTTTTTTTAGGAGGCACTGGGAACTGTACCCAGGACCTCCCATGTGGGAAGCAGGTGCTCAGCTTCTCAAGCCACACCCACTCCCCCAGTATAGTATTTGTATAATAGTCTGTTAATCCAAGTACATAACATGAAATTTTACTTATTCAACTTTTCTTTAATGTATATCTACAGTTATTTGTGATTTTCTTCACATAGACCGTGCTCATTAGTTTTTCATTATTTCATTTTTTTCTAAACTGAAGTTTGTCTTTTTAATTGAGGTTTCATCCACATACTGGAAAATTTACTCTTTCTGGTACACATTTGTATGAGTTCAACAAATGCATGCAGTCATTTAAATACCAAAGCAATCAAGAGAACAAACTGTTCTCTCGGTCAAAAAAAATATTCCCTTCATCCTCTTTGTAGTCAACCCTTCTCCCAAACCCAGCTCTTTCTTTCCACTTTTACATTCCATGAATTGTACTGGGAGGTATGAGAAATGAGCCTCTATTTCAATACTCACTATGCTGAAGGCAAACTTTTCTGCCTAATTTGTTTTGCTTGGCTTCCGAGGAGGTGTCCCAAATGGCTAATTAGCTCTGCGTGGAAAGTGACTGTGGGGAAGGACAGGTGCATCCTGGGAGACCAGCTTCCAGAGGGAAGAGCTCTCGCACTCCTGGCTCTCTGCTCCCTGACCCTGGAGGGCATCTGCAGACACAAGTGCCCTAGGCAGGGAGCAAGGCAGGTGCTAGTACAACGCTGCTCTTGAATTTGTGATGAGTTCAGGTTACGTGCCTCAGGAGTGGGGAAACTGTGGCCTGCTCATCTGGTACAAAAAGAGTACGTGACCCGCAGCAAACCTCAACATACATATTTGTCTCTGGAGTAACTGCTGAGTTGATTATAAACAGGGGATGACGGGCCTCCTCCTTGACAGTCACTCAAGTACCTACCTTAGAAGATCTCCAGGGGCCTCTGGAGCGTAGCATTTAGGACACATTCTCTCCCTGTGCCTACTCAGCTGGCCTGTAGCCATTTCTCAGGGGGCAGTAGAAAAGAAGCAAGAAGTGTCTTCAGCAGTACCAGCTTAACCACCGAGGCTTATGGAGAAGCCATCCGTGTATGACCTCTCCTGCCAGGCCACAGCAGCAAGCAAGGCAGACCCTTTTGTTCTTCTTCTTACTCCATGCTGCCAAACTGTTGGTATTTTTTTTCCTCTTGCAAACAGGTTTTACTGTTTGCCAAGTGTTGACGTCTACACCGAGATTAATTTTGGGCAGGCATGTGGATGGAGCACATAGAGTAATTATCCCCGTGACTGTGTACCCTTGAGCATGTGTACTGACATCCCTCATTCCTCACCCTCCTCAAACCCAAATTTTGCTAGAGAGTTGAGGAAGAGAGGAAATGAGCAATAAATCCTTCACCCAGAATCATGGCTTCTTCCAGTCGGCCCTGCTGCCTCCCTGGATCACAGGCTCAGTGAGATCATATTATGAAATCTTTCCAGATCTTGGAGAAACCCATTTGGTACCTTGGTTCCACTACTTTTCAATTGCACCACTATGATTTTGAAATCAAGGACAGGTCACTTTCCGTTTTTCCATTGACATTGCTTACCACATCATCATTTATTCTTTAACACTTGTCCTGGAGGATTAACAAAAAATCTGCTCCACTAAGCTTTTTCGGGGTTACACCAATGTGTAAGCTGTGATACTTGCTCAAAATAGCAAGTAATGTACTATAATAGTGGGGATGAAATATGCATGCAGATATACATAATGCAAGAATATGATGAGGTCAAGAGGAGACCCTGCACGGGAAGCAGACTTGTCCCAGTGGTTAGGGCGTCTGTCTACCACATGGGAGGTCCACAGTTCAAACCCCGGGCCTCCTTGACCCATGTGGAGCTGGCCCATGCCCAGTGCTGATGCGCACAAGGAATGCCCTGCCATGCAGGGATGTCCCCCACGTAGGGGAGCGCCATGTGCAAGGAGTGCGCCCCGTAAGGAGAGCCGCCCAGCGCGAAAGAAAGTGCAGCCTGCCCAGGAATGGTGTCACCCACATGGAGAGTTAACACAACAAGATGACACAACAGAGAGAAACACAGATTCCCGTACTGCTGACAACAACAGAAGCAGACAAAGAAGAACATGCAACCAACGGACACAGAGAACAGACAACCGGGGTGTGGGGGGAAGGGGAGAGAAAGAAAGAAATAAATGAATCTTAAAAAAAAAAAAAAAGAGGACCCCCTGCTAAAAGAATAGAAAAACAAACGGCAATATGGGGAAAATACATGCAAATCATATGCCAAATGAAAAATTTCTATCTAGGATATAAAAAGAATACTCAAAACAACAGTAAGCCCACAAACACACACACACAAATGATCCAATAAACAGGGGGAAATACTTGAACAGACATTTCAAGAAAGAAGATATACAAATAACAAACTCATAAAAAGAGATGCTCAATATACTTAACCACTAGAAAAATTCCATCTTAAACCACAGTGAGATACCATTATGTAGTGACAATACCAAGTGCTAGTGAAGATACAGAGCACCTAGACCTCTCATAGATTGCTGGTGGGGATACAGGATGGTTTAGCCACTCCGGAAAATTATTTTTCAATTTATAGTTAATATAAATATGTAATTTTATAAAACCCTGGAATCTTTCTTCTGGGTATTTATCCCAGATAAAAGAAAACACAAAACCTCTTTGCTAAGGTCTATGGCAAATTTATGGATTCAGGGGACTACTACTTAGCAATAACAATGAACAAAATGGGAAGTGGATATGGCTCTAGTAATAGGGCCTCCACCTACCATATGGGAGCACCTGGGTTCAATTCCTGGGGCCTCCTGGTGAAAAGAAGAGAAAGTTGTCTGCATGGTGGGCCAGTGCCCACGTGTGAACAGAGTGCCCACACAGTGAGCCAAGTGTCCCCATGACTACCTGCGTGGCGAGCCAAGTGCCCATGCAGCAAGCAAGTGCCCATGCAGCAAGCTAAGTGCCCACACAGTGAGCCAGTGACCGTGCAAGTGAGTCACACAGCAAGATGATGACTCAACAAGAGAGAGAGGGAGGGAAGAATCAAGGTGAAGCACAGCAGGGACCAGGAACTGTGGCACAATTGACAGGGAGACTCTTTCCACATCAGAGGTCCCCAGAATCGAAACCTGGTGAAGTGAAGAGGAGAAAGATGAGAAGAGAAGACAAAAAGAGAAATAGATACAGAAGATCATGCAGCGAATGGACAGAGCAAAAAACAGCAGAGTGTGGGGGAGGGAAAGAACCGAATTATCAATACATGCAACAAAATGGATGAGGCTCATAGGTATTATGCTAAATTAAAGAAACAAGATTGAAAAGGTTGTATATCCTATGATTCCATCTTCTGGGAAAGGCAAAACTCTACAGATAAACAACCTCACAATGGTTGCCAGGTTAAGACTGGAGAATATGACAACAAAAGGGCAGCAAGGGGAACTTTTGGAAGTAATAAACTGTCCTATATGGTGGTTACATAAATCTATAGATGTCTTAAAATTCAGAGAAAACTGTATACCAAAGATCAATTTTACAGTATGAAAAATAAAAGTTAAAATAACAACAGAAAGAAAAGTAAAAATGACTGAATACCTCAAGAGAAGTCTTGTCAGGACCAACCTGGCCCCAAATTCTTAGTAGCTGTAGAGCCTTGGACAAGTTAAAGTCTCTGTGACTCAATATCCTCATTCTCTAACATGGGAACATTTGTAGTATCACCTCATTATGTTGTGTGAAGGCTAAGTAAGATAATACAGGGGAAATACCATAACATATTACAAGCACTCAGAAAATACCAGCTCTTAATATTATTACGTAAAATAAGATTGTTTGGGTGAGAATGGTGAAATTTTAGTAGGCATATATACATACATTGCATGTTTCCAATTCCTCCTGCTTTTGAATTCTCAAACCCAAACCAGTCTAAATATGGCTTCTCCACTCTTCACACGGGAGAACACATAGAGCAGTTGACTCTAAAGAACTTGTTTCTAAAGACATTTGCAATACCAAGTCCAACGTGGCAGCCAGTTTCTTAAAAGGCAATATTGCTGGCCCCACCCTTAAAACATAAATGCAGTGATCACTCAATCAACCTGAGCCTCAGGTTAATTTAAATCTTTATAAAGGAATCATAGGAACATCCCTTCTACAGGTAGCGAATTAATGGCTTCTGACTTATGAGCACCTGTCAGATGCATATGTAAAAATGTGATCATGATCACATTTCATTAATTTAAGCAAAGGTGGTGGGTGAAGTACTGTACTGTACTTTCAAATAGTATCGCTCTTTGAAAAAATGAGAAAATGTATGATTTCCAAGAGCCCTCTCAGTTCTAAAATGTTCTAATCTAGGATCTTAACAAAACGAGTCTCTGGAGAATGAGTTTCCCTAGGGCCCTCTGCATGTCACAATTCCTCAGGCTGTAGATGAAGGGATTGACCAGGGGTGTCACCACTGTGAAGATGACGGTGGCCACCATGTCCTGTGTTGAGTAGGACGATGAAGGGTGCATATAGACCCCCAGGATTGCCCCATAGAAGAGGGAGACCACAGTGAGGTGGGATCCACATGTGGATAGTGCTTTCCTTATTCCCTGAATAGATGGGAATTTCAATACTTGAGAAAAGATATAAGCATATGAGACAGTGATACATGTGAATGGGGTTAGAAAGATCAGTCCACCCTCAGTAAACACCACCAGGTCATTGATAAAGGTGTCTGAACAAGAGAGCTTCAGAATGGAATAAGGGTCACAGAAGAAATGGTGAAGAGTATTGTTGGAACAAAACGTGAGTTGTACTATGAGGAGAGTGTGTAGGAGAGCATGCAGATTTGTTATGAGCCAGGATACAGCCACCAGAAGAACACAGAGTTTTGGTCTCATGATCATGGTGTAGTGAAGTGGGCTACAGATGGCTACGTAGCGGTCATACGCCATCACACTCAGGAGGAACCCATCCATGTTGGTGAAAGTGATGAAGAAGTACATCTGGGTCATACATTCCGCGTAAGAGATAGACCTGCTTCCCAATATGTGATTCACTAGCATCTTGGGGATGGTGACTGATGAAGAGCAGATATCGACACAGGAGAGGGTGGCCAAGAAGAAGTACATGGGTGTGTGGAGTTGACTGTCACAGTTGATGGCCAAGAAGATGAGAAAGTTCCCAATGATGGTGACCAGGTACATCCACAAGAACAGTCCAGAGAGAATCTCCTCCTGCTCTGATTGCCCAGAGAGTCCCAGGAGAAGAAATTCTGTGACTCTTGTCTGGTTGTCTCTGTCCATACCTGCAGGGGAGAAATAGCATCACAGCGTAAAATCATATATCAACATTTGAGCAAATTGTATTATTTGGGATTACTCATTCATTGAGGATTAAAAAAACTAATAATCTGATTAAGTTTTACAGAAAAATCTTGATCAATTTCAGCAATGCTTAACTACTGATGGTTACAACTTTATTTATTTCACTCCTGTCTACTGAGTGCCATCTATAGGTACTTTCATATATCAAATTTCCAAACCAGTGCCATGTCAGTTGGCCCTACTTTGGAGTTTGTGTTTCCGTGTGATGGAGCAGGACTCAGATGTGATCTTTGTTCACAAGTCCCTCCTGTTACTTTTACTGGACCTCTGGTTGGCACTGGGGTTTAGTGTATACCCAGGGGACCTGAATCTCTGGACTGTCCATGTGATAGCCAGGTCCTGAGCCTCAACAGACTTACAATTCCTACTCTCTGGTTTATTGGACTTACCCCAGCCAACGAACAGGGAGGTGAAGAAGGTCCACCACCACCCCAGGGAGCCAAGAGTGCCTACAACTGAAAGCAGGAGAATTGCATCCATCATCCATGTGGAATCTAAGCCCCCTCTTGATACAGACGTGGAGTGGACACAACCATTCCAGGGTCAACAGGATGGAGGAATAGAGTATGGATTAGAGTGGACTTACTGATATTCTATTCATGACTATTGTGATTAGTAATCGAAGAAAATGTAGCATCGATGTGGAGAAAGTGGACATGGTAGCTGCTGAGTGTAAGGAGTGGGAAGAAGAGATGTGATGTGGGGGCATTTTTGGGACTTGGAGTTGTCCTGGGTGGTACTGCAAGGACAGGTCTGGACATTTTATGTCCTCCCATGGCCCACTGGGTGGACTGGGGGAGAGTGTAAAGTATAATGTGGACCATTTACCATGTGGTGCAGCAGTGATCAGAGATTTATTCACCAAGTGCAATGAATGTCTCATGATGATGAGGGAGGTGGTTGTTGTGGGAGGAGTGGGGATTCTGTGCCCAGCCCTGTGCCTCCTTTTTGTTAGAAGAAAGCCAACAATTGTATCTAGATTATTATACTGGATGAAATGAATTTACTAATTGATAAAGAGCAAATTCACCTGGTTCATCCAACAGATATCCCAGGACTAAGAAACCATACTAAGTGTGTGTGTGTGGGGGGGGGGGGGCGGGGGGCGGGGTGAAGCATTAAATTGCAGTTCCAAGGAAGAAATCATGGTATTTGAATAGTAAAGGGTGGGGGGGATATGCATTCTGCAGCAATCAAAGGTCTGGGGAAAATGGAATAGAAAGAGGCAGGTAACTGCTAATGTGAAGAAGCTTGCTTGACTGAGACAGGCAATTGTTTTAGGAGATAGGATGTACATAATATGGGAACAGTGACATGTCAACCACTGTGAGAGTAAAGTAAGGAGAAGTGCTGAGATATGCAGTCCCTTTTTTCCTGGACTACCTTCAATTCTAGACAGAAAGTAGAGCTTTTCAAAGAAGATCTTCAAGAAGACCTGGAACAAGGAAGTTGAGAGGTGAGGGAATGGTGCGGATGTCATCGACACAAATACAAGAGTGTCTTGACCCACCGGTGTGAATATTTCAGTCTTAAGGGCAGGTAGTGGGCGTCAGACTTGGCCCAGTGGTTAGAGCATCCATCTATCACATGGGAGGTCTGAGGTTCAAACCCCGAGCCTCCTTGAACTGTGTGCAGCTGGCCCAAGTGCAGTGCTGATGTGCACAAGGAGTGCCCTGCCATGCAGGGGTGTCCCCGCATAGGAGAGCCCCACGCACAAGGAGTGCGCCCCATAAGGAGAGCCACACAGCACAAAATAAAGTGCAGCCTGCCTAAGAATGGTGCCACCCACAAGGAGACTGATGCAGCAAGATGACGCAACAAAAAGAAACACAGATTCCCATGCTACTGACAACAACAGAAGCGGACAAAGAAGACGCAGCGAATAGACACAGAGAACAGACAACTGGGGTGGAGGTGAGGGGAAGAGAAATAAATAAATAAATCTTTAAAAAAAAAAAAAAAAAAAAAAAAGGACAGGTAGTTTTCCAAAGTGGAAATGGAGGAAAAAGTTGAAAGTAGGGTAACGGGATGTTGGGAGGAATTTTTCCTGCTCTCCCTGAATTGCTTCTATGGCCCAAGATGAGGCCCACAAGCTAAAAGTAGCTCATGCTCTCTTGAATATACAGTCTACACTGAAAGAGCTGTTGGCTTTGGATATTTGAAAAAATACCAGCATTTCAGGGTTTAAACCCCAAAAATGTTGAGAGTGCTCAGGAAGACAGCTACTTCATGGTAGAGTATGCACTATATTCCTTATATTCTGGACATTCAGATGCAGCCTCTGAACTTAAATTGTTTCCCATACAGCTTCCTTAGAGGGAGACTGTACACCTACCAGTGCCCTTGGCAATGGCCATTATTTTCTTTGACCTAAATAGGTTGATGTCTGGTGTCATGCATTGATCTCTTGTGAGTCTTATTAGTGTGTGACTGTCCCTGAGAAGACTGACATGACTGCATCACTGAGTGTTTGTGTTCCTGGACCTTTAAACCTGAGGCTGGGTAGTCCCTGGATGCCAGCCCAAGCTGATGCCCTACTGTGGGGCTCTGCCTGGTATCCCAGGAGCCTTCATTGGAAGCAAATCTATTATGTGGGCACAGACCACCGAGGGTAGACATAGAGAAGCAACTGGCAAAAAGGTGTAGATGAGTGTCTTGCATGTCTGACAGAAGAATCTCTTCTGGGGGGGGCTCTTGGCTCTGACTTTCTGGCCTGGACTTTTAGGAGCCTGCAGTGACTGATTCTAGCTTTGCCAGCTCTTGTTACCTGCTCCCATTTTCACTACTCACATTATATTTCCATCTTGAAAACATGTTTGTTCTGTTCCAGAATGATCAGTACACCCTGAAAGGGGAAAGGCTTGTGCATGTCCAAACCAAGAGATACTCCCCTGCCTTTTATCTTGCTGAGATGAGGAGGGATTTGGTGTGTCTGTGTTTACAAATGGGAATCTGGTTTGTGTCCATGTGAATCTGTTGTTAGAGATAACGTTGCCCTCACCTGCTTTCCCAACCTTCTTACCTGGCTGCTCTCTGCTCCTCTCAGATGTGTTCACAGAATCCCCATCTCTAGTTCTCTGTGCTTGTCCCTGGATGATGGCAATTTTTATTAAGGATGAAGATGGAGGAACCTTTGAGATGCTTTGACTCCTAAGGCAGGCTTTGGTGATTGGGTGGAAATAAATACACCCTCCATCCCTGAAGATCAGGAATTTTCTTGGGGATCAGGGCTGCAGTAGCTGCCAAGTTTGGGGACCCAAGAGTTCATTCCTCCTAGGTCCTCATTAGAGGCTCACCTTCTGAGTGTTCTGTGTTTCTATTCTTTTGGGACACAGAGAATAGGAGTAAGAGAAAACTAGATTCTTGTGAAAATGCTTGTTTTATAAACTCAGACACTGACCTTTACCTTTCTCTATGTGTGCTCTCTAAAATCATTGAGAGGATAAAAGGTAAAATACACATAAAGGTTTTACCAGTTGACAAATTTTAATTTAAAAACTAACAACTGCAGAGCAAAATGGCAAAACACTGAAATACAAGAAAAATTTTCTTAAATGCCTACTTTCAAAGGAATATTTTATCATACCTGTCTCAAAACTTCATTATTCCAGTAGTCAAACCTAAATACAGGGGAGCAGATGTAGCTCAAGGGGTGGAGCACCTGCTTCCAAGGTACAAGGTCCAGGTTCGATCCCCAGTAAATCTCAAAGACAAACAAATGAAAAACACAACTCTCACTGAGGAACCGCTGGAGCTCAGTGGTGGAGCACCTGTTTCCCATGTCCAAGGTCCTGGGTTCAGTCCCCAGTACCTCCTAAAAATAATCAAGTATATACTGATAATCACACCATCCCCAAATCCTCAAGATTGGGGAATGAACAATGGACTAAAGTAGACTTATTGTTCTACTATAGACTTATTCCAACAATGGAAGAACTCTAATCATTGACATAAAGGCCGTGGCCACCAGAGGTCCCGCAGGATAGGAGAGGGAAGAATAGGTGTGATATGGGGGCATTTTGGGGACATTGGAGTCATCCTGCATGGCATTGCCATGACAGACACAGACCATTCTATGTTTCATCATAACCTGCAAAATGGTGTAGGAGGGAGTGTAAACTATAATGTGAACTGTAATCCATAGTTTGTAGCAGTGCTTCAATATGTGTTCATCAATATTAACAAATGTACCATACTAATGAAAGTTGTTGTTGATGTGGGAAAGTGAGCGAGGGGGAGAGAGTGGGGCATATGGGAATCCCTTATATTTTCGATGTAACATTTATGTAATCTAAACTTTCTTTAAAAATAAAAAAAGTATTAAAAAAATAAACACAAGTAAAAATTAAATAAATAAATAAATAAATAATAGGAATTTGAATTACCAAATGAAAGTCTGGTCTGATAATTGTATACAAATATATGTATATAAATATACACAATTGCACATACATATATTTCATCTGCATATATATATATACACATATATATGGTTCCCTAAACCCAGGGAATATTAGAATATTAGCCAATATTGAACTTCTGGAATGGTTTGAGTGAAAAACCATAAAAATTCCCTGAAATAAAGACTTAATAGACTACTTATTCTGACCATAAAATAACAAAATCAGAAAAAATATATATAATAAAGACAAAAAACACACTTGTAATTTTGTTAGATTTTTAAAGTTGCTTATTTTATAGGGAGTAAAATGTCATCCTTGTATAGTGTATAGTTCTGTGAACTTTGACATATATATGCAATAATGCAACCACCATAACAACTGAGATATCAAATAATTTGATCATCCCCCTGAAATTCTCTAATGATCCTTTGTAGTGGAACCTCCCGTGAACCCCTCGCCCCCACCCCAGCAATCACTAGTATTCCTGTATCTGTAGTTGGTCATTTTATTGCTGAGTAGTTTTTCATTATGTGGGTGTATCTGCATTGGCTTATCCATTCATCAGGTGAAGGGCATTTGGGTTGCTTCCAGTTTTGATGAATTATGAATAAAGCCACTATAACCATTTGTATCTTGTGAACATGAATTATTTGACTTTTAAACACCTAGGAGTGGAATGACTAGGTCATATGGTAAGTGTACTTTTAACTTCATAAGGAAGTGTCAAAGTGTCTCCCAAGGACCTACATCAGTATTCTAACCAGCAGTGCACTGGGAGTTTCTGCTAGTCTGCCTACCCACGATATTTTCAGGTTTTGGGTTTATTTTAAGCTACACTGTAGTTTTAATTTGTATTTCTGAAGACTAATGGATTTGGCCATCTTTTCATGTGCTCCTTTGCCAGACACATACCTTGTTTGCTAAAGTGTCTGTCCAATTTTTTTACCACCACCACCACCACCCCACTTTATTTTGGTATATTCCTTGGGATTTTTTTATGTAGAAGGTTTGATGTCATCTGCAAATAGGGTTAGCTTGTTTTTTCTTTTCAATCTGTATGACTTTTCTTTCTTTTCTTGCTTTGTTACTCTTGGCTAGGACTTCCACTAAATTTTTGAATAGGAGTGATGAGACACGTATCTTTGCTCTGTTCATCATCATAGGGGTAAAACATTTGGTCTTTCACCATTAAATAACGTGTTAGTGATACCAGATTTTGTCTAGGTTCTTGATTATGTGGCTGAAAGAAATTGTTTTGCAATTTATACTTAATATAAATATGTAATTTTATAAAACCCTAGAATATTTCTTCTGGGTATTTACCCTACATTAAAGAAAACTAAACCTGTATGCTAAGGTCTTTGGCAAATTTTTGGATTCAGTGAACTACTTCTCAGCAATATCAAAGAACAAAATGGGAAGTAGATATGGCTCAAGTAATAGGACCTCCGCCTACCACATGGGAGCACCTGATTTCAATCCCTGGGACCTCCTGGTGAAAAGAAGAGACAGTTGCCTGCGTGGTGAGCCAGTGCTCACGTGTGAGCCGAGTGCCCACCCGGTGAGCCAAGTGCCTCCACGACTACCTGTATGTGAGCTGAGTGCCCGTGACGCAAGCGAGTGCCCATGCGGCAAGCTAAGGGCCCACACTGTGAGCCAGGGACCGCACAAGTGAGTCACACAGCAAGATGATGACACAACAAAAGAGAGATGAAGGGGAGAGTCAAGGTGAAGCGCAGCAGGGACCAGAGCACAGAGTTGAGGTGGCTCAACTAACAGGAAACTCTCTCCATATCAGAGGTCCCCAGAATTGAAACCTGCTGAACTGTAGAGGAGAAAGAGGAGAAGAGTAGACAAAAAGAGAAATAGATACAGAAGATCATGCAGCGAATGGATGTAGCAAAAACAGCAGAGTGTGGGGGAGGGAAAGAACAAAATTATTGATGCGTGCAACGAAGTGGATGAGACTCATAGGTATCATGCTAATTTAAAGAAACAAGATTGAAAAGGTTGCATATCCTATGATTCCATCTTCTGGGAAAGACAAAACTCTACAGATAAACAACATCACAATGGTTGCCAGGTTAGGACTGGAGAATATGACAACAAAAGGGCAGCAAGGGGAACTTTTGGAGGTGATAAACTGTCCTATATGGTGGTTACATGACTCTATAGATGTCTTAAAATTCAGAGAAAACTGTATACCAAAAATCAATTTTACTGTATGAAAAATAAAAGTTAAAATAACAACAAAAGGAAAGTAAAAATGACTGAATACCTCAAGAGAAGTCTTGTCAGGACCAACCTGGCCCCAAATTGTTAGTAGCTGTAGAGCCTTGGACAAGTTAAAGTCTCTGTGACTCAATATCCTCATTCTCTAACATGGGAACATTTGTAGTATCGCCTCATTACGTTGTGGGAAGGCTAAGTAAGATAATACAGGGGTAATACCATAACATATTACAAGCACTCAGAAAATACCAGCTCTTAATATTATTACGGAAAATAAGATAGTTTGGGTGAGAATGGTGAAATTTTAGTAGGCATATATACATACATTGCATGTTTCCAATTCCTCCTGCTTTTGAATTCTCAAACCCAAACCAGTCTAAATATGGCTTCTCCACTCTTCACATGGGAGAACACATAGAGCAGTTGACTCTAAAGAACTTATTTCTAAAGACATTTGCAATACCAAGTCCATCGTGGAGGCCAGTTTCTTATAAGGCAATATTGCTGGCCCCACTCTTAAAACATAAATGCAGTGATCACTCAATCTACCTGAGCCTCAGGTTAATTTAAATCTTTATAAAGGAATCATAGGGACAGCCTCTTCTACAGGTAGCAAATTAATGGCTTCTGACTTATGAGTACCTGTCAGATGCATATGTAAAAATGTGATCATAATCACATTTCATTAATTTAAGGAAAGGTGGTGGGTGAAGTACTGTACTGTACCTTCAAAGAGTATCGCTCTTTGATAAAATGAGGAAACGAATGATTTCCAAGAGCCCTCTCAGTTCTAAAATGTTCTAATCTAGGATCTTAACAAAACGAGTCTCTGGAGAATGAGTTTCCCTAGGGCCCTCTGCATGTCACGGTTCCTCAGGCTATAGATGAAGGGATTGACCAGGGGTGTCACCACTGTGAAGAGGACGGTGGCCACTGTGTCCTGTACTGAGTAGGACGATGAAGGGTGCATATAGACCCCCAGGATTGCCCCATAGAAGAGGGAGACCACAGTGAGGTGGGATCCACATGTGGACAGCGCTTTCCTTATTCCCTGAATAGATGGGAATTTCAATACTTGAGAAAAGATATAAGCATATGAGACCGTGATACATATGAATGGCGTTAGAAAGATCAGTCCACCCACAGTAAACACCACCAGGTCATTGATAAAGGTGTCTGAACAAGAAACCTTCAGAATGGAGTAAGGGTCACAGAAGAAGTGGTGAAGAGTATTGTTGGAACAAAACGCAAGTTGTACTATGAGGAGAGTGTGTAGGAGAGCATGCAGATTTGTTATGACCCAAGACACGGCCACCAGAAGGACACAGAGTTTGGGCCTCATGATCATGGTGTAGTGAAGTGGGCTACAGATGGCTATATAGCGGTCATACGCCATCACACTCAGGAGGAACCCATCCATGTTGGTGAAAGTGATGAAGAAGTACATCTGAGTCATACATTCCACGTAAGAGATAGACCTGCTTCCCAATATGTGATTCACCAGTATCTTGGGGATGGTGACTGATGAAGAGCAGATATCGACACAGGAGAGGGTGGCCAAGAAGAAGTACATGGGTGTGTGGAGTTGACTGTCACAGGTGATGGCCAAGAAGATGAGAAAGTTCCCAATGATGGTGACCAGGTACATCCACAAGAACAGTCCAAAGAGAACCTCTTCCTGCTTTGGTTGCCCAGAGAGTCCCAGGAGAAGGAATTCTGTGACTCTAGTCTGGTTGTCTCTGTCCATACCTGCAGGGGAGAAATAGCATCACAGGGTAAAATTATATACCAACATTTGAGCAAATTTTATTATTTGGGATTGGCTCATTGATTAAGAATAAATAAAAACAATAATCTGATTAAGTTTTACAGAAAAATCTTGATCAATTTCAGCAATGCTTAACTACTGATGGCTACAGTTTTATTTATTTCACTCCTGTCTACTGAGTGCCATCTATAGGTACTTTCGTTTATCATATGGCCAAACCAGATGAACTGCTTTTTCCCTTTATATCAGGGGTTCTTAGCCTTTATTTTTCCACAGACCCCTTTGTCAGTCAGGTGAAAACAACAGATGCCTTACTAAATAGTATACTGTATTATTTAATAATTATATCATACCCACACCAATTCGTCCACACAAGAATAAAGGTGTTTTTTTTTTATTTCAATTCAACCTCACGGACCCCTTGTTAAGAACCCTTGCTTTATGTCATATTGATTCATTAGCTATAGTACTTAATTTGATTAACTACAATTAACTGAAGAATTTAAGCATGTGCCCAGTTTTGTACTAAGTGCCATATTACAAGGTTGCAGATGTTATCTGGGGCTTTTGTAGTTTCCCAGAAGTTTGGAAAATTTATAGGCTTTAATAGACGTGCCCGGTGTTTCTCCTCAAGCATTTAGCCACCATTAAGATGTCCCCTCAGTAGATTGCAGCTGTTGGCTCTGCTGCCTTGAGCATGCTGTTGAGATTGTGTGCCCAGCCCTGTCCCTCCTTTGTTAGAGTCAACAATTGTATCTAGATTATTGTACTGGATGAAAGGAATTTACTAATTGATAAAGAGCAAATTCACCTGGTTCATCCAACAGATATCCCAGGACTAAGAAATCATGACAGGTGTGGGGGGGCGGGGGGCGGGGTGAAGCATTAAATTGCAGTTCCAAGGAAGAAATCATGGTATTTGAATACTAAAGGGTGGGGGGGATATGCATTCTGCAGCAATCAAAGGTCTGGGGAAAATGGAATAGAAAGAGCCAGGCAACTGCTAATGTGAAGAAACTTGCTTGACTGGGACAGGCAATTGTTTTAGGAGATAGGATGTACATAATATGGGGACAGTGACAGGTCAACCACTGTGAGAGTTAAATTAGTAAAGTAAGGAGAAGTGCTGAGATATGCAGTCCCTTTTTCCCTGGACTACCTTCAATTCTAGGCAGAAACAAGAGCTTTTCAAAGATCCTCCAGAAGTCCTGGAATAAGGAAGTTGAGAGGTGAGGGAGTGGTGGGGATGTCATCGACACAAATACGAGAGTGTCTTGACCAACCGGTGTGAATATTTCAGTCTTAAGGACAGGTAGTTTTCCAAAGTGGAAATGGAAGAAAAAGTTGAAAGTAGGGTAACGGGATGTTGGGAGGAATTTTCCCTGCTCTCCTTAAATTGCTTCTATGGCCCAAGACGAGCCCCACAAGCTCAAAGTAGTCCATCCTCTCTTGATTATACAGTCTATACTGAAAGAGCTGTTGGCTTTGGATATTTGAAAAAATACCAGCATTTCAGGGTTTAAAAACCAAAAAAATGTTGAGAGTCCCCAGGAAGCCAGCTACTTCATGGTAGACTATGCACTATATACTTCATACTCTGAACATTCAGATGCAGCCTCTGAACTTTAATTGTTTCCCATACAGCTTCCTTAGAGGGAGACTGTACACCTACCAGTGCCCTTGGCAATGGCCATTATTTTCTTTGACCTAAATAGGTTGATGTCTGGTGTCATGCATTGATCTCTCGTGAGTCTTGTTAGTGTGTGACTGTCTCTGAGAAGCCTGATGTGACTGCAGCACTGAGCGTTTGTGCTCCTGGACCTTTAAACCTGAGGCTGGGTAGTCCCTGGATGCCAGCCCAAGCTGATGCCCTTCTGTGGGCCTCTGCCTGGTATCCCAGGAGCCTCCATTGGAGACACATCTATTATGTGGGCACAGACCACAGAGGGGGGACATAGAGAAGCAACTGGCAAAAAGGTGTAGATGAGTGCCTTGAATGTCTGACAGAAGAACCTCTTCTGGGGAGGGCTCTTGGCTCTGACTTTCTGGCCAGGACTTTTAGGAGCCTGCAGTGACTGATTCTAGCTTTGCCAGCCTGGTTACCCTGCTCTGGTTTTACTACTTACAGTTTATTTCCATCTTGGAAACGTGTTTATTCTGTTCCAGAATGACCAGTACACCCTGAAAGGGGAAAGGCTTGTGTATGTCCAAACCAAGAGATATTCCCCCTCACCCCCTTTTAACTTGGTGAGATGAGGAGGAATTGGTGTGTCTGTTTTTCCAAATGGGAATCTGTGTGTTTGTGTCCATGTGAATCTGTTGTTGGAGATAACGTTGCCCTCACTTGCTTTCCCAACCTTCTTACCTGGCTGCTCTCTGCTCCTCTCAATGTGTTCACAGAATCCCATCTCTAGTTCTCTGTGCTTGTTCCTGGATGATGGCAATTTTAGTTAAGGAGGAAGATGGAGGAACCTTTGAGACACTTTGACTCCTCAGTCAGGCTTTGGTGATTGGGTGGAAATAAATACACTCTCTATCCCTGAAGATCAGGAATTTTCTTGGGGATCAGGGCTGCAGTAGCTGCCAAGTTTGGGGACCCAAGAGTTCATTCCTCCTAGGTCCTCATTAGAGGCTCACCTTTTGAGTGTTCTGTGTTTCTATTCTTTTGGGACACAGAGAATAGGAGTAAGAGAAAACTAGATTCTTGTGCAAATGCTTGTTTTACAAACTCAGACACTGACCTTTACCTTTCTCTATGTGTGTGCTCTCTAAAATCACTGAGAGGATAAAAGGTAAAATACACATAAAGGTTTTACCAGTTGACAAATTTTAATTTAAAAACTAACAACTGCAGAGCAAAATGGCAAAACACTGAAATACAAGAAAAATTTTCTTAAATGTCCACTTTCAAAGGAATATTTTATCATACCTGTCTCAAAACTTCATTATTCCAGTAGTCAAACCTAAATACAGGGGAGCAGATGTAGCTCAAGGGGTGGAGCACCTGCTTCCAAGGTACAAGGTCCAGTTTCAATCCCCAGTAAATCTCAAAGACAAACAAATGAAAAACACAACTCTCACTGAGGAACCGCTGGAGCTCAGTGGTGGAGCACCTGTTTCCCATGTCCAAGGTCCTGGGTTCAGTTCCCTGTACCTCCTAAAAATAATCAAGTATATACTGATAATCACACCATCCCCAAATCCTCAAGATTGCGGAATGAACAATGGACTAAAGTAGACTTATTGTTCTACTATAGACTTATTCCAACAATGGAAGAACTCAAATCTTTGACATAAAGGCCGTGGCCACCAGAGGTCCTGCGGGATGGAGAGGGAAGAATAGGTGTGATATGGGGGCATTTTGGGGACATTGGAGTCGTCCTGCCTGGCATTGCTGTGACGGACACAGACCATTCTATGTTTTATCATAACCTGCAAAATTGTGTAGGACATAGTGTAAGCTATAATGTGAACTGTAATCCATAGTTTGTAGCAATGCTTCAATATGTGTTCATCAATTGTAACAAATGTACCACACCAATGAAGGTTGTTGTTGATGTCAGAAAGTGTGGGGGTGGGAGGGAGTGGGGCATATGGGAATCCCTTATATTTTCGATGTAACGTTTATGTAATCTAAAATTTCTTTATAAATAAAAAAGATATTAAAAAATAAATACAAGTAATAAATAAATAAATAAATAATAGGAATTTGAATTACCAAATAAAAGTCTGGTCTATTAATTGTGTACAAATATATGTATATAAATATACACGATTGCACATACATATATTTCATCTGCATATATATATATATATATACACACACATATATATGTTTCCCTAAACCCAGGGAATATTAGAATATTAGCCAATATTGAACTTCTTAAATGGTTTGAATGAAAAACCATAAAAATTCCCTGAAATAAAGACTTAATAGACTACTTATTCTGACCATAAAATAACAAAATCAGAAAAAATATATATAATAAAGACAAAAAACACACTTGTAATTTTGTTAGATTTTTAAAGTTGCTTATTTTATAGGGAGTAAAATGTCATCCTTGTATAGTGTACAGTTCTGTGAATTTTGACAAATATATGCAATAATGCAACCACCATAACAACCGAGATATTAAATAATTTGATCACCCTCCCAAAATTCTCTAATGACCCTTTGTGGTGGAACCCTCCCGTGAACCCCTCACCCCCACCCCAGCAATCACTAATGTTCCTGTATCTGTAGATGGTCATTTCGTTGCTGAGTAGTATGTCATTGTTTGGGTGTATTTGCATTGGTTTATCCATTCATCAGGTGAAGGACATTTGGTTGCTTTCAGTTTTGATGAATTATGAATAAAGCCACTACAACCATTTGTATTTTGTGAACATGAATTATTTGACTGAAACACCTCGGAGTGGAATGACTAGGTCATATAGTAAGTGCACTTTTAACTTCATAAGAAAGTGTCAAAGTGTCTCCCAAGGACCTGCATCAGTTTGCATTCTAACCAGCAGTGCACTGGGAGTTTCTGCTAGTCTGCCTACCCACGATATTTTCAGGTTTTGGGTTTATTTTAAGCTACATTGTAGTTTTAATTTGTATTTCTGAAGACTAATGGATTTGGCCATCTTTTCATGTGCTCCTTTGCCAGACACATACCTTGTTTGCTAAAGTGTCTGTCCAAATTTTTTACCACCACCACAACCACCACCCCACTTTATTTTGGTATATTCCTTGGGATTTTTTATGTAGAAAGTTTTATGTCATCTGCAAATAGGGTTAGCTTGTTTTTTCTTTTCAATCTGTATGCCTTTCTTTCTTTTCTTGCTTTGTTACTCTTGGCTAGGACTTCCAGTAAAATGTTGAATAGGGGTGATGAGACACGTATCTTTGCTCTGTTCATCATCATAGGGGTAAAGCATTTGGTCTTTCACCATTAAATAACGTGTTAGTGATACCAGATTTTGTCTAGGTTCTTGACTATGCTGCAGAAATGACTTTCAAGAGCACACTGGGTGAGTTAGGCCAGTAATTTATTCAGGCAGGGAGGGACGAGAAATGGTAGAAAATTACAGACCATGGCTCCCAGGTGAACAGGAAGGGGCTGAAAAGGGATAAAGCGGCTGATTTACAGGCTACGATGCCCCATTATAGATTATAAACGCCCAGGCTTTACTTGCGTGGCAGAGGGAAAACGGCGAGAGTGGTGCTCAGAGGGAAGGACAGGGGTCCACAGGCAAGGGCCAGAGGTTGCACAGGACTGGTCCTAGCTTTTTCACCTATTGATTATTCCAGCCCTTTGCTAATGGCAGGGGAGGAGTCCCAGCTGTTTGCTGTTTTGATTGGTTACCCCACCCATCAGTCCCCCATGAAGGCCCAATGACAAAGTCCTTGGGGAACATCTGGGGCTTCTCCTGGCTTCCAGAGGGAGTCTTTGATGTGGTGGCAGAATCTTGGGGAGGGTCCTCCAGCACCTTTCCTGGGGGTTACTGATGTCCACGTGGACTCCCTGCCAGGTTCCAGATCCATCTGTTCATTCTCTCTCTTACTGGCCTGCTTCATCAGTGCGTGGTTTTTTTGTGGAAGCCCTTTATCAGGCTGAGGAATGTCCCTTCTATTCAGAATGTCCTGAGAGTTTTTACAGTTCCTTGATTTGGGGGAGTGGGCCCCCAATATATTTTTTATTAGTAAAGTTGTAGGTTTCCAGAAAAATCTTGGATTGAATTTTGATTTTGATTCATAGTTAAAGAAGCTTTACCTACATCCAAGGTATGGAGGAATGCACTCATGATTTCCTCTAGTATTTGTGATTTGAGTTTTCACATTTCAATCTGTTTTATGTGGAGGTTCTACCTATGTGTGGTATGAGGACTAAATCTTCTTTTCTCTCTTTCCAAATGGCTATCCAGTTGTCCCTGCACTGGGTAGTAAATTGTCCTCAAATTCCCCCTTCAGTCGAGGTCCGCCTTTTTCATGTTAGTTTAATTACAGTACTTTTATTGTTTTGTTTTGGTTTTGAGTTACCAGGGCTAGGGATTGAACCTGGGGCCTTGTATGTGGGAAACCAGCACTCAACCACTAAGCCACCTCGGCTCCCATGCACTGGTTTTTTTCATTTGTTTGCTGTATTTTTTTTTTTTTAGGAGGTACTGGGATTTGAACCCAGGACCTGACATGTGGGAAGCAGGTGCTCAGCTTCTCAAGCCACACCCACTGCCCCAGTATAGTATTTGTATAATAGTCTGTTAATCCAAGTACATAACATGAAATTTTACTTATTCAAATTTTCTTTAATGTATATCTACAGTTATTTGTGATTTTCTTCACATAGACGGTGTTCATTAGTTTTTCATTTATTGTTTTTTTTTCTAAACTTAAGTTTGTCTTTTTAATTGAGGTTTCATCCACATACTGGAAAATTTACTCTTTCTGGTACACATTTGCATGAGTTCAACAAATGCATGCAGTCTTTTAAATACCAAAGCAATCAAGATAACGAACAGTTCTCTCGGTCAGAAAAATAATTCCCTTGTTCCTCTTAGTAGTCAACCCTTCTCCCAAACCCAGCTCTTGACTCGCTTCCAACATTCCTTCCACTTTTACATTCCATGAATTGTACTGGGAGGTATGAGAAATGAGCCTCTATTTCAATACTCACTAAGCTGAAGTCAAACTTTTCTGCCTAATTTGTTTTGCTTGGCTTCCAAGGAGGTGTCCCAAATGACTAATTAGCTCTGCGTGGAAAGTGACTGTGGGGAAGGAAGGGTGCACCCTGGGAGACCAGCTTCCAGAGGGAAGAGCTCTCGTACTCCTGGCTCTCTGCTCCCTGACCCTGGAGGGCATCTGCAGACACAAGTGCCCTAGGCAGGGAGCAAGGCAGGTGCTAGTACAACACTGCTCTTGAATTTGTGATGAGTTCAGGTTACGTGCCTCAGGAGTGGGGAAACTGTGGCCTGCTCATCTGGTACAAAAAGAGTACGTGACCCGCAGCAAACCTCAACATACATATTTGTCTCTTGAGTAACTGCTGAGTTGATTATAAACAGGGGATGACGGGCCTCCTCCTTGACAGTCACTCAAGTGCCTACCTTAGAAGATCTCCAGGGGCCTCTGGAGCGTAGCATTTAGGACACATTCTCTCCCTGTGCCTACTCAGCTGGCCTGTAGCCATTTCTCAGGGAGCAGTAGAAAAGAAGCAAGAAGTGTCTTCAGCAGTACCAGCCTAACCACCGAGGCTTATGGAGAAACCATCCGTGTATGACCTCTCCTGCCAGGCCATGGCAGGAAGCAAGGCAGACCCTTTTGTTCTTCTTCTTACTCCAAGCTGCCAAACTGTTGGTATTTTTTTTCCTCTTGCAAACAGATTTTACTGTTTGGCAAGTGTTGACGTCTACACCGAGATTAATTTTGGACAGGCATGTAGATGGAGCACATAGAGTAATTATCCCTGTGACTGTGTATCCTTGAGCATGTGTACTGACATCCCTCCCTCCTCACCCTCCTCAAACCCAAATTTTGCTAGAGAGTTGAGGAAGAGAGGAAATGAGCAATAAATCCTTTACCCGGAATCATGACTTCTTCCAGTTGGCCCTGCTGCCTCCCTGGATCACAGGCTCAGTGAGATCATATTAAGAAATCTTTCCAGATCTTGGAGAAACCCATTTGGTACCTTGGTTCCACCACTTTTCAATTGCACCACTATGATTTTGAAATCAAGGAAGGTTCACTTTCCGTTTTTCCGTTGACATTGCTTACCACATCATGATTTATTCTTTAACACATGTCCTTGAGGATAACAAAAAAATCTGCTCCACTAAGCTTTTTCGGGGGTACACCAATGTGTAAGCTCTGATACTTGTTCAAAATAAGCATGTAATGTACTATAATAATGGGGATGAAATATGCATGCAGATAAGCATAATGCAAGGATATGATGAGGTCAAGAGGAGACCCTACACGGGAAGCAGACTTGGCCCAGTGGTTAGGGCGTCCGTCTACCACATGGGAGGTCCACGGTTCAAACCCCGGGCCTCCTTGACCCGTGTGGAGCTGGTCCATGCTGATGATGCAAGGAATGCCGTGCCATGCAGGAATGTCCCCCGCTTAGGGGACCCCACCCGCAAGGAGTCCACCCCATAAGGAGAGCCGCCCAGCGCAAAAGGAAGTGCAGCCTGCCTAAGAATGGCACCACCCACATGGAGAGCTGACACAACAAGATGACGCAACAGTAAGAAACACAGATTCCCGTGCCACTGACAACAACAGAAGCAGACAAAGAAGAACACTCAGCCAACGGACACAAAGAACAGACAACCAGGGTGAGGGGGAAGGGGAGAGATATAAATAAATAAATAAATCTTAAAAAAAAAAAAAAAGAGGACACCCTGCTAAAAGAGTAGAAAAACAAGCAGCAGTATGGGGAAAATATATGCAAATCATATGCCACATGAAAAATTTCTATCTAGGATATAAAAAGAATACCCAAAACAACAGTAAGCATGCAAACACGCACACACAAATGATCCAATAAACAGGGGGAAATACTTGAACAGACATTTCAAGAAAGAAGATATACAAATAACAAACTCATAAAAAGAGATGCTCAATATACTTAACCACTAGAAAAATTCCATCTTAAACCACAGTAAGATACCATTATGTAGTGACAATACCAAGTGCTAGTGAAGATACAGAGCACCTAGACCTCTCATAGATTGCTGGTAGGGATACAGGATGGTTTAGCCACTCCGGAAAATTATTTTTCAATTTATAGTTAATATAAATATGTAATTTTATAAAACCCTGGAATCTTTCTTCTGGGTATTTATCCCAGATAAAAGAAAACTCCAAGTCTGTATGCTAAGGTCTATGGCAAATTTATGGATTCAGGGGACTACTACTTAGCAATAACAATGAACAAAATGGGAAGTGGATATGGCTCCAGTAATAGGACCACAACCTACCTTATGGGAGCACCTGGGTTCAATTCCTGGGGTCTCCTGGTGAAAAGAAGAAGAGAAAGTTGCCTGCATGGTGGGCCAGTGCCCACGTGTGAACCAAGTGCCCACATGGTGAGCCAAGTGTCCTCATGACTACCTGCGTGGCGAGCCAAGTGCCCATGCAGCAAGCAAGTGCCCATGCAGCAAGCTAAGTGCCCACACGGTGAGCCAGTGACCGTGCAAGTGAGTCACACAGCAAGATGATGACACCACAGAAGAGAGAGGAAGGGAAGAATCAAGGCGAAGCACAGCAGGGACCAGGAACTGAGGTGGTGCTGCTGACAAGGAACCTCTCTCCACATCAGAGGTCCCCAGAATTGAAACCTGGTGAACTGTAGAGGAGAAAGATGAGAAGACAAAAAGAGAAATTGATACAGAAGATCATGCAGCAAATGGACGGAGCAAAATCAGCAGAGTGTGGGGGATGAAAAGAACAAAAGTATTAATACATGCAACAAAATGGATGAGACTCATAGGTATTATGCTAATTTAAAGAAACAAGATTGAAAAGGTTGCATATCCTATGATTCCATCTTCTGGGAAAGACAAAACTCTACAGATAAACAACATCACAATGGTTGCCAGGTTAGGACTGGAGAATATGACAACAAAAGGGCAGCAAGGGGAACTTTTGGAGGTGATAAACTGTCCTATATGGTGGTTACATGACTCTATAGATGTCTTAAAATTCAGAGAAAACTGTATACCAAAGATCAATTTTACTGTATGAAAAATAAAAGTTAAAATAACAACAAAAGGAAAGTAAAAATGACTGAATACCTCAAGAGAAGTCTTGTCAGGACCAACCTGGCCCCAAATTGTTAGTAGCTGTAGAGCCTTGGACAAGTTAAAGTCTCTGTGACTCAATATCCTCATTCTCTAACATGGGAACATTTGTAGTATCGCCTCATTACGTTGTGTGAAGGCTAAGTAAGATAATACAGGGGTAATACCATAACATATTACAAGCACTCAGAAAATACCAGCTCTTAATATTATTATGTAAAATAAGATAGTTTGGGTGAGAATGGTGAAATTTTAGTAGGCATATATACATACATTGCATGTTTCCAATTCCTCCTGCTTTTGAATTCTCAAACCCAAACCAGTCTAAATATGGCTTCTCCACTCTTCACACGGGAGAACACATAGAGCAGTTGACTCTAAAGAACTTGTTTCTAAAGACATTTGCAATACCAAGTCCATCGTGGAGGCCAGGTTCTTATAAGGCAATATTTCTGGCCCCACTCTTAAAACGTAAATGCAGTGATCACTCAATCTACCTGAGCCTCAGGTTAATTTAAATCTTTATAAAGGAATCATAGGGACAGCCTCTTCTACAGGTAGCAAATTAATGGTTTCTGACTTATGAGCATCTGTCAGATGCATATGTAAAAATGTGATCATGATCACATTTCATTAATTTAAGCAAAGGTGGTGGGTGAAGTACTGTACTGTACCTTTAAAGAGTATCGCTCTTTGAAAAAATGAGGAAAGTATGATTTCCAAGAACCCTCTCAGTTCTAAAATGTTCTAATCTAGGATCTTAACAAAATGAGTCTCTGGAGAATGAGTTTCCCTAGGGCCCTCTGCATGTCACGGTTCCTCAGGCTATAGATGAAGGGATTGACCAGGGGTGTCACCACTGTGAAGATGACGGTGGCCACTGTGTCCTGTACTGAGTAGGACGATGAAGGGTGCATATAGACCCCCAGGATTGCCCCATAGAAGAGGGAGACCACAGTGAGGTGGGATCCACATGTGGACAGCGCTTTCCTTATTCCCTGAATAGATGGGAATTTCAATACTTGAGAAAAGATATAAGCATATGAGACCGTGATACATGTGAATGGCGTTAGAAAGATCAGTCCACCCACAGTAAACACCACCAGGTCATTGATAAAGGTGTCTGAACAAGAGACCTTCAGAATGGCGTAAGGGTCACAGAAGAAGTGGTGAAGAGTATTGTTGGAGCAAAACGTGAGTTGGACCATGAGGAGAGTGTGTAGGAGAGCATGCAGATTTGTTATGACCCAAGACATGGCCACCAGAAGGACACAGAGTTTTGGTCTCATGATCATGGTGTAGTGAAGTGGGCTACAGATGGCTATATAGCGGTCATACGCCATCACACTCAGGAGGAACCCATCCATGTTGGTGAAAGTGATGAAGAAATAGATCTGGGTCATACATTCTGTGTAAGAAATAGACTTGCTTTCCAATATGTGATTCACCAGCATCTTGGGGATTGTGACTGATGAAAAACAGATATCGACACAGGAGAGGTTTGCCAAGAAGAAGTACATGGGTGTGTGGAGATGACTGTCACAGGTGATGGCCAAGATGATGAGAAAGTTCCCAATGATGGTGACCAGGTACATCCACAAGAACAGTCCAAAGAGAACCTCTTCCTGCTCTGATTGCCCAGAGAGTCCCAGGAGAAGGAATTCTGTGACTCTAGTTTGGTTGTCTCTGTCCATGCCTGTTGGGGACAAAATGTGATTAAAAGGGAAAGGTAGGAGAGCAGATGTGGTTTGTGCAGTTGTGCACCTACTTCCCACATGGGATGTCCCAGGTTCAGTTTCTGGTGCTTCCTAAAAAAAAGGAAAAGAAATGAAAAAATCAATTCAGGGGAGCCGATGTGGCCCAATGGTTGAGCACTGGCTTCCAACATACAATGTCTGATGTTCAACCCCCAGCCTCCAGTACCTCAAAAAAAAAAAGAAGAAAAAGTGAAAGATAACAGCTTCAAATTAACCAAGATGGGAGTGTATGACATTCCATGGTGTCATTCCCCTACAGAACCTTTGACATCTAGCAAAAACTGATTGGCATCATCATCCTCAAATCCTCAGGAAGCAGTTAAAGGGTTGCAGTAACTTGACAAGTGCCAAATCAAGAAAATACAGCTTTAAAATGGTATGTGAAATTCATGATGTTCTTGCTGCCCCCTACCCCATCCTCTATCTGACACAATGTGGAGCCAGCCTATGCTCCCTCTATGGATCACTGGCCTTTTCTGGAGAGAGAATAACTTCTATATACATGTTATATGCCATTGCCAATCTATTGGGTGGTAGCCTGAAAGACTGAACCAGGAAGCTTGTCTCTTGCTCACCCACACAGAACGTGCCCTGAAGGTAGAAAACAGCTTGTACACTGCTAAAATAATTTAAGAAATATTTATGTCAAAGTGGCCTGGGGCAAAGAATTACCTACTTCAAGTCATACAGTAGACCACCTGGGTGGGGAAGAAAGTCTATTTCATAGGGAAGAGAGGAGGCATTTAAATTCCTGTAAATGGGAGAATTCCTAAGGGCACAAGCAAGTACAAGCCCAGGCCAAGACAAAGGCCCAGAAAAAATGGAAAAGACCCTGAGTTTCATATTTGCCTCAAACTAATCTTCTTGATAGAATGTCTAAACTCGGAAGGAGAACATCAGTTGATGCAGAGCCCATTTGCAAATACTGTAAAGATTTTTTTGCATTGGATTATTTTTGTTAGTTCATGGCATGCAAGGAAATCTTTGTCATATCATAGCTGGATACAAACTTAAGGGGTAGACAGCTCAGGGACTAAATCCCAGAGTTACCATTTTAAAATGGTAAAGTGTACATGGTGCAACAAAAGATTATAATACAAAGAAATACGAAAAGATGGCTCATCCAAGGGAACAACATAAAAATCCTGAAACCATCTATGAAGACCAGACTATAAACATACAGGGAAAAGACTAAGAAAATTATCCTTGCTCCAGGTTCATGCAGGAAGTCAGGCCCTAGACCATGGCCACCACCACCACTTGGCTGCTGCCATCACCATCTCCTTGCTCACTCACCCCCCACCATGGCTAAGGAGCTCTCCATGCATGTACTACATCGAAGATGATTCCTACTGCCTTGTCTGTCCAGAAGTGCTCAAAACACCCATGTGGACCAGGGCCTGTCAGCACATTTTTCTGTAGAAAATGTTTCCTGTCTGCAATGAGAGAAAGTGGAATACATTGTCCCTTCTGTCATGGCAATGGGACTACAAGAGGAAAAGCATGTTCTGAACAGGCTTAGACCTTGAAAATGTCATGAGGACATTTTCTTATAGCTGTAGATGCTGTGCAAACCAGATTAAATTCTATCATATGACATCATTATAAATCTTGTAAGAAGTATCGGAAGTAATATGGTGTTTTTTCCATCATTCCAAACTTTGAGATCACTCAGGAGTCCATAGGGAACAGTAATAGAAGTGAAACATCCACACTGATCAGACAGAAACTTATCGAGAGAATCCAAGTTCTTCTGGGCATCCCACCTATAAATGTCCCTTGTGTCAAGAATCAAATTTTACCAGACAGCATTTACTGGATCATTGTAATAGCAATGTTACAATGAGAGTTTCTGGAACATGTCCTATATTTATGGCCCTTCCTTGGGGGGATCCTAGTCAGATTACTAGAAATTTCATTAATTATCTAAATCAAAGATATCAGTTTGATTATGGAGAATTTGTGACTCTTCAGCTAGATGAGGAAACCCAATATTAAACTGCTGTTGAAGAATCTTTCCAAGTAAATATCTGAAGACTGTAGACATCTCTGCATCTTTGTACCTGCAAGTGCCAACTTTAAGGGGAGAACATAGAGTCTTCATTTCAATAACTTGATGTGTTTACTAATAAAAGCAAATCAGTCTATTGTTTTAGTTTTGATTGAAAAATAAAAGTGGGTCATTTGACAATTTCATTTTCTTTATATATTAAAAAATGAAAGTTATAACTGTTAAAATTATAAAAATGATTCTATTTCACCAATGTGAAGGTGAAAAGGGAACCCCTGTTGTACCTTGTCTTTTTTATGTTACCTATTCTTTAATTTTTCATTATTATGTTGCTTTTGAAATTTAGTACAGTTTCTCACATTTACTTTATCCTACAGGTAACACAGTAGCATATTCTGAAAGATGTGATTGTTATAAACATAACAAATCTAAACCAGTTATCAGAGTTGCAGAGTGGAAACTTGAAGTGTGGAATGCAACAATCCAAAGTAAAATTTTTATAAAACAGAGTTAAGCTGAAGAATTCAGTTTTAAGAAAATTGTATTTATATAACTTTTAATAATTTTGAAGACTAGTGAGATTTTTAAAATTTAACTATTTAAAAAGTGAAAGTTCATTGTAAACTACTTTCTTTTTGAATTAGTAGAACATATCAAGAGAAAAATGTATTTCATTGGTGGCCAGTTGGTAATTTCAATCTTGTTCATTTGACTAATTTGTAATCTCAAAATATAGTAAGCTGGATGACAGGTCTTTGGCCTCAGAATTTTTCAATAGCCAGCATTTCGGATTAGCTGAGATAAAAACATTTATTAGAAAATTTCAATTGGTGGTATTATATTCTCTTTCTTGCCAGCTTATCACATGGGTCAGGAGGCCCTGAGTTTGAACCCTGGACCTCCATGTGGTAGGCAGATGCTCTATCTGTTTAGCCAAATCTGCTTCCCATATTCTCTATATATTTAAGAAAGAGGCTAGGCTTCATTTCTCAGTTTAGAATTTCATTCAAAGTTAAAGCTGTATATGTACACACATATATATGCATGCAGTTTGTTAGGTTATATACAGAATTTCTATTAAGGATTTTAAAAATGGACAAGCAATATGAGATTGAGATGTTCACCTGATTTGCTTAGAATTTTATATGTCACCAAATTTTTAGAAAAATAGTAAAATGCTAGGTGGTCTAGTTGGCTGCTAGTACTAACCTTAAAAATTGTGTTTACACACAAGCACACAATGCGTGTTTATATGGTGGTGCTCATTTGTTATTTTCAAAGATAATGTGTGAGTCTATAAAGCAGTTAGATTCTATGAGTCATTCTGTTTCACTACTTTTTAGTCAAAACTGGGTTTGTTCTTAATATTCACTTGTGAGAATCATAAAGTATCTTGTACTAGAAGGCCCAAAATTCCAGAATAGAGGATGAAGAGTGGTTTTACTGACACTCCATACTAATATATATTGTTTACATTTTCTTTAGAATAAGTAAATAAAAGTACATTTTTAAAATCTCAGAATAGTTTGCTGCTAATATATACACATATTGTATAAAAAGGTATTTTTTTGCTTTGTTAAAACCCTTGTTGAATTTTGTACAATGAACATTTTTAATTTGATTTAATAAAAATGTTAATTTGGGGGGGGAATTATCCTCAATATGCTTAAGGGAATAAAGGAAAACACAGAGAAGGAACTAAAGTATATTAGGAAAACAATAATGAACACTCATGAGAATCTCAATAAAGAGAGAAATTTTTAAAAGGAAAGAAACAGAAATACTGGAGTTGAAGACAACAATAAATAAAATGAAAATTTTCATAGAGGGTTTCAACATTAGATTGGAGCGGACAGAAGAAAGAACCAGTGAGCTCAAAGACGAGACAATTGAAATGACTCAGACTGAGGAGCAAAAGGAAAAAAGAATGAAAAAAATGTACAGAATCTAAGATCTGTGGGAAGCCAATACCAATATATATATTATGGGAGTCCCAGAAAGAGAGAAAGAAAGAAAGGCAGAAGGAATATTCAAAGAAATGGTGGCAGAAAGTTCCCAAGTTCAAATTCAATGAATGATATGAATATATACTTTCAAAAAGTCCAGTAAATTCCAAACTAGATAAATGCAAAGAAAACCATGGTTGTCAGAATGTCAAAAACCAAGGACAAGAAGAGAGTTCTGAAAGCTGTCAGAGAAAAATAATATATTATATACAATGAAGTTCCAATTGGCTTGAGTGCAGAACTCTCAGCAGAAACCATGCAAGCAAAAAGGCAGTGAGTGGGAGGAAATATATCAAGTTCTGAAAGAAAATTATTGTCAACCAAGAATGTAATATCCAGTGGAACTGTCTTTCAAAAATGAGGGAGAGATTAAGACCTCCCAGAAAAACAAAAGCTAGAGAACTCATCCTGACAAGACCTGCCATACAAGCAATGCTAAGGGGAGTTCTTCAAAATGAAAGGAGAGGACAATAGATAGTGGATCAAAGCAGGTCTCTTATAAAGGTAACCATATATGGGTAATTATAAAGACCAGCATTATTGTATTGTATTTTTTTGGTGTGTAACTACTTTTTACTTCTTATAGGTTCTAAATTCAAAAGAATCGTAAGTAATGGTATATGTATGGTTTGGGGAATAGAATGTATAAAGATATAATTTGTAACAAGCACAACAGAAAGAGATATAGTTTGTAACAAGTACAACAGAAAGATGGTAGAACCAAAGGATATTAGAATGGGTATGTGTACACTATTGTTAAACTGGTATAAAATCAAACGTGGTTGTTACTGATTTAGGAAGTTAATTTAACGGTAACCACAAAGAAAACATAGGAAAATTATATACAGAAGGAAATGAGAGACACTTTAAAATGGTACAGTACAAAAAAATCAAGTAAATATGTAAGTAGGCATTAAGGAAGAATTGATGGACAGTAAGGGTATAAGACTTACAAAACAAAGGCCAAATATGAAATGACAGAAGAAAGTCTGATAACTTTAAATGTAAATGGATTAAACTCTCCATTCAAAATACAGAAATATGAAAAATAGATTTTTTAAAAAGCATGACCCACCATGCTTGTACAACTTCTCTAAAAAAAAAAAAAGATGACCTGAATATATGCTATTACAAGGACTCTCCTTAAATTCAAAGACATAAGCAGGTTGAAAGTGAAAGGATAGAAAAATATACAACGCAAATAACCAATAGAAAACTGGAGTTGCTATACTACTATTATGTGAATTAGACAGTAAATAAAAAACAGGTAAGTACAAAGGACAAAAAAGCCACTACATACTGATAAAGGGTCCAGTTCAACAAGGAGACATAACAAGTATAAATATTTATGTACCTAATAGCAGAGCTCCAAAATATATGAAGCAAATATTGACATATTTGAAGGGAGAAATAGTTCTACTTACTAGTTGGAGACTTCAATACACCACTTTCATTTTTTTTTTGAAGATTTATTTTTCATTTCTCTCCCCTTTCCTCCCCCTCCCCCACACCACCCCAGTTTTGTTGTGTCATCTTGCTATGTCAGCTCTCCATGTGTGCGGCGCCATACTTGGGCAGGCTGAACTTTCTTTCATGCTGGGCATCTCTCCTTACGGGGTGCACTCCTTGCTCATGGGGCTCCCCTACATGGGGGCACCCCTGAGTGGCAGAGTACTCCCTGTGTGCATCAGCACTGCGCATGGGCCAGCTCCACATGGGTCAAGGAGGCCCAGGGTTTGAACCACGGACCTCCCATGTGGTAGACAGACGCCCTATCTACTGGGCCAAGTCCGCTTCCCTACACCACTTTCAATAATGGATAGTATATCTAGACAGAAGTTCAAAAAGGAAATACAAGACTTGAATAATAATATAAACAAGATAGACTTAGCTTACAAGACTTGAATAATAATATAAACAAGATAGACTTAGTTAGAGTACTTCACCTAAGTGCAGCAAAATACTAGAATTCGATAATGCATATAAATCATTCTCCAGGAGATACCATATGATAGCTCACAAAACAAGTCTCAAAAACTTAAAAAATATTGAAATCATGCAATGTATCCTTTCTGACCCCAATGGAATGAAACTACAGATCAATAACAAAGGGAGAACTGGAAAATTCCCAACCGTGGAAATTAAACAACACACTCTTAAACAACCAAATGATCAAAGAAGAAATCGCAAGGGAAATTTGGGAATATCTTGATGCAAATGAAAACAAAAACATATCATACTGAACTTTTGGGATCAGGAAAGACAGTGCTGAGAGGGAAATTTATAGCTCTATACACTCACATTAAAAAAGATCTCAGAACATATACCTAACCTCCAACTGGAGACCCTAAAAAAGAAAAGCAAACCAAATCCACAGTGAGCAGAAGGAAAGGAATAACAAAGAATGGAGTGGAGATGGATGAAATAGAGAATTTAAAAACAATTGAGAGAATAAACAAAGCAAAAAGTTGGTTATTTGAAGGGTCAATAAAATAAAAAAACATTTAGCTAGATTGATGAAGGCAAAAAGAGGACACAAATAACTAAAATCAGAATAGAAATGGGGGATCTTACAGAAATAAAAAGGAGTATAAGAGGATACTAGGAACAACTGAACACCAACAAATTAGATAACCTAGATTAAATGGAAAAATTCCTAGAAATACACAAACTATCTACACTGACTCAAGAAGAAATAGAAGATCTCAACAGACCAATAACAAATAAAAGATTGAATCAGTAATCAAAGACCTTCCAACAAGGTAAAGTCCAGAACCAGATGGCTTCATTGATGAATTTACCAAACATTTCAAGGGGAATCAACACTAATCCTGCTCAAACTCTTCCAAAAAAATGAAGAGGAAGAAATACTTTCTAATTCATCCTATGAGGTTAACATTACCCTAATACTAAAGCCAGGTAAAGATACTACAAGAAGAATAAGTTATAGATGAATACTCCTGATAAATATAGATGCAAAACCCTCAACAAAATACTAGCAAACTGAATCCAATAGCACCTTTAAAGAATTATACACCATGATCAATGGGATTTATCCCAGGTATGCAAAGGTAGTTCAATATGAGAAAATCAGTGTAATATACTACATTACTATAAAAAAGAAGAAACACCATGCAACTATCTCAGTTGACACAGGAAATAAAAACACTTAGAAAATTAGGAATAAAAGGAAACTCTCAACATGATAAAGGGTATATATGAAAAACCCACATTTAACATAATACTCAATGGTGAAAGACTGAAAGCTCTCCTTCTAAGATCAGGAAGAAAACAGGAATGCCCACTGAAACCACCGCTTTTCAACATTGTACTGGAGGTTCTAGCCAGAGCAATTAGGCAAGAAAAAGAAATAAAAGGCATCCAAATTGGAATGGAAGAACTACAACTTTCCTTATTTGTAGCTAGCATGATTCTATTTATAGAAAATCCTAAACACAAATACACACACATATACACACAGCAAAGCTATGAGAACTAATAAACAAATTTAGCAAAGTTTGTGGAATACAAGATCAACGTGCAAAGTCAGTAGTTTCTATACAGTAATAATGTGCAATCTGAAGAGGAAAGCAAGAAAAGTATCCCCTTTACAATTTACAATAGCAACTAAAATAATCAAATATCTAGGAATAAATTTAACCAAGGATGTAAAGAACTCATACATGGAAAACTACAAAACATTGCTAAACGAAATCAAAGAATTTCCAAATAAATAGAAAGACATTCCATGGTCATGGATTGGAAGACTAAATATTAAGATATCAATTCTACCCAAAGTTGTTTACAGATCCAACACAAATTCCAACCAAAACTCCAACAGCCTTCTTTGCAGAGTTGGAAAAACCAACCATCACATTTATATGGAAAGGTAAGGGATCCCAAATAGCTAAAACTATGTTGACAAAAAGAAGACTGATTTTGGAGGACACACACTTCCCAATTTTAAAATTTTCACAAAGCTACAATAACCAAAAGAATATGGTTCTCCATAATGACAGACATATAAACCAATGGAATAAAATTGTGAGTTCAGAAATAAACCCTCACACCTATGGCCAATTGATTTTAACAAAACTGCCACATCCACTCAGTTGGGGGAGGGGGGGGGTTGGCGATATTCTCTTTAATGAATTGTGCTGTGAAAATTGGATATTCATATGCAAAAAAAAAATGAAGGCAGATTTCTAACACACAATGTACAGAAATTAAAACAACCTAAAATAAGGCTAAGACTTAGAAAAAACATAGAAAAGCAATTTCAGGATCTAGTGTTATGCTATGTTCTCTTAGACTTTACATCAAAAGGATGAGCAGCAAAAGAAAAAAATAGTTACCTGAGGCTTCATCAATATTAAAAACGTTTGTGCATCAAATGACTTTATCAATCTGTCTGTGAAAAGACAACCAAGAGAATGAGAGAAAATATTTGGAAACCACATATCTGATAAGGGTTGAATAATAATACCCAGAACATTTAAAGAAATTCTACAACTCAACAACAAAAAGACAAAAACCCAATTAAAAAATGGGCAACAGTCTTGAATAGACATTTCTCCTAAGAAGATATACAAATGGCCAAAAAAGCATATGAAAAGATGCTCAACCTCATCAACGATTAGGGACATGCAAATCAAAAGCAAAATGAGATGTCATTTCACACCCTGTAGAATGGCTACTGTTAAAAAAAAAAAGAAAGGAAAATAACAGGTGTGAAGAGAATGTGGAGAAATCGGAACACTTGTTCATTGTTGGTACAAATATAACTGGTGAAACTGCTAGGGAAAACACTTTGATGGTTCCTTAGAAAGTTAAGTATAGAATTACCATATGACTCAGCAATTTCACTACGAGCTATATACCCAAAACGATTGAAAGCGGGGACTCATACAGATATTTGCACCCCTACATTCATAGCAACATTATTTCCAATTGCTGCAAGATGGAAGCAACTCAAGTGTCCATCAACTGATGAATGGATAAGCAAAATGTGGTGTATACATTCAGTGGAATGTTACTCAGTCATAAAAAGGAATGACATCCTGATACAACAACATGGATGAACCTTAAAGATATCATATCGGGTGAAATAAGCTAGGCACAAAATGACAAATATTGTATGATTTTGCTGATATGGAACAATTAGCATAAGCAAATTCACAGTCTGTAACTAGAATACAGTTTACCAAGGGCCAGTGTAGGGTTAGGGAATGGGGAGAGAATACTTAATGCAAAAACAGAATTTCTGTTTGGGATGTTGGAAAAGTTTTGGTGTGGACAGTGGTCACTGGAACACAATATTGATTGTATTTAATGACATGGGAATTTTATATTTGAAAGTGGTTAAAATGGGAAATCTTAGGTGGTTTATATGTTATTAGAATAAAATTTTTAAAAACCCATAAGCATATATAACACCAACAGTGAACTCTAATGTAAATTATGGACTACAGTCAGTATAATTGTAAGAGTATTCTTTCTCATCAATTGTAACAAAGTTACCACACTAATGTAAAGTGTTAATAATAGAGAAAACTCTGTGTGTGTGTGTGTGTGTGTGTGTAGGGGTGGTACTGGGTATTTTCTGTATGATTTTTCCATAAATCTACAACTTTTCAAAAAATGTAAAGGTAACAATTTAATTAATTGGGCTCATCTATTTAGAGATCGTAAATTTTAATGATGTCAGATCAGAAGTTGACTACTTAATCATTTTAAATACAAAATTACAGGAGACTAATGATGATATGTCATAGTTTGAGCAAATTCTTTATGATAGTCTTGCATTGTTTGAGAAATAACTCATATTAGATAATTTCATGGGGTTAATTCCACTGAAATAAATAGCTGGTTTATTTCCATAAGTTTAATTATCTTTGGTCACATACAACTTAATTTATACATCACTAACATTTACTGAATGTTACAAAGTACTTTCACATACACTCCTTCTTTGACTCTATTAATGATAAATTGCATCATTTGTAGATAAGGAAACTAAGATGAAGAATCAGAGGTGAAGAAATTGAGACCCAGAGATTAGGTGACGTACCCAAATTAACCAAAACAATAGCATATCCAATTCTAAAGCAGCTAAAATGCTCTTTTCTTTCATTTCTTTCCTCATTTTACCTCCAGATTTTGATTAGCAACCATTTATTGAAAATACCTTGATATGCCAGGCACTGTGCTCCTGCTTGACATGCATTTTCTCATTTTATCTGTATTAAAATCTTTAAGATAGAAATGATTGGCCTCATTTAACAGAAGGAAAAACTGAAGCAAAGAGATTTAGCCATTTTGTTCAAGTTCATACATTCTTCGACCTGAATAAAATGCTACTTTACTCACCCACATTCATTCTGGGTCTCGCTCACATTTTCCCAGGAGTTTATATTTTTAGGCTTTGAAGAGTCTGCCTGGTGGTTTGTCCTCCACCGTGTATTTGCAGAACATCAAAATGTCTTTGCGGTAGCCCCTAGCTGTTGGCCTGGTTGGCCTGAGGCTTGCTGGCAAGATTGCTGTACGCAGAATTCTGCTAAGAAAGTTCTTGTCTCCCTTATGCTAGCCAACCTAAGTAAACAGGCATGGCACTTGGTACTATTTTTACAGTGGGCAAAAGAGATTCATAAAAAGCAAAATAATGGGGGACATCCAAGTGATAATCCCAGTATAAAGAAACCAACTCAGGCAGAAGAGTTGGGTAAAGCATTGTGGGTGCAATTGTCCCAAAAGGCTTCACAGTATTTGGATATTGGATAGTAATCAGGAAAGGAGATGTCATTCTTGGTTAGGGAAAAGGCATGAGGTACAGAGAGTGAGGCGAGGGGAAGAGACTGACATGTGAAGTAGCTTGACTGGGGCAGAGCCTGTTGCAGGCAATACTTTTAGGAGACTGAGGATGTATGTAAGATGGGCACAATCAAGTGCCTACCACTGTGAGAGTTAGTTTAATAAAGTCAAGGTAAAATTGCTGTGATCTAAAGTCGTTTTCCTATAAATTATCTCACAGATGAAAGAGTTGAAAAGCAACACTAGGCTGTAGCCCAATCTACTGAAAGTAGGTACTCCAGGGCAGGGATGTCTAACATAGAATGTAGAATTTCAGGGGTGGTAGGGCATGTCCCACTGGGACACGGCAGGATTTGTGCAGCCTTTTTCAGGCAAGAGCTGCAGAGGAAAATATTCTCATCATATTGGCAGGTTGTTCCCCATAATAGAAATGACAGTAAAAGGTGAAAGGTGTATAGCAGAATGGCAATGCAGTTTTTCCCTATTGTTTTGGAACTGTGGATAGAGCCAAAAACACAGGACAGTAGGCTCTAAGTATCCCTTCCCCAAAAACTCTGGGTTTAAAGAGCTACCAGAATTAGGGCCACTTCCTCTCAGTGTTTTCTGGGAGTATCGTACTGTGACCACAACCAACACCACCCCTACCATCCCCAAGTCAACACTGTAAGAGAACCGAGAGGTGAGAGAGCATTGTTTTTGAGCAAAGCCTATGCCCTCTCATCACACCCCTTTGGGAGGACTTCCTGATCCCCAAATCTGAGGGAGGAGAGCTCAAATGAAATTACTCCAACCATCAGAGACGCTTACATGATGGGGAGACCACTATCGGTCTCCTGGCTTGTAAAAAGTCCTGCTTAGCTAACGGGCTCGTTGACCAGCCCTTGTTTTCCCTAAGCAGGGGGAAAATATTGGTACAGTTGGGAATGGGATGGTAGAGAAGCCAACTGCATACTTAGTGTTTGCCATCACGTGGGTATGAGTTTCCTGGGTGCTTGGTGAGCCCCTAGGAAGGCACCTGATATGGGACATCTTAGCAATACCTGAGGCAAAAGGAATGCCAGCTAGGAAAGGGGAGCCCGTTAATGAAGCCTGCTGCATAAACCCCGTTTGTGTGGGGCTTTGCCGAGAGTTAGAGAGGTTGAGTGGGAGTTGGAGCTCACATCTCTAAGACTCCCGGAGGGAGGTGGTCCATGGCGATGCCTCCCTGAAGAACCCACAGAGATGGGCCCATAAAGGAGCCGGCTTTGGTATTCCTGCCTCAGTCAGTCAACAACATCCAGAAAAGCAGACACCACCAGCACTGGGAGGGCAGCCTTTGTGTGAGGAAGGAGAGGGAAACCCACTAGATTCCTTCTTTCTCTTTCCTGTTTCCATTTAGGAAAAGCTAGTCCTAGAAGAAAGAAGGGGAAGAAGTACCTGAGACTTAAACCGTATCTACTCCCCACCCTCATATTACAAGCCAGGAAATGTGGGAGAGTGGAGTCAAAGACACTGGCATTTGGCCCGTTTTTAACTTCTTAATGGGAATGCTTCTATGCAATGACTGAAAATGAGCATCTGGCCAAGATGTTTTCATGAGAGTCACTAACAGGAGGGTCAGTTACTGGGAGAGATACTATCTTTTCATAGTGTCAACACCAAAAAGTTGAGACTTCCCAGTGAGTAGGTCATATACTGAAAATCTTTTACTCTGTTTGACATTCACATGCATCCTCTGAACTTTAATTCAAACTCTATGTAGCGGCCTTATAGGGAGACAGGGCTCCTACCAATCCCTTTGGCAACGACTGATGTGATAAGTTGATCTGGTGTCATGCATTAATCTCTCGTGAGTCTTATTAGTGTGTGACTGTCTCTGAGAAGTCTGAGATCTCTGCAGCACTGAGTGTTTGTGCTCCTGGACCTTTAAAACTGGGGCTGCAGCCCCTGGATGCCAGCCCAAGCTGATGCCCTTCTGTGGAGCTCTGCTTGGTGTCCCAGGAGCCTCCGTTTGAGACACATCTAGGATGCAGGCATAGACCACAGTGGGTGGAACTCTACAGAAGAAACCAGCAAGAAGGTGTGACTGAGGGTCTTGAACGCCTGACAGAAAGGCTCTTGGCTGTCCTTCTTGCCAGGCTTTCCAGGAGTGACTGAAAAGTGACCAAGCAGTGGCTGCAGGTCCCTGATCCTCACACTGACGACCCCAGGAGTCCCCCTCCTTTTACACTGCTGACTTCCTTGGACAGTACCATCTTAGAAATGTACTTGCAATGTTCAACACGTCCTGAAAGGGGAAAGGCTTGTGTGTGTCCAAACCAGAACCTTCCCACTTTGAACTTGGTGAGAAGAGCAGCAATCTGGTGTGTCTGTGTTTACAAATGGGAATCTGTGTGTTTGAGCCCACGTGAATCTGTTGTTGGAGGTAACGTTGCCCTCACCTGCTTTTCCAGCCCTTCTTACCTGGCTGCTCTGCAGCTCTCAGATGCGTTCATAGGAACCCCATCTCTAATCCTCTTTGCTAGAATTTCACAGCAAGGGCTGAGGAGGGAGGAACTGTTCCTCCCTGGAGGAGAACATTTAGAGTCAGATGCTGTTGTTCCCCAGTCGGGTTTGGGTGATTGAGTGCAAATAAATGTGTCTTCCATCCCTGGAGAGTGGGAATTTCCATGGGGATCAGGGAAGCAGTGGCTGCTGTGTGTGGGCACCCAAGAGTTGATTCCTCCTAGGTCCTCATTAGAGACCCACACACTAACTGTGCTTTGTTCCTATTCTCTCTGGACACAGAGCTATCTTGGGAGAGAAGAACTCAGTTTAGTGCACAGACTTGTTGCTCAAGCTCAGACACTCAACTTTCTTTTTCTGAGTTTGTTTCTTCATCTGTGAAATAAGGAGAAACAGAAGGAGAGGAAAATTAATGATTTCCAAGGTTTTAGCATTCTATGAATCCAAGATTCTATAATATATCCACTGTTTATTCATTTTAGCAAATACACATTTATAAAATTTAACATTCATATGAATGAGTGGATATTAATTCACAGAAGTGTCTTCTTGGGCCAAGACCTAAGAAGCATATAATACCTTAGTTTCATTGGAGCCATCAGCTAGGTATACTGAAATCAATAATACCTTCTAACTTTGTTAGCCAAATTAATCTTTCTCTTCCTTACATTACCCCAAGTTACAAAGGGGTCCTGCCAAAGAAAAGACTTCTGGTCATGAGAACACTCTTCCCAGATGCTGTGACCCTAACTTATTAGAGTCTACCTTTAATTAAAATAATACCATTTCATGTATAATATAAGAATCTCTCACTGGAATACTTCCATTTCTCCTCTCTCATCTCTATATTTTTGTTGGCATGAATTTTGCTTTTATAGATGTTTTAAATGACACACTACATTGTTAATATTTTGTTTTAACAGACAATTCTTTCAAAGAGATTTAAATAAGATAGTATAACACATATTTACCCATGTGGTTACCATTTCCTTTATTATTCAATGCTTTATGTTGATCCACATATCCAGCTGGTATATTGAGTTATTTGGAAAGTTTTTCCTGCATACACTGATATTATCATATATCACATTAATACCTATTGATTAATTAATATTAATATTAACATGATTAATTACTTTGACCAATTTCCAGATTTTGAACCAGGCTTCCTTTCTTCAATTGGTTGTAATGGATTTCCTTTTTTTTTTTTAATTTATTTTTTATTTATTTCTCTCCCCTTCCCTCCCCCACTGTTGTCTGCTCTCTGTATCCATTTGCTTTGTGTTCTTCTGTGTCCCTTGTATCCTTGTCAGTGGCACTGGGAATCTGTGTCTCTTTTTGTTGTGTCATCTTGCTGCGTTAGCTCTCCATGTGTGCAACCCCATTCCTGGGCAGGCTGCACTTTTTTTTCATGCATGGCGGCTCTCCTTGCAGGGCCCTCCTTGTGCACATCAGCACTGCACATGGGCCAGCTCACCACATGCGTCAGGAGGCCCTGAGTTTGAAACCCTGGACCTCCTATATGGTAGATAGATGCTCTATCAGTTGAGCCAAATCTGCTTCTTGGATTTCCTCTTAATTTGATACTGTTTGACCTAGAGTTTGCAGTATATATTTACGACTAATCCAAGTCCACTTTCAAATAACGCTATACTGACTCATCAGCAGTTCAATTACTTTATAACAAAGTAGTCCCAATTCCTCCCTCCTGTCCTTTATAAAATTTCTGTCATTCATTTCACTAATCCAAAAGCTATAGTCACCAAATACATTGTTGCTATTCTTTTGAATAAACAATTATCTTGTAGATCAATTAAGGATAAAGAAAATACAAGATTTTATTTGGCCTTCATATATTCCTTTTCCAATTTTCTTCCTTTCTTTATGTATAAGATCTCACTTTCTGACCTATGTTACTTCCCTTCTCTTTGAAGAATTTCTTTTAACATTTCTTTCAAGGAAGGTCTACTGGTGACAAATTCCCTCAATTTTTGTCTGAGAAAATCTTTATTTCTTCTTCACTTTTGAAGTATGCTTTTGCTGAATACAGAATTCTAGGAGGGTGGTTTTCCATTTCAAAATTTTAAATATCTTATTCCACTATCTTCTTCCTTGAATGGTTCTGAAGAGAAGTCCAATGTAATTCTTATACTTACTCCTCTATGGGTTAGGTGTTTTTCCCTTTTGGTTTCTTTCAAGATTTTCTTTTTGTCTTTGATTTTCTGCCATTATTACTTCAAATATTACTTCTGGTCTTTTCTCTCTTTTCCAGCTGGTATTCCCATTATTTTATACCTTTTGTAATTGGACCACAGTTCTTGGCTATTCTGTTCCTTTTCTTTTCATATAATTTCCCCTTTGCTTTTCTGTTTGAAGGGCTTCTGTTGACATATCTCACTGACCTGACACTGATTCTTTCGTTGACCATGTGTGATCTACCAGTGAGCCCATCAAAGCCATTCTTCATTTCTGTTGCCGTGTTTAGACTTCCAGCATTTCCTTTTGATTTTTTCCTAATGTTTCCATCTTTCAGCTTGCATTACCCATCTGTTCTTGCATGCCATCCACATTTTCCATGGTAATCATAGTTATTTTCAGTTCTCAGTCAGGTAATTCCAACATCTTTGCCATATCTTAGTTTGGTTCTGATGCTTGCTTTGCCTCTTCAAACTGTGTTTTTGCCTTTTAGTATGCTTTGTAAATTTTGAATGAAAGCCAATACAGGGTAAAAGACACTGAGGTAAATAGGTCTTTGTTGAGTGGTTTTATGTTTATCTGGCTAGGAGTTAGGCTGTGTTTACCGTTTGCTTTAGCTGTAGGTGTTAGACTCTGACATTTCCTCTGGTGTCCTTGTATTTATCTCCCCTGTTATCTTTGAGTTTTTAAATAGATATAGGATTATTCATGCTATCTATTTTTTCTTTTGTGGGATTAGATAGTTTGTGTCTTTCAAGGAATTAGTTCATTTAATCTAAGTTATTGCATTCATGGACATTGTGTTCTTTGTACTATTCTCTATTCTTTTAAGTGGGATCAGTAGTGATAGCCCCTCTGACATTGTTGATATTGGTAATTTGTGTCTTCTCTCTTTATTTCTTAGTTATTTTGGCCAGAGTTTTATCAATTTTATTGATATTTTCAAAGAAGCAGCATTAGTTTCACTGATTCTCTCTATTGGTTTCCTGTTTTTAATTTCATTGAATTCTTCTCTATCTATGGACTATCTTCTGCATTTATTCAGTTCTACTTTTATATTCTTCATTATAATTTTATAAACTTTTTTTCTTCTAAAGTTGTTATATGTCTTTGACAATATTGATAGCTATGTACTATTGTGAATATTTTTTCTGCCACTAAAATGGATGTATTATGGTGTGGGATGTCACGGTATCCTTGTAGAATGTATTCTCAGGAATTAGAGGGAAGTCAAGATATTTTGGTGGTTTGGGGATATTATGGAGTAAATGTATCTTATAGGGAATGGTTTCCTTGAGAGGACAGAGTTTCTTGAGTGTTAGAATGATCACCGTGTGCATTTAGAGGATACTGGTAAGTCAAAGCTGTTGAGGGATGTCTGTGTGTTAGGGATGGGGATGGGATGAGTGGATTGCCTGTGAGGACTCCAGATCTAAGAGTCAGAGTGCATTAGAGGATTCAAGCAAGATATCCTGATGTGAAAGAGTATAGCGATACTCAGGGTGGCTTGGAAAATCAGGGTATGTTTTTACTTGGTCCAGATATCCAAGGAGCCAGGTCTGTGGTATCAGGATATTTCCTGAAGTGGGATGGAGTTTAATGGTTTTTCAGTGTCAGCATGATCTTTGCAAGATTATAGTCAACCAAGGGTTCTCCACGGGCTGGAGGGTAGGATGCCCTAGAGTGCCTGGATGCTGTCAGATCAGGGAGCCTTTCTAGGGTCACAGTTTCCCAGTTCTCACCATGTCCTAGTGGGTCTTTGTGTCCTAGAAGGTGGCAGGGTCCTGAGTCCTGGAGAAATCAACTGTCTTGAGTGGATTATCAGAGTTCCTTTGTGGGTTAGAGCATCTTGAGGTGGCAGGTTGTCTTGTAATTCAGTGTTTTCTTTTTTTTTCTTAAGATTAATTTTTATTTATTTCTCTCCCCTCCCCCCCCCCCCCCAACCCCAGTTGTCTGCTCTCTGTATCCATTTGCTGTGTGTTTTTCTGTGTCCGCTTGTATTCTTATCAGCGGCACTGGGAATCTGTGTCTCTTTTTGTTGCATCATCTTGCTGTGTCAGCTCTCTCTGTGTGCGGCACCACTCCTGGGCAGGCTGCACTTTTATTGCACAAGGTGGCTCTCCTTGTGGGGTGCACTCCTTGAGCATGGGGCTCCCCTACATGGGGGACACCCCTGCATGGCACAGCACTCCTTGTGTGCATCAGCACTGCACGTGGGCCAACTCACCAAATGGGTCAGGAGGCCCTGGGTTTGAACCCTGGACCTCCCATGTGGTAGGTGAACGCCCTATCAGTTGAGACAAATCCACTTCCCTCAGTGTTTTCTTGTAGTCCAAGTTTAGTGCATGGAAATGTGATTTGGTAGGTCATGGCTGTGGTGGAGTTCAGACTGTACTAAGAGGTCCCAGGGTCCTGGAAGTTTAGATTGTTTTGGAGGGGGTGGTATGGTAGAGTATCCCTGGAGGTCAAAGAATTCTGCAGGGTTAGATTGTGGCAAACATGGTTGGTTGACATCACAACAGCTGCACCCCCTGTTTTGGGTTGAGTTGCATGCCCTAAAAAGGTTTGTTTAAGTCCTAACCCTTGGTCCTATGAGTGTGACCTCATTTGGAGATAGATCCTTTGATGACGTGATTAATTAAAATGAACCCAGACTGAATTAGGGTGGGCCATGGTCCAGTATGACTAGTGTCCTTAGAAGAAGGGGAGAGGAGACACAGACAGACTCTGGGGAAAAGACCCTGTGAAGATGGAGGAGGCAGAGTGATGTGTCTACAATCCAAGGAACACCAAGAATTAGCCTACGCCAGAAACCAGACAAGGAATGAAGGAGTCGTGGTGCTGCTGACACTGTCTAACCTCCAGAGCTGTGAGACAAAGCATTTCTGTTGTGATATGCCCTCCAATTTGTGATACTTTGGTACAGCAGTCCCAGGAAACTAAGACCCACAATCCTCTGATCTAACTAACCAAACCCTTATTCGTTCACCATCCTCCAAATGGCAATATCCTTCAGGGAAGGTTAAGTCAGTCACCACAGCCTCATCCTCTCCCTTTACTAAGTTAATGGTCAGAGCATGGGAACAGGACACCATCTGACAATGAAATATGAGACAGAAGTCTGTGGAGAGACTTCTCGGAAGCAAGTAACCTTGAAGGAACTCCACTTTTGGACTTCTTACAGCATGGGAGAATAAATGTGTTTACCAATTAATGATGCTACATGAGATGCCCTTTTACTTACAGCTGAACATATCCTCATTGAGGAAGAGGCTTTCTAGGGAGTAAATAAGGTGGTCTTGCAGAGTCATGAATCTTTTTGGATGTCAAGATATCTTCAAGGTTTCGAATGTGCCTGGAGAGTAAGCATGTCTTAACACAATCAGAGTTTCCTAGGAGGTAAGAAAAATTAGGAGTTCAGGATTTTGTTGATTTTGTCTACAGGGTCTGGGGGAACTACAGTTTAGTTTGCCATGGGCTGGTGGTGTTCAGGGTGTTTTGAGACTGTGTGTCCTGGTGATCAGTTTGTCATGCACAATCACTGTAAAGAAGTGGGGTTGGGGTCCTTGGAGTGTTAGATGATCCCAGGTGTCAGAAGGTCTTGGGTGTTCAGGGTGTCCTTTATGGCTTGAGTGCCCATGTAGGTTCCTGGTTATCTTAGAGCAAGGGTTCTTAGCCTTTTTTGTTCCACGGACCCCTTAGCCAGTCAGGCGAAAACCATAGACTCCCTACTAAGTCCATACTATACTGTATATTGTTTAATAAATATATCACACCTGCACCAACTCATCCCCACAAGAATAATGTTGTTTTGAATTTTTAATTCAAGCTCATGGACCCCTTGAAACCCTTGGATAAGAACCCCTGCCTCAGAAGGTGAGGGTCCATTAGGGAGTTGAGTGCTTCAAGATAATGGCATCCTGGGACAGTTCGCGAAAACATGGATTATCAGGCTGAGGGGTCAGGTTACCCTAGCTTGGTCAGAATATTCAAGGGGTCCTCATATTCAGGGACATCTGTTTGTCTTGGGGGGTGCCATTGTACTCTGAATTGATGGATTACTCTTGTAGGTAGAGAACCCAGTAAGCTGAAAGTGTCAGAGGAACCAGGTCATCCTCACAGGGTCAGAACATCCTGCAAGTTCAGATTGTTCCAGGGACTCTAATGTCCTGTGTGTTGAAGGGTCTTCTGGGGATCAGGGAGTCCCTTGATCTTATGGGGTCATAGTGTCCTTGTAGACCCAGGGTATCCTGGGTGTTCAGGATATTACAGATGTCAAAGGTTCTGAAGGGTCAGTGTGTTCCAAAGGGGTTAGAATGGCCTCATGGGGTGTGCATGTCCTGAGAGGTCAGCACTTCATGGGGAGGGGGATCAGATCTACAAGTCAAGGTAGAATATTCCAGGTATCAAAGTGTCCCTGGGTTGCAATATTTCCTACCAGATACCAGGGTCCTGGGATTATCCTAAAAGGTTGTCCTTCAAAGGGGAACTCAGGTGTCCTAGGAATGTGAGAATATCATGGGAATCTCAGTTTCCCTCCATTCCTGAGGTCCGGGGGGCAGGGGGTTTTCACCCAGAAATCAGACGCTCTTCAGAGAAAAGGTTTCTGAAGGTCTGGGTGACCTTGGGAGGTCAAGGTGTCCTGGGGGGTTTTGGGTTAATGAGGAGGAGATGTTGGGTGGAGGAAATCAAAGAGTGCTTGATGACTGCAGGATCCTATGGCTTGGACTCAGGAGGTCCTGAGCAGGTGGCGACTGTACACTGAGATCGCAGAGTAGCCTGGAGGGGCCAGAATGGACCTGTGACTTTGAGTTTTGTTATGTCTTAGAAACAGGTCTTTGGGCATCACCTCCATGCTGATCCCAGCAGGCCTCCTCCTGGCTGCCCACTTACATCCCCTTCACTTCCCCACCCCCGCCCCCTAGCGGAACTCTGAGGAGGGGGTCTTCAGAGGAATGCATTTTCTCCTCCTTCCTCTGCCCAGTTCCCAGGCGGGGATTTAACAGGACAAAAGAACTTGGTCCTCTGGGAATACGAGCTCTTGGCCCCAGGCCCTGGACCCTCCAACAGAACACCTTCCCTCATCCGGCGTGTGATCCTCCCCTGACGAAGTGGGCTCTGGTGGCCAGGGAATGATTGGACGAGCCCCCAGCGGGCAAGGAGGGCACGCCTCCAAATCCCAGGGAGACAGAGGGGGGGCGTTGGACGGCAGGCTGGGCAAGGGAGGCCGCGGGGAGGAAAGGGAGAGAGAGAGGGGCAGGGGGAGAAGCCAGACACAGCAACAGGGTGAAGGCAAGACAGAGAGAAGATCTACTTGAGCAGAGGAATGGGGAATTAGAAGCAGAGAGGAGAGAGAGGGAAAAACTATCGCTTACGTCTCTCTATACATGGAGTAAGACTCAGAGAGAGAGAGGAGCAGAGGGAGAAAAAGAGAGACCACAGGCACAGAGGGGCAGGACCAGAGAAAGACGGACCTGCAGTCAGAGAGATTCAGGGGCCCAGGAGACTGGGCGTCCTTGGCCTTCATTGTTAGCCATGGAAGCAGAGAGGAGCCAGCAGGGTAAGCAAAAAAAGGGGCGAGTGGGCAGCAGCCTCCTGCCTGAGAGCTACCCCGAGGCTGGGACTCTGATCTCCACCGTGGGTGAGTGACTCTCTGGGCGGGGCCTGGGTCCCTGAGGGGCAAGAAGATGCAGGCTCAGTACCTGGTTTCCTATGGGGCAATGGTTCGCCGTGAGGAAGATCAAGAGGGGAAATTTAAAAAAAAAAAAAATTCTAGAGTGTTAAAACTGTGGGAAACTTTAGAAAACGTCTGGCAGAAAAGCTCCTCCCCTTGATGGATGGGGAAACTGAGGCCCTGGCATTGTGCGATCTGCTGAAGAGCACATGTGGTGTGCAAAGGCAGAGCAGACCTCTCCGTCCCCTCCCTCCTTCCTTCACTGGCTTCTCTGAAGCAGGGAGCTGGAGAGGCCGGGGCTTTGGTTCCCGGAGAGCAGGGGACCCAGGAGATCAGCACGTTGCAGCCCCCAAGATGGGCAGCGAGCACTGGGTGGGGGGCAAAACCCACCGGGTCCCCTTGGGGACGGGTGCCCCAGCCCCGGACATCTCCGTTTCCAAGTGTGTGCCTCCCAGGTGTCTCCTTTCGCCCCTGGTTCGCGCTTCCTCTGCTCTCAGGCTAATTAGTGCGGGGGCTTTAGTGAGCCTGTGGGCAGGAGAGGCAAGCCTTTCCCACGAGCTCAGGTTCCTGCAGCCTGGTGGAGGAGCCAGGGCAGGGATACCGGGAGAAGATGAAATGTGCCCGAGGCAGGGTGTGACTGAGCGGAAGCGGGGGCGAACGCTTCATCTTCCCTGGGTAGAAGCGGTAGGAAGAGGGTTTTAAATTGAGCGCTACCCAGGAGAGCAGGGAACAAGTAACAGGGTCTCTGAGAAGATGGGAGCGCAAAGAGGCGAGACCCAGATGGGTAGTATACGGTGGAGCAAGGTTACCCGGGGCAAATTTGGGGGGGGGGGGGTGGCTGGGGAGTGGGGTAGACAGAGCATGCGCGCCCAGGGTAAGGGGCGTCCCTAAGGGGAGAGCTGAGCCCGGGTGATGCGCCTCGGGCGAAGCGGGGGCTGCGGCTGAGCTGGGAACGGGAGTGGTGTTCCGGAGAGGCGAAGGATTTCGGGCCTGGGCAGGGTGGATGCAGGGGGAGCAGCCCAGGGGCGACTGAGCAGAAATCGGAGGGGAGCCCGCCTTAGAGGGGCAGCAGCTGGGTGGTGGGCTCCACGGGGACGCCCCCTCTCGTCTCCCTCCCTCCGCAGGCTCCCAGCCCTTCAAGAGGCTCTCCGGTGTGGGGGCGGGGAGACCCAGACTTTCCCCCCAAGGAGGACAGAGGGGTCGCCCGCACTCCCGGCGCCGGCACCGCACCACCTTCAGCCCGGGGCAGCTGGAGCAGCTGGAGGCGGCCTTCGCGAGGAACCAGTACCCGGACATCTGGGCCCGGGAGGGCCTGGCCCGGGACACTGGCCTCAGCGAGGCCAGAATCCAGGTGATCCCCCAGGCTCTGCCTCTCTCCGGGAGTCAATGCCGACTCAGTGCTTGGGGACTTCCGAAAGTATATATGGTCTTTGCAAGGAGTCAGCCCCAAGGAACAAGATAGTGTCAGCCTCAACAGGGTTTAGTCACAGCCACCTCGCCTTGAGTACCAACTCTCGTGGGCATTACCGTCCTAACAGAAACAGTCACCAGAACGCAGGCCTCACCCAGCAGTGAGAGTCACCCCGCCTGAGCTGGGAGTGTCGCTGGAGTTTAACCCTCTCTCATACCTTCAGAGTGACGTGAATTCTAACAAAAACGCAATCGTAACTCTTCACATCTCTGTGTAACCTTGCCCAGGCCCACAGCCTTGACACTCAGCAGGCCCAATGCTTCCTCAGTAGTAACCATCAACTTAGTTAACCCAGTAAAAATCCTATCCTAAATCCTTCCTTGTTTGTAACAAACTCACTCATAGTCATAATCTCTAAGCCTAACCCCAGGGGAGGTTTCTCATTCTCTGGGGAGGGAAGATGCCACGGTGTCACATTCATCTCTTCCTTTTTGGAAGGTGACATTGCTTACACACCCAAAGTGTAGAAACTGGGCAAATTTGAATGCAAATGGGAGGTGGGGGTGGGGTCTCCTCTGCCTGGAGCGTTGGACCAACCCCAGCCGCGTGGGAGAGGATCACTCCCCGTTCCTGTGCGTTGCTGCATATGACAGTGCCACCTCTTTGAGGAAGGGACTCTAACGTGGCAACTCTCCACCTCTTCAGGTCTGGTTCCAGAACCGCAGAGCTAAGCAGCGGAAGCAAGAGCGGTCGCTGCTCCAGCCACTGGCCCATCTGTCTCCTGCCGCCTTCTCCGGCTTCCTGCCCGAGTCCCCGGCTTGCTCCTACTCATACCCAATACCACCTGTGCCCATGACCTGCTTCCCTCGCCCCTACAACCAGGCGCTTCCCTCCCAGCCCCCTGCCGGCGGTTCCTGTGCTCTCCCACACCAGTCTGAGGACTGGTACCCCACCTTGCACCCAAGCCCTGCCAGTCATCTGCCCTGCCCTCCACCCCCACCCATGCTTCCCCTCAGCCTCGATCCACCAAAGGCCTGGAACTAAGGTCCAACCAGCGTTGATAAGGGGACCCCTAGCCTGTGGCTCCCTTCTAGGGGTAGAGTAGAAATATAGTGAGGGGCAGCTCAGAGGCTGGACACTTACCAACGGGGCATGGCAAAGGCTCATGAAGGCGACTGATTGAGAGAATTTGGGAAGGTGAACTACTGGAAGGGATGAGTAAAAAGCCTCAGTTGATGGCAGAAGTGTGGAATTGATGAAGACAAATGTTGCTACCGGTGAGCGGAGTTGAAGGAAGGAGATAGACCTTCGGGAACTTCATTCGTTGAAATCATAGTTGAAGATCGTCAACCCAAAAGCTGTCTCTAGCTGATTTCAATAAGGCCTTTGATTTAAAGTCTGCCTAGGTATCGTTTCCCTATCATCTGTCCCACCAACCTACTCAATTGTTAACTTCTGTTCGTTCTGTTCTAGAAACATGGCTGGGGTTTATCATCCTCCCTTCCATTCCAAAAGATGGTTTGCTTTTTCAAGCCCCATATTTTCTAACCCAGAGGCCGTGAGTCTTTCCCACTACCAGCTGGTCTTGCACATCTGATTACCAAGGATGAGCTCGGCCATGCCTTATTTCAAAACTAATAATTTTAAAAAGATCTGATTGGCCTGGTCTGTAGGAGTCTTCATCGTCTATCTTCCACATCTTTTAAGTCTGCTGCATGTTTTAACATATATGATTTCTGATAAAGTGAAAGCTCTGATTTCAAACTTTTCTAGGAGTAAACCATGAGCCATGAGGCTCATAAGAGGTCATTCCCTGGCTGTGAAGTGCCTTGGTCTCCCTACAGAAACATGGTGTAATGTCGTTGGGACACCATTATTTACTTATTTATATGTAGGTTCACCTCCTTTATTGGCAGGCCCATAAATGTATCCTCAGTAAATGAGCTTCTACAGATGGATACTCATTTTGTTTGCTGGTTTTAAAATTACATGTAAACAAATCCGGAATCAAAACCTATATATACATTGGCATTCCTATCTATCTCCTTGGGCCCAGACTGCTTTCCAGAAAGTATACACCAATTTGCATCCCACCAAAAGCCCTAGAGTGTTGCTTTCAGCACACCCTTGTTATCTTTTACCGTTTTTGACAACTTGTTAGCTGAGAGTCTTGTCTCCTTGTTTATTTCTTAATTTCCATTTAATCAATTGCTGGTGAGAGTCAAGAGTTTGACATCTATATTGTCCATATTTACTTTTTTTTTTTCACGTACATCGCTTATCTGAATTATTTGTATATTCGTATGTTGATACAGTCTCTTTTATTAGTGTTGGAGAGCTCTTTTGTATTATGGATATGAGTTCCTGGTCATATATTTTGCCAATACTTTCACAATTTGTTTGTTTTTAAACCTTTCTCAAGAAGGTTCCCTAAGAGAATTAAGCACTAATCCCTTAAGGCACCTAATATATATAGTGAATTAACTTCACTCTTAACTATTTAGAATGTTACTGGTTATGTAGAATTGGTAGAATTAAGAAATTAGTCAATTCATTTTCTGTGTTCTGTGAGTCAGTGAGGAAACCCAGGTAAGAAATTTCCATAGTTTTTACTGGCTTTCCTGATTTTTCTTCATTATTTGGATCAAAATGTTATATCTTGATTCATTTGAAGTTTATTTTAGTATGTGAAGTAAAATAGCCATGTAATTTTCTCCAGTCAGCTAGCCAGTGGATACAACACCATTTATTTAATAGTCCAACTTCCCCCACTGAACTGTAAAATCACATTTTTACATATATTATGTTCCCTTATATTTATGGGACAGTTGTGGGCTCCTAATTCTTTTCCATCAATATTTGTCTATTCCTATACCAGTAGCGCAGTATTTTTAAATAAAATTTTATTTAAATATATCATTCATACTGAATAAGTGTGTAGTAAAAGTTATGAACTTACAAAACAAACATACATATTATTATATAAAACTCCCATACATCACCTCACCACCAACACCCCACATCATTATGAAACATTTGTTACAAACTATGAAAAAGCATCATCAAAATATTAACTATAACCCATATCTTATATTTGGTGTATTTTTCCTGCAATCCACCCAATTACTAACACCCTGTATTAGTATTATAAATTTGTTATATAGTTCATGAGAGAATATTCTCATATTTAGTGATAGTATTTTAATTACCAAAAATTTAAGGATTATTGATAACTTTCAATGTCGAATTTTCTTAGCCCCAAACAAGTTGTGTCTTGCCATTTTTCTCTAGACTTCTCTTATGTACCCCATGAAAGTTTTTTTTAAAAACAAATCTTAATACAAGTTTTATAAATTACAAGTGTAATATATGCTCTTTGTAATGAGTCAAGTCAAAAGAAAAGAATATATGTCAACATAGATGAATCACAAAAAATTCAATATTGAGCAAAAGAAAAGTAAGTTCATAAAAATATTTTCCAAAATACTGTATATACCATATATATATAAATAGTTTTGAAACATGCAAAATGATTATATGTATACTTTGGCATATTATATTCTAGTATACATATGGAGTAAAATATAAAGACGGACCAAAGAATGATAAGCACAAACTGGAAGAGGTCACAGTGAGGGGCCATCAACTTTATTTGCCATCTTTTATACCCCAAACTGAACAGTTTGTTTTACTCATTAGTCTTAAAAGTCTGAAATATTTCATAATTGTGTAAGTTAATAGGCTCCCTCTCCTATCAATCCCATCATGAGAAAAACAATATTAATTGCATTTATCTGTCCATAATTTATTTAGGCTCATCGAAGACATTGCAAACATCTATACACTCATGATTTTTCTTTTTGAAAAATAAAAATGGTATATTTACCAATTCCTCAATATTGTCTTTTAAAATAAATACCCTATTATGGACATCTTTCTGAGATTTTATTGTTTTCATTGCTGCCTCCCAGCCCTTCCTTGTCCTAGAAGCGTCAGCATTGGGTTGGTGTTGTTTTGTTTTCCCACCACAAATGTCCCTGCAGTTGCAGCATCAAAGGATTATTTTCACACATACACACACACACACAGACTCTCATAGAAATATAAAATTAACATGTGTGAAAGATTTTTTTAACTCATTATTGAGAGAGCCAATAATGATGTTAAAGCTGATTCAAGGGACAATCCAAAGGACTGATACATTTTATTTTATCTTGTATTTTTTTGAAGATGCCTAGATCACAAAAAATGTTACATTAAAAAATATAAGAGGGAAACGGACTTTGGCCCAGTGGTTAGGGCGTCCGTCTACCACATGGGAGGTCCACGGTTCAGACCCCGGGCCTCCTTGACCCGTGTGGAGCTGGCCCACGCGCAGCGCTGATGCGCGCAAGGAGTGCCGTGCCACGCAGGGGTGTCCCCCGCGTGGGGGAGCCCCACGCGCAAGGAGTGCGCCCATGAGGAAAGCCGCCCAGCGCGAAAAGAAAGAGCAGCCTGCCCAGGAATGGCACCGCCCACACTTCCCGTGCCGCTGACGACAACAGAAGCGGACAAAGAAACAAGACGCAGCAAATGGACACCAAGAACAGACAACCAGGGGAGGGGGGGAATTAAATAAATAAATAAATCTTTAAAAAAAAAATATATATATATATATATATAAGAGGTTCCCACATACCTCACCCTCACCCCCCACTCCTCCCACATCAACAACCTCCTTCATGATTGAGGCACATCCATTGCATTTGGTGAATACATTTTGGAGCACTGCTGCCCCACATGGATTATAGTTCACACTGTAGTTTACACTCTCCCCCAGTCCATTCACTGGGTTATGGCAGGATATATAATGTCCAGCATCTGTCCCTGCAATATCATTTAGGGTAACTCCAAGTCCCGAAAATGCCCCCACATCACATCTCTTCTTCCCTCTCCCTGCCCTCAGCAACTACTGTGGCCACTTTCTCCACATCAATGCTACAATTTCTTCCATTACTAGTTCCAATAGTTCTATAGTAGACTATCAGTAAGTCCACTCTAGTCCATATTTTATTCCTCCATCCTGTGGACCCTGGGATGGTGATGTCCACTCCACCTCTATATCAAGAGGGGGCTTAGATCCCACATGATTGATGGATGTGATTCTGCTGCTTGGAGTTGTAGGCACTCTCAGTTCGCTGTTGTGGTGGCTGACCATCCTCACCTCCCTGTTAGCTGACCTGGGTAAGTCCGGCAAACTGGAGAGTTGGTGTTGCAACTCTGCTGGCTCAGGGCCCAGCTGGCACATGGGCAGCCCAGAGATTCAAGTCTCCTGGGTATACCCCATCCCCAGGGCTAACCACAGGTTTAGTAAAAGTGACAGAAGAGGCATGCGTAGAAAGGTCACATCTGAATCCAACTCCATCACACTCAGGAACACAGATTCCAAAGTGGGGCCCACTGACAAGGCCCTGAACTCCAGAGCCGTCTGCCATAACCGTAGAACCCGTATAGATGAGGAATAGTGAAATGAATGTGCAAATGGAGGCAAAATTTGATTCTTTCACAGTCGAAATTTCTCACAAAACTTATTTGCAATATAGACACAAGAATTGTTTTGCATTGCTATCAGATATCTACAATTTACAGACTTGTAAAATAGGGCAAGACAATGAAAGGCTCAGAGTCCCCCTTATTTGATCAGCATCCAATAACCTTGTAAAATTGGGCTCCAAACAATGCAGTTTTCTACTGAAGCAGATTTTTTTCCTCTAGTTTCCTCATGTACATACTGATGCTTTTATTTCTGTAGCTAGATGTTGCAGGGTAAGATTGCTTTTAAAGGTTATGTGCATTTAAATTGTAAGAGATACGGCCTGAATAGTTTACCAAAAAGTGTCCCTTATGATGGTGTCCTGTTGTGTTTTTGTTTGTTTTTTAAAAAGCCTAATAAAACAAAGGTAAAACACTACTGTAAAATGCTAATAACGGGGAAACTGTGCTGATGGGATATACAGAAACTTTGTGCTTTCTGCATGGTTTTTCTGTAAACCTACAAGGCGCTAATAAAATTTTTAAAAACCAACAAAACGATAACAAAAAAAAAACTTCCCCCTAATACTCTTTTAATGGTTCGATTTTTTAAAAATCTTAACAAATCTGGAACTTATTTTTTTTTAATATGGTTAGAATTAAGCGACTGACTTTTTTCTTCCAGAGCAACAGTCAAATAAGCCAGCACCACTTGTTATGACAATGTTTACCTTTACCCAAGCCCCATGTTTCTGGAAAACAGTGACGTTTAAGAAATCCACCTCCCTCCTTTTGTGTTCTGGAAACACAAATGAAAAGAATCAGCTTTCCCATAGGACTTAGATAAATAACACTCAGCAATACACCCCTTGTTTACCTAGACGAAGCGGGACACAGACCCTTCAAATGCCCATTCTTGGCCTCATAAATGGTAAGCTTAACTGCTTGTCCCCACTGGTCAATCGAATCCAAATGCTTGTTAACCAAATTTAAGCTTCTCCCCTGCCTTCAGACCCCAGGAGCTTTAGGAGGGCCTCACCTCCCGGAAAATAGGCTGCCTCGGGCATGAAATATTCTCAGATCTGCCATGTGGTCAGCCAATCTTTCATTCCACTTTTCTACAGCAGGTTCTTTCCTCTCTATAAAAGAAAACCCCTTTGCCTAACTCTTGAGATGCCTGCGGAGCTTACATCAGAGCGGCTCCCTAGTGCAATAGTCCTCTCCCTCTATTGCAGAATAGTCTCATTTCCAAGTCCGGACTTGTTTATTTATTTAGTTTTTGCAGTTGAACTATTTTCTCCCATTGACTCAAAATGCTTTCATCTTCAGATAGAAAATTAAATTCCCATCGGCTCCGAAATCGATTCTTGGTTTTCAGTTCGGTTCTCCAACAGCTTTTCAGGCTCACACTGGCGGTGGCACAGTCCCGGGGTCTCCCTGCGACCCCACACTCCTGGCCCTGAGCTCCAAGAGCGGAGGGCGGACCACCAAATTCAAATGGCACCCTTCGCTCCCACATTCTCTGGTCCGAGCGGGTCTGTTCACTCGCTCCCTGACCCCACCACCCACTGAGGGGGGAGGTGGGTGAAGAAGGCGAGGGTGGGGGGGCGCCCACGCTTGAGGCTCCTTTGTGCCATGCACCTGTAGGGGTCCCAGTGCCCTCCAGCCGATGGGACTGAACTTGTAGCATGAGCAAACAAACTGTACTTGTAAGCAAGCAAGCACCTTAGAACAGGCCTAGAGTTTCTCTAGAAAAAAAAGCACATAGTCCTCTCGAGTTCAATATTAACCAGACGTTTTGCTTCTCTTTCTTGGTAAAAGAAACGGACGACGTACCCTTGTAAAATTTCACTCATTCCCTATTCTTACCACTGTGGAACTCAGGCAGGAGTGTGGCCATTTGAGATTATTTATGAATCCCCAAAAAAAGAGATTATGTTTGTAAACTAATCTATTCCTCTGGGTATGATACTCTTCGGCTGCCTTAACTTAGCTGAACTGTCTTTGATTAGATTAGCTGTTAAGATTAGGGCTTTTGATTTGTAAGCTTTTACCCCAAATACCCCTCATAAAAGTCAACAGATTTCCACAGCCCTTTAGCAGATTAATACACACGAGGCACAATATGTATCTTAAATGTCGACCAGAGCAGCAAAAAATGAACTAGAAAAGCTCCCCAAACTCCTTCCCAAGAATGCGTCTATAATTAACTTTCTTTGCTTAAATCATATCTATGATTAATTCTTTGTTTCAAACCTGTATAAAAGCGGTTAAAAAAAAAACAAACAACTCTTGAAGGGGAGGCGGATTTGAGATTAATTCCGTGTCCTGTCCTCCGCCTGCCCCTCCCCGGCCTAGGTCCGTGCGTCGCTTCTGCCGCCCGAGCGAGAGGCGCGTGAGCCGCTCCGGGCTCCTCCAACCCGGCGGGGAGAGGCCGTGGGAGTCCCGAGCCCGCCTCCCTGCGCCCCCGCCGGTCGTTTGAGAAGCCCCCGAGGCCTGGCCCAGAGTACTAGAAACGTCCCATTCCCCTGCCCTCCCTTCTCAGGAAAGGAGATGCAAGTGCTCCTAAAGCTTAAAATTAGCAGGACGGACGTCTGCCGCATTTAGGATGAATAAAAGGAAAACAACTCCACCTCTCTCCGCGCCACCAGCCAAAGGGAAACGCAGGGAGAGTAAAGGCGACACGGGTCCTCCTTTCCACGATCCCCTCCAAGCTAAAGACCAGCAAGCTCGGTGGGCCCAGGCGGCGAGGCGCGGTCCCGGGTCCCGCGCGGCGGGGTGCGCGCTGAGCCCGCCGAATCCAGGGCGCGCGGCGCGGGCACGGCGGGCGCGCGGGCACGGCGGGGGCGCGGGCACGGCGGGGGCGCGGGCGCGCGGGCACGGCGGGGGCGCGGGCACGGCGGGCGCGCGGGCACGTCGGGCGCGCGGGCACGGGCACGGCGGGCGCGCGGGCACGGCGGGGGCGCGGGCACGGCGGGCGCGCGGGCACGGCGGGGGCGCGGGTGGTGGCCCCGCACGCCCAGCTCCGGTGCCGCGCCGAGGCCGCGGCTGTCGCGGCGCGAGGAGGAAGAGGCTTTTAAAACCTTCATCTGCCTGAAACCCCGAGTGCGGGAAACTCCGTCGAGGGTCTGGCTGGAACCCGCGGGGGTCTTTCCCGGCCGAGGGGAACTCCGGGCCGGGATCGCTGCAGCTCTACGAACCTAGCCTTCCTCGGGCCCCAGAAGCTTCTCCGCCGGGGCCTGGCTCATCTCCAGCCCTGGGCTGTCTGCTGCACCCAAGCCGGTCCTGGACGCCCTGCGGGAAGCCAGGGAAGCCGGCTGCGGAGAGCGGCGTTCCCCGTGCGCATCGCGCTTCGACGTATGGCATCTTTTTTTTTTTTTTTTTTAATTTTTAATTTAATTTTTTACGTATGGAATCCTTTTTTTTAAAAAAATTTTACATATGGAATTTTTTAAAAATTTATTTATTGAAGTAAGTAGGGAACCAATGTTAGATGGAGGTCAGTTGCCATGGGTTTTCCAGTGATAATTTCACAGGGAGAAAATTGATGTTTCCCAAAAGGTGGGCGTCAAATGGCCATCCGAGCCAGTGGAAGAACTTTAGGACAAGGTAGCTCGGTTTCCTCAGCTAATTTAGACAGCTTACGTTTTAATAGGCCATTTGTTCTCCCCACCTTTTCAGAGGATTGAGGGTGATGGGGGCAAGGATAATACCAACCTGCTTGTGGGATCTGGAGTAGAGCCTGTCCAGTTAGGGGAGTGCCTCAGTCACTGCAAATAGTTGAAGTCATCCCCCCAGTGGGAATACGTTCCTCTTCTTTTCCCTTTTTAGGAATTCCCTGGTATCCAAACCAGGATCTCATACGTGGGAAGCTGGTGCTCAACCACTTGAGACACATCCACTCCCTTTTTTTTTTTTTTAAACAACTGTTAGAACATCTGCCTTATGACAAGGAAAAGACCTTGTCCATCCTGAGAACAGTGAGTAGGACATAGTTACAGTGAGTGCTGGGCTGGGGAGGCCTGGTGAGGCACAGCTGCATGAAACCTACTTGCAAGTGCTCCAAGTGGCCAGAGGGTGGCAGTGTATAACCTCTAGCAACAGAGATGGCTTTTCCCTGCGTGTGCCACGATGCATTTGTTGTAAACGTGGTTAGCAGCCTGTGGCAGTTTGAGATTATTTTATGAATCCCCAAAAAGAGAAAGAGTGTTTTTAAACTATTTCATTCCTGTGGGTGGGATCCCCTTTGATTGCATTAAACCTGGTTGGGGGCCTTTGATTAGGTGACTTGCTAAGATTGATTTTGGGCTCTGGGTTGGACTCCCTCTGTGGGGCATGATTTGTGTCGAGCTGCTGGTTTTTATCCTGCCACGTGAGAGAGGGCTAGGGGATCACTTAAGGATGAAGTCCCCAAGAGGCTGGGCCCAATGAGCCGCAAAAACTGACAGAGGCAGCCCGGAAGGAGACAAGGGCCATTGAGGCAGGTTAGTATAGGACACAAGGGACGGCGGCTGGTCGGAATAAGGCCACGACAGCTGGGGCCCTGCTGGTCAGAATATGGCCACTACACCCTGGGGGGAACCCTCTGAGCGGAGGCAGCTGCTGAGAACAAAGCTGTAACTGTTAGAGCTAAAAAGCCCAACAAGACGCTAGTCATAAGGACCCATTTGAAACTCCCGGGCTCAAAAAACCCTGCGTGACTCCAAACAAAGTCCTCCCTGGTGGTTCCCTGAAAGCTGACAGGTGAAGCCTGAAAGACAACCAATCAGGACAACAAATAGCCTAGATGCCCCCCCCCCTTACGAGGAAAAGCCTTTAAAAGGCTTGCCCTGGGGCCTCTCACCACCCTCTCACCCTGTAACACACCCACGCCCCTCTTTTGGGTGTGTACTATCTCTTTCCTTGTTTCCTAATAAACTCGTTACTGGCCTTATTAAACTGGCACATCTCTGAATTCTTTCCCACGATGAAGCCCAGAACCCAGAATACTCTTCTAACACTGTGCCCGGTTGCCCTCAGCTGAGCTCAAACCTCCGCAGAGATCGCCCACCCTCTTGCTTCAACACTTAGCAGCTGACTTTGGTGAGAAAGCACCTCTTATATTGCCTAGATATGGACTTCTCACAGCTTTGGAACTACAAGCTTTTACCCCCAAATAAATCCCCTTTATAAAAGCCAACCCATCTCCGGTACTTTGCATCAGCAGCTGTTTGGTAAACTAAAACAGCCTTATGAAAGTTTCCCCACTGCTGAGATCCACTCAGCGATAGGTTGGCTCGAAGGGAAGGCAACACAGAACTTTATGAAATAAAAGAACAGAGAGAAAGACACAGGAGATAAAGGTGGGGCCAGGGGACTCACAGATTCTGGAACCAAGAGCCTCGACCCTAGGTTCCACATCATATTTATAGGAAACTACTGAGCAGCTGTTTGCTATCAGAACAGCAACATCATCTACAATAGTAGGGAACAACTGCCACATCTACAATAAGGAACAGGTCATAGAAAGTTCGAATACAATTTAAACTCTTTTTCCCACACCCCCACCAATATTTATTTAGCACTTGAGCCATTTTATTGGCACTATGGTGAGAGAAGGAGTATAAAGTGTTAAGGACTGCTTTCTCTCAAGACTCAAGAAGTACCATGTGAACATCCTTACTTTCCCAAAAGGTCTGTTGGAATTAAAAAAGCATCCTTGGAGCATCTCCCCTACTGCAGCACGCCCGCAGTCTATGGCTCAGATTGTGTACTGTTTTACTTGTCTCTTAATAAACTCTCTGCTCTTTTGCCTACTCTATGGTGTGTCCTTAAATTCTTCTTATGCCACATAGGCCAAGAATGTAGAGGCGCAGAACCCAGAACCTTCCACTAACATATTTGGTGAGCTGATTTGGGAGATGAAGAGGCAAGTAACGCCCCCTGAGCCCCACCGAGGTGCATTTGGAACTCCTTCCAGGGTCAAGCGGAAGGGTCAACCACAAGGTCTCACCATGGGCCCTCTGACCCCTGCGAGTTGACAGGTGGGGCAACTGATCAGAACATAAACAGCTAGCCGCTCCCCAACATTAGGAAGGGGTAGGAGAAAGGTCTTAAAAGGCCTAACCTGGGGCCCCAGGCACAGGCAGCCCACACAATCTATCTCTCAGGTTGTGTACAATTTTTCTTTTCTTGTTTCTTAATAAACTCTTCACTCCCTTGCCTGCCCTAAAAAAAGAAAGAAAAAAAAAAGCATCCTTAATCTAGCCAGGCTTGTTCTTTGGCCATGGGGACTTTTTCTTGGTTTTTTGTTTGTTTGAAGGAGGTACTGGCATTTGAACCCAGTACCTCACACATGGGAAGCAGGCACTCAACCACTGAGCTCTATCTGCTCCCCAAAGAGAGCTGTTTTTTCATTTGTTTTTGTTTGTTTTTAGAAAGTTGCAGGTATCAAACCCAGGACCTCATACACGGGAAGCAGGCACTCAACCATTTGAGCTATATCTGCTCTCCTCCTTGGCTTGTTTTACCCTCAGGTGCTCTTGGCACAGCTGAATATAATTAGGGATTGACTTGTCTAAGAGAAAATTGAGCAAGTGCACCTGAAGGGGGCTCGTTGCAGCTGCCTTTGTATGAAAATCTGCAAGAGCATTTCCTTGGTATTCTGGTTGCTCTTCTGGTATGAGCCTTTCTTTTCAGCTTAAAACACCAGACATTTATTCTCTCGCAGTTCTGAAGAGTGTTATGTCTGAAATCAATTTCTCTGGGCTAAAATCAAGGTGTTGGCAGGCTGCATTCCCCTTTGGAGCGTAAGGGGAGAATTCATTCCTTGCCAGTTCAGCTTCTTGTGGCTGCTGGCATTCCTTAGCTTGTGACCACATCACTCCTGTGGTGGCGACTGAGACTGCTGGCGGCACCTGTATGCAAACTGTTGTCGGATTTCCTCTAGGTTCTTGGCTAAGCTCCAAGAAATGAATTCTGAGAGCAAGCCGGGTTAGTTAGGCCAGTAATTTATTACGGAATGGTGAGAAGAGAAATGGGAGAAAATAGCGGATCATGGGTCTCAGGTAGAAAGGAAGGGGCTGAAGAGTGATAAAGAGGGCCGGTTTACAGACGACAATTCCCCATTACAAATTAAAATCCCCAGGTTTACTTGCGTTTTGATCCAGTGGGGGGGGGGGGCAGCGAAGAAGGCCAGAACAGGGGGTAGAAAGCAAGAATAGGCGCTAGCTTGATTTCCCCTTGCATTTTAAACTATTAATTATTCTGCCTCTTTGCTAATAACAGGGGAGGTGTCCCAGCTCTTGGCTGTTTTGATTGGCTATCCCACCAGTCAATCCCCTGGGAGGGCCCAATGATAAGGTGCCTGGAGAATATCCAGGGCTTCTCCTTGATTCAAGAGGAAATCTTGTTCTGAATGGGATTTCTGGCAAATTCTCCAGCAGCCCTCTTGGGGGTTCCACTGGCCACGTGGGCGTTCCTGCCAGGTTCCAGATCCGTCTCTTGATCCCCTATTTCATTAGCCTGCCTCCCTGTTGTACAGACCCCGGCCCTGTGATCTGTGTTCTCTGCTCAACCCTGACAGCCTTCACGGGGCCTCGCCCCACCCCTTTCCCTGGGAAGAGCCACCTTCAAGAAGCTGTCCCCCACCGCCCCAAGAAGGCGCCGTCTCTCTAAATCCGCCCCAGGCCCTCCTCTTCCCAAGACTGGGGTTTTTTTTTTTGTTTTTTTTTTTACTTTATTAAAATACTGAGTTTATTTCACACATATATTTGTCTCCCCACCATTTCCATTTGTCTGACCGCTGCTACTGCTATGTCCTATCATAATATTCCATACATACTTAAAACCAAGCAAAGGGTGGAGTTCCATCTTTAAAAACTAAACAGGCATTTTGGACAACACATTCCTGGCAAAGGAACCTGGACAGCATCTATCAGACACGGTAAGGGAAGGTCTCACCCTGCATTATGAAAGACTGGGTTTTGGGGCGGAGGCTTCCCTTTGGGGGCTGGGAGGGTTTAATCTGTCCACCTTTCTCCAGGAAGCAGACCAAGCTGCGCCCACCTCCCCTCCCCCGGGGACCGGGCCCGGGCAGGAGCTGGAGAAAGGCTTTCTGTGCTGGGCGGCTTCCACCTGCCTGTGTTTCTCCAAGAAGCTGTTCAGGCCTGAGCTCACTCGCGTCTCCTGCTAGAGCCGCTGGCTGTCTTCGGATCTGGGCGGCCCAGTGTGACTCTGAGCTGCGGTCCCTAGAAACGGTGCAGACTCCGCCCACCTGCCGCCCCGCGGCTGGGGAGGCTTTTCCGCGCCGGGTGCTGCCCCAAGTGCCTCGTCAGGGCTCAGCGCGGTCGGCGCCCCGCCGAGGCGCTGGAGCTGGATCGCCGCGTTTCCAGTGACCTCCGCTCCTGCGAGGGCGCAGCTGCAGGGCAGGCGGCGGCTTCTTTCTGACCTCGGCAGGTTGCAAGGTCGTCCCTGCTCAGAACTGGAGTCTAGCGAGCAGAATCTGCCAGTCAGTAACTGCAGGCCGTATCTGGCTTGGCCCACTCCCCTGCTTTTGGAAGACAGACCTTGCAATTCCTGCCAGGGAGGGGCTCCCCGAAGGGGCGCCCCCTGCTCGGGGACGCTGGGCTGCAGGTTATCAGCCCTCCTTCCGCCCTTCCCTGGATGGTGGCACAGGTGTGCCGGCCCTTCCCCGGATGGTGGTACAGGTGTGCCGGCCTCTAGAGCCCCCACAGAGCGGTGAGGGAGCTCCTGGCTCATCACTGCCTGTCCCATCAGCTTTGGGGATGCAGGTTTTATTCAACCATCAAGTGACATCAATATTCTCAGTAGTTAAAAAATAAATAAAAAGACAAAGAATTTTTTTAAAAATGTTCTCAGTAGTCTTAAACAGAACCTCCTGTTAGAGTGCACAGACACAACTGCTACAAGTTATGTCAGAAGATGGAACCTTAGAGGCCTTTCCTATTTGTAACTATAGGGCAGGGTTTGTTCTTTTTTTAATTTTTAAAAGATTTACTTTTTATTTCTCCCACCCCCTCATTGTTTGCATGTGCTGTGTCTGTTTGTTGTGTGTTGATCTTCTTTTTAGGGTGCACCAGGAACCAAACCTGGGACCTCCCAGTTGGGAGGAAGCCACCTCTGCTCCCTGCTTTGTTGTGTCTCTCCTTATGTTTTCCTCCATTTGTCTCTTGTGTCAGCTCATCGTGCCTGCCCATTGAGTTAGCTCTGTCTTGCTCCTCTTCTTTAGGAGACAAGGGGAACTGAACCAGGGAAATCTCATGTGGTAGGCAGGAGCTCAATCTCATGAGGCATCCACTTCCCAGGGCAGGGGTTCTTAACATTTTTTTGTTCCACAGACCCCTTTGCCTATCAAGTGAAAAACACAGACCCCTTCTTAAATCCACACTATACTATGTGTTATTTAATAACTATGTCATACCCACACCAACACATCCCCACAAGAATGTTTTTTGAATTTCAGTTCAAGTTCATCGATACCTTGTTAAGAACCCCTGCTGTAGTGATGATTTTTAAAATCAGTTAAAAATACCAGAATCTGATCATCCCAGCTTGAATGGCTTATACCTGTGGCCACCGCACCTCCACAGACATTTGAGGAAACTCCAGGGTCTCAAGGTCGCCGCTCTGCCGGCTCTTGCCACTGCCACAAAGTAGCCACAGGTCCACCTGCCCAGCTCCGCGGGATGAACCAGCCAGTGGGTGCGACGCGGGGACATGGGGGCAGCACGGAGCCCGGTAGGAGGCCGTGGCCAGGACACAAGCCTAATTTTAATAAGAGTGATGATTGAGGAAGTAAGATGACAGTCTACCTTTTATATAAGGGATCCAGCTGAGTTAAAGATACTCCCTGTTTCCCTACCACCACCCGGCCCCTGGTAAGCTACATTTTATTTTACTACTTATTTTATTTACTACTTATTTCATATCAGCAAAATCCAGCAATGCTTGTCCTTCTGCTCCTGCCTTTTGTTGCTCAACAAGATGTCTTCAAGGTCCATACTTGTCCCATGTATCAGAACTTCATTCCTTTTCAGGGCCGAATAATATTCCATTGTGTGCTTATGCCACAGTTTATCCATTCGTGGGTTGATGGACACTTATGTTGCTTCCATCTTTTTACAATTGTGAGTAGTGCTGCTGTGAACATAGGTGTGCAAATATCTATTTGAGTCCTTGCTTGCAGTTCTTTTAGGCATATACCTAGGTAGAATTGCTGGGTCGTATGGTAATGCTATACTTAAATTTCTGAGGAGAGAATTAGCTAATTCTTCAACTCCTGAGAGGTTGGCTGCAAAGCCAACTACATAATGAAATATGGTATCCTTGTTGTAGCAGTTACAGAAATAGCTCAATGTATCTAACAGTGGAGTGGGAAGAATTTTCCTGAATCGGTATAGGCACAAGCTTGGGTCCAGACCCTTAATTTCTGGCCACTGAGGAAGCTCACGTGATTGGGACCGTGAATGACACAATTTTCCTGGGGTGGTTGAACTACTTCTTTAATGGATCCTGTGCGAGGGGGTGCTTTAATTCTGGGAACGTTTAAAATACTAATATGATTGTGTTAAGTTCAGAGATGTGTGGGTATTTGGCATTATATTTAGTATATATAAATGTTTTACAATGTTTACAAGAACTTGGCATATTAGCATGTTTAAGCCAAGTAGCCTGGTGATTCAACTTAAAACATGTAAAAGAGGAATTGAGTTAGACTTAAGATTTTTAAAAAATGGAATGCTATAAAGTAATTTGGCTAAATTTGCAAACAGTATTGGAGTGTTTAAGACTAGTAAAGATTTATTAAATTTAAATTGGTAATTTGAATTAGGTTTATAAGATGCTTTAAGTAACTGTGAAAGTGTTACTTAGTAGACTAGCAATTAAAGTGCTTAAAAAGGAAATTAAATATACTGTATTATTCTCTTAAGTGTCCTGTAAACATTTTAAGGGAATTAAGGATGTAAATGAGACTGATTCTTCAAAGAGTTTAGCTTTTTTCCATTCGAATTGCTCAAACATTACTCAAAGCTGTCCTTCAAATAAATTATGAATACATTATATATATAAAATAATTCATAAATCTCAATTTATTATTATTAGTTAACATTCATCAAAGGTCTCAAGGAATGATAATCTTATCTGTGCTTAAAAAGACCCAAAAGGTCATAATGACATTTTAGAAAGATCAAGCTATACCTTTTGACAGACATGTATAGTTCCCACAAGTGAGTGTGTTGTCTCTAGCCTTTCTCAACGACTACTGGAAACCAGATTGCAATTAGGAAACATACCAACCACAGCATGCTCATTTGAACCCTGTGTCCTTCTGGCCAATGTGCTTCAACTTTCCTTCCTTCTTTCCTGCGTGCTACCACTGAGTAGCAAAAATGATTCAGAAACTCACTCCTCGGGGTTGTAACATTGGATGAGACATCACTTGGGCCATTACGTGGTGAACCAATGCCTTTCTTCCAGTGGGCTGGGCTCCCTGGAAGGTGGGTTGACTGCCCGTGGGACTGGGAAAGCACTCACAGGTATGGAGAGAAAGGGCTTGCCAGCCACCCTGTCGGGAAGGACTTTGATGGGAATCAGAAATACTTCTGTTTATTCAAGAAGCTTTAGAGGGGAAAGAGGCCTGTGAAGGACCAGCATGGGGTCCTGTGGTCTGAGCCCATCTGCCAGGCGGCCTTCCAGGATGACCTCGGCCAAGTGAGGGAAGACAATGACTGTCAACAGTCATGATGGTTCTAATGGGGACACCACACCCCCCAGCCGTGCCCTTGGACGAGGGCACCTGAGAATCGTTTCCTTCCTTTTAAGAAGAAATCCTCATGTGAACCTCAAAACCCAGAAAGATAGCTCCTGTGTACATTATGCCCTGAAGAAAAGATTTCTTTTTTGATACCTACTCATTTTCCTCTTAACTGTTAAAAGTCTTTTTTAAGATGTATTTTTTTTATCCCCCTCCCCTCATTGTTTGAGGTCACTATCTGCTCGTCTTCTCTTTAGGAGGCACCTAGGAGGCACCGGGAACCGAACCTGGGACCTCCCATGTGGGAGAGAGGTGCTCAATCACCTGAGCCACCTCTGCTCCCTGGTTTGTTGTGTCTCTCATTGTCTTTCCTCTTTGTGTCTCTTTTGTTGCATCATCTGTTGCGTCAGCTCACTGTGCCTGCCTGCTGCGCCAGCTTGCCTTCTCCAGGAGGCACCCAGAACCAAACCTGGGACCTCCCCTGTGGTAGGCAGTAGCCCAATTGCTTGAGCCACATCCCCTTCCCATGTTAAGAGTCTTAACGCCTGTTCTGCTGATTGGGTATTTCTTCACGGTACCAAAGATGAAGCAGAATGAGACCCTTGTATGAAGGCTGCTGGATGCTGGCTTTGAAACTAATGCTACGGACAGTCAGGCTACACTTGACGCCTGCAAAATGGAAAACAAGACTCTCATCCCTCTGCTCCGTGAAGCCCTGCAGACCCCTCGACAATGAGTAAGCATGGCGAGAGTTCACTGAATTATACGACGATAAACATTTCCCTAGATTGAACTCATGCCTAAGGAAAGTACCAGAATCCTTGAGGCTTCACAGATGGAGAAGCAGACAAAATTAAAGGACTAGGATTCCATTTCCAGCTGGGACTTTGGACTCTGGGTCACTCACCTTAGATGCCACCATTTCAAGGGGATAATGGTGACTGCCTTGGGTAAAGTTTTTGGAGATAGAGGGTTTTTCTCTGAGTTCCGCCTGGCTATAATTTCTTTAGTGGAGTCTCCACTTTGGCCTAAGAATAGGATGTTTCTAATTCAGCCTCTCCCAAAGTAAAGGATCAGAGTTATCTGGAACAGTGTTCTCATCCCACTTGCTTCACTCTTACAGGGTGCCTGCCCTGTCTGCGTCAGCCCCTGGGAAACAAACTTCCTTTAGAGCACATTTCAGGATTGAGGGCAAGAATCAGAATACGTACATTTTTAAAAAGACTTACTTTTATTTATTTACGTTCCCCACCCATGTCGTTTGCGCTTGCTCTCTGCTCTCTGTGTCTTTTCATTGTGTCCTGACGGCTGCCTTGGCCACCCTGGGATCTGCAATGTCAATTTAAAATGGGCTTCTCTGGTTCTTTTCTCGAAATAGCTGCTCCTCTGATCAAAACCAGACTGAAAGAGATACTCTTCCGGGAAGCTGATGAAGCAGCCCTCTAGACGTGCTCACGTGCTGCATTTCTATCTGCCAGTTAGACCCTGGCTGTGCAAACCCCAGCGTCATACGGGGAGGAACAGGATGCAGAAATGCCAGTGACATACTGCCCTCAGTCTCTAGAAGTGAGGGCCAAGGGGAAGTACCAGAAGACAGCACAGTCTCTCCTGGAATGGAGCACTGATCTGTTCCTCAGGGCAAAACGGACCACCAGGTTTTTCACGGTAAGTTTTAAATTTTCCACCAGAGAAAGCCCCATGACTTCCACTTCTACATTTGTTGTGACATGATGATATCACTCAGTGCATTACTCATTGTGCCACTTATAAAATATTCAGAATTTGTTGTAAAGAAAAACCTAGACTCCTCTGTGAGCCCCATTTCCTCCTTTCTGATGAGGATTAACATCTTTCTTAAACTTCCTTCTCAGGCTGTAATGCCCCACCTGCCTGCACACCAGAATCACCTGGACACCTTGTAAAGTCTTCTCCAGGTGGTACTGAGGTGCAAGCAGGGGGTGAGATCCATTGCTCTCCACCTCCGGAGTTCACAGGTCCAGGTTTTACCTGCAGCTGCGGCAACAATTCAATGTTCTTGCTGGCATTTCTCCTGTTAAATGGTTCTGTCTTGGCTGCACCTGGAATCACCTGAGTTCCGAGTCCCTTCCCCATAGATTCTGAGTGAATTGGTCTGGCTTCTTTGTTTTCTCTGTAAACAACAAAACCTTCTCCAGTGATTCTGCATTGCAAAAGTAGAGAACTGATGTTCTGTCTCATTTCAATATTCCTATTTTCCTATTTAATTACTTGTGAAGTGTATGTGTCCATTAGCAACTGTCTCGAATATCTTTTCCAAGTTCATCTACTTATTGAGCAGCTGTTTATGCTTGCCACCTCCAGCGGTCCACAAGACAGACCTGTCCCCTACCACGTGGAACAAGACAACTTCAGACATTAACCAGATGATCCTAGAGAGAATGAGAGCTCATAAGGAAGCACAGGGTGTTGGGGAGAAACCTGGCAATTTTAAAACTGAACCCATAAACACAAGATAGGCTTAATCATTGAGTGGTTACAGGAGACATCAATAATTAATTGATCCTCCCTGGCACTCTCAAACCCAGATCTGGGACCACAGTGGAAGAAGTCACAAGGCTGGAATGTGGGCTGCTTCTCAGGCCAGGGGACGCAGGAGAAGGAGATGCTGAGGACTGGCTTGGAAGCACTGCCTGTGGGCACCAGCCTCTGGATGAGGAGGAGAGGCTGAGCGGGGAGAGAGAAGTATGACCAACTCTTCTGTGTGTCCCTTGGCCCTTGGCAGTTAACTGGGTTCCAGCCTTCTCCTAAAAGGTTGCATGCATTTCCTGTGAATTCCCTTAGGATGGACGCCAATGGAGAAATGATGGCTGAATCAGTGAATGGGCAAAGAAAGGCTGGGCAAAGCAGAGGGAATCACACACAGCACAACAAAAACGACAAACGATGTTTAAAATAAGTTTGTTCTTTTTTTAAAAAAAGGACTGATAGAGTGATTTCTATGGGTCAGTAAGATATGTATTTGGGGACAGGAGCTAAGGGGCGGTGGGAGTGCTGAGTGGGGGGGAGGGGCAAACGGGATCCGGGTTGGATCAGACAGGGTTGACTCTTGACCCAAAATTAAATGACGCGAGCAAATGGAAAGGATGGGAGAAGAGAAGGGGCCGGGAGCGAGGGCGGGCCGGGGGGGACCCTTGGCCCAGCGCAGCTGCCCCCTGAGCCCTGGGGCAGACGCCGGCGGAACCCGGGTCCTAGGTATCCCCGCCATCTGTGCCGCAGACCCCTGCGGTCTCCGAGCTCGGGGGCGCCCCCGCCCGGCCGCGCCGGACTCTCGCTCCTCGCCACGGTGGGCTCAGAGCGCTGGAGCGACCCCAGGACCCAGCCCGCACCCACACCTGGCGCGTCCCAGCGGTGGGCTCGGAGCGCAGGAGGGACCCCAGGACCCAGCCTGCATCCACGCCTGGCGGGTCCCAGCGGTGGGCTCGGAGCGCAGGAGGGACCCCAGGACCCAGCCTGCATCCACGCCTGGCGGGTCCCAGCGGTGGGCTCGGAGCGCAGGAGGGACCCCAGGACCCAGCCTGCATCCACGCCTGGCGGGTCCCAGCGGTGGGCTCGGAGCGCAGGAGGGACCCCAAGACCCAGCCTGCACCCACGCCTGGCAGGTCCCAGCGGTGGGCTCGGAGCGCAGGAGGGACCCCAGGACCCAGCCTGCATCCACGCCTGGCGGGTCCCAGCGGTGGGCTAGGAGCGCAGGAGGGACCCCAGGACCCAGCCTGCACCCACGCCTGGCGCGTCCCCGCCGCAGGTCTCCCGGGCCCTGTGACAGACCCTCGCAACCTCCTGATAAAGGAGCTTCGTCCGGGCCCTGGAGTGGCAGCGCTGAAACCCGGGAGCTAGGGGCTCCTGAAGCACGGTCCTAGGGGCTCCCCTAGACTTAGCGGCCGAGATGAGGTGTCCGTCCCCTGGGGTGGTGACCCTGGCTCGCCTCGGGCTCTTGGGCAGGCGGATGCCTAGAAGCGCCCTTCGAGGGGAGCGGATTCCCCCGGGGCAGGAATTTACCGAGGTGACATCTGAGCTGGAGGCGAGAAGGACCCCCTGTAAACCCGAGGCCCCTCCTTCGTGCACTGATGGCCTGGACTGAGGGTAAAACTTGCCTGGAACCCGGCTGTCCGGATTCCGAGAACGCAGCTGTGTTTTCTGGAGAGGGTGGATCCCCGGGACATTGGCAGTGGACAGCGTCACCTCGTGGTCAATGGTGGTGGCTTCGATGATGATGGGGAAACCGCAGTGGCTGGTGGAACGCAGCAAACGCTTGAGCAGCTCAAGGAGAGACCCACAGGGGTACGAACAGCTTATGAGCAAATTAGAGCAATGGGATACTGTTTCTCCTTCCGGAATGCGAAGTGCTAGAAAAATCGACAAGATCCCGTGTTGCGCAGGAGTGCAAGGAAGCTGGTCCGGTCCTAAACTGCCTGGTGGGGAGGGGAAATGGGACATGCTCTTTGGGAACCTTTGGAAACTGAGTCAAGACGCATTCACTTTGATCTGGCTCTCCCACTTTTGGGAATTTATCTTTAAGATTCTGACCAGTAGAAAAAAGTCCATTAAGTCGAAAGATGGCCGGGAACTGTTGGTCATCCTAACAAAAATAAGAAGGGGCGCTCCGCCACGGCGCCGCAGACACCGCGCAGGGCTCTGTAAAGGCCGAGTCGGCGGCGTGGATCTTGGTCCAGGCAGCTGGGAACGAGGCGAGGCCTGGGAGCCGGCGGCTGCCTAAGGCGCCCCAGGGACCCCCTGGGGGCGCGCCCGCTCGGCAGCTCCAGGGTCACTGTATGACAGATATCATTATCTTGCTAAAATCTTTGCCTAAATTGGATAAAAGGTAGATTTAGTGAGACAAATGAAAAGTTGTTTAACATATTACACTTCAGAGCCCTATATGCTATTATGTTTGGTCTTTATTCCTTAGCACTTGTTCCAGATTCTGGGATATCTTAAAAAATATCCATTAGTGATTTTAGTATAAATCGTTCTCGATGTTGTTATTGTAATTTTTAACTGTGGAGTTAGAATAATACAAAGAATACCTTTATAGTAAATCTCTTATTTCCTTTGACATGTGGGAAAGTGGCACTCAGTCACTTGAGCCATCTCCACTCCCTCCTTTGTTGTCTCTCTCATTGTGTTTCCTCTTTGTGTCTGCTTGTTGCATCAGCTCGCCACGCCAGACTGTTGCTGTCTTGCTGGTATTCTCCAGGGGGTACCAGACCAAACTCTGGACCTCCCATGGGGCAGGAGCTCAGTTGCTTGAGCCACATCTGCTTCCCATGGTGGTTAATTTTTAATCTTTTTATCATGGAAAATTTCAAACATATGCAGAACCAGTATAGTATACTAATATACCATAAAATAATGAACTCCCATGTACTATCAACCTGATTCAATACTTATCTAACCTTGTTTCATTTATAGTGCCACCTACTTGCTCTTACAGGGCATTATTTTAAATAAAATCCCAGAATTATAAGATTTTCTCTATAAACATTTTAGTTACTGCTTCTAAAAGGACTCCTTTAAAAATAAACGATTACCACAACTAGAAAACCAACAATCATTCCTCAGTATCATCAAATACGTAGTTTGTAACGTTTTTCCTAATTGTCTTATATTTTGTATAGTTTGTTTGATTCAAGCAAGAGGGAAGGGCTCGTTTTAAGTTTTTATTTTTTTTATTTTTATTTTTTAAAGATTTATTTTATTTCTCTCCCCTTCCCCCCACTGTCTGCTCTCTGTGTCCATTAGCTGTGTGTTCTTCTGCATCTGCTTTATCAGGCAGCACTGGGAATCTGTGACTCTTTTTTTGTTGCGTCATCTTGCTGCATCAGCTCTCCGTGTGTGTGGCACCATTCCTGGGCAGGCTGCACTTTTTTCATGCAGGGTGCATACCTTGCGCGTGGGGCACCCCTACAGGGCACAGCACTCCTTGCACGCGGCAGCACTGCGCGTGGAGGGTTCATTTTTTAATTGCAGTTACCTCCTTTTTTTCTTCCTCTTCTTTTCCTGTTTTTTAACCAATGTTAAAAAAATATAGACACATGACATGTGTTTGAGACAAAGATAAAATTAATCATAATTAATTTCATAAAAATGAGTTACTCCCACTTAACTACACATTTGGGATTTGCCTACATTCTGGCTGCTAGAGATCCAACTCATTTTGTATACAGAATTCAGCAACATGCCAGCGTTTAGATGTACCACACTTTATCACCATTTTGTATACAGAATTCAGCGACATGCCAGCGTTTAGATGTACCACACTTTATCACCATTTTGTATACAGAATTCAGCGACATGCCAGCGTTTAGATGTACCACACTTTATCACCATTTTGTATACAGAATTCAGCGACATGCCAGCGTTTAGATGTACCACACTTTATCACCATTTTGTATACAGAATTCAGCGACATGCCAGCGTTTAGATGTACCACACTTTATCACCATTTTGTATACAGAATTCAGCGACATGCCAGCGTTTAGATGTACCACACTTTATCACCATTTTGTATACAGAATTCAGCGACATGCCAGCGTTTAGATGTACCACACCTTATCACCATTTTGTATACAGAATTCAGCGACATGCCAGCGTTTAGATGTACCACTTTATCACCATTTTCATATTGGTGAGCACTGGAAGAAGCATTGCAATCGCATTCCTCTACATGATCTTTCCTTAGTGGTGATTTCATTTCTGTGGAAGAGATTCCGAGGAGTGAGTACAATAGGGTCAACAGGTAGGCACTTTGTCATGTTACTGGATGTAGTCGAAATGATTTCCAAAGAGGCTGTAACCCTTTTCCCTGCATCATCACTTTTAAAAGTGTCTGTCAACCTTATGGGCAATGTCTTATTATTACTTTAATTCATTATCTCCTTGAATAACAGGGAAGATGAATGTCTTGCCCTGGATTTTACTGGACATTTGGATGGACTCTTCTATGAATTACCTGCTCATATACTTTGCCAGTATTTGTAATGGGTTTTGGATTCTTTTTTTTAAAGTTGGAAGTACTCTGTGTCCATTACAGATACTTGGAGTTCATGTGTCTGATAAAGGGCTGATCCATTTTTCTGTTTATTTTAGTTGACTTTTTCCATTCTAAAGGTATCTAATTATTATCCAGTTAATTATATCACATTTCTTTGGTTGGTGGTTTCTGATAAGGAACGAGCAGTTCCTATCAAATCAACCCTCTCATAAAAAACAACTAAAAACTCTGGACAAAATATAAAAAGAAACTACCTAAAGGTAGATGGAGGAAAGTCAACATTTGGAGAGTGGGAACTGCACTGGACAAGATTCCCATTTTCTATGGCTTTTAGCTTGAGGGAAGGCCTGAATCTGCACCGTGCGTGGTGGCTAAAATGGGGATAGAAAAGTGACAGTGTTACTGGCTTGAAGAACCAGAAGATAGGATTTTTGTCAACCACAGCAGCTGAATGCAGAGAAGAGAATCCCAGATTTTGTGCACAAATTCTGCCCAAACATCTGGTTGATCCCTAAACTACACCTGCAAAGGGGCAGATTCCAAGCAGCCCAACTAAGACTAAAAGAACTGAACTGTTATTTTAACTGCTCCCCACAAGGGAGACCGTTTGCAGTTTCAGTTCAGTCAAACTAAGTACCTGCTAAAAACAAAAATCAATAATCTTCAGAGAAACATCACATAATCCAGAGTCTTTACAAATACCCTACACAATGTACAGGATACAATCCAAAATTATTTGACATACAAAGAAACAGGATAATGTGACTCATACTCTATGTAATTACAATCAACAGAAACTAACCTCCAAAGTGGTCCAGATGTTAGAATTAGTAAAGAAGAAAAAAAAAAACAATCCCCCCAAATCTAATGTTTTTGTATGTGTGGTTTGATTTTTTTTGTTTTTTTCTCTTAATTTTTTTAACTTTATTTTGTGCATTTAATAATTGAAAATATAAACATTTTAAAAACTAAAAAGTGGGTGGTGAACTTTGCCCAGTGGTTAGGGCGTCTGTCTACCACATGGGAGTCCCCGCTTCAAACCCCAGGCCTCCTTGACCCAAGTGTAGCTGGCCCATGCTCAGTGCTGATGAGCGCAAGGAGTGCCGTGCCACGCAGGGGTTCCCCCACGTAGGGGAGCCCCACATGCAAGGAGTGCACCCCATAAGGAGAGCCACCCAGTGTGAAAGAAAGTGCAGCCTGCCCAGGAATGGTGCCACACACACGGAGAGCTGACACAACAAGATGATGCAACAAAAAGAAACACAGATTCCCGTGCTGCTGACAACAACAGAAGCGGACAAAGAAGACGCAGCAAATAGACACAGAGAACAGACAACCGGGGTGGGAGTGGGGGGGGGGGAGGAGGGGAGAGAAATAAATAAATAAATAAATCTTTAAAAAATAAAAATATAAACTAAAAAGAAAACACAGTTGAATAAAACACATTTCTCAAATGTACTGGATACATATAAACATTTTTTGAATCATACAATATGTTACACAACATATCTGGTTCATAGTAATGCAATCATAAAGTATTTGTCCTTTTGTTTCTGGCTTTCTTTACTCAACATACTGTCCTCCAGGTTCATCCATGTTGTCATATGCTTTCCGACTCCATTTCTTCTTACAGCTGCATAATATTCCATCATGTAAATACACCACAGTTTATCCATTCATCTGTTAATGGACACCTGAATTGTTTCCAACTTTTGGCAATCATGAACAATGTCGCTATGAACATCAGTGTGCAGATGTCTGTTCATGTCCCTACTCTCAGTTCTTCTGGTATATATCCAGTAGTGGTATTGCAGGGTCATGTGGCAACTCAATATTCAACTTCTTTAGGAACTGCCAAACAGTCCTCCACAGTGACTTTACCATCCTGCATTCCCACAACAGTGAATAAATGTTCTTATCTCTCCACATCCAACACTCGTAGTTCTCTCTCTCTTTAATAGTGACCATTCTGGATAAATAAAATGTGGTATATACATACAATGGAATACTACTCAACTCTAAGAAAGAATACAGTACAAACACATGGGATAACATGGATGAATCTTGTGGACCTTATGTTGAGTGAAGCAAGCCAGACATTGAAGGACAAATACTACATGACCTTTCTGATATGAAATAAGTAAACCAACCTGTCTCAGAGAGCTAGAGACTGGATGATAGGCTTAAAGGAAGTTGGGGGGGGAGAGGAAGATTGTGAGCTGACACCTATATGCGTGAAATCTATGATAAGCTGGAGGTAAGTATTTGTACAGGGAAGGAATAAGATGGGGGCATAGGGATACTATTGGGTGGGGCTTTGCAGGTTTGAGGGGGCTAGGGTTGGAAGGATGGGTCAGATAGCCCAAGGAATTGGGGGGAGGGCTGGGGGAAACATTTGAGCATGGGAGATTGTCAGGTATGTGGTTGAAACTATAATGTTGAGAAAACTCTTTAGAAAATATAAAAAGGAAGGATTACCTGTTTAAGATGCTTAAGGGGGGGGCATCTGACACAGGGCAGGTTTCTACCGCGTGTGTGAGTGCCCATTTTGTCAGTGTGTTGTATCATTGGGTGGAGACCTATACAATGAGAGTGAAGGTGTACCCACATCCTGGGGAGGCCTGATGTTCTCAAACAGAGGGAATTGTGTCTCTTGAGAGAATTGGTGGCTCCCAATGGGTTAGGGCAGTCTTATGTCAAGCCCTCAGTATTGTTGCAAGTATCTGTGAATCTGGTTCTTCCAGTAATGAAGATTGATTGTCATTGTGGACCCTGAGGGAGGAGGAGAGATGGAATCAGGGTAAAAGGGGGGCAATGGAAGTGTTCCACAAGATCATGCAATGATGGCTACAGGACATGCTAAATTACACCAAAAGTGTATAAAAGTCTATAGGCTAAAATGTAAACCATAATGTAAACCATAATGTAACTAAAAATTTAGAAAATTGTACAGTCTAAAATATAAACCATAATATAAACCAAAACAGAACCATGTTTGAAAGCTATGTTTCATTATCTGTACATCAGCTGCAGCAAATATAACATGAACATGTAAAAAGATCATTGCTGGGGAAGGGGGAAAAGGGTTTGATGTTGGATATATGGGAATCCCTATATTATATATGTGAATTACTGTGATCTAAAACTTTGGTGAAGACAAAATTAAAAATTAGGAGAAAAAAAAAAGGATGTAGACACTGAGAAAGAAATGAAAGAAATCCCCTTGTCACTGTACATACAGGGCAACACCTACAGTAGTGATGAAAGGCAAAATGTCAAAAACAAATATAATATTTTTCATTTTTTAATTCCCCAATTTATTTTTACTTTATTTTAGTTTTTCTAATTTAGTACATATTGTATTTCTAATCTTTAAACCCATCATTATATTTCATTTTCCTATTAATTGAATTTGGCAATATATTAGGTTTGATTCTTAAAGAAGTTTTGGACCACAGAGAGGTTCAGCTATGGCAGGGAAGGAACACCAGTGTGGGATGTTATTGATGGGGGGCACATGGTTGGGTGGGAATTCTGCAGGGCATGTATATAGGGTACATAAAAATATTTGGATATATGTTGGGTATTTTCATAGTAGTTACAGTTACAAATAACAACTAAGGGAGTGCTGAGTTCCTAGCCAGGGGAGCTCTATCACATTTCCCAATGGAACAGCCAACAATCCCCCAATTGTGATGGCAAAGACTTAACAAAGAAGGATGGTCCAACAATGAGCCCTTGATACTGATGACTATGCTTATAAGCCTGTGTGTCTGAAATATGAACTAGGCCTAGAGCTACAGGGTGCCCAAGAGTTACCTCCTGAGAGCCTCCATGTTGCTCAAATGTGGCCACTCTCTAAGCCAAACTCAACATGTAAATGCATTACCTTCCCCCAATATGAGACATGACTTCCAGGGATGAGCCTCCCTGGCACCAAGGGATTACTACCATAACCAGCTGGTGATGTAACTAGAAAAATACCTTGAATAAAAGGGTCAACTCAGACCAGCAGAATACCTCAACCTACATGTAGGATCATGTGTTAAGAACTGCTTTTTGACCTTGAATAAAGAGGGGAAAGGCAAAGACAAATGAGTTTATATGGCTAAGAGTCTTCAAAAAAGAGTGAGGAGGTCATTAGAGGGGTCACACTTATGCACACCTCAGCAGGACCCCAGAGACAGCCAACATAGATACAACCCCAGGTATAGGTTCTCCTGAGCGCTATGGAGACCCACAGGTTCTATGGTCATGGCAGATGGCTCTGGAATTCAGGGCCATGTCAGTTGGCCCTACTTTGGAATTTGTGTTCCTGAGTGTAATGGCGTTGTACTCACATGTGAGCTTTCTACACATGCCTCTTCTGTCACTTTTACCAAACCTGTGGTTGGCACTAGGGTGGGTGTATACTCAGGAGACTTGAATCTCTGGGCTGTCCATGTGTCAGCTGGGCCCTGAGCCTCAGCAGAATTGCAACTCCTGCTCTCTGGTTCGTTGGACTTACTCAGCTAACAGGTCAGCTAACAGGGAGGTTAAGATGGTCAACCACCACACCAGGGAAATAAGAGTGCCTACAACTGCAAACAGGAGAATTGTATCCATCATCCAGGTGGAATCTAAGACCCCTCTCGATATAGAGGTAGAGTGGACATCACCATCCCAGGATCCACAGGATGGAGGAATAAAATATGGATTAGAGTGGACTTACTGATATTCTACTATGGAACTATTGTGACTAGTAATGAGAGAAATTGTAGCATTAATGTACAGAAAGTGGCCACAGTGGTTGCTGAAGGCAGGGAGAGGGAAAAAGAGATGTGATGTGCAGGCATTTTTGGGACTTGGAGTTGTCCTAAATGATATTGCAGAGACAGATGCTGGACATTATATATACTGCCATAACCCACTGAATGTACTGGGGAAGAGTGTGAACTACAATGTGGACTGTTATCCATGTGGTACAGCAGAGCTCCAGGGTGTGTTCACCAAGCACAATGAATGTGCCACGATGATAGGGGGGTTGTTGATGTGGGAGGGGTGGGGTGAGGGGGGTGGGGGGCATGTGGGAACCTCTTATACTTTTTGAATGTAATATTTTTTAAAAAATAAAAAGATCATAGAACCAAAAAGAAATAAAAACAATAAGAGTATCTACTACAAAAAAAAAGTGGCCATTCTGATAGGTATGAAATGAAATCTCATTGTAGTTTTGATTTGCATTTCCCTAATCATTAGTGATGTTGAGCATTTCTTCATGTGTTTTTTTTTATTTTGGGGTGTGTTTTTTTTTGCCTTTTGTATTTCTTCTTTAAACAAATGTCTATTCAAGTCTTTTGCCCATTTTTTAATTGGGTTTTTTGTCTTTTTATTGTTGAGTTCTAACATCTCTTTATATATCCTGGTTATTAGACCTTGTTAAACCCTTAAACCATTATCAGATATGTGATTTCCAAATATTTTCTCCTTTTGAGTTGGCTGCCTTTTTACCCTTATGAAAAAGTCTTGTGAGGTGCAATATTGTTTAATTTTGAGAAGGCCCCATTCATCTATTTTTTCTTTTGTTGCACATGCTTTGGATGTAAAATCCAAGACCACCACCTACTACAAGCTCTTGAAGATGTCTCCCTACAGTTTCTTCTAGTAGTTTTATGGTCCTGGCTTTTATATTTAGGTCTTTGATCAATTTTGAGTTGATTCTTGTATAGGGAGTGAGATAGAGGCCCTCTTTCATTCTTTTGGTTATAGATAGTCAGTTTTCCCAGCACCATCTGTTGAAGAGACTGTTTTGTCCCATTAACATTAACTTGGTAGGTTTGTCAAAAACGAGTTGACTGTATAGGTGAGAGTTTATTTTGGGGTTCTCAATTCTATTCCAGATTGATACGTCTATCTTTATGCCAGGACTGTTCTGTTTTGACTATTGTTACTTTGTAATATGTTTTAAGGTCAGGCAGTGAAATCCCTCTCACATCCTCTTGTTTATTAGAATGCTTTTGGCTATTTGGGTACACTTTGCCTTCCAAATAAATTTGGTAATTGCCTTTTTTAATTCTGTAAAGTAAGATGTTGGGATTTTGATTGGTATTTCATTGAATCTATAAATCAGTTTGGGTAAGATTGACATCTTCACAATACTTATTTTTCTAATCCATAAACACAGAATGTCTTTCCATTTGTTTAGGTCTTTTGAAATTTCTTTTAGCATTGTTTTGTAGTTTTCTGCATATAGGTCCTGTACTTCTTTCTAAACCCAATTTTAACATAGTTTTTCTATTATTACTCTTCTCAAGGATGTAAAGGAAATATTCTCATAAGGAAAGAAAATAGAAAGTCTAAGCATAGAAAGAGAAACTACAATAAAGTTCTAAGTGAAAACTTAGAACCCAAAAATACAATATCTGAAATTTAAAGGTTACTTACTGGAGTTATGAGAAGAATATTTCAGATGACATAAAAATCAGGAAACTTGAAGGTAGATCAATAGCAATTACTCACACTGAGAGAAAACAAAATTAAGAAAAGAGCCTAACCGAGGGATCACTACCAAATACCAGCTGAAAATGCAACTAGAAAATGACCTTGAATTAAAGGTTCAATGCGGATCAGCAGAATATCCCTGTCTACATATAATAACATGACTTTAAAATGCTGTTTGACCTAATGTAAGGGGGAAATGGAAAGGAGAAATGAGTTTATATGACTACGAGTCTCTAAAAAAGAGTCTGGAGGTTGTCTGAAGGATTGCCCTTATGCACAACTGAGCAGAGTCTAAGAGACAGATAAAGTAGATACAACCCCAGGTATTGGTTCTTTTGAGGGATAAAGAGACCCACGGGTTCTATGGTCATGGCAGATGGGGTTCACTGCCACGTCAGTTGGCCCTTCTTTGGAGCTGGTGTTTCTGCGTGATGGAACTGGACTCAGATGGGATCTCTTTTCACAAGACTTTCATGCTACTTTACTGGAATTGTAGTTGGTGTTGGGGTTTAAGATATATTTAGGGGATTTGAATCTCTGGACTGACAATATGATAGCCAGGCCCTGAGCCTCAACAGACTTCAGCTCCTACACTCTGATTTATTGGACTTACCCCACTCAGCTAACATGGAGTTGAAGAAGGTCAACCACTACACCATGGAGCCTAGAGTGCCTACAACTGAAAGCAGGAGGAGTGCATCCAGTATCCATGTGGAATCTAAGCCCCCACTTGACATAGATGTGCAAGGGACACAACCAATCCAATGTCCACAGAGAAAATGTGGAATGGGTGTGGGAAGGGTGGCCATGGTGGCTGCTGGGTGCGGGGAATGGGAGGAAGAGATGAGATGGGGAGGCATTTTCGGGACTTGGAGTTGTCCTGGGTGGTGCTTCACGGACAACTATGGGACACTGTAGATCCCCCCAGGGCACACCGGATGGAACGTGGGAGAGTGTGGGCTATGATGTGGACCATTGACTATGGGGTGCAGCGATGCCCAGAGATGTACTTACCAGGTACCAGGCAATGGATGTGTCATGATTATGGGAGAGAGTGTTGCTGTGGGGGGAGTGCGGGGTGGGGGCGGTGGGGTTGAATGGGACCTCATATTTTTTTAATGTAATATTTTTTTAAAAAATGAATTAAAAAAAATATACATATAATGGTAATCACTCAAAAAAAAAAAAAAGAGCCTAAAGAACTTTGAAAACAAAATCAAATGGTCAAACACACTTGAAAATGAAAACCCAGATTCAAAAGAGATGGAAAATAGAGCTAAAAAAAATTCAAAGTCATAATGGATGAATTTTTTCATAATTTGGTGAAAGACATATTTTTAGATTCAAGAAACTCAGTGCAACTCAAGCGGAATATATTTTCTTAAAAGCCACACTTAAGCACATAATAATCAAAATGCTTAAAACCAAAGATGAAATCTTGAAAGTGGCCAGAACAAAATGACACACTGCATATAGGAGAACAATTATGCAAATGACCATTGTCTCCTCATCAGAAACTATGGAGATCAGGTTTAAATACTTTTAAAGTGCTGAGAGAAAGATAATCCTTCTGTTAACCAATAATTCTATATCCATGGAAAATATTCTCCAAGAATGAAGGTAAAATAAAAACAATTTAAAAAAAGAAAGGAAAAATACGAATTCCTTGCCAGAAGGCTGATGCAAAAGAAATGATAAATGCTGTAAGGCTGAAGGAAAATGATATCAGATGTAAACTCAGATATTCAATAAGAAACAAAAAGCACTTAACAAAGTATAAAAGATGAATTTTCCCTCTTAATATTTTAAAATTACATATAAATGTTCAACAGGAAAAATTTAACCTTGTTTTCTGAGGTTTCTAATGAATGTAGATGTAATACATTTTACAACTTTAGTATAAAGGATGGAGAAAGACACAACTGGATCAATATGATTTTACATGAAGTGCTACAATAAATCATGAAAAGTTTATGACATATATTTTTATCCCTAAAGTAACTACTAAAAAATGCAAAGAAGTATTTCTAAACATTCAATAAAAGATTAAAATGGAATTCTAAAGAACTAAAGTTTAGCTAATCCAAATGAAGGTAGGAAAGGAGGAAAAAAGGAAAGAAAATAGAGGGGACAAGCCAAAAACAAAGAGTGAAATGGTAACTCCAAATGCAATCATGCCAATCATTACGTTGGACATTAAAGAGCAGAGATTGTCAGAATGGATGGAGAAGCAAGACCCAAATATGAGCTGTGTACAAGAGGTCTAAAAACAGGCTGTGATTTTACAGATGAGCTGCGTCTTAGATATTTTAAGAATAGAAGACATTCGTGCTGTGCTTGGTACATGATTCTGCCTCGCAGGGAGGGAATGAGCCAGGCTGTCTTCCTTCCTGGCTTGCTTTAAGTACTATGATTCAACAGGGTATTTCTTGCTGTGCGATGCAGTCAAGAAAAGTTGGAGAGTCACTGCCGTGGGTTTCCAGAACCTCACAATAGTATTGGAATGGGCCGGTGTGCTCCAGCACGAAGGTGTCTTTATCGTGCAGAACATCCCCTTAAAAACTGGGGTTTAACTATTTATCTATACAGCTATATATAGTCACCAAAGGAAGATTTCCTATTTTTCTTTAAATGAACTTCTTAAAATTTCCATGTGAATGAACTTGAAGCAAAATAAAAATATATATAGTGGGTGTGCTGCAATGACGGAAGAGATTGTTGGTATGGGAGGAGTGGGGTGAAGGAGGTGGGGGATATATGGGAACCTCATATGTTTTGAATGTAACATTTAAAAGAAAATATGGATTAGAGTGGACTTACTGATATTCTATTCATGAACTATTGTGATTAGTAATCGAAGAAAATGTGGCATTGGTGTGGAGAAAGTGGCTACGGTGGCTGCTGGGGGTAGGGAGTAGGAGGAAGAGATGAGATGTGGAGGCGTTTTTGGGACTTGGAGCTGTCCTGGGTGGTGCTTCAGGGACAGTTACCAGACATTGTATGTCCTCCCATGGTCCACTGGATGGAACGTGGGAGAGTGTGGACTATGATGTGGACCATTGACCATGAGGTGCAGCGGTGCTCAGAGATGTATTCACCAAATGCAATGAATGTCTCATGATGATGGAGGAGAATGTTGCTATGGGGGGGAGAAGTGGGGTGAGGGGGGGTGAGGTGTATATGGGGGCCACATATTTTTTGAATGTAACATTTTAAAAAATGAATAAAGACAAAAAAAAAAAAGAGGAAGAGGAAGCCTGAACCCTTGCAGATATAGGCAGCTGTCTTGCGTCAAAACAAGGCAACAGACTTTGGTGAGGGAAGTAACTTATACTTTATGGCCTGGTAACAGTAAGCTTCTACCCCAAATAAGTACCCTTTAAAAATTCAACAAATTTCTGGTATTTTGCATTAGCACCCCTTTGGCTGACTAATACAGTACACTATACTCCAAGTGGACTGCATGTGTTTATCAATTTATAAAGGCAGAAATCTGGGGACTATGTGTGGAAATGATATTAAAGGTATGGGATAATATGGAAAGAATATAAAGTTGGATCATGCTGAATTTATTGATATGATTCCACTAAGCAGAGATTCTGGATTCCGTGTTATAGTTTATGAGGATAGAAAGGGCTCTACCAGTTTATTTGGGTGGTTGGCTAAAAATTGGACAAAAAGGTGGCTGACATTACCTGAAGTCGAAAGGTCATAAATGACACAGTATAATGTAGATGAGGGAATGCAATGGCTTTAGAGAGACTGGAATGTTAGAGTGGATTTATCATGTAGGACCTGCTCACTCACTGTAGGAACACCTGGAGGACACACCTTTCAGCAAGACTGTGAGGAATAAATTCCTGAGATTAACCGCACACTTTCTGAAGAGCTTTGTTGTTGTAGGGGAGGAAGAGGGAAGAATAGGTGCAATATGGGGGCATTTTCAGGACATTGGAATTGTCCTGCATTACATTGCAGTAATGGATACAGGCCATCATAAATATTGTCATAACATAAAAATGTGTAGGGCAGAGTGTAAGCTATAGTCCATGGTTAGTAGCGATGTTTCAATATGTGTTCATTAATTGTAACAAATGTGCCACACTAAAAAAAAGAAAAGAAAAAAAGAAAGAAGAAGAAAAAAAAGAAAACAAAAAAAATAATAAAAAAGTAAAAAGTAAAAACAAAGCAAGTTACTGGTGGTAGGGTGAGATGTTATATATGTTTGTTTGATGTTATATGTTTGTTTTGTAAGTTCACAACTATTATACATTTATTGTTTATGTATGTTTATGAATGATATATTTCAATATAAAAAAATAAAAATATACTTAAGTGCTCTCTTCTTTTGTAAATTTCAAAATGTTAAATTGCTAATTGTGCTCTTAATATACTCTGCACAATGCAACTTAAACTTTAGCTATTTAACTCCATTTTCCTGCTATAGTCAAGTACACCTGCCATATCTGTCCCTCTTTGAAACCTAAAATAAAGGATGAAAAACAAATATTTTTAAAAAATTTTTAATTTAAAAAAACCAGATAGGCTGAAAGTAATAGATAGGAAAAAATACATCCTGCAAACACTAATCATATGAAAGTTCAAGTGACTGTATTAATATCAGATATAGCAAACTTTAAGAAAAAATATTGCTGGGAATAACGAGGGATATTTCCTAATGATAAAAATGTCAATTCATCTGGAAGACAGATTTTTAAAAATTGTATGCACAGAAAAAGAGACTTTTCAGATACATGAAGCAAAATTTGAGAGAAGAGAAATAGAAAATCCCAAAATAAAAAGTAGAAATGTCAACACCTCTCACTCACCTGGACAGACCATGAAACACATCCCAATAAATGTATTAGGAATGAAAATTTTCAGACACCATTTTCTGACCATAATGAAATTAAGTGAATGAAAATATAACTTTAAAAAAACCAAATATTTAGAAATAAGCAGTATACTTCTAAATAATCCATAGGTCAAAGGAGCAATCATAAGAAATATTAGAAATTATGTCTAACTCAATGACAATGAAAATACAATGCATCAAATTATGTGGGATGCAGCTAAAGCAGGTGATTCCTTGAAAAGATTTACTTTTCCCTTAATCTATATATATATATATTTTTTGTCCTGGAGTAAAAAAAATGTCCACAAACTTTAGGTCTCTTACAGGTTTTGCTTTTTAATTGTCTGTATTCCCACTAAAATTTAATCTCCATATGGAAAAGAGCACTATCTGTCTTGCTTATTGCTGTATTCCCAATGCCTGACATATATGAGTGTTTATATAAGTGGTTTATGCCAGGCATTGGGGATATATATATATATATATATATATATATATATAAAATAAACTTTTGGAGAAGTTTAAGAATTAAGAAAGATTACACTAAAATATAGGTAATTCCCATATTACAGCCCCTACCCACATACATGGTTTCCCCTATTATTAACATCTTATATTAATGTGGTACATTTGTTACAATTGATGTACCAATACTTACACATTGCTACTAACCAAAGATTATAGCTTACGTTATGGTTTACATTTTGTGCTGTATAGTTTTATAGGCTTTGGCAAATGTATAACATCATGTGTCTGTCATTGGAGTATCATACAGAACAATTTCACTGCCCTAAATATGCCATGTGTTCCACCTATTCATTCCTCCCTCTCGCTTCTTTATATCAATGTTACAAGGCGTTCTGTTACTAATCACTAATTCCACTTTGAACCATGGTTACACTCCTCACTTATGTTTGCTCATTCCTCAGTCTTGAGGGATTTGGGATGATGTCCATTCTGACAGTATCAGCTGAGAAGGGACTTAGATATTATGGGGCAGATGGAAGGAACTGATTTGCTTGCAGTTGTAGATACTCCTTGTTTTGTGGATGGGACTTGGTCATGATTATCTTGTTGGGGGTCAAGAGCAAGTCCAAAGAACTGGAGAGTAAAAGTGGGCAGCCACTCTCCTGGGATTCAGGGCTCAACCAGCATATGAACAGTCTGAAGATTTAAGTCTCTGAGAGATATATTTAATGGGTATATTAAAAATTATAGGACAGAATATTATTCAGCTGTAAGAAGGAACGAAGTACTGACACATGCAACAACATGGATTAACCTCTAGGACTTTATGTTGAGTGAAATAAGCCAAACAAAAAAGGACAAATAATACATGATCTTACTGATACACACTAATGCTAGTGAGTAGACTCATGGAGTAAGAGTCAGGAAGATAGGTTACCAAGAGATAGAAGGGGAGCAGAGATTGGTGAACCAATGCTTAATCTGTGCAGAATTTATAATGAGGTCGGTTGTAATGGTTTGGAAATGGATGGAAGTGATGGTGGCGCAGTGGTATGAGTGTAATTAGCTGCGCAGAAGAGTGAGTGTGACTGATTGAAATGAGAAGTTTTGGGCCATCCATGATGTTGGTAAGAAAGCTAGAGGATAAAACAGGTGACTGAACAACACAGTTAACTCTGGGGTGGCTGAGGAGTGTGGTTAAGAATACAAATATAAGAATGTTCTTTCAGGATCTATAACAAAGGTACGTCACTAGGACAGGGTGCTGATACTGGGGTGATATATGGGGGGAAAGCACCTAAAACATACTTCTATGGCATATGAGTATATTCACATTGTCATAGATACGTTTTCTTGAAAGACAGAGGCCCACATGGTGCCTAACAAAATATTAAACTTCTAAAAAAATAAAATAATAAAATAAGTCCTGCTCCTTTCCCAAATGAAATGGCAAAAATCTCTGGACTATGTAAGTCATGCCTAATGAAAGGAAATAGGGGGAGCAGGTGTAGCTCAGTGGTTGAGTGCCTGCTTCCCATGTTACAGGGTCCTGGGTTCAATCCCCAGTGCCTCCTTAAAAAAGATTAAAAAAAAAGAAAATAGGCCTATCTGCCAAATCCTTGATCTTTTTTAAAAATATATTTTATTGTCTTTTTTTTAAAGATAGATAGATCGCACAAAATGTTACATTAAAAAATATGAGTTTCCCAAAAAACCCACCCTTACTCCTCCCATATCAACAACCTCTTTCATCAGTGTGGCATATTTATTGCATTTGATGAATATATTTTGGAGCACTGCTACACTGCATGGATTATAGTTTACATTATAATTACACTCTCTCCCAGTCCATTCAATGGGTTATGGCAGGATGTATAATATCCTGCATCTGTCCCTGCAATATCATTCAGGACAGCTCCAAGTCCCAAGAATGCCCCCAGATCACACCTCTTCTTCCCTCTTCCTGCCCTCAGCAACTCCCATGGCCACTGTTTCCACATCAATGATACAATTTCTTCCATTCAAGTCCTTCATCTTAATGCTTGTACTTATGAACCTTATTCTTATAAAAATGAAACAGTCTACTTATAATTAATGCCTAAGAGTACCTCCTGAAAACCTCCTTGTTACTCAAATGCAGCCTCTCCCTAAGCCAAACTCAACAAACGAACTCACTACCTATCTCCTAATTTGTGACATGACTCCTGGGTATGAGCCTCCCTGGCACCAAGGGATTATTACCAAGCACTAACCAGTGATGCATTTGGAAAAAGACCTTGATCAAAAGGGGGAAACATTAAGTAAATTTTTTATGGCTAAGAAATTTCAAAGTGAGTTGGAAGGTTACTTAAGAAGTTAAGCTGGGAAGTGGACGTGGCTCAACTGATAGTATCGGCTACCATATGGAGGGTCCAGGGTTCAATACCCAGGGCCTCCTGACCTGTGTAGTAAGCTGGCCTACATGCAGTATTGCCATGTGCAATGGGTGCCATGCCATGCAAGGGTGCCCCCCATGTAGGGGTGCCCCACACAGAAGGAGTATGCCCCACAAAGAGAGCTGCCCCACATGAGAAAAAGTACAACCTGCCCAGGAGTGGTGCTGCACACACACAGCTGATGCAGCAGGATGACACAACAAAAAAGAGATGCAGTTTCCTGGTGCCGCCTGACAATGCAAGCAGATGCAGAGGAACACCCAGCAAATGGACACAGAGAGCAGACTACGGGGAGGTGGGGGGGGGGGCCAGGAAGGGGAGAGAAATAAATAAAATAAATCTTAAAAAAAAAAAAGCAGTTATGCTTATGAGGTCTCAGGCAGATTTCATAAAGTGCTACAGTAAGTAAATCCTCAAACAAAAGTGCCCGCAAGCGTTCTAGGGACATCCAAACACCAGAGGCAAGCAGCCACACAGCCTCATGAAATCACCGTCCCCTCAGCATGCCCAGTTTGGGAATATATGATAATCTATTTCTTCAATATAACATACTTATACTCATTTATAATTCTCTTACCCATGAATTTGTTATTCCTATGTTTATGAGTTTACCATAACTTGATTTCCTTAAATTATATTATTCTTCTCCTTATTAAAGATGTTTCCTTTGCCAGAAATGATTAGGATCTCTAAGTGTCTGCTCATGGCTTCTCCCTGGCTTTAGGACACACTTGGGTTGGGTTGGTTTCCCAGGCCTGGACACGGTGGCCAGCTCCAGCTGCTGAGGTGCCGTCAGAGGCAGCAGCAGTCCCAGGCGCTGTGGTCTCAACACAGTAAAGCAGCCACTCGGGCCAGCCCCTGCTGAAGAATCTCCCCTACTCCCTGGGCTGTTACAAAGGCCTGACTTCTGCAAGACTCAGGTCAGAGAAGGCCCTGTCAGCTTGTTCAGGACCTCCAGTTTCCTGGAGCCCAGCAAGTCCTCTGTGGTGGGCTGAACACCACTCCCCACCACCCCACCCCACCCGCCCCAGACACATGTATATCCCAGAACCTGTGAATATGTTGCCTTTACTAGTAAAAAGGGTTTTGCAGATAGGATTAAGTTAAGAATCTTGAGATGGGGGGATAATCCTGGATTATTGAGGTAAGCCTTATGTCATCACAATGGTCATTATGTGAAGGACACCAGAGAAGTCCGAGTCAGAAGAGAAGGTGACAGGGTGATGGAAGCAGAGATTGGAGTGATGGTCTTCAAAGATGAAGTGGGGGAGTGGATGTGGCTCAAGCAGTTCAGCACCCGCCTCCCACATAGGAGGTCCTGGGTTCGGTTTCCAGTGCCTCCTAAAAAAACTACAAAACAAGCAACAAGCAAAATAAATGAGAAAACCAACTAAGGGAAGCTGATGCGGTTCAGTGGTTGAGCACCGGCTCCTCACATGAGGTCCCAGTTTCAATTCTCAGTCCCTGATACCTCAAAAAATAAAAATAAAAAGATGGAGGAAGGGGACACAAGCTCAAGAATGCAGGCAGCCACCAGAAGCTGAAAAAGGCAAGTGTTCTAGTCTGCTAAAGTTGCTAGAAGCAATAACAGAAATGGGTTGGCTTTTACAATGCAGATTTATTAGCTTGCATGCTTACAGACCTGACGCTATGAAAACACCCAAATTGGGCATCATCAGGCAGTGCTTTCGACCCAAAGACCAGCTACCAGCAATTCCAGATGCCTCTGTCACATGGCAAGGCACATGGCGGTGTCTGCTGGTCTCTCCCTTCTCTTCCAGGTTTCATTGCTTTGGCTCCTGCATCTGTGGCTCTTTTTCTGAATTTCATTCTCTTTATAAAGGACTCCAGCAAGAAGATTAAGACCCACCCTGGGCCATGGCTTAACTGAAGTAACCTAATAAAAAGGTCCTACTTCCAATAGGTTTACACCCACTGGAATGGATTAACTTTAAGAACGTACTTTCCTGGGGTTCATAAATCTTCAAACCTTCACAGCTCCTCTGAGCTTCCAGAAGGAAACAGTCCTGCCAACACCTTGAGTTTAGCCCAGGGAAACTGTCTGGACTTCTGACCTCCAGGGCCATGAGAAAATAAATCTGTGTGTTGTAAGCCACTTTATATGTGGCAATTAGTTACAGCAGAAATAGGAGATAAGACATACGCCCAGGGGCATCAGGCAGGCTGCTCTGTCTTTCCATCTTCTCTGGATCCAGGCTCTCTGTTCCAGGTAGCCAGGGAGACACTGCCCAACTCTCCCCACCCAGACCCACAGAGCTGCAGACCTCACCCAAGCTCTCCACCTTGCCAGTGGAGCTCCTTTTGGATTGGAGGTGGTTGCCCAACCAGAAATGCTTTCAGGCTGCTATGAAACTAGGATTCCCTGAAGAGACTGCCAGGCTGAAGATGAGTAAGTCTTCCCCTTCATAAACCTTAGAAACTTCTTGGAAGTTTCCTCCTTTACAGCTGGAGGGAACCTCTGTTCCATGGCACAAGACAGATTGACAGGACTGGAAATATCTGGTCTTCCAGAGAGGAGAGATGGTGAACCGGAAGGCCAGGGATGAGCAGGGGAGTCTCCATGAGGGCGCTGAGGAATGAAGGACCCAGGCAGGGGGCTGTGCCTTTCCACCCCCGGGGTGAGTGGTCTTTCCCCAGCTAACAAGAAGAGTCCCCCTCAGCTCAGCTCCTGGAGCTCTGCTTCTCACGCCTCCATCTTCCCTCTGGGCTGAGCCCAAATCTCCTAGAACCGTCAGTGCTGCCCCTTTTGGGGGCTGTAAGCACATAATGCCCATCCCTGCCAGAGACCCCCACTCACTGCCCTCCTCGGCTTCTCTTTCTCACCTTCCCACTGCCCCCACCTCCAGACCATCCAATCCAGCCGCTGCTCCAAGGCGGCCAGCGGGCAGGGGTGCCTCTGAATGGGGGGGACAGGCGGCACCTCCCATTCCCTCTTTGTGCTCGGAGCCTCTTCCCTCTTTCTGACCCTTTGCTCCTTTTGTCCTGTTCTCTCTCGGTCGCCTCCCCATTTTCTTCCTTAAGTGGGAAAAGATGATTTTAAAATCGGTTTGCTCGGTGTGTCGATGTGGCCTCAGAGCCTTTGGCAACGTGAGTGGTGATCCCAGTGACGCCCCTTTCTCTCCTGTCCTCTCTCCAGGAGCACCGTTGCCTATGCTTAGGCCACTAGGGAGAACTCGAGCCACCACTGACCTGGTAAGAGGAGGCTCAGGACTCGCGGGCGCAGGGGGGCGCGGAACCGGAGCACCCAACCCAACCTGCTCCCAGTGTCGGACCGCAGGGCGCCTCTCAGCTCCTCGGTTCCTCCGCATCTCCCGGTTTCCTCTCTCCTGTGTCTCCTCTCGCTCCCCTGCCCCCCCTTCCATGTTCCTCTAGGTTTATGTCCAGTTTCTGTCCGTTCTGGTCCCCCTCCTTTTTTTTTTTTCCCCCCTGGCGGAATCCTCTCCCTTCTCTCTCGGATTTCCCAGCCCCAATAAGGCAGGTTTGCTCCCATTTTAAACGTGAAGGGGGACTCGCTCAGAGAAGCAGTGCCTGTTTGCTGAAGCCCCACTGCCTGGTCCCTTATTCGGGGGTTCCCGAGGGGTCTCAGCGAGTCAGTGAGGGGCGGGGGCGTCTGCGCCTTGCGCTGGCTGGCTCGAGGTGGCCCTTCCCCATCCACTGCTCTCCAGCTCTCCTAGAGCCGTTCTCGCTCCGCTGCGAGTCCCCGGCGACTGCCCCCAGCAGCCCCCGTGACAAGAAGGTCAGCCCGCGGATTCCTTTCCGCAGCCCCGCAGATGCGGGCCTCGGCAGGGATTCCTGGGCGCACCCCAACCCTTTCAAAGGTTTGGTCACCTCTTCGTGTATCTGTATCCCCACCTCTGCAGATAGACTCCAGGTAAGGTGGCCCCAGCCCTACCTGGCTCTTGCCCACCTTCTGATATCCCCTCACCTGCCTGAGCACCTCTCGATTTACAAGATGATGAATACACATGACACCCAGGGACCTCCAGGAGAGATCCAGACCCTGCGACCCAGCCCTAATCTCAAGGACACGGTGGGCAAAATAGACAATGCAAAACACACGATCTCAGGTAATAGATCCACAGCTTCTTAAAAGGGAATCTGAGATACAAGAACAGGTGTCACTGCAGGAGGCAGAGGCTGCAGTGGGGGCCCCTGCCCAAGGTCAGCCCTTGCCTCATACAGGAGGCTGCCTTGTGGATGAGGGCTCATATCCCCCAGGCCACCTGCCATATCTTATGTCCTTGAGTTGGGGGCTGTCCTTCTGTGTATCTATCTGGTCATGTCTGGGGTAAGCAGGAGCCCTGGCCATGGCCAGCTTTCCAGGTTCCTCTAGCACTGCCATCACCTGACACTCCCAGCCCAGTATCAGTCGTAGGAAACAAACGCCAGGCTCCCACCCTAAACAGGCAGGGACAGCTTTTGCCTGTCCAGTGTCTGTCATCCCACACTGAGTGACTCTAGTCCCTGACTGGCTTCTCCAGGTCCTCTCCTTCTCCATACCCATAAAGGGGCCTCTGTGGGTGATTTAGGGAGGGATCCTTTTTCACCTTAACACTAGCCTTTCCCCTCACCAGATCTGTCCCAGTCCCAATCTAGAACCATCTCCTCTGGCACTGTCCTCACAGAGCCCTGTCTCAGTGTTGCTGGTGGATCTTGCCTTAGACACTCTAGCAATCTACTCTTCCTCTTTCAGGATTTATCTGTTCTAGGTCTCAGGCCCCTCCTACTCTTTTTTTTAAGATGTATTTATATATACACACACACACACTGCATACACTGGCTGTCTGCTCTCTGTGTCCATTCTCTGAATGTTCTTCTGTGTCTGCTTGTCTTCTCTTTTTGTCTTCTCTTTAGGAGGCACCAGGAACCAATCCCAGGACCTCCAGACATGAGAGAGAGGAACTCTATCTTTTGAGCCACCTAAGCTCCTTGGTTTGTTGTGTCTCTCACTGTCTCTACTCTGTATTTCTTTTTGTTGCATCATCTTTTGCACCAGCTCTCTGCACCACACAGGCCAGTCAGCTCTCCATGCCATGCGGACCAACTTGCTTTTCACCAGGAAGCCCCAGGAATCGAACCTGGGACCCTCCATATGGTAGACGGGAGCCCAATAGCTTGAGGCACGTCCACTTCCCACTCTTTTTTCTTAAGAGGTGGAAGCTCTGCCCTCAGGCTCTCACAATCCTAGAGCAAGAAGCTAAATTGGATTCTACAGAGCTGCAGTGGAGGGGAGAAGCGTAAGTGAGAAAATGGGCAGCCAGAAATGGGGCAGTGGGATGGGAAGAGAGGTGAATTGGGGGGATGTGATGGTTTGAAGAAGAATCACTCCAGAAAATTATGTTCTTAGAGTTGATCTGTTTCTGGAGGTATAGACTTATTGTAGGTGAGATCTTTTGACCAGATTACTTCTGTTAGGGTGTAGCCCAGTGTGGGTCTTAATCCTCTTCCTGTAGTCCTTCATAAATGGGATGAATATTGAAATACTCAGAGAGGAAGTCACGAAAGTCAGAAGCTGAAAGCACGAAACCCAGAAGAGAAGGGAGAGCTCAGCAGACACCACCATGTGCCTTGCCACGTGCCAGAGAAGTCCAGGATCACTGGCCACCAGTCTTTGGGGAGAAAGCATCGTGTAAGGATCCCTTGATTGGGACATTTTCGTGGCCTCAGAACCGTAAGCTTGTAAGCTAGTAAGTCCCCATTGTAAAAGCCAACCCATTTCTGGTAGATCGCTTTCAGCAGCCTAGTAGAACAAAACAGGGGAAATAGAGGCAAGAGAAGAGGCTGCACGAAGGATAGTGGAATGACATCTGTCCTCGAACTGACCCCGCTTATCTGTTTTGAGCACTTATCTAGGGAGGGAGGTCAGAAAGACTGTTGGAGCCACTGAAGAGGGGCTTTAGGAGGCTCCAGAAACAAACCCGAATGCTTCAGTGGCATGATGTGGAGAGCGGTTCAGAGAGGGGAAGGAACCCAGCGCTGCTGTGGTGTCTTGAGGGTTGGCGAATATCCTGGGACTGCACATTCACCTAACACATGAATATTCTCATGATGGGCAGGGGAAGTGGGAGGATTTTCTAAGGGGCTTTGTGGGCCACAGACGTGGCCGACAGAGGAGGGAAGTAGTCACGCACACAAAAAAGATAACTGAGCACTTAATATAAATCAGACATTTCAGTTAGCCCTTGAGATGATTATCTTACTTAAGTATCAAAATGACCCTACATGGAATGGGGTACTGCAGTGTATATACAGAGTCAGACGAGGAGTCAGGGTTGGAGGGTCAGCTCAGGTGTGGCTGAGTCGTGTGCCCAGTGTCAAATTCTTTAATTGCTCTGGGCCTTAGCTCCATCATCTGTAAAAGAGAGAAAATAATAGTGACTACATAAAAAGGAATAGAAGGGATAATAAATGCAAAGCACTTAATATCATGTGCTTGACATATAAGCATTATGTAGCACTTATCATCAACCCCATTTTCATCTATAAGTAAGCAGAAGATCATATATTTAAGTAACATACTCAAGATAAAAACTGATGTGTACAAGAGGTGACACTTGAATGAGTGACTCCTTGAAGCCAGAACACAAAATCTTAGCCAATGAAAGGTACTTGCCCAACAGACTCAAAACTTACATCTTTAGATGACAATGCACTACTCTCAAGTAAGTTCAAGTAAGTAAGAGATTTATCTATCAACCTAGAAACTATCCATATTATCTTTCAAAAGTGAAGCCTAAGAAAGTGATTAAAGATAAGGATTAATAGAACTGGGGTGGGTTGGGGGGGGGAAATACACCAAATGTCAGATATGGACTATAATTAGTAGAAATACTTTGATGATGCTCTTTCATAATTTGCTACAAACATTTCACAATAATACAAGGTATTTGTGGTGGGATGATGTTTGGGAGCCCTCTACGATGTTATGCATGTTTGTTTTGTAAATTCACAACTTTGACTATGCAATTATTGTTTATGTATGTTCATGTATGAATTATATACTTTAATAAACTGTTTTTAAAATGGAAAAAGGAGAGTGTACTCCCATACAGCCCCACTAAAGGAACGATTAAAGGCTTATTTCAGCAAGAATAAATGTGGGTCTAGAAAATAGATTAGGAATATAAGAAAAATTATCATATAAATGTATAATTATAGCATATAATACAATTAATTTCCTGACCCATTTAAAAACACAAATGCCTAAATAACATACAAAATTCAAGGGACTAGTTGGTGAGTATTTGGACTGGGCTGAGACTCTCTTGAGGAGGGTATAAATAGGGAATAACTAACTGTGGCAGTTTGGGACTGGTCTGTTCCTCTGGGTGTGATACCCTTTGATTGTATTAAATTCAAAGGTTTTAAGCTTACTTGATTAAATCCGTTTGGGGCCTTTGATTCCACCACATCAGTAAGGCATGACTCAGGTTAAGTCCCTGCCCCCTTGATGGGCTGATACAAATGCACACTCAAGAGGAACACAGAAGAAGACATGAAAGAGGGGAGAACGTGGTCATTTAGGTCCTGCCATGTGACAGAAAGGAGAAGGCTCAAACAGCTGAAGCCCCAGGAAGAGAGATGAGTCATTTGCCTGATAGTTTGCAGCTGATATAGGAAGCCCTTCGACACAAGCACTAAGCCAGCTGACAGCTGAGATCAGAAGAAGCGGGCCCATGGAGCCTTACGAGGAAGAAGGAAGGCAGAGATCACCTGCCATCTTGCTTCAACACGGGGCAGCTGTCTTTGGTGAGAAAGTACCTCCTATGGTGCCTTGAGTTAGACTCTTTAGAGCCTTGCAACTGTACTCTTTTACTCCAAATAGATACACTTTATAAAAACCAACAGATTTTTGGTATTTGCATCAGCACCCCTTTGGCTGACTAACACACTAACTTTTCTTAGAAACTGTATAATTAAAACTGATTTATGGATGGAACTTTCTTTTTTTTTTTTTTAAAGGATTTATTTATTTCTCTCCCCTTCTCCCCCCGCCCGGTTGTCTGTTCTCTGTGTCTATTTGCTGTGCCTTCTTTGTCCGCTTCTGTTGTTGTCAGTGGCACAGGAATCTGTGTTTCTTTTTGTTGCATCATCTTGCTGTGTCAGCTCTCCGTGTGTGCAGCACCATTCCTGGGCAGGCTGCACTTTCTTTTGTGCTGGGTGGCTCTCCTTATGGGGTGCACTCCTTGCGCGTGGGGCTCCCCTACGCGGGGGACACCCCTGCGTGGCAGGGCACTCCTTGCGTGCATCAGCACTGCACATGGGCCAGCTCCACACGGGTCAAGGAGGCCCAGGGTTTGAACTGTGGACCTCCCATGTGGCAGACGGACGCCCTAACCACTGGGCCAAGTCCGCCGCCCATGAGTGGGACTTTCTAACTGGTGGAATAAGGAAGTCAGCAAATCCGATTCCTACAAAGCAGTAATAGAGCCATCAGTTCCATTAAAAAAAATGGTGTAGACTCACTTTCCCCTGCTCCTCCACTATAAGGACAACAAAAGGACATAAGGACAACAAAATTCCTTGGAAATTATTCAAAAGACAATGATAAAAGGACTCTGAAAGATTGGAAGAAATTGGACTGACTAGGGATCTCAGAACTTGAAGGATAACAAATGGTGAGTTTCCTGGGGTTTTCTTTTTATCCCCATATATCCATGACTCAGCACAGAGAAGGAGATCTGCAACTTGTACTGCCAACAGGCATAGACAAAAAAAACTAGGGAAAGCCTGCTTTTTCTAGCCTAAAGATGGGAAAGGAGAAGCCCAACAAAGACCCATTCCATATGGCAAGCAGCCCCCACTGCCATCAGCAGCAAAGTCCTGTGTCTCACTGCCCTGCACCCAGGGGCAAAAGGAGACCCAAGACCAATGGCTTCTGACCTCCTTCTTCCACAGAAGGTGGTCAAGGGTGCCAACTAGCCCAGAGAATGCTTTCTGTGCCCAGAGACAGCACTGGTATGGATTAAGCAGAAGCCCTGGTAGCACCCAAAGAATGAAACAGATCAGAATCGCATCACAGGCTGGAACCAACAAGGAAACTGCCTGGCAAAACAGAAGATTGAAATAAGATCAAGAGTATCTTAGTAAATCCTATATTTTTAATGTAACATTTTACATGATGTATGTATCTTTTAAAATTAATATATATATATATAAACAAAAGTCATTAGGAAGGAAGGCAAAAAAAGAGTGTCTTAATGTAATAAACAAAATGTCTAAGATACAATAGAAAACCATTCCTCATACCAAGGAAAATGCAGAGAAGCTAGGTCACTCATACAGGGATAGTGGAAATGTAAATGATACAGACCATCTGGAAAATGGTTTGGCAGTCCTTTGAAATCTAAAAATTGACTTATCATATGAGTATTGCAGAGATGAGAACTTATTTTCGTACAGAAACTTGTTTACAAATGTTCACAATAGTCCAAACCTGGAAGTTATCCAAAAGTCCTTTAATGGGTTACTTAATTCAAATAAGATCACTTGACAAATAAGAAAAAAAATTTTTGAATTATTGAACAAGAATTTTAAACAACCATTATAAATATGCTTTAGCAATCAATTACAAATTCTCTGGAAACAAATGGGGTGGGGGGGAATCTAAGCAAAGAAATGTGTTACTTTAAAAGTGCAAAAAGAAAAAATAAATTATGATTAATCTGCAACATAGAGTTGTGTGTTTGAAGACCAATTAAAAAGGAAAATAACTCATTTAAAAAAGAAGAAATAAAAATTATGTGACTGAAAAATACAATAACTAAAATAAAAACTCACCAGGGGAAGGGGATGTGACTCAAGCAGTTGGGCATCCACCTACCACATGGGAGGTCCTGGGTTTGGTTCCTGGTGCCTCCCAAAAAAGAAGAGCAAGATAGAGAGCTGACACAATGGGCTGGTGTGATGAGCTGATGCAACAAGATGACACAATGAAGAAACACAATGAGGAAACACAATGAGAGACAACAAGTGGGAGCAGAGGTGGCTCAAGCCATTGGGTGCCTCCCTCCCACATGGGAGGTTCCAGGTTTGGTTCCTGATGCCTCCTAAAAAGATGAGCACAGAATGAAAAGACACAGACAGGAGACAGCCAGTGCAAAAACAATGAGGTGGGGGGGGAATATATGAATAAAATCTTTTTTAAAAAAATCACCAAATCAATTCAATAGTAAATGAAGATGACAGAGTACAGAGTGAGTGAACTTGAACACAGATCAATAGAATTTACTCAATCTGAATGATAGAGACAAAATAAATGAAAAAAAAGTATACTTCAAAGGACTTATTAGACAATAAACAGGGTCTAGAATTCATATCATCAAAGCCCCAGAAGGAGAGGACATGGGGCATGGGTCCAAAAATGTATTGGAAGAAATAATGGCTGAAAATTTTCCAAATTTGGTGAAAGGCACAAACCTAACAATTCAAGATAGACCCAAGGAAATTCAAACCAAGACCCAGCATAATTAAACTTTTGAAAACTAATGGCAGGAAATAATATATAAAAAGAGCCAGAGAGAAGCAAAACATCATCTATAAAGGAATGCCACGTAGAACGGCTTCATGTTTCTTATCTAAGACCTTGGAGGCCAGAAGAAAAGGGCAGAACACCTGTCAAGTCCTGAGAGTACACTGTCAGTCCTGAATCTGATACACAGTGAAACTATTATTCAGGGATGAATGGGAAATAATGATATTCTCAGGGGAATGAAAACAAAGGTCATTTGTTAGCCAACCTACCCTTCAAAAACTGCTAAAGGAAGGTCTCTGAACAGAAATAAAATGATAACAGAAGAAACCAGACCTTCCGAATAGAAAGAATAACAGGATGGGTAAAACCAGAAGTAAATATAGTAGATGAGCCTTTACCTCATGAGTTTCTTTAATCATATTTTATAGTTGAAGCAAAAGTGATAACACCATTTCACTAGTTTTATATGCATTCATTTTATGTCTCTTCATGTGTGTATACAGCAATTTTATTACATATAGATTGATGGAACCACCATCACAATCAATATATAGAATTAATACATCACCAATAGGCTGCCTTGTGCTATTCCTTTATAGCCACATCAATCTGCTCCCCTCCCATCCCTAACCCCTGACAACCACTACTGTTCTCCATTTCCATACTCTTGTTATTTCAAGAATGTTATATAAGGAAGTGGATATTGCGACGGTTTGCTCGGTCGGTAGAGGTGGGGTCTGGCTGCGGACGAGGGGTCGGTCCAGCTCTGGACGAGGGGTCGGTCCCGCTTGGGACGAAGGGTCGGTCCCACTTGGGACAAGGGGTCGGTCCGGCAGCAGACGAGGGATCGGTCTCACAAGGGGTTGCGCAGTTCGGCTGACGGGGTCGCCCGGCAAAGCCGGCGACGAAGGGGTCGCCCGGAGAAGCAGGCGACGAACTGGGGACAAGGGAGGCCAGGCCCTTGTCGGGGGCTCTCAGGACTGGAGGGCGCATGGCAGAAGAACTACCGCAGAGACAAGGTAAACACACAAGTCCACTTTATTGAGGGAGAGGCAACAGTTTTATAGGGGCTGGGGAAGGCTGATTGGTCGAAGTCACGCCCTGTTCTGATTGGTTGCCGGCGAAAGGTCAGTGGGCGGTACTGGACAGGGGAGGGGTGGTGGTTAGGGATTGGCTGTCGCTGTTGCTGGGGGAAGGGGCAGGGTTTAGGGATTGGTGGCTGCTGTTGCTGGGGTGGAGGGCAGACTTGAGTTTCCCGCCCACGTCTGGCTGTTGCTGCTGTCGGGGGAAGGGAAGAGGGCAGACTGGATTTTTCCGCCCACGCCTGGCTGTTGCTGCTGTCGGGGGAGGGGAAAAGGGCAGACTGGATTTTTCTGCCCTGCGCCTGCGCAGGGAGAAAGAAGAAGAAGGGTGCCGCCCCACAGGCATCGTGTGGCGCCATCCGGGAGGAGGGGCGGCCGCGGAAGCATGGCTGCCGAGAAGGGGAGACCCGAGGGCACTCTGCGCCCATGCCGAGCTCCCTTCAGGGGTGGCGGTGAGTCCAACCAGCCACCCTATTATGGGGGCAGCGGCTTGGCCTGCCGCGGCTGCTCCCCCCCCAGGCCAGCAAACCACACTTCAGCCCGAGGGGTGACCCCAGATATGGCTAAAGCAATTGAGCACCTGCCTACCACATGGGAGGTCTATGTTCAGTTCCCAGTGCCTGAGGTCAAGCAAGACAGCAAGCTGATGTGATGGGCTGGCGCAGTGAGCTGACACAACAAGATTAATCAACAAGAGGCACAAGGAGGAAAAACATAATGAGATACAACAAGGCAGGAAGCAGAGTGGCTCAAGTGATTTAGGTGCCTCATTCCCATGTGGGAGGACCCGAATTCAATTCCTGGTGCCTCGTAAGAGTAAGACAAACACACAATCTATAGACACAGTGAGCATAAACAACAAGGAGGGGGAGAGAAATAAATAAATCTTTAAAAAAACAATGTCATATAAATAGAATCATATACTATGTAACCTTTTGTGATTGGCTTTATTCACTCAGCATAATTCCCTTGAGAGCCATCCAAGTCATTGCATGTATCCATAGTTCTGTTTTTATTGAGGAATAGTGTTCCATGGTAGGGATATATACAAAGTGTCACCCACTGCGACAATTTGAAACTTTTCATGGATCCCAGAAAAGATCATGTTCTTGGTGTTAATCCTTTCCTGTGGGTATTGGATTGGGTTCAGTCGGGGAGGACTTTGATTGGATTGCTTCAATGAGGCATGACCCAGAGTGGGTCTTGGTCCTCTTGCTGGAGTCCTTTATAAATGGAAGACTGAAAGCAGAGACACACAGAGAAAAAGTCGCAGAGACAGAGAGAAGGAACCCAGGGCTCAGACAGGAACCCGGGAGAGAGGAAGCCACAGACAGAGCAGCCAGAAGCTGAAGTAATGAGACCGGGAAGAGAAGCAGATGCCGGCATGTGCTGTGTGGCAGGGGTCCGGGATGACCTGCAGCCGAACTTCAGTGAGACAGCATTTCTGATGATGCCTTGATTTGGACATTTTCACAGCCTCAGAACTGTAAGATTTTAATCTAATAAATTCCCATTATAAAAGCCGAAAAACAAACAAAACAAAACTTTGCCTTTTGTTATGACAATAAAATCTTGAGGTTATGGTCAAAAAAAAAAACAAAAAAAACCCATTCCCGGTATATTGCTTCCAGCAGGTTTTAGCTAACTAAAACACCCACTCAAGGTCTTCTGGGTAGTTTCCAGGTTTGGGCTATTGTGACTAAAGCTGCTATAAACATTTGTGAACAATTTTCCATATGAAAATAAGATCTCATTTCTCTATGATAAATGTGTACATGGTAAGTCAATTTTTAGATTTCAAAGGAATGGCCAAACTGTTTTCCAGAGTGTCTGCCTCATTTACATTTCCACCATCCATGGACAAGTGACCCAGCTTCTCTGCATCCTCACCAGCATTTTCTTATGACTATTTATTTTAGTCAATCTAATAGGCATGTAGTGATAGCTCATTGTGATTTTAATTTGAAATTCCTTAATAGCTATTGATGGTAAACATCTTTTCATATGCTTAAATTGCCATTTGTATATCCTGAAGTAGATTTTGAAAATTGAAGGTGCATAATTGCATTCTTACTGCAACCACTAATAGCCAAAAAAAAAAAAAAGAGAAAGGGGAAATTAAATCCAAAAAACAATTATTTAACACAAATACAGGTAGTAAAGGAGGAACAGAGGATCGTACAAGACATGAGACAAGTAGAAAACAAATAGCAAAATGGAAGAGATAAATCTACTCATGGGCAATGATTACAATAAATTGAAGAGACTAAAATGTCCAATCAGGAGGAAGAAATTGCATTAATAAATCAAGATTCCAGTATACTCTGAGTATAAGAGATACTTTAGATTAAAAAATGCAAATAGGTTGAAATTTAAAGGATGAAAAAAGATATTCATTGCAAACAGTATATATACATTATATAGATGAGAGCTAATGTGGCTGTAGCGATATTTAGAAAAGTAGACTTTAAAGCTAAAATTATTATAGAGATGAAGAGGGACATTTCAAAATTATAAAAGGGTCAATCAGAAGCTATACAACTTTTAAACTTATACACAGCTAACAACAGAGCTCTAGTATCCAAGCAGCCCAAACTGATGTACTTGAAATGAGAAATGGATGAGAAGATATAATTGAATATTTTTTAAGATCCCACTCTCAATAATTGACAACCAGAAAGAAAATCAATAAGGACAGGAAGACTGAAACAACATTCTCAAACAACTTGACCAAACTGACATTTATAGAACACTCTACCCCAAAACAGAATACACCTTTTTTTTTCAAAAACACGTGGAACATTTTCCAGAAGAGAGCATATGCTTGGCCATTTAAAAGTTCCAATAATGTTAAAAGGATTGAAAGCATTCAATGTAGACTTAGGGTGACAATAGAATAAAATTACAAATCAGAAAGAAATGTGGAAAATCAGCAAATATTTGAAATTAAAGAACACACTTCTAAACTCCTGTGTCAAAGTAGAAATCACAAGGAAAATGAGAAAATAGACTGAACTAAAAGCAATTCAAGCGTATCAGCCTTTATGTGATGTCAGTAAAGCAGTACTTGAAGAGAAATTTGAAGCTTTGAATATCTCTATTAGAAAAGAGCAAGGTCTCATACCAGTAGCCAATTCTTCTACCTTAACCAACTAGTAAAAAAACAAACTGAAACCAAAAGAAGCAGAAATAGTGTAATAATAAAGATCAGAGACAAAATGAATGAAATACAGGAAAATAATAGACAATTTTAAAACTCAAAAGTTGATTCTTTGAAAAAAATCAATACAATTGACAAACCTTTAACTACACTGAACAAAAAGAAAACAAGAAACAGAGTCAGAGACAGACAAAAGACACTAATTAACTAAAATCAGAAATCAGAGAAGTCATCATGACCTACTTTACAGATATTAGGATTATAAGGAAATAGTATGAACAACTTTATGTCAATTAAACAACTTTGATGAAATGGACAGATTCCTAGAAAGACACCAACTACTGAAACTGACTCAAGAAGAATTAGAAAATCTTAATACCCCTAAAACAAGTAAAGACATTGAGTTAGTAATTTTAAATCTTTCTATAAAGAAAAATTCAGGCCCAGGTGGCATCATTGATGAGTTTTCCCAAACATTTAAAGGAATTATACCAATTCTTCTAGAAATTCTTCCAGAAAATAGAGAAGGGAACCCTTCCCAACTCACGCTATGAAGTTCGTACTACCTTGATACTAAAACCAGGCAAAGACATCACAAGAAAATAAAACTTCAGATAGGTATCTCATGAACATAGACACAAAATTACTCAACAAAATATAAACAAACTGTACACCACGAAAAGTGAGTTTTATTGTTTGCAAATTAAAAACAATCAGATTGTTGGAGGAATCCAAAACGGAATGCAGGTTGTGATAAATGAATCTGTACTACAAATTAATCACATAACCTCACTGAAATAGAGCTGAATTGAGCCGAACTTAAAAACCTTGAGAAACAGACTTTTGGCTGGAGATTGTAAGGCTAAAGGCAGAAAGAATTGTATACAAATACTATCCATAAATTGTGAATTTACTCCTAAGTGAAGGAAATGCTAGATTTCAGTTAGAAGCCAGAGAAAGTAAAGGTAAGTTGATTTTTTTTTCAATTCAAGCTCACAGACCCCCTGAAATCTTTCCGTGGACCCCCTGGAGCCCCGTGGACCCCTGGTTAAGGACCCCTGGGCTAGAGGGAGGGCTAGCGGAGGAGCCGCGCCCGCAGCAGACAGGCTGGGAGGTGGGAGAACTGGAAGGGTGCGTGGCCCTGCGCTCCGAGACAGCCTCTTCTTACCCGGTCAAGACCTTGTTTATCCATTGGATGGCAGCTCTCTTTTCCAAATCCAGGTCTTCAGCAGTGACTCGGCCACTGAGCTGGAGGGGTGCAGGCAGGGTCAGTGGGTCCCTCCGCCTACAGGGCAGCAGCAGAGGAATCTTGCGTTTCCGGGGCCTCGCGCTGTTAGAGGTGGGTGAGCAATTCCTCCAGTTCTGCTTCTGCCGGGAGGGAGCGTCTGAAACCTTTTCACCCTGGACCTGCCTCCCTGAGACTGATCCCCCGGGGCCGGAAGAGCCAGAAGGATGGCCTTCCTCGCTCAGTTTCTTTGCTGGCACCTGGGAGTGAGATGAGACAGAGCCGGAGAGGCGGGGGGCACTTGCACCCCTTCTCTGCAATGGCAAGAAACCTGCGGTGGAGCTGTAGGAGCTCGTGATAGCGTTTCTTCTGCGGCAGGAACTCCTGAAGGAAGGCGGGGACTTCCTCCCCAGGCTGTCTTCTGCGTTCCTGGAACGGGGCTCGCTCTTCAGAGGCCCTGGCTTGGGCACGAAGGAAGAGAGGACGCCGCTGGCCCGCAGGGGCTTAAACGCAGACTGCCCACGTCCACCGGCGTGGGAGCCCCTTCCGCGATCGCCCGGCCTCTCGGGGACTGTGTCGTCGTCCTCCTGTTGTCCCGTGGCTCTCCTGCGCTCCCCGAGGGCCGCCAGCTCTTCCAGCGCTCTCGTTGTGTTGCCCTCTCCGAGGGCGCTCATCAGAGTCACACGCGTGTTGGGGAAGTGAGCCGAGAGCGAAGGCCACGTGTAAGCCACCGCCGGCGTCAGTGCCAAGTGCAGGGCCGGTTTGTCCTTGGTCGGTGCCATCGTCAGTATAACCGAGGTACAGAGCATCCTGGCGCTGCCCGCAGACAGAGCTGGCTTCAGGTAGCCACTCCGGGGCGCCGAGGAAAAGACCCCCATGAAAAGACACCGGTCCAGCTGGACCGGACATCGCCTCGGGTGGACTATGACAAAGCGGCGGCCGCCGCAGGCTGAAGCCACACGATCCTCGGACGACAGCCCGCGAGCCGGTTCGAGGGCAGGGGCATCGGAGCGAACCTGCTCATCAGGGCGAGCACCGAGGACGGGATGGGCGGGCCAGCGGCCGTCGGGGCTCGACGGCTGGTCCTGGCCGCGCAGACCGGGAGACGGTGGCGGGGGCCGACGGCGGCTCAGGTAACTGCCCATGAGAAGCCGTTCTGCACCGCCGCGTCCTTCGGCTGGGGTCTGTGGATCAGAGAGGTTTCCGTTAGCTGCCGGAGGCGCCCAAAGCAAAGCGCGCACTGGCGGGTGGCCAGCCTGTGACGCGGCGTTGGAACGCGTGAGCCCAGAGAGGGCGCGCGCCAGGCCCGCGCCACGGAAGGGCGCGCGCACCCAGAGCGCCGGGCAGCCCCACGGGAGCCCCTGCGCTTCCCCACCTCCTGCCGCTGGTTGAGGGCAGTTGGCTTAGGAGGACGCGCAGCCGCCCTTCTCCCGTTCAGGCCCCGGCTCCGTGGGGTGACTCTGCAGGACTGGCGACCCCCAGCTCCGGAGCAGGGGCGCCGGGCTCCAGGCTCAGGTGGACCTGCTGGAGGCGGTGGCTTCGGGTCAGCATCTGCGGGCCCGCTCATCCTTTCCCCGCGGATACGGGAGGAGAGCGGGGAGCTTAACCGCAGGCACCGGCGTCGCCCAGCTCCCGGGGCGGGATAATCGCAGGACGGAGGGCGCTGAGGGCTGCGGGAGCCCTGGGTCCCCGCCACGCACCCTCTTCCCTTCTCAGGGAATCTTACTTTTCCAGGTACCTCTCCTTGCTGCCCTCCCCGCCTTCCCTGGGTAGTACGGATTCTAGACATACTTTATAAACAACGAGAGTCAGATTTTTGAGGCACCAAATTGATACCGTTTTTAGACAGCTAAGCCTATTCAGCCAGAAGTAGTATGATCTGGTACATAAAACTTTACCTTACGGCTTTGACGGTCATGCTTTGCCAACACAATTACCTCGTTTCTTTGCTTTCTACTCCTTAACAGATTCTGTACGTCTGTCTCTGTGTCATTCCCTTTCAGTAAGTATGTGTGGCTCCTTTTTGGTAAGTCAAGTCTGACTTGTGATAGATTTATTTTCATTCTAGCAAAAAAAACAAAGCCACAGAATTGCAATCACAAGTCCTCCATATGCCTTGATGTAGCCTGAAAAGTTGTATCTGGGTCAGTACACAATGCCTCAAAGAGGTGTTCTATTTCCAGGTGACTCTCAGAAACCTAGTTAGCCCATAAAGTGCCCTTCGGGATTACGTAATTGCTAGACAGTTTTTCACGTAACGGGGAAATGTCTTTATTCAGCTGTTTCTCAGAAGATCCAGAAACAACCACCTTCATTTAGGATATGGCTCTTTCCATTCCTTTGCTCTGAGCTACACACTTGGTCTACTGAGTGTGGATTCCCCTGAAACTGGGTGTCTGACGTCTGTTTTTTTCTGTACTGCTTTTGTGTGTGTGTCTTTTATCCATACATAGCACCTAAGGCTTTGCTCTCCCATTTCCACAGTGGCACCGCCTCAGATGGAAAGGACCGCTTTTTGAAGCTCTAAGGGATTGCAGTAGAAAGAGGAAACAGGTATTGCATTCACCAATGCAGAAATGGATCTGTGGATAACCCCTACCTGCCACCTCCGGCCCTGAGCTCATTCCTCAGTCAGGCTGCAGAGAGCCAAAGCTTTTTCCAGTGAATGGCTGGTGAGGAACGGGAGACGTGTCCACGCCTGGTTATTCAAGCTGCAACTCAAAATTGGTTTCCTGATAAGCATTGTGATTGAGGCTAATATTAGGTGAGTGGTGAACAAATAGAATATTCAGACTATTTTCAATGCTTTGATGTTCTAATAATTGCTCCCATAATCTTCTGTGGTTTTGGTTTTCTGTTTGATTTTACTCTTTTATCTCCTTTACCTTTTTTTTTTTTAGATTGTTATCACTTGATGAAAGCCCAAATTAATTTTAGAAGGCCATATGGATTTTCAAAGTTATACTAGTACATATTGCTGTGGGTAAACAGAGATGGGAAATGTGACTTTGGGTAATGTATTAGTTAGTCAAAGAGGTGCTGATGCAAAGTAGCAGAAATTTGTTGGCTTTTATAAAGGGTATTTATTTGGGATAAAAGCTTATAGTTACAAGGCCCTAAAGAGTCCAACTCAAGGTACCCTAAGAGGTATTTTCTCACCAAACTCGTTGCCACGTGTTGAAGCAAGATGGCTGCCGTTCTCTGCAAGGGTCCAGCCTTCCTCTTCCTCTTGAGGCTCTGTGGACCCAGTGCTTCCAATCTCAGCTGTAGGCTGGAGGGCTCATTTCTTTCCAGGTCTTCTCAGCTCCTCAGGACTCTGGTCTCTTCAGCTGCAAACTATCAGGTGAATGGCTTAGCTCTCTTCAGGGCTTTAGCTAGTTGAGGCTTCTCCTTTCTGTCACACGGCAGGACCAAAATGACCCACTGTCTCTCTCTTCTGTGTCTGCGGAGCTCTCTTTCTTCCTGTGCCTTCTTCTTCTGTGTCTTCTTGATTGAGTGTCCATTTATTTAGCCCCAAAAGGCAGGGACCCAACCCTGAGCCACACCCTACTGACATGGTCAAATCAAAGGCCCTGAATTGATTTAATTAAGTAAACTTAAAACCTTTGAATTTAAATCAAAGGGTATCACACCCAGAGGAAGAGACCAGTTTACAAACATAACCTATATCTCTTTTTGGAATTCATAAATAATATCAAACTGCCATAGGTAACAACCATTTAAAGGTTTGTATATTAATGAACTATACAAATGGGTTCTGAAATTTGGGAGTTAGATTTTCATTTTTCTGCAAAATTACTTTGAACAATATTGACTTCCTGACTTGGTCTTTAAAACAAACCTGCTGAGGGCGGGGCAAGATGGTGGCTGAGTGAACTTACCTGATAATCTCTCCTGCAAAGAAGCGGCTGGGCAGCGTTGGAGGCTCTTTGGGACCAGGCTGTTTCAGGATTTTTGCAGGTCACGAGGTATCTGGACATCGAATTGTGGGAAGGTAACAGAGAAAATACGTCTATAAAATATACACGGAGGTCCCAGCTGCGACCGGAAAGTTCCCTCCTTGGGTGGGCGGAGCTGCAGCATCGGGCGCTGCCTTTTTTTTTTTTTGGAGGCTCCGCAGTACTGGGGAATTCATAAGCCCTGGGTGGCCAATTGGGGGGTTGATAGGACAGGAGGCGCTTGCAGACCGATTTAGGGAGACAAACAGGAGTTTTATGGCAAAGCGGGGGGGGGGGGGGGATTTTTTATTGCGGACACAAACAATAGCACTTCCCCCTAGAGCCATGCCCCCCAAACCTGACTGCCGATCTACAGTGGACTTAAAATGATAGCAATAAAGAGACACCACCAGGGTCTGGCAGGGTGGGAGATGTTTGGAAGCTGATTAGAGGAATATTTTGCAAAGCGTGGAAATTTCGAGTTTGGACTCTGTTATTAGTGTTTCCGGGCTGGAGCCCCTCCCCCGGACCTGGCTATTGATCTGAGTCATTAAATTGGCTGCAGCCTAGAGGAGCCCCCAGATGGCTGTTCCGGGGGATCACAGGGAGGGAGGGGTCCTGAAGTCAATTGGTGATATATCCACAGAATAGACCCCAGTGAGTGAGTGAATTGTGGGGTACAGAACACAGGATAGAGCTTGTGGATGTGACCTCACCCATAGGGCTGGCACCCAGCTGTGGGGATCCCTGAAGGCTGTGATGCACTGTGGTGCTCCCGGACTTCCTGTTAACTGGACTTGAGGTTGCCAGGTCTGAGTCCCCTAAACCCTGGTGGCCCACAACCCAGAGACTCACACCTCTTGAGTCTTCAATATCTCAGACTTTCCATCCCTGAATCCATCACGCCCTGAGGTCCATCTGAGGTCCTTGAATGTCCTAGCCCTCAACGTTTGCGTTTTTTCTTTTTTGTTTTGTTCTGTTTTGTTTTTATTTTTATTCTATTTTTATTTTTTATTTTATTTTTTAATGTTCTGATTGCTAACATTGCATTATCCCCTAGTCTTTTCTCCCAGCGTATCCCCCAAAGTCTTTTTTTTTCTCTCTCTCTCGTCCCCCATCTTCTTCTTATTCTATTTTATCTTAACTATACAATAGGTGCTGCAGGAAACACCTCACATTTGCTGGGTTTCCACATCCTCCACTGCCTCATTTCTGTGTGAATAGATTTTGGCTATCTACACTATCCCTTTTCCCCTACATCTTGATATCCTCCATCATCTACTATCTCTGCTATATTCCACCTCCCTTTCTTTGATCCACAAAGTGTCTAACTCTTAATTTCTAATACCTTTGTTTTGTTTTCTGTCTGTTATCCACTCTTGAAACTATTACCTTTCTTTTCTCTTTCCCTCTCTCACAAAAACAATAGCTTTGTAGTTCATACCATATTTCTCCCATATTCAGTCGACTACCTCATTATAGGTACTCTACCTACTGCTATAACTCTACACAATTTACATGAATCTAACCTCCATCCTCCCAGATCTCATATTGTTGCTTTGTTAACATATATCACCAATACTACTTTACACTTTTTCCTTGCTTACACAATTGCCTTTCCCCGGCACTAATACTTTCCTTTAAAGTGAACTTAACCAGCAATAAGAAATTAGAATAAGAAGAACAAAGTGACAAAGAGAAGATATAACACTTACGCAAAAACAACAGCTAATTAATCCCCAAGACTAGACAAAGAAGGTAAGGAACTGATTAAACCTGTCAAGAAAAAATGATGACCAGACAACAACAAAAATCTACAAACCAAACCAGTATTCAGGAAAACATGGCTGAATCCAATCAACAAACTAAAAATCAGGAAGGGGAGCAGAACTTCGCACAAGCAATGAAAGATCTCAGAACATTTATCACCGACAAATTTGATGAAGTAAAGGAAGAGGTTAACAACAAGAAGACAACACTTGGAGGGGAAATTGCAGACATACGCAAAAAGATAACAGATATGATGGAAATGAACACCACACTTCAAGAAATCAAAAATACACTTGCAGCAAATATCAGCAGACTAGAAGAGGCAGAGCAGAGAATTAGTGATGTGGAAGACAGTACATTGGAAATCAAACAGATAGTAGAAGTGGTCGTTAAAAAGATAGAAAAAGTCCAGGTAGGACTTAGGGACCTGAATGATAATGCAAAACGCTCAAACATACATATTATAGGCATTCCAGAAGGAGAAGAGAAGGGAAAGGGGTCAGAAGGAGTGTTGCAGGAAATAATGGCTGAAAACTTCCCAAATCTACTGAAAGAGACAGATGTACACATCCAAGAAGCACAGCACACCCCAATCATCATAAACCCCAACAGGCCCACCACAGGACATACACTTGTCAAATTATCCAACACTCAAGACAAAGAGAAAATTCTAAAAGCAGCAAGAGAAAAGAAAACCATCACATACAAGGGAAGCTCCATAAGATTAAGTGCTGATTTCTCATCTGAAACCATGGAGGCAAGAAGGCAGTGGTATGATATAGTCAAGGTACTAAAGGAAAAAAATTTCCAACCAAGAATACTCTATCCAGCTAAACTAGCATTCAAAAATGATGGAGAGTTCAAAATATTCGCAGATAAACAGAAACTGAAAGAGTATACCAACAAGAAACCTCCCCTGCAAGAAATTCTAAAGGGAGTTCTGCAGGAAGAAAGGAAAAAACAGGACAGGCAGAGTTGGAGGAGAGTGTAAGAGCAACAAAAAAGACAAAAATAGAAGGAAAAAAATACAGACAAAATATGACAAACACAAATCCAATCAAAATATGGCTAACACAAATAATTCCTTGAAAGTAATAACACTGAATGTCAACGGATTAAACTCACCTATCGAAAGATTCAGACTGGGACATTGGATAAGGAAATATGACCCATCTATATGCTGTCTACAAGAGACACATCTTAGACCCAGAGACTCATGGAGGCTGAAAGTGAATGGTTGGAAAACAATCATACAAGCAAACAATAACCAAAAAAAGGCAGGAGTAGCTATATTAATATCAGACAAAATACACTTTAAATGTGAAATAATTGTGAGAGACAAAGAACGATACTACATTTTAGTGAAAGGGACAATCTGTCAAGAAGATAGAACAATCATAAATATTTATGCTCCTAACAAGGGTGCCTCTAAATATGTGAGGCAAATGCTGGAAAAACTAAGTGAAAAAATAGATGCATCTACAATTATAGTGGGGGATTTTAATACACCACTATCAACTCTGGACAGAACATCTCAAAAGAGAATCACTAAAGAAACAAAACATTTGAACAGTATATTAGAGGAGCTGGATCTAATAGACATATATGGATCATTACACCCAAACACAGCAGGATATACATTTTTCTAAAGCGCACATGGATCATTCTCCAAGATAGACCATATGCTAGGCCACAGAGAAAAGCTTAATGAATTCAGAAAGATCGAAATCATACAAAACAATATCTCTGACCACAGTGGAGTGAAGCTGGAAATTTGCAAGGGACAGAGGCACAGATTTCACACCACAATTTAGAAATTAAACAGCACACTCTTAGAATAACAGTGGGTCAAAGAGGAAATATCAAAAGAAATCAATGACTACCTTGAAACAAATGATAATGATAACACAACATACCAAAATTTATGGGATACAGCAAAAGCAGTACTGAGAGGGAAATTTATAGCCATAAATTCATATCTCAAAAAAGAAGAAAGAGCAAAAATTGAAGAACTAACTGCACATTTGAAGGAATTAGAAAAACAACAACAAAGTAACCCAACAGGAAGAAGAAGGAAGGAAATAGCAAAGATAAGAGCAGAACTAAATGAAATAGAAAATAAGAAAGCACTTGAAAAGATAAACAAGACCAAGAGCTGGTTTTTTGAGAAGATCAACAAAATTGACAAACCTTTAGCAAGACTAACAAAGAAAAAAGAGAGAAGATGCAAAAACACAAAATAAGAAATGAGAAAGGCGATATCACCACTGACCCCACAGAAATAAGGACTATCATAAGAGGATACTTTGACAAACTATATTCCAACAAAAATGACAATTTAGAGGAAATGGACAAATTCCTAGAAACACATAAGCAGCCCATATTGATGAAAGAAGAAATTGATGATCTTAAGAAACCAATCACAAGCAAAGAGTTAGAATCAGTCATTAAAAATCTCCCAACTAAGAAGAGCCCAGGGCCAGACAGCTTCACAGGTGAATTCTACAAAACATTCCGGAAAGAACTAACACCAATCCTGCTGAAACTCTTCCAAAAAATCGAAACAGAAGGAACATTGCCAATCTCCTTCTATGATGCCAACATTACCCTAGTACCAAAGCCAAACAAAGACACCACAAGAAAGGAAAATTACAGACCAATTTCTCTAATGAACCTAGATGCAAAAATACTTAACAAAATACTTGCTAATCATATTCAACAACACATTAAACGAATTATACACCACGACCAAGTGGGATTCATTCCAGGTATGCAAGGATGGTTCAACATAAGAAAATCAATGTAATACACCATATAAACAGATTGAAGGAAAAAAATCACATGATTATATCTATAGATGCAGAAAAAGCATTTGACAAAATACAGCACCCTTTCTTGATAAAAACACTCCAAAAGATCAGAATACAAGGAAATTTTTTGAACATGATAAAGAGTATATATGAAAAACCTACAGCCAACATTGTTTACAATGGAGAAATCCTAAAATCCTTCCCTCTAAACTCAGGAACAAGGCAAGGATGCCCATTGTCTCTGCTCCTATTTAACATTGTCTTAGAAGTACTTGCTCGAGCACTGAGGCAAGAACCAGATCTAAAATGCATTCAAATTGGAAAGGAAGAAGTCAAAATTTCATTTTTTGCAGATGACATGATCCTATACATAGAAAACCCTGAGAGATCTATAACAAAGCTTCTAGAACACATAAATGAGTTTAGTAAAGTCGCAGATTATAAGATCAATGCGCAAAAATCAGTAGCATTTCTGTACACCAATAATGAGCAAGATCAGGAGGAAATCAAGAAAAAAATACCATTCACAATAGTAAATAAAAAAATCAAATACTTAGGAATAATTTTAACTAAAGAGGTAGAAAACTTATACACTGAGAACTATACAAGACTGTTCAAGGAAATCAAAGAAGACCTAAATAAATGGAAGCATATTCCTTGTTCATGGATAGGAAGACTGAATATTAGTAAGATGTCTATCCTACCAAAACTGATCTACACATTCAATGCAATCCCAATAAAAAGCAACATAGCCTTCTTTAAGGAACTAGAAAAATTAACTATGAAATTTATTTGGAAAGGAAAGAGACCCCGAATAGCCAAAGACATATTGAAAAAGAGAAACGAAATTGGAGGAATCACACTTCCTGACTTCAAAACATACTACAAAGCTACAGTAGTGAAAACAGCATGGTATTGGCATAAGGAGAGACACACAGACCAATGGAATCGAATTGAAAGTTCTGATATGAACCTCATATATATAGCCATATAATATTCGATAAAGCCACCAAACCCTCTCAACTGGGAGAGAGTGGCCTATTCAACAAATGGTGCCTGGAGAACTGGATAGCCATATGTAGAAGAATGAAAGAGGATTACCATCTCACACCTTATATAAAGATCAACTCAAGATGGATCAAAGACCTAAATATAAGAACCAAGACCATAAAGATCTTGGAGAGCAGTGTAGGGAAACATCTACAGGACCTTGTAATAGGAAATGGATTCATGAATATCACACCAAAAGCATGAGCAGCAAAAGAACTAATAGATAAATGGGACTTCCTCAAAATTAAAGCCTTCTGCACCTCAAAGAAGTTTGTCAAGAAAGTAAAAAGGGTACCCACACAATGGGAGAAAATATTTGGCAACCATATATCTGATAAGAGACTTATAACTTGCATATATAAAGAACTCCTATATCTTGAAAATAAAAAGATAAACAACCCATTTAAAAAATGGGAAAAAGATTTAAACAGACACTTCTCCAAAGAAGAAATACAAATGGCTAAAAAGCACATGAAAAAATGCTCCAAATCTCTAGCTATCAGGGAAATGCAAATCAAAACTACAATGAGATACCATCTTACTCCCATAAGATTGGCAGCTATGAAAAAAACAGAAGAATACAAATGCTGGAGAGGATGTGAAGAAATGGGAACACTCATCCACTGCTGGTGGGAATGCAGAAGGAGCCAACCATTGTGGAGGACAGTTTGGCGGTTTCTCAAAAAACTAACCATAGATTTGCCATATGACCCAGCAATACCACTGCTGGGTATATACCCATCAGAACTGAAAACAAGGACACAAACCGATATATGTACACCAATGTTTATAGCAGCATTGTTCACTATCGCCAAAAGTTGGAATCAACCCAAATGCCCATCAACAGACGAGTGGATCAATAAAATGTGGTATATACACAGAATGGAATACTACTCAGCTGTAAGAACAAATACACTACAAACACACGTGATAACATGGATGAATCTTGAGAACCTTATGTTGAGTGAAGCAACCTACGCATTGAAGGACAAATACTACATGACCTCAATGATATGAAATAAGCAACCTGCCTCAGAGAGCTAGAGACTGGAAAATAGGCTTACAGGAGATTGGGGGGTGGAGGAAGGATGTGAGCCGACGTCTGCAGGGGTGGAATCTATGATGAGCTGGCAGTAAGTATGAGCACAAAGAAGAGATAAAATGGGGGCAAGGGGTTGCTTTTGGGGGGGGCTTTGCAGGTTTGAGGGGGGCTGAGGATGGGTGGATGGGTAATTTTGCCCACAAAATTGGGGGAGAGAGGGGCAACATATGAACATAGGAGAGTGTCAGGTGTTGGTCGAGAGTAAAATGCTGAGAAAATCGTATCAAAATATAATTAGGAGGGTTACCTGTTTAGGATGCTCAGAGGGGATGGTCTGATGTGGGACGGACTCCTGGGGAATGTCTGAATGCTCATTTTGCCAGGGTGGGTTGTACCATTGGGTAGAGACCCAAGCAGTGAGAGTGGGGGTGGACCCACATCCTGGGGAGGACTAATGCCATCAAATAGAGGGAACTGTATCTCTCAAGAGAAAGGGTGGCTCCCAGGGCATTGGGGTAGTTGAGCAAGTTAGGCCCTGAACACTGTTGCAAGTATCTCTGGACGGGGCTCCTCGGGAAATGGAGGTTGGCTGTCGCTGTGGGCACCAAGGGGATGGGAAAATGGATGTTAAATGTGTGGAACCAAAGTAAATGAGTTCCTGGCCGGAGGTACTCTGTCGTGGTCCCTAGGGGAACAGCGGCAATCCCCCAGGTGCAACAGTAAGGACCAGGAAGGAATGAGGGTCCAACAGGGAGAGCATGATACTAATGACTATGCTTGTGAGCCTATATGCCTGAAATAAGAACAAGGCCTAGAGCAGCACTGTGCCTGGGAATTTCCTCCTGACAGCCTTCATGTTACTCAAATGTGGCCAGTCTTGAAGCCAAACTCAGCATGCAGATGCAGTGCATTCCCCCCAGTGTGGGACATGACACCCGGGGATGAGCCTCCCTGGCACCGAGGGATCACTACCAAATACCAGCTGAAGATGAAACTAGAAAATGACCTTGAATTAAAGATTCAATGCGGATCAGCAGAATATCCCTGTCTACATATAATAACATGACCTTAAAATGCTGTTTGACCTAATATAAGGGGGAAATGGAAAGCAGAAATGAGTTTATATGGCTACGAGTCTCTAAAAAAGAGTCAGAGGCTGTCAGAAGGATTGCCCCTGTGCACAGCTGAGCAGAGTCTGGGAGACAGATGGACTGGATGCAATCCCCAGGTGTTGGTTCCTTTGAGGGCTAAAGAGACCCACGGGTTCTATGGTCATGGCAGACGGGGTTCACTGCCATGTCAGATGGCCCTTCTTTGGAGCTGGTGTTTCTGCGTGATGGAACTGGACTCAAATGGGATCTCTTTTCATAAGACTTTCATGCTACTTTACTGGAATTGTAGTTGGTGTTGGGGTTTAAGATATATTTAGGGGATTTGAATCTCTGGACTGACAATAGGATAGCCAGGCCCTAAAAATCAACAGACTCCAGCTCCTACAATCTGATTTATTGGACTCACCTCACTCAGCTAAGATGGAGTTGAAGAAGGACAACCACCACACCATGGAGCCTAGAGTGCCTACAACTGAAAGCAGGAGGATTGTATCCAGTATCTATGTGGAATCTGAGCCTCCTCCTGACATAGAGGTGCAACAGACACAACCAATCCAAGGCCCACAGAGAAAAGGTGGCATTGGAATGAGAAAAGTGGACATGGTGGCTGATGGATATGGGGAATGGCAGGAAGAGATGAGATGTGGAGGCGCCTTTGGGACTTGGAGTTGCCCTAAATGGTGCTTCAGGGGCAATCACTGGACATTGTAAATCCTCCCAGGGCCCACTGGATGGAATGTGGGAGAGTATGGGCCATGATGTGGACCATTGACCATGAGGTGCAGAGATGCCCAGAGATGTACTTACCAAATGCAATGGATGTGTCATGATGAAGGGAGTGAGTGTTGCTGGGGGGGGAGTGGTGGGGTGGGGGTGGTGGGGTTGAATGGGACCTCATATAATTTTTTTTAATGTAATATTTTTACAAAATCAATAAAAAATTTAAAAAAAAAAAGAGAGACCCACGGGTTCTATGGTCATGGCAGATGGGGTTCACTGCCATGTCAGACGGCCCTTCTTTGGAGCTGGTGTTTCTGCGTGATGGAACTGGACTCAGATGGGATCTCTTTTCACAAGACTTTCATGCTACTTTACTGGAATTGTAGTTGGTGCTGGGCTTAAGATATATTTAGGGGATTTGAATCTCCTCTGGACTGATAATATGATAGCCAGGCCCTGAACCTCAACAGACTTCAGCTCCTACACTCTGATTTATTGGACTTACGCCACTCAGCTAACATGAAGTTGAAGAAGGTCAACCACCACACCATGGAGCCTAGAGTGCCTACAACTGAAAGCAGGAGGATTACATCCAGTATCCATGTGGAATCTAAGCCCCCACTTGACATAGATGAGCAATGGACACAACCAATCCAATGTCCACAGAGAAAATGTGGCATTGGTGTGGGAAGGGTGGCCATTGTGGCTGCTGGGTGCGGGGAATGGGAGGAAGAGATGAGATGGGGAGGCGTTTTCGGGACTTGTGTTGTTCTGGGTGGTGCTTCATGGACAACTACGGGACATTGTAGATCCCCTCAGGTCCCACTGGATGGAACGGGGGAGAGTGTGGGCTATGATGTGGACCATTGACTATGGGGTGCAGCAATGCCCAGAGATGTACTTGCCAGGTGCAATGGATGTGTCATGATTATGGGAGAGAGTGTTGCTATGGGGGGAGTGGGGGGTGGGGGCGGTGGGGTTGAATGGGACCTCATATTTTTTGAATGTAATATTTTTTTTAAAAATGAATTAAAAAAATAAATAAAACAAACCTGCTGTGCTTCAAAGCCCTTTATAAAATGAAATAAAAGAAAAATTCATGCTAGGAGTAGATATACTGCCACCAGATGAATGAAATGACCCCAGGCAGTTAGAGGTAATCAATTTTGCAATTTCAAAAAATAACTATAGACATATTAAAGTAAAATATAATCATATTTTTATTATCTTTCAAATACCATCTTGAGTAATTCTTTTCAAACATTCTTTTTTTTTTTTTTTTTTTAGGATACACAAAGGAGTGAAGAGTTTATTAAGAAACAAGAAAACTAGAAATGAGATAAGTACACAACCTAAGACATGGGTTGCTGGTGTTCTACAGGGTAAGATGCACATGTGGGGCCCCAGTTTAGGCCTATTAAATTCTTTCCTCCTCCCCCTTCCTAATGTTGGGGAGGGGTCCCAGCTGTTTGCTGTTCTGATTGGGTGCCCCTCCTGTTAGGTTTCAGGGGACCAATGGTGAGGCCTTTTGTTTGGAAGTATCTGGGCTTCCCTTGATCCCAGAAAGAGTTCCAAATGGAACCTCATGGCCGGGGTCTCAGTGGGGTCTTCCCATCTTTGTTTTTGTAGCAGGGGGTTTCTGGGTGGGGTCTCATGACCATGTTCTCTGCTGGGTCCCAGCTGTGACTGGTCTTCCCTTTTCCATATAACCTGCCTCAACTCCCCTCTCAGAGAGTTTACACCCTTATTCTTAAGGGGGAGCTGAGGGGCAATGGTCATTCTTCTGTAGCTGCTTCCTGCTGATTAGGGGCAGTAGGGTGTGGAACTCTCTGGCTATTCTATTGAGGGTGAGGGAAGACAGGTCCAGCACTGGTTGGAACTGGATGAAATTGTCACATGACTAATATCTTGTTCTGGAAGACATTGATTCTGGAAGAAATGAACTTTGTTAGAATTTAAGATACATGGTCCTACTAAAAGGATAAAGAAGATGGTGGTAAGTGGGCCCAAAAAGGGGGCCAGCCATGACATACTGGACCAGGAGAGTGGGAAAGCCCAGATGCCTTCAGAGCCTACATCCTCCCAAAGCTGATGGGAAGCAGCATTCTTCCCTGAATTCTTTTAGACTGTTAGTTAACTCTAGGGAGAGATTGTGGTAGACCTGCTGGGTTTGGTATACACTGCCAGCCCCAGTTCCCATGGTGATGGTTATGCCCAGGACAGCTAGGAGAGGTATGAGGAGAGGCACTACCCTAGACATAAATCACAAAGACAGTAGAGGGAACAATGAGACAATCATATGGCAAGCAAAATAAAGACAGTACTTAAGAGAGCCATTCCTTTATCTTACAGGCAAGTTCATTAACTTAGAAAATGAGTTAGGTTTACCAAGACTTTTAGCATGTTCAATATTCCTCTGCATATGATCTAGGATAGAAGAGATATTATATTCATCAGGTACATAGGTAGTAATGCACAAGTACCTCTTTGAGCTGCAGTTAATGGATCTAAGCTCCAGGCTTGCAAAATCATACCTGTTGTCTCTCCATGGGAGCAGGCCATAATTGCAATTGTGTTTAAGTTCTACTTACATCACTCTGGTAATTATTGCTCCAATTGATATGTCCTTCACACAGCCAGCATGCTGAAGCAACATTGACCCTAGAAAGAGGCTAGGAAGGTAGGCTCCAGTGTTTCACTGGCCTCATGCATAGGACCTGTGGGCACTCTGAAACAGAGCCAGTCTGGAAGCAATGTCCATTGTAAATCTGGCCATATCGAGCCATCACCAGCTGCTGCAGGAGTCTGGAACTGCAATGTACTCTCCATCCATTTCAGGAGCATGTCCAGATGTGGTAGATCCTTTTACGGCTTTAGGAGTCATATTGACCAACCTAGCCAATAACTCAAATGGAGAGGCACCATGCAGAGTATTTGGGGCCTGGTTTAAATGCACAGAATTTAGCAATACCAAAGTCTCTTTTATTTTTATACTTTCTAAACACTTCCAATGCAATGCATAACATATCAAATGAACTTAACTCTGTTAGTGCTTTGCTTTTTACTTTTCCACCTTTACCATGATTGTGTTAATTAACAGGTATTTTATTTTAGCAGTACAGGAAAAATTACTTTCTCTATTATTTTATGAAAATATGGGATTCCCAATGGACTCAAGATTATTTTACCTTACCACCACTTTAACATGCAGATTGAGGTGGTCTCTGACAGGTTTCCCTGAATTTACTTTACGTTAATGAGTACAGATATGTATCTCATTAAAATAACCTTACAGTTTTCATCTTCTTAAAGACTTAATACATATAATGCTATTTTATTTAATTGGTATTCTATAAGCCTAGGGAGAGTACATCTAAGCTAAATAAAATTGAAACAATTATAATTTATGCAAGGAATGTTCTTTTTCCTTCCTCCACAGGAGGCTAAAACCCCTTTTTAAAAAATAAAATTCTAAAATTGTGAATAACTTTAAAAGCATACTGACTGCCAGGTTCTGTAATATATTATAATTGTTTAATTTGTTTTAATCATAGTTTAGAAAAAATCTTTCCTTAACTTTCAAGGAATTTTTCCTAACTGAAAATTGACAACTGGATTATTAATTACTCTCATTTTAAGGCGGTTAAAATGTTTAAAATATGGGAAATACAGGACAAACTATGATTCTTAATTACCCAGCCTAGAAGATAGAGTTTTAATCTTTTACACTCAGCCCTTCCCTCATAGCCCTTGCAAAGAGAAGGCCCTGAGGGTTGGGTTCATCAGAGGGCTTAGGAAAATTTTTTCCCTTTCCCAATAGTGTCTATATTCAGATTTCTATATGACCTTTCCATCCTGCTTAGCCTAATTTGAGCTCCAGGAATATTCATCCACATATATAAGCAGTGCATATTTAATTTTTAACAATTTGAATAGAGCTTTTTCAAGAATTTTCATTTGTTAATTTTATATTACCATCCTGATATATAAAAATATATGCTGAATAGACACAAATAGAGTTAGATGCAGAAACATACAACTCACCAAAGTTACTTATAATTTTCATTCTCTTACATAATAAGTTTAACTGTAAAATAACATTTTATTCAAATGATCTCTTTGAAGGCTAATTCTAAAATAATCTGCACTGTGACCATGCAGTTTCGCACAAGGATTTCCTTCTTTAGTTATTGGCTTATAGCCAAAATGTTCCCAATGCTTTAAATACAATCTACAACATTTTCTTTTACTTCAGAGCTTTGCTTATTTCTCATTTTGACTTTGACAGAATTTAGGTGAACAATACCAATTTCAGTATACGCTCATTGAGGTCACTGAAGTTTCAAGCAAAACTGGTTTCTTCTCATGACCTGCTGCTTTTAGAATTCGTGATGCTCAAGGTAAGAGGTCATCACTCCCCAGTCCTTGGAGATAACAAAACTTCAGCAGCCACTGGACTGGAAGAGTGGATTCCAACCCCAAGGGCCAAGGATTCCCACCACACAGCGTTTTCCTCAAAGGCTGTGGGATCCCTCGGGCTCTTAAACAGATTAGGTAAATTGGAGAACATACCTAAATAATTATAAGAAAAAGCAGGGCTATTAACACCAATGAAAGGACAGAAGACAGGGATGTCTCAAATTTGCCTTTCCCCAGGCCATGGAGAGCAGAAGTTTCCATGGATTCAAGCGGGGGAGATTACAGTGGTCACCATTTCAAAGGTGAGCAAGTGTGCCCAAGGTAAGGTCAGTGCTGGAATAACCATAAGCAGAGGCAAACTCAGTTTAGAATTACCATCATAATAGTAGGTCTAGGGAGAAGCTAGTCTGAAAACAACCACAATCAAAGCTAAGTTCAGTTTATATTAATAATTACCATTACTATAGCAAGCACAAATAGTGACATCTCATTGTTCCAGCAAGAGCGAAGCTAGACCGGAAGTAATCACAAACAAAGAAAAATTTGTCTACGATTACAATCTCAATAGTAGGTCTAGGGAAACGGACTTTGGCCCAGTGGTTAGGGCGTCCGTCTACCATATGGGAGGTCCGCGGTTCAAACCCCGGGCCTCCTTGACCCGTGTGGAGCTGGCCATGCGCAGCGCTGATGCGCGCAAGGAGTGCCGCGCTACGCAAGGGTGTCCCCCGCGTGGGGGAGCCCCACGCGCAAGGAGTGCACCCGTGAGGAAAGCCGCCCAGCGTGAAAAGAAAGAGCAGCCTGCCCAGGAATGGCGCCGCCCACACTTCCCGTGCCGCTGACGACAACAGAAGCGGACAAAGAAACAAGACGCAGCAAACAGACACAGAGAACAGACAACCAGGGGAGGGGGGGAAATTAAATAAATAAATAAATCTTTAAAAAAAAAAAAAAATAGTAGGTCTAGGCTAAATCCACCAACTATAGCAATTTCAAATATTATCCTTCTGCTGTTTTATAATATAAAGGCTTCTATTATATATAATGATCTTAACTCTTTTTTTATTTTTATTTTTTTAGGAGGCATCGGGGCTTGAACCAGGGACCTCATCTATGTGAAGCAGGCACTCAAGCCACTGAGCTACTTCCACTCCCCCAATCTTAACTCTTAGTTACAGTTTCTAGTAAGTTTTACTTCAAAACAAATTGGGCACTTTTGTTGATGAGCTAAACAACTGAAACTATTTTTTTTAACATTAACTTTGCTGTTTTTCTGCCTTTCCAGCAGCTGAACTAATTCCACTTGTGAATTACACATCAAATCAAATTGCAAGATAGCACTGAAATTTAAAGACGCATTTTTAGATTACCTTTCACCATTATCCAATTTGTATCAGGCGAAACCGCAAATCTGAGTTCTTAGGCACAAACAGACTGACACAGTTAAAGTAAGCAGTTTCTTCCGTTACTAGTCACAGTAGTTGCTGAGGGCAGGGAGAGGGAAGAAGAGATGCGATGTGGGGGCATTTTCGGGACTTGGAGTTGTCCTCAATGATATGGCAGGGACAGATGCTGGACATTCTATATCCTGCCATAACCCACTGAATGTACTGGGGGAGAGTGCAAACCACAATATAAACTATTATCCCTGCGGTGCAGCAGTGCTCCAAATGGATTCACCAAATGCAGTGACTGTGCCACAATGATGAAAGAGGTTGTTGATGTGGGAGGAGCTGGGGGGTGGGGGTGGGATGTGGGGTAAGTGGGAACCTCATATTTTTTAATGTAACATTTCTTGTGATCTATGTATCTTCAAAAAATTCAATAAAAATGCTCATAAAAAATAAAATTAAATAGGAAGTTAAAAAAACAAAGAAACCTCAGATTGGAACAGAAGAGGAATTCGTTTGTTTGTTTGTTTGCGGTTGCGCTGATTTATTGGGGCTAATTCTGGGAGGGGGCCCCTAGAAGGTGTTGGGCCCTCGGTGGTGCAGGGCCTCGTGGTGGTGGAGCCGGCTTGTGCAGGTGTTGGCCCTCGGTGGTGCATGGCCTCGTGGTGGTGGAGCCGGCTTGTGCAGGTGTTGGGCCCTCGGTGGTGCAGGGCCTCGTGGTGGTGGAGCCGGCTTGTGCAGGTGTTGGGCCCTCGGTGGTGCAGGGCCTCGTGGTGGTGGAGCCGGCTTGTGCAGGTGTTGGCCCTCGGTGGTGCAGGGCCTCGCGGTGGTGGAGCCGGCTTGTGCAGGTGTTGGCCCTCGGTGGTGCATGGCCTCGTGGTGGTGGAGCCGGCTTGTGCAGGTGTTGGGCCCTCGGTGGTGCAGGGCCTCGTGGTGGTGGAGCCGGCTTGTGCAGGTGTTGGGCCCTCGGTGGTGCAGGGCCTCGTGGTGGTGGAGCCGGCTTGTGCAGGTGTTGGCCCTCGGTGGTGCAGGGCCTCGCGGTGGTGGAGCCGGCTTGTGCAGGTGTTGGCCCTCGGTGGTGCAGGGCCTCGTGGTGGTGGAGCCGGCTTGTGCAGGTGTTGGGCCCTCGGTGGTGCAGGGCCTCGTGGTGGTGGAGCCGGCTTGTGCAGGTGTTGGGCCCTCGGTGGTGCAGGGCCTCGTGGTGGTGGAGCCGGCTTGTGCAGGTGTTGGGCCCTCGGTGGTGCAGGGCCTCGTGGTGGTGGAGCCGGCTTGTGCAGGTGTTGGCCCTCGGTGGTGCAGGGCCTCGTGGTGGTGGAGCCGGCTTGTGCAGGTGTTGGGCCCTCGGTGGTGCAGGGCCTCGTGGTGGTGGAGCCGGCTTGTGCAGGTGTTGGGCCCTCGGTGGTGCAGGGCCTCGTGGTGGTGGAGCCGGCTTGTGCAGGTGTTGGGCCCTGCTGGTGCAGGGCCTCGTGGTGGTGGAGCCGGCTTGTGCAGGTGTTGGGCCCTGCTGGTGCAGGGCCTCGTGGTGGTGGAGCCGGCTTGTGCAGGTGTTGGGCCCTGCTGGTGCAGGGCCTCGTGGTGGTGGAGCCGGCTTGTGCAGGTGTTGGGCCCTGCTGGTGCAGGGCCTCGTGGTGGTGGAGCCGGCTTGTGCAGGTGTTGGGCCCTCGGTGGTGCAGGGCCTCGCGGTGGTGGAGCCGGCTTGTGCAGGTGTTGGGCCCTCGGTGGTGCAGGGCCTCGCGGTGGTGGAGCCGGCTTGTGCAGGTGTTGGCCCTCGGTGGTGCAGGGCCTCGTGGTGGTGGAGCCGGCTTGTGCAGGTGTTGGGCCCTCGGTGGTGCAGGGCCTCGTGGTGGTGGAGCCGGCTTGTGCAGGTGTTGGGCCCTCGGTGGTGCAGGGCCTCGTGGTGGTGGAGCCGGCTTGTGCAGGTGTTGGGCCCTCGGTGGTGCAGGGCCTCGTGGTGGTGGAGCCGGCTTGTGCAGGTGTTGGGCCCTTTGTGGTGCAGGGCCTCCTGGTGGTGGAGCCGGCTTGTGCAGGTGTTGGCCCTCGGTGGTGCATGGCCTCGTGGTGGTGGAGCCGGCTTGTGCAGGTGTTGGGCCCTTTGTGGTGCAGGGCCTCCTGGTGGTGGAGCCGGCTTGTGCAGGTGTTGGCCCTCGGTGGTGCAGGGCCTCGTGGTGGTGGAGCCGGCTTGTGCAGGTGTTGGGCCCTGGTGGTGCAGGGCCTCCTGGTGGTGGAGCCAGCTTGTGCAGGTGTTGGGCCCTCGGTGGTGCAGAGCCTCGTGGTGGTGGAGCCGGCTTGTGCAGGTGTTGGGCCCTGCTGGTGCAGGGCCTCGTGGTGGTGGAGCCGGCTTGTGCAGGTGTTGGCCCTCGGTGGTGCAGGGCCTCGTGGTGGTGGAGCCGGCTTGTGCAGGTGTTGGGCCCTCGGTGGTGCAGGGCCTCGTGGTGGTGGAGCCGGCTTGTGCAGGTGTTGGGCCCTCGGTGGTGCAGGGCCTCGTGGTGGTGGAGCCAGCTTGTGCAGGTGTTGGGCCCTCGGTGGTGCAGGGCCTCGTGGTGGTGGAGCCGGCTTGTGCAGGTGTTGGGCCCTGCTGGTGCAGGGCCTCGTGGTGGTGGAGCCGGCTTGTGCAGGTGTTGGCCCTCGGTGGTGCAGGGCCTCGTGGTGGTGGAGCCGGCTTGTGCAGGTGTTGGGCCCTGGTGGTGCAGGGCCTCGTGGTGGTGGAGCCGGCTTGTGCAGGTGTTGGGCCCTCGGTGGTGCAGGGCCTCCTGGTGGTGGTGCCGGCTTGTGCAGCACAGTGGGGCGGGGCGGCGGGAACTGACCTTGGAGCCGGGAGCCGGCCTGGGGGGGGCGGCAGCAGCAGCGGGCCGCTCCCCTCCACCTTCAGGCCCTGCACGGAGCGGGCACGGGCGGTGCCGCGCGCCCGCGTATGGTCAGGGGGGAGAGGAGCGCGGTCCGCACGCCCCGGGCCCCGCGCAGTGTCACCCCGGAGGTACGGCGCAGCCCCAAAGCAGCGGGATTCGCTTGCTGCTCGCACCGCCGTTCAAACCGCTAATACGAGAAACTGTGGTTCTTGCCTTTGGGGGTGAGCAAAGAGAGAATTTTCAGAGATTATTAAGAAAGAAGAACACTAGAAATAAGTACACAGACAACCTGAGACATGGGTCGTGGGTGTGCTACAGAGTAAGACGCACCTCAAGCATGAATTTTTAAACAGATGTATTGAAGCTTTATTTACATACCATAAAATTCACCTGTTTTAAGAGCACATACTTTTCAATGATTTTTAGTAACTTAAAAACTTTCACTACAACCTAATTTTAGAATATTTTCATTACCCTGAAAAGAAAACTCATGGCCATTTGCAGTCAGTTCCTACTCTCTCACCCTTTAGGCAAGGCAGCCACTAATACACTTTCTTTTATTTATTTATTTTTACCACCCTATTATTATTTACACCTTGTAATAATGACATCTTTTTGTCCTAGTTGGTGGAAGAACATTCTCGTATTTGTGCTATGAACCACCCATCATCCACAACAGGGTTACTATGCTACAGGGGTACAGGTTTCATCCTCTAGCTTTCCTTCTAATGACATATATGACCTTAAATTTGGCAAGAAACTACTTATATACTGTCTATAGATTTGCCTTTTCTGAATATTTCACATAAATGGTCTCTGAGAAGACATGCTGTTTTGTGTCTAGCATCTTTTGCACGGTCTACTGCTTTTGAGGTTCATCTGTGTTGTAGCATGTACCCCTACTTCATCTATTTTTGTTGCCAAGTAGTAGTCCATTATATCTTAGGCCACATTTTAGTCATCCATTCCTCAGGTGATGGACATTCCGGTGGTTTCTTCTTTTAGGCTGTTATGAACAATGCTGCTTTGACATTGACTGACAAGTCTTCATGTGTACCTGTTATCATTTTTGGAGGTAGATATCTAGGAACAGAATTGCTGGGCCAGATGATAAAACTACATTTAACACTTGAAGAAACCGTCAAACTGTTTGTTTAAAAGCAGATGTGTGTCCAGAGTAGGGCAAGGAGCTACATAAAATACGACAGCTTCTCCCCGAACTGAGATGCTTACGTCAGGCCAAAGAAAGATTCAGACAAGTCCAGCTTGGCAAGTATCGGGCATTTATTTCAGGGGCTTACGTGGGGTCCTCATCCTCGGTGGTGGGAGGACAGACAGCCTTTTCCAAGCTCGATTGTTCGTGCTTCCCACCAGAAGAGAGGGGTCTTTTAAGGGGCCTGTCTATGTGCTGCTGAGGGGAGCTGCCTTCTAAAGAACGCAGAGCCAATGCTCTGAGACAAAGGTACACGACTTGACAATAATTATCAAGGCATTCAGGGGATATGCATGACTTTTACTGGAAACAAATCCTAAAGGTACAGATGTTTTCACCAGAGTAGATGTTATACGTTGGTGGGAATGGGTTAATTGATGAATGGGTGATTTAGACATTTTTTGGAAAGCAGATGCCATGGCAGGCTTCCAGAAAAACAGGTTAAAGCACTCAAGTACAAGACCTGTTGATAAGTCACGAGTTACGGGGGCTTGCTGCTTTAACTATTCAGGAATGCTGCTACTGTTTGGAGTGGGGAAAAGAGCAGGAAGAGTTGGGGTGAGAAAAAAATGCAAAGTCTTATACCCCATAATGGGACATTTTAATTCCCACTGGCCATTTGGAGGGGGTTCCAGTTTCTCCACATTCTCAACAATGCTTGCTATTGTCTGTGGCAGGATAAATAATAGATCCCAGAGATATCAGATCCTAAGCCCTGGAACCTGGGAATGTTGCCTTCTATGGAAAAACGGGCTTTGCTGATGTGATTGAATTAAGGGTCCTGAGATGGGGAGATTATCATGAATTGTCCAGTGGGTCCTAAATGCAGAAGAGGGAGGGAGAGGAAAATTTCACAGGCAGAAGTGGTAGAAGTTAACATGATAGTAAAAACAGGGGAAAAAGACAGTGTGCTGCAGGCACAAGCCAAGGTGGAAGGACAGCCTCCAGAAAGTGGGAAAAGCAAGGAAACAGATTCTCTTCTAGAGCCTCCAGAGGGAGCACAGCCCTGTCAACACTTGGAGGTTGGCTCAGGAAAGCTTCTGGTCTCCAAAACTGTAAGGAAATAAATGTGTGTAGCTTTAAGTCACCCCGTTTGTGATCAGTTGTCACTGAAGCCATAGGATTATCCATCTGTTTGATTGTAACCATCCCAGTTGGGGTGAAATGATATCTCATTGTGTTTTTTATTTCCGTTTCTCCGATGACTTGGTAAGAGAGCAGAGACTGATATAGAAAGCCCAGAAAGAAAGGAGCCCTATGCCAGGAGAGAGGAAGCCCTGAGAGACAAGCCCTAACTGAGAGAGACTGGAAACCAGCAGGGAGAGGAGAGACCAGGCAGAGACCAGTGACTCTCTTGCTTCAGCACGTGGCAACTGACTTTGGGGAGAAAGCAACCTTGAGCTAGACTCTTGACGGCCTTGTAACTGTAAGCTTTTGCCCAAATAAATACCCTTATAAAATTCAACTGTTTTCTGGTACCTTGCATTGTCACCCATTTGGCTGACTAATATAGGTACGTATTATAGCTACCCTACAAAAGCGGAAGGGACCCCATTCCAAATTAGGTTCAAATGTTGAGACATGGCACATACACCAAGAAGATAAGAAAAGGTGTCTTACTTACACAATGGAGGTCCCTGGGGAGAGCAGAGCAGGCCTCTGAAACAGGTCCAAAGTGGTTTGAGAGAGTAAGATTGGCCTGGGTTTTTTATTGTGGTGGGTGGGTGAGGCCAGGGTGAGAGCTCCTGCACATGGGCAGGGTCTTGTGTGGTTTGACTCTCCCACTGGTGCCAAAAGTAGAAGCACCCAGGCTTCTCATCAGCTTGTCCAATTGTAGGCTTGAGGAGAAGAGGGTCAGGATGAGCCCTAAAAGCTGTCAACGGTCATACATCAATAAATGGAGTCACACTCCTCACTACCATGCACATACATTTATAATTATTATATTTCCTGATAAATTGAGACTTTTATCATAAAATGTCTCTCTGTCTCTAGTGATATTTTTGTCTTAAACTATTTTATCTGATATTAATATAGCCATTTCAGCTCTCTTATGATTGCCATTTGCATAGCATATCTTTTTCCATAATTTTACTTCCACCCATTTCTATTTTTTAATCTAAAGTGTCTTTTGTACACAGCATCCACAATTGTCTCATTGTTCATGGATTCTGTGTTTGACAATTGCGCTACTCACTAACATTTATTTGGAACACCAAAATCGATATACCTGGTGCTTTCACAGACATGCACAGAGTAGTGAAAATTTTAGTCACCCATCACAAACATTCCCAGCTAAAGTCGAACACGGCGATGCTCTGCCTTCTTGTTTCAGCTCTCATACTGTAAACAAGTATCCTTTTCACCTTATATTTAGTGTTGTGTTTTTCAAATTTTTGTGCTTTTCGTTGGTGATTTCACTACTTAAAATGGCCCCCAAGCATTGTGTTGAATTGTTGTCTGGCCTAACCACAAGAAGGCTGCACTATGTCTTACAGAGAAAATACATGTGTTATAAAAGATTTATTCAGACACGAGTTATAGTGCTGTTGGCCATGAGTTCAACGTTAATGACTCAATATAAATAAATAAATGAATGAATAGTGTCTCTAAACAGAAACACATGAAACACAGCTATGTGTTGATTGGTTGATGAAAATATTGTGACTACAAGCTCCTAGTTCCCTAACCCTCTCTATCTCCTAGGAGTAATCGTTTAGTATTTGCTAATTCAGTGTTTGTGGCAACGTTATAGAATGTAACTACCATGAGTAATGAGTATCAACTGCAGCTGGATCTAGTTTTTATATAGCCTGAAAAACCACTTATTTTGATTGGATTTTTCATTCATTGACATTTAATGTTTTTACCAATATGATTGAAATTATGTCTGACAATTTTCTACTTATTTTCTAAATGTCTTGTGAATCTTTTGTTTCTCTCTCTCTTTTTTTTTTTACCATTTTAATTCCTTTGTTGATTTTTAAATAATTTTTAGAGTTATTGTCTTAATGGTTGCTGGGGATTATAATATTCAACTTAATTTATGAGAATCTACTGCAGATTAATACTAATTTCTAATAAAATAGAAAAACTTTGCTCCAATATAGCTCTCCTCCCTCCCCCTCCTTTCTGCTCTTATTAACATATATATTACATATGTGTTATAAATAATAACAACACAATGTTGTAATTATTGCTTTTTATAATCTCATGTCTTTCAGAGAAAATAAGAGAAGAAAGGAAAAATATTTATACAAAACTTTTAAATGAACTTATTTCCCATTTTGGTACCCTCCATTTCTTCCTGTGGATTCAGCATAACAGCTGGTGTCATTTCCTTATTCAAACACAGCTTAACCTCGGTGGACGCTATGGCTCAACATCGTCCGGATTTGATCTTTAGCCGCAAAGAAGCCGGTGTTGCCATCGGAAGACTGTGTGAAAAATGTGGCAAGTGTGTGGTCTGTGATTCCTACGTGTGTCCCTGCACCCTGCGCGCACATGTGATGAGTGTAACTGTGGCTCTTACCAGGGGCGCCGTGTGATCTGAGGAGGCCCTGGAGTCTCTGATGTCTATTATTGTAAAGAGTGCACCATCCAGGAAAAGGAGAGAGTTGACTGCCCAAAGATCGTTGATTTGGGGAGCTCTAAGACCAACCTCTTCTAGGAACACAAAGAATATGGCTTCAAGAAGAGGTGATTGGCGGGTGGCCCTTCCCCCCCCTTCACCTGCCACCGCTGCCAGAGAAGACACCAACCACCAGCAGCAGAGAGATGCACAGCCCAGAGCATCAGCAGGCTCACCTGCTCCAGTCCCTTTCCTGGGCCCTCACCCAGACATGTGGCAGGAATGGAAAAGGATTCTCCATCGAACACGCGGGGGCCTGTAGCTGAGAAAAATTAATAGATTTGTTCCTGATTTTTCTTGAATTTGAGAAGCAACAATTGTAGTACCTACCTCACAGGTTTTGGGGTGAGGCCAGTAGATTAAACAGGAACCAAAACCTCAGGCTCTTTCTTCCCTGTATCCTGAGCGTGTGCCACAGAGTAGAAGGGCAAGTAGTAACTGTTGAAGGACTAAGCAAGTAAGTGAAGGTGTGGAATGTTTAGTACAGGGGGTGGCACCCGATCAGAACCAATAACTATTAACAGCCTGGAGAGAGAGGAACACGTATTCACAGTTGGTGGGAATGCAGAATGGCACAGCCACTGGGGAGGACTGTTTGGCAGTTCCTAAGGAAGTTGAGTATAAACTTGCCACATGCCTCTGCAGTACCACTACCGGGTGGTAGTAGAAGAACTGAGAGCAGTGGCATGGACAGACATGGACAGACAACTGCACACTGATGTTCAGAGCGGCATTATTCATGATTGCCAGAATTTGGAAACAGCCTAGTGTCCATCAACCAAAGAATGGATACACTGTGGTGCATTCACACGATGGAATGTTATGCAGCTGTCCATCCATGGAGGAACCTGGAGGACATCATGTTGAGCGAAGCAAGCCAGATACCAAAGGACAAGTACTGTATAACTGCACTACTATGAACCAAATATATTGTGTAATATATCATGATTCAAAAAAATTTTTATATGTATCCAGTACATTTAATTGAGAAATATATGTTTTTATTCAACTATGTTTTCTTTTTATTTTTAATTATTGTTTATATTTTCAAGTATTAAATGTACAAAATAAAGTTTAAAAAATATTAACAGTATTATTGAACCTGTCACCTGCTCTAAAGAGGGATTTTCCTCTGGTGTTAGGAACTCCAGCACAGATGGGAAGGGGAAAGGCTGGCCGTTGTGACTCACAGAGAAGGTCTGCACAGCTCTTCTTCTATTTAATTTAGTTAAATTCTGTCTCCTAGTGAGATATTTTCTATAGGTATAAATTGTATGAAATTTAAACTACCTGCTAAAAACCCTTCACAAAGCCCTACTTTGTGCAAAAATTTTTGAAGATAATGTGAATCCCTCCAAATTAAAAAAATACATATATACATATATGTAAAAATTTTAAAAATACATATATATAGTGGGTGGTGGGAGGAACTCCCAGAAAGCATGGTTTTTTTTTGTTTTGTTTTGTTTTTGTTTTTGTTTTTTTATTTTTTTTATTGATTTTGTAAAAATATTACATTAAAAAATATGAGGTCCCATTCGACCCCACCACCCCCACCGCACCCCTCCCCCCCCCAGCAACACTCACTCCCATCATCATGACACATCCATTGCATTTGGTAAGTACATCTCTGGGTATCTCTGCACCTCATGGTCATTGGTCCACATCATGGCCCACACTCTCCCCCATTCCATCCAGTGGGCCCTGGGAGGATTTACAATGTCCGGTGATTGCCCCTGAAGCACCATCCAGGGCAACTCCAAGTCCCAAAGGCACCTCCACATCTCATCTCTTCCTGCCATTCCCCATACCCAACAGCCACCATGTCCACTTTTCCCACTCCATTGCCACCTTTTCTCTGAGAAAGCATGGTTTTAAAGATAACCAGTTTAGGGAGCTCTGGCCGCATGGCACAATATGGCCACAAGGTGGTGCCATCATTCAGGCAGGACACAAATTGTCTAGGCTTAGTATCCTGTAACCCATACTACTATCTTCTAACATCTCAACTTTTAGAATGATTATGGTGTGGCTTCTAATATTCTTATCCCAAGGTAAGCTAGGTATCCATTAGATGGTAGCATTAATGACAGCTGAGAAACATAAGCAAGAACCAATACTAGAAAGTGAAATTTTGTGGAGCATCTGTAGCTCTGTGATTGAGCACCTGCCTGTACAAAGTCCTGGGTTCAATCCCCAGTACCTCTTAAAAAACAAAAAAAAAAGTGAAATTACAGGTGATGAAATTCTAAGAAAAAGCCAAACCTTCTGCCACAATACTCTATGCTATAGCTCTAGAAAGAGAAAGAGATCCTGTGAGATACGAGACAATGTGGAGAAGATGAATGGCAACCTTAAAGTAGAAATACAAATACACTGCAATGGCTGGAGGTATATAGGCTCCAAGAACACCCCCTCATATAAGTTTTTTTAAAAGATTTATTTTATTTCTTCCCACCCCCTCGTCGTTTGCCCTTGCTGTGTCTGTTTGTCTTTTTTTGTTTTTTTTTAGGAGGCACTGGGCACTGAATCCGGGACCTGTGATGTGTGAGGGAGGCACCTAATTGCTTAAGCCACCTTCATTCCCTGCTTTGTCGTGTCTCTCATTATGTCCTTCCTCCTCTGTCTCTTGTTGCATCATCTTGCTGTGTCAGCTTGCCACGCCAGCCCATTGCATCAGCTCACTCTCTTGCCCGTCTTCTCTAGGAGGCACTGGGAACCTCCGCTCCCTGCTTCATTGGGTCTCTCGTCATGTTTTTCTTCTTGTGTCTCTTGTGGCATCATCTTGTGTCAGCTTGCTGTGACTGCCTGTCACACTAGCCTGCTGTCTTCTTTAGGAGGCACCGAGAACCGAAACACAGACCTCTGATGTGGTAGGTGGGAGCCCAATCACTTGAGCCACATCCACTTCCCTAGATTTAAGTTTTGATTATGCAGGGTTTTTAAAAAGCACATTACTTCAGATAAAATGAAATCTCCTTGAAAATTGATTCAGCGATCCTAAATCTGTCTCCCAGAGCCAGATAGAAGGAATCGAATCCTGTTTTCCACAACAGCCCTTTAGCTCTTTGAAGATGGGGTACTCTCTCCACTTTGGCCAGTTTCAGGATAAATGAAGCTACAGGCATGCCCTGTGATCTGAGGAGGGAATGAGGATGAACACGCAGGGTGGCCTGGTGAAGGAGGCATCAGGCCAGTGGGGTGAGTGTTCACACCCATATAATTTATCTAAAGTGTACAATTAACAGCATTTGGTATAACCACAAAGTTGTGCATTCATCACTTCAGTCAATATTAGAGGCTTTTCATTAAACAAACAAAAAAGCCACTATCATACTTATACATTAGCGCTACTGAGTACAAATTCTGATTTGCTTTCACCAATTCTGTTCATTTACAAATATTTATGAACAACTTTTTACCAAACTGCACAGATTAAACCTCAGCTTTCCATTCTCTAACCGCATCCTATTCTCTGGTGACGTATATTCTAGCTATTAACTCCATACGTTTGTTCATTCTATTTAGTTCATAACAGCAAAATCATACAATATTTGTCCTTCTGTGCCTGGCTGGCTTCATTCAATATAATGTCCTCCAGGTTCATCCTTGTTTTCATGCGCTTCACAACTTCATTTCTTCTTAGAGTTGAATATTATTCCATCCTGTGTACACATCATAGTTTGTTTATCCATTCCTCAGTTGATGGACACTTGGGTTGTTTCCATCTTTTGGCAATGAATATTGCCCAATGAACATTGCCTAATGAATGTTGCTATGAATATTGATGTGCAGACACCTGTTCGTGTCACTGCTCTCCGTTCTTCTGGCTATACCTAGTAGAGGTATTGCTGGGTCACATGGTAGATCTATTTTCAACTTCCTTAGGAATCACCAAACAGACTTCCATGGTGGCTGTACCATTTTACATTCCCAGTGTAGACTGGTGGGAACTGAGTAAGTGTTCCCATCAATCCACATCCTCTCCAACATTTGGAATTTTCTGGTTTTTTAAAAATAGTGGTGTGAAATGATCTCATTGTAGCTTTGATTTGCATTTCCCAATAGCCAGTGATGTTAAATATTTTTTCATATTTTTCTTCACCATTTGTATTGCTTCTTTATAAATGTCTATTCTGATCTTTTGCCTGTTTTTTAACCAGGTCATTTGCTTTTTTAGTATTGAGTTGTAGGATCTCTTTATCATGGTTGTTAGACCATTGTCGGATGCGTGATTTCCAAATATTTTCTCCAATTGAGTAAAATGTCTTTTTACCCTTTTCACAAAATCCTTTGAGGTCCAGAAGTGTATAATTTTGAGGAGGTCCCATTTAGCTATTTTTTTCTTTTGTTGCCTATGCTTTGGGTATAAGGTTTAACAGACCCCCACCTACTACAAGTTCTTGTAGATGTTTCTCTACATTATCATCTAGGAGTTTTATGGTCCTGGCTTACTGGTGGGATTTTTCCAGTCAGATGTCTGTTCATGTCACTGCTCTCAGTTCTACCTAGCATGGTATTTCAGTGTCCCATGGCAAGTCTATATTCAACTTCCTTAGGAATTACCAAACAGTCCTCCACAGTGGCTGTACCATTCTGCATTCCCACCAACAGTGAATTAGCTTTCCTATCTCTCCACATCCTCTCCAACATTTATAGTTTTCCAACTTTTTAACCAGCCACTAATAGGTATAAAGTGATATCTCATTGTAATTTTGATTTGCATTTCCCTAATTGCTAGTGATGAACATTTTTTCATGTGTTTCTGTGCCATCTATATTTCTTTGGACAATTGTCTTTTCAAGTCTTTTGTCCATTTTTTAATTGGATAGCTTGTCTTTTAATTGTTGAGTTGTATGATCTCTTTATATATCACACATACTAAACACTTATCGGATATGTGATTATCAAATATTTTCTCCCATCGAGTCAGTTGCCTTTTCACTCTTTTGACAAAGTTCTTTGAGGTACAAAAGTATTTAATTTTGAGGAGGAACCATTTATCTATTTTTTCTTTTGTTGCTCATGCTTCAGGTGTAAGATTTAAGAAACTACCACCTACCACAAGATCTTGAAGATATTTTCCTACATTTTCTTCTAGGAATTTCATAGTTGTCACTTTTATATTTAGGGACTTGACCCATTTTGAGTTAATTTTTCTATAAGGTGTGAGATACGATTCTTCTTTCTTTCTTTTGTGTATGGCTATCCAGTTCTCCCAGCACCATTTGTTGAATAGACTGCTCTGGCCCAACTAGAAGGGCTTGACAGCCTTGTCAAAAATTACTTGCCTATAGATGTGAGAGTCTGTTTCTAAGTTCTCAATTCAGTTCCGCTGGTCAATGTGTCTGTTTTTATGCCAGTACCATGTGGTTGTTTTTTTGTTTTTGTTTTTGTTTTTTACCACTATAGCTAAGTAATATGCTTTAAAGTCTGGAAGTGAGAGTCCTCCAACTTCATTCTTCTTTTTTAAGACCCTCTTGGCCCCTTTCCCTTCTCTTCTCCTTCTGGGATGCCTGTAATGTGTATGTTTGTGCATTTTGTATTGTCATTTGGGTCCCTAAGTCCCTGCTGGATTTTTTCTATCTTTTTATTGATCAATTCTACTATCTGTTTGATTTCAGATGTATTGTCTTCCACATCACTAATTCTTTCCTCTGACTCTTCAAATCTGTTGTTATTTGCTGTGAGTGTATTTTTGATTTCTTGGATTCTGCCATTCCTCACCATCATATCCATTATCTCTTTGTGTATGTTTACAATTTCTTCAGTATGCTCTCCAAGTGTTTTCTTAATATCCTTAATCTCTTCCTTCACTTCATTAAATTGGCCCATGATATTTATTTTGAGAGCTTTGATTAGTTGTTAAATGTTCTTTTCCTCTTCCTGGTTTTTAGTTTTTTCATTGGATTGGGCCATGAAGGCAGGGAGAGGGAAAAAGAGATGTGATGTGGGGGCATTTTCTGGACTTGGAGTTGTCCTATAGAATATTGCAGGGTCAGATGCTGGACATTATATACTCTGCCATGACCCACTGAATGGACTGGGGGAGAGTGTAAACTACAATGTAAACTATAATCCATGCGATGCAGCAGTGCTCCAAAATGTATTCACCAGATGCAATGAATGTGCCACAGTGAGAAAGACATTGTTAATGTGGGAGGAGTTGGGGGGGGGGGGTTGTGGGGTATATGGGAACCTCTTATATATTTTAATGTAACATTTTTTGTGATCTCTTTATCTTTTTTAAAAAAGACAATTAAAAAATAATAATAATTTAAAAAGATCCTCTTGGCTATTCGGGACCCCTTGCCCTTCCAAATAAATTTGATGATTGGTTTTTCCACTTCTGAAAAAAGAGCTGTTGGAATTTTTACCAGGATTGCATTGAATCTATAAATCACTTTGGTTAGAATTGACATTTTAATGATATTTAGTCTTCCAATCCATGAACACGAATATCCTTCCATTTATTTAAGTCTTCTTCAGTTTCTTTTCTTACCACTGCATAATGTTTTGTAGTTTTCTGAATACAGGTCCTTTATATCTTTGGTTAAGTTTATTACTATATATTTGATTGTTTTAGTTACTATTATAAGTGGAATTTATTTCTTATTTCCTCCTCAGATTGCACATGAGAGGTGTGTAGAAACGGTATTGATTTTTGTTTATTAATCTTCTATCCTGCCATTTTGCTGAATTCATCTATTAGTTCTAGTAGCTTTGTTGTAGATTTTTCAGGAGATTCTAGGTATAGGATCATATCATCAGCAAATAGTGAAAGTTTTACTTTTTCCTTTCCTATTTGGTTGCCTTTTATTTCTTTATCTAGCCTAATTGCTCTAGCTAGAACCTCTAGCACAATACTGAATAACAGTGGTGACAGTGGGCATCCTTGACTTGTTCCTGATCTCAGTGGGAAAGTTTTCAGTCTTTCACCATTGAGTACAATGCTAGCTGTAGGCTTTTCAGATATGCACTTAACCATATTGAGAAAGTTTCCTTCTATTCCTATCTTTTGGAGTGTTTTTTATCTAGAAAGGATGCTGTATTTTGTCTAATGCCTTTCTGTGCCAATTGAGAGATCATGTGATTTTTCTCCAATTTATCAATATGGCTTATTATATTAATTGGCTTTCTTGTGTTGAGCCATCCTTGCATACCTGGGATAAAACCCACTTGATCGTGGTGTATAATTTTTTTTAAGTGCTTTTGGAATCTGTTTGCAAGTATTTTGTTGAGGCTTTTTGCATCTGTATTCATTAGAGATACTGGGTTGTAATTTTCTTTTTTTGTAGTATCTTTATCTGGTTTGGGTATTAGGGTGATGTTGGCTTCTTAGAATGAGATTGGTAGTTTTCTTTTCTATTCAATTTTTCAGAAGAACTTGAGCAAGATTGGTATTAGATCATCTTTGAATGATTGGTAAAATTCACCTGTGAAACCACTGGTCCTGGGCTTTTCATCTTTGGGAAGTTTATGATGACTGTTTCAATCTTCACTTGTGATTGGTTTGTTGAAGTTTTCTATTTCTTCCAGGGTCAGTGTAGGTGGTTTGTGCATTTCTAGGAATTTGTCCATCTCTACATTGTCTAGTTTTTTGGCGTACAGTTGTTCATAGTGTCCTCTTATGATCTTTCTAGTTTCTTCAGGGTCAGTGGTAATGTCTCCCTTCTCATTTCTAATTTATTTGCTTCTTCTTCTCTTTTTTCCTTTGTCAGTCTAGCTAAGGGTTTGTCAATTTTGTTGATCTCAAAGAACCAACTTTTGGTTTTGTTGATTGTCTCTATTGTTTGTTTGGTTTTTTTTTCCTGTTCTTGATTTCATTTATTTCTGCTCTGATCTTTACCATATATTTCCTTCAGCTTGGTTTGGGAGTAGTTTGCTGTTCTTTTTGTAGTTCCTTCAAGTTTGTAGTTAGATATTCAATGTTAGGTCTTTCTTCTTTTCTAATGTAAGCACTGAGGATTATAAATTTCCCTCTGAGCACTGCCTTTGCAGTGTTCCATAAGTTTTGATATTTGTGCTCTAATTTTCACTCATCCCAAGATATTTGGTGAACTCTCTTGTAATTTCTTCTTTGACCCACTGATTATTTAAGAGTATGTTGTTAATCTTCATATATGTATGAATTTCCCTTTTTCCATCCATTATTGATTTCCAGTTTCATTCTGTTATGATCGGAGAAAATGTTTTATATAATTTCAGTATTTTAAGATTTATTAGGTCTTGTCTTGTGACCCAACATATCTTGGAGAAGGAAACATGAGCACTTGAAAAGAAAGTATGTCCTGTCGTTCTGGGGTACAATGCTCTATAGATGTCTGTTAGGTATAGTTCATTTTTCATATTATTCAACTTCTGTTTCTTTATTCATCCTCTGTCCAGATAGTCTATCCAATACTGAGAGTGATGTATTAAAGTCTCCAACTATTGTTGTAGAGAAATCTATTTCTCCCTTCAGTTTTGCCAGTGTGTGCCTCATGTATCTTGGAGCACTCAGGTTAGGTGTGTAAATATTTTGTATAGTTATTTCTTCTTGGTGAATTGCCCCTTTTATTAATATGTAATGACATTTTTCGTCTCTAGTAACAGATTTGCATTTTAAATCTATTTTTTTTTGAAAATTTGAAAATGATTTTATTTTACCATCACTCTTTTTTTAAAATTTTTTCTTCTTTATTTTCTTTTAATGTTAAATTAAAAAAACATGAGGTCCACATATACCCCATACCCCACCCACCCCACCCCTCCCACATCAACAACCTCTTCCATCATCGGGCACATCCACTGCACCTGGCAAATACATTCTGGAGCACCGCTGCACCACGTGGACAGTGGCCCACACTAGTCCACACTCTCCCCCAGTCCATCCAGGGGGCCACGGCAGGACACACAATGTCCAACATCCATCCCTGCAGCACCACCCCGGACAACTCCAAATCCTGAAAATGCCCCCATACCATATCTCTTCTTCCATCTCCCTACCATCAGCAGCCACTGTGGCCACCCTCTCCACATCACTACTACAATTTCTTCCCTTACTAATCAGAATAGTTCCCAAGCAGAACACCAATAAGTCCACTCTAATCCATACTCTATTCCTCCATCCTGTGGACCCTGGGATGGTTATGTCCATTCCCCCTCTACATCAAGATGGGACTTAGATTCCACATGGATGATGGATGCAATTCTCCTGCTTGTAGCTGTAGGCACTCTTGGCTCCCTGGGGTGGTGGTTGACCTTCTTCACCTCCCTGTTCACTGGCCAGGGTAAGTCCAACAAACCAGAGGGTAGGAGCCGCAAGTCTGCTGAGGCACAGGGCCTGGCCGTCACATGGACAGTCCAGGGATTCAGGTCTCCTTAGTATACACCAACCCAAATGCCAACCACAGGTCCAGTAAAAGTAATAGAAGAGGCATGTGTAGGAAGGTCATATCTGAGTCCAACTCCATCACACTCAGGAACACAAACTCCAAAGTAGGGCCAACTGACATGACACTGAACTCCAGAGCCATCTGCCATGACCATAGAGCCTGTGGATCTCTGCAGCCCTCAGGAGAACCAGCACCTGAAATCTATTTTGTCCAATATTAGTATCGCTCCTCCAGCTCTTTTTTTGATACTATTTACATGCAATGCCTTTTTCCAACCTTTCACTTTTAACCTGGTTGTGTCCTTATGTCTGAGGTGAGTGTCTTGTAGAGAAGATATAGATGGCTCGTATTTTTTATCCATTCTATCAGTCTATGTCTTTGGATTGGGGACTTCAGTCCATTAACATTCGGTGTCATTACTGTACAGGCATTACTTACTTCATCCATTTTGTCCTTTGGTTCTCTGTTGTCATAATTTTCTATTGTCTGTCTTCTTACCCTTTAGTTTACCTTTCCTAATAATCTTCATTTCTAAACTCTTCTCCAAATCTCTTACCCTTGTTTTTTCCTTTCAGGCTGCAGCATTCCCTTTAGTATTTCTTATAATTCTGGTCTTTTGGTAACATATTCTTTAAGTTTTTGTTTGTCTGTGAAGACTTTGATCTCACCCTCATTTTTGAAGGATCGTTTTGCCATGTACAGAATTCTTGGCTGGTAGTTTTTCTCTTTCAGTACCTTAAGTATATCTATCACTTTCCTCTCTCCTCCATGGTTTCTGATGAGAAGTCAGCACCTAATCTTATTGATTTTCCCTTATATGTGATGCTTTGCTTTTTGCTTGCTGCTTTCAGTATCCTCTCTTTATCTCAGATATTTGTCATTCTGAAAAGTGTCTCAGGATAGGTCTATTCAGATTTATTCTGTTTGGGGTGTGTTGTCCTTCTTGGATATTGATATTTATGTCCTTCATAAGGGTTAGGAAGTTTTCAGTCATTATTTCCTCAGATATACTTTCTGACTCTTTTCCATTCTTTTATACTTCTGGGACACCAATAACATGAACATTTGTGCATTTCTCATTGTCATTCAATTCCCTGAGACTCTGTTCCATTTTTTCCATTCTCTTCTCTTTCTGTTCTCCTGTCATTTTCAGTTTTGTCTTCAAAATCACTATTTCTGTTTTCTAGCAATTCAAATCTACTCTTATGTGCCTCTAATGTATTTTTTAATCTCATCCATCATGTCTTTCATTCCTATAAGGTCTGTTAGTTTTCTTTGCAAGTTTTCAAATTGCTCTTTATGCGTACCCAGTGTCTTCTTAATATCTTTTATTTCTTTACTTATATTTTCTTTAAATTCTTTTAAGTGATTTAGGAGAGTTGTGTGGTTATCACTGATTAATTGTATTTAATTCTGTATCTCTTCAGGATATTTGGTTAGTTTCTTTGGCTGGGCCACCTCTTCCTGTTTCCTGGTATGGCATCTGAATTGGCGAATTTTACTCTGATGGCCAATTTCTCTCTCTTGCCTATTGTTTTTTTTCCCCCCACAGTTGTTCTTTGATATTTCCTTCAACTTATTCTAAGTCTTTAAAATCTGGCCTACATTATCAAAATAGGGACTCACTAATGGGGTGCAGATTTTCTCCCACGGCTAGATAGGATACAGAGGGTACTATAAACAGGTTTTGTCCGTGAAATTTCCGGACTGGTCAGCAGATGGCGCTTCTCAGCACACCTTTCCCTGGAGGTGTTTCATTCTGGGCTTTCCTGTGTCTCCTGTGTTGAATCTCCAGAACAGAGATTCAAAGTAGGCTCTGCTGGCTGAATTCACTGAAGAAAAGCGCCCCCGACTCCCCCTCCCTTTTCTCTTGAAACAGCTGACAGGGAAGAAGGATGCCTGCTCCCCTCTGTCAGCTGCAGTGAGCCATGGGTTTTACCCCAGCTTAACGTCTTGGGAGTGGGGAGGGGAGCCCTTCCCCACCACTGCAGGGGCTTGGTAACACACGTTTTTCATTTTGGCTTCTTGGTCTCTCTGTCCCTCACCCTCCTGGGAGTTGTGTAGCCTGTCCTGCTCTGCTGACCTCCAAAGCAGGGCTCTTAGACAGCTTTTGGCTCTTTCTCCATTGCTTTTGTGAGAGCATTGAGCTCTGCCTCTTAGTCCCATGACATCTGCCAACAATTCAGCACCTTAGTCTTCTCTCCTGGAATTGTTTCCTTAATGTTTTCTTAGTTTTCCGATTGGTCATTGCTAGTGTATAGAAATACAGTTTCATGTATCCACCTTGTACCCTACAACCTTCCTGAACTCATTTACTAGTTCTAATTGTTTTTTAGTGGACTCCTTAGGATTTTCTATACACAAGATCAGGTCATCTGCAAGTAGAAAGAGTTTTACTTTGTCTTTTCCAATATGGATATCTTTTTATTTCATTTTCTTTCCTAATTTCCCTGGCTAGAATTCTAATATAATCTAGAATAGAAGTGTCAAGAGCAGAAATCCTAATTTTCTTCCTGATCTTAGGGAGAAAGCATTCAGTCTTTCACCACTAAGTATGACATTAGCTGTGGGTTTTTGCAGAGATGCCCTTTATCATGTTGAAGAAGTGTCCTTCTATTCCTAGTTGAATATTTTATCATGAAATGGTGTGGGATTTTGTCAAATGCTTTTCTACAGGAATTGAGATGACCATGTAAGTTTATTTTATTCTATTGATATTATGTGTTTCTGTGGTGGTTTGGGCCTATGTACCCCAGAAAAACATGTTCTTGAACTTAATCCATTCCTGTAGGTGTGAAGTGGGACCTTACCATTGTAAGAAGGTTACTTCAATCAAGGTGTGTCCCAACTCAATCAGAAGGTTTTTTTTTTTAAAGGAGGTACTGGAAATCGAACCCAGGGAAGCGGGTTCTCAACCACTGAGCTACATCTGCTCCCCAATTAAAGTTGGGTTCTTTTGTTTGTTTCTTTGTATTGTTTTGTTTTAGGAGGTCCTGAGGATTGAACCCCGTACATGAGAAGCAGGTGCTCAGCCACTGAGCTACGTTTTCTCCCCAGGATGGGTTTTAATCCTATGCCAGAGTCTTTTATAAGTGGAATGAAATTCAGACAGAGAGAGAGAGACAGATAGACAGACAGACAGACAGAGGGAGCAGCCAGAAGCTGAACATAACAGAAACAGAAGAGAAGGGAGAGATCAGAGACACCACCATGTGCCTTGCCATGTGACGAACTAAGGACCAAGGATTGCCAGCAGCTAGCCCCAGAATGCCACAGTCTTGGGGGAGAAAGCATTGCCTTGATGATGCCCTGATTTGGACTTTTATCCTAACCTCAAAACTGTGAGTCATTAAATTGCTATTGTTCAAGCCAAACCTTTGCATGGTATTTACTTGAGGAGCAAAGGAAACTAAAATTAATTAATTTTCAGGTGTTAAAAACAACCTTACATTGCTGGGATAAATTCCACTTGGAACTAGTGTATATCTTTTTAAAAATGTTTATGGATTTGGCTTACTAGTATTTTGTTAAGGTTTTTGTGACTATATTCATAAAAGATATTGCTCTGTAGATTTCTTTCCTTGTGATGTCTCTCCATTTACTCTTAAGGTAACATTGGCCTCATAAAATGAGGTGGGATATGTTCCCTCTTCTATTTTTTTTTATTTTTTAAATTTGTAACGGTTTGTAAAGAATCGGTTTTCATTCTTTAAATGTTTGGTAGAATGCTCCAGTGAAGTGAAGGCATCAGGGCTTGGGCTTTTCTTCCTAGGTTTTAAAATTACTATTATTGCTAATTCAAAGTCTTTACTTTTTAAAGGTTTATTTGGGTTTTCTATGTCTATTTGAGTCAGTTTTGTTAGTTTCTGTCTTTTGCATAATTTGATTATTTCATCCAACTTTTCTAATTTATTGGCATATAATTGTTCATAGTATTCCTTCATAATTCATTTTATTTCTGCAAGTTCGATAGTAGTGCCCCTTCTTTCATTTCTGATTTTTGTAATGAGTTTTCTCTCTTTTTTGTTTCATCAATCCAGGTAAAGACTTTTCAATTTTATTTATCTGTCTAAAGACCAACTTTTGGTTTTGTTCATTTTCCCTATTGTTTTTCTATTCTTGATTTCATCTATTTCCATTCTAATATTCATTATTTCCTTCATTGTGCTTGATTTAGGTTTAGTTTGCTCTTCTTTTTCAAGTGTCTTAATGTAGAAAATTAGATTATTGTTTTCAGATCTTTCCTCTTTGCTAATATAAGCATTTAAATCTCTAACTTTTCCTCTAAGCATAGCTTTATCTACATCCTGTAAGGTTTGGTGTAGTGTGTCTTCATTTTCACAGTACTCAAATTATTTTTAGTTTCCCTTGTGATTTCTTCTTTGATTCATTGGTTATTTATATGTATTCTTTAATTTCCACACATTGTTAAGTTTCCACAATTTCTTGGTTATTGTTTCTAAATTCATTTCACTGTGGTCAAGAGTACTTTATATTATAGTAATCCTTTTAAATGTACTGACGTTTGTTTTATGGCCTAAGTTATGGTGTAACCTGGAGAATAATCCATGTGCACTCAGAAGAATGCATACTCTGCTATTTTTGAGTGGAGTGTTCTAGAGGTGTCTGTTAGGTCTATTTGGTATTTAGTATTGTTCAAGTGTTTTATTTCATTATTGATCTTTTGCCTAGTTGTTCTGTCCAACTATCCATTATTGAAGTCTCCAACTATTATTGCTGAATTGGCTATTTCTCCTTTCATTTCTGTTGGCTTTTGCCTTGTGTGTTTTGAAGCTCTGATATTAGGTGCATGTATATTTATAATTGTTAGATCTTCCAGGTGAATTGAACTTTTTATCATTATAAAATCTTCCTTTTAACCTCAGATAGCATTTTTGTTTTAAAGTCTGTTTTGTCTGATATTAGCGTATTCACCCCAGCTTTCTCATAGTTGCTGTTTCAATAACATATCTTTTCCAATTTTTTTTGGTAGTATTTCTTTTATACATACACTTTAAAAATTTTTAAAAGATACTTAAATTTCATAAATGTTACATAAAAAATATAGGGGATTCCCATATGCCCCGCTCCCTAATCCTCCCATATTTTCCCACATCAACAACATCCTTCCTTAGTGTGGTACCTTTGATGAACACATTTTGGAGCATTGCCACTAAGTGTGGATTATAGTTTACATTGTAGTTTACACTCTCTCCTGCACAATTTTGTATGTTATGGCAGGATATATAATGGCCTGCATCTGTCATTACAATGTCATTCAGGACAATTTCCAAGTCCTGAAAATGCCCCCATATTACACCTATTTTTCCCTCTCCCTCCCCTCAGAACCTCCAGTGGCCACTGCCTCCACATCCATGATAAAAGTTCTTCCATTGCTAGAATCACAAGAAGTCTATAGTAGAATAACAGTAAGTCTACTCTAGTCCATCATTCATTCTCCAATCCTGAGGATTCTGGGATGGTGATGCCCACTCTACCCCTAAATGAGAGGGGGCTTAGATCTCATGGGGTAGGTGGATTAGACTATCTTGCTTGCAGTTGCAGACTCTTTTTGTTTCTTGGGATGGTTGTTGTCCATCATTATTTCCTTGTTAGTTGTCCTGGGTGAGTCCCATGAACTGCAGAGTAGGTATTGCAACTCTGTTGAGATTCAGGCCCAGCTGGCACATGGACAGCCCAAAGATTTAAGTGTCATGGACATACACCTATCAAATCTAGTACTAACTATAGGTTCAAATAGAAGGGCAGAAGAGCCATGTGTAGGGAAACACAACTGAGTCCAACTCTGTCACACCGTCCTATTCTTTTTACCCTCAATCTATTTGTATCTTTGAATATAAACTATGTAGGCAGCATGTAGTGGGGCCATGTATTTTTATCAGTCTGACCATTTCTGACTTTTGATTTGATTGTTTAATCCATTCACTTTAAATATCATTATTGATGTAGTTGGATTTATTTCTGCCATTTTAATTGTTGTTTCCTTTTTCACCTTTTTATTCCTCGTTTTCTCTTTTACATCTTTAGCAATATATGAATATTTTAAGGTAATGTTTAAAATTACTTTCATGATTTTTTTCACTTTTTTTCAGTTTTTGCTTAGTGGTTGCTCTTGTACTTAGCATTTAATCTAATTTATCAGAATCAACTTCAGATTCATACTAGCTTAAACCAATGAGATATGGAAAGTTACTCCTATACAGATATATTCCCTTCCCTCCTTTTTGTGGTATTATTAGTGTATTAGTCAGCCAAAGGGGTGCTGATGCAAAATACCAGAAATTGGTTTGTTTTTATAGAGGGTATTTATTTGCAGTAGGAGCTTACAAATACCAGGCCATAAAGCATAAGTTACTTCCCTCACTAAAATCTATTTTCATGTGCTGGAACAAGATGGCTGTTGATGTCCATGAGGGTTCAGGCTTCCTAGATTCCTCCTTTCCTGGGGCTTGTTTCTCTTTCCTCTGTGTGCTTACTTCCTAGGGCTCCAGCTTAAGGCTTCAGCATCAAACTCCAACATCAAAACTCCAACATCAAAAACCCTCAACTCTGTCATTTGCCATGCCTTTTATCTGTGAGTCCCCACCCACCAAAGGGTGGTGACTCAACGCCCTACTGGCACAACAGGTTTACTTGATCAAATAAACCCATGAACCCAATATAATCTAATATGCCCAGAGGAAAAGACGAGTTTACAAACATAACCCAATATTTCTTTTTGGAATTCATCAAAAATATCAAACTGCTACAATTAGTCTTATACATATTACATCTATACAGGTTACAAACCCAACAATACATTGTTGTAATTATTACTTTATATAATTTTAGGTCTTTATTTTTAAAGAAGCTGAGAAAAGAAAGGAGAACAAGTTAGTCTTCTTATTTACAAGTTTTGGTTATTTTGTTTCCACAGATTTGCGTTATCATCTGGAGTCACTTCCTTATCCCAATACAACTTCATTCCTACCCTCCCTCTTTATGCTCTTATTGGTAAATGTATTAAATTCCTATATGTTAGAGACCCAACAACATATTTTTATGCCATCACATTTTAAATCAGTTGAGAAGAAAGGAAATAAATATACATTTTTACAGTCATTTATAATCACATAATTACGTTTACTGGTACTTTGATTCTTCATGTAGATCCATACTTCTGTTTGTGGTCACTTGCTTTCAGCCTGAAGAAAGTCCTTTTGTATTTCCTGCAAGTCAGGTCTTCTAGCAACAAACTCCCTAAGTTTTTGTTTATTTTGGAATATTGTTATTTTGTCTTCATTTTTAAAAGATACTTTTACTGGATTTAGGATTCTTGGTTGACACTGGCTTTTTTTCTTTCCCTTGAGTACTTTGAATATATTATCTCAGTGCCTTCTGACCTGTATTGCTTCTGAGGAGAAGTCAGCTATTAATCTTACTGGAGTGTCCTTGTAAGGGATGATTCATTTTTCTCTTGCTTGTTTTCAAAATTTTCTCTCTTTGACTTTCAGCATTTTAACTATGATGTGTCTGCTGGTGAGTCTCTTTGCATTTATCCTACCTGCAGTTTGTTGAACTTCCTGATGTGTAGTTATTGTTTTTCAATATATTTTGTAGGTTTTCAAGATTTATTCTTAGAATATTTTTTCTTCTTTCCCTTTCTCCTCTCCTTCTGCTACCGCAATTGCACATATACTGGAGCATTTATTGGCATCCCACATATCTCTGAGGCTTTGTTAATTTTTCTTCATTCTTTTTCTCTCTTTTCTTCAGATTGCATAACTTCCATCAATCTATTTTCTAGTCCACCAATTCTTTCTTTTGCCAGTCCACATCCCCTCTTGAATCCTTCTAAGGAATTTTTCATTAACATTATTTGTACACTTAAGTCCAGAATTTCCATATGGTTCTATTTTAAATAATTTTCTCTTTATTGGTATTCTATATTTTATGTGACATTGTCATCATACTTTCTTTTGCTTCTTCAACCATGGTTACCTTTAGTTCCTTAAACATATTTATAATGATTACTTGGAAGCCTTTCTTTGTAAATATGACATGTAGTCACTCTAACAGAAGGTTTCTCTTGCCTAATTTTTTTTGGACAATGGATCAGACTTTCATATTTCTTTGCATGTGTCATAAGTTTTTTGGAAACAGGACATTTTAGATGATATATTGTAGTAATTCTGGGTACTGTTCTCCACCTCCTTTGGGGGATTATTATTGGAATTTGTTTATTTATTTGTTTACTGACTCTTTCCCCACTGATGTTGCTCCTTGGAGAATACAACCTTGGGCTTGCACACAGTCATCCTGGATGACAGTGGTTTGAGGAAGACCCTCTTTGACTATCTCTCCCTCACTACACCCAATTAATGTTAATTTCTATTAATTGATGACTGATTGCGCTATTCGTTTCAACAATGCCCAGGGCATAAATTGCTTATAGACTAATCCAATAAGGTTTGGGCTCTGTAGCAGTTTGGTATAGTCATGAATTCCAAAAATAGACTTTGGATTATGTTTGTAATCTGGTCTATTACTGGGCATGACTGAGTTATGATTAGGGCTTTGATTGGGCCATGTCCTTAGGGCATAGATAAAAGGCATGGCAAAGGACCGAGTTGGAGCTTTTGATGCGAGGGTTCTTAATGTTGGAATTTTGATGTTGGAGTTTGATGCTGAAGTCTTAAGCTGGAGCCCCAGGGAGAGAGAGCCATTTGCCTGATAGCCTATAGCTGACCTCGTGGAGGAAGAGAGGAACCCTGAACTCAGAGAGAAGCAAGACCCTGCAAGGGAGGAACCCAGGAAACCTGAACACTCATGGTCATCAACAGCTGTCTTGCTCCAACACATGGAAACAGATTTTGGTGAGGGAAGTAACTTATGCTTTATGGCCTGGTATCTGTAAGCTCCTACTGCAAAAAATACTCTTTATAAAAACCAGCCAGTTTCTGTTATTTTGCACCAGCACCCCTTTGGCTGACTAATACAGGCTCCTTTACAGGGATAGGTTTTGAGGCCAGTGTTTCTGAATTATTCTGATCTTTTTCTTTTAAGATTTATTTATTTATTTATTTCTCTCCCCTCCTCCCACCCCAGTTGTCTGTTCTCTGTGTCTGTTTGCTGCGTCTTCTTTGTCTGCTTCTGTTGTTGTCAGCGGCACGGGAATCAGTGTCTCTTTTAGTTGCGTCATCTTGCTGCGTCAGCTCTCCATGTGTGCGGTGCCATTCCTGGGCAGGCTGCACTTTCTTTCGCGCTGAGCGGCTCTCCTTGCAGGGCACACTCCTTGCGCGTGGGGCTCCCCTACGCGGGGGACACCCCTGCGTGGCACGGCACACCATAAAAAGCAAATATATAAATACATAATAACCCTAAATGATATTGCAGGGACAGATGCAGGATATTATATATCATGCCATAACCCACATACATAAAGCAAAAACTAGCATAACTAACAAGAAAGATGACAAATCCAAATTATAGTAAGAGTTTTAACATATTCTTTCAGTAATTGTCAGAAAAAGAACACAAAGGATATAGGATATCTGAGCCACATGATTAACCAGCTTAAGTGCCATGTATAGAATGCTACACCAAAAGTCTTTTCAAGTACAGTATTTCCAAATATACATGATATATTTACCAAGATAGACCACATCTTGAGCCTAAAATCATCTCAGTAAATTTCAAACTACTGAGCTCAGTGATAAAACATTCTTTGATCACAGGCAAATTAAACTAGAAATCAATAACAGAAAGATAGCACAAATTGATATGAACCGAATCATGAGAAAACATAGCAAATCAACTATTATTGAAAGAATAATAAAATAAATGGATATATATATAACATATTCATAAATTGGAAGATTCAAAAACGTTGTCAATTCCTCCAAAAACCTATGCATTCAATATAATTCCAGTCAAACAGCTAGCAGATTTTTTATTTCTGAAAACTGATAAGTGGATTCTGAATTTAACATGGAAGTGCAAAAGCCAATAATAAGACACTTTGGGAAAGAAAGCCTGAGGTTTGAAAGTTAATGCCACCAGATATTAAAAGTTAATGTGGGAGGTCGGCTAACAGGGAGATAAAGACGGTCAGCCACCACACCTGGGAACCAAGAGTGCCTACAACTCCAAGCAGGAGAATCCCATCCATCAACTCTGTGGGATCTAAGGCCCCTCTCGATATAGAGGTGGAGAGGACATCACCAACCCAGGGTCCACAAGATGGAGGAATAGAATATGGATTAGAGTGGACTTACTGGTATTCTACTGTAGAACTATTGGGACTAGTAACGGAAGAAACTGTAGCACTGATCTGGAGAAAGTGGCCATGGTGGTTGCTGAGGGCAGGGAGCGGGAAGAGATGTGATGTGGGGGCATTTTCGTGACTTGGAGTTGTCCTAAATGATATTGCAGGGACAGATGCTGGACATTATATATCCTGCCATCACCCACTGAATGGACTGGAGAGAGTGTAAACTACAACATAAACCATAATCCATGCGGTGCAGCAGTGCTCCAGAATGCATTCACCAAATGCAAAGAATGTGCCACACTGATGAAAGAGGTTGTTGATGTGGGAGGAGTGGGTGGGGTGGGGGGGATATGTGAGAAACTCTTATATTTTTTGTGATCTATGTATCTTTTTAAAAAGGCAATTTAATGAAGAAAAAAAAGAGTGAGTGTGGGGGGAACGAGGATGTGGACAGCTGAGAGAAAGGACGCTGTGGCCCGGGGGGCCCAGCCATTTCCAGCCAGCACCCAGCACCCCGCAGCTGCCTGGTGTTTGAGGTTTCAGGGCCTGGTCTGCTGTCTGCATGCCCCACGGCATGATTAAGAATAAGCTGGCTAAATATTTCACAACAAAGCCTGGTGTTGGCGGTAGGGTGATGGATGGGAGCCCTGTGTGATGACATACATGTTCGTTTTGTAAGTTCGCAACTTTAGCTAAACACTTATTGCATATGTATGTTCGTGTATGCATAATACACATCAGTAAAAGTTTATATAAAAAAAAGTATAAAAAAGAGTTGGTGTGAAAATCGCAGTAATCAAAACTGGTATTGGGACAAGAATAGACCAATAACCCATGGAAGATAAGAGTTAAGGAACAGATCCACCCCTGTAGAGTGACATGATTTATGACAAATGTGCCACAGCAGTGGGAGAGTAAACTATACTAAGTAAATGGCATAGTGATATAAAAAGAAGATCAATCCCACATGGAAATCAATTCCAGATAGATTGTTAATCTCAGTATGAAAAGTAAAACTGTAATGCATTGAAAAAAAATATAGAAGAATATCTTTATGATCTTGGAGTGAGTGGAAATTTTTAGAATAGAGCCCACAATGATAAAAACATAGTACCCACAGTGATAAAAATGATAAAATGGATTAAATTAAAAATAAGAACTTCCATTCATCAAAAACATCATTAAAATAATGCAAAGATAAGTAACTGAGTAGATGATTTTTTGCAATGCTGGAAGCTGTATAAAAGAATCCAATGGACTCTTAAGTGCCAAAATTACCTAAAATGAAAAATTCACTAAAAGGGCTTAACAACAGATTAGACACTGTAGAAGGAAGGACCAGGGAACTTGGAGACATAACAATAGAAACTTTCCAAGTGAAGCACATTAGGAAAAAAAAAAAAAGGACTAACTAATAACAAAGAGAGTCTCAGGAAACTATGGGGCAATATCAAGTGGTCTAATGTACTTCTAATTGGAGTCCCATAAGAGAGAAGGCAAAATAAACTTTTTCAGACTTTTAAAAGATGAAAGAATTCATCACTAGCAAACACACACTGTAAGAAATGTTAAATATTAAGTCCTTCAGGCAGAAGGAAAATAATACCAGATACAGGTTCCTATAGATCTAAATGTAAAAAACACACACACAATTAAAATTTAGTGGTTAAAAAAATAGAACATCTTCATGCCACCAATATAGGGAAAGATTTCTCTAAAAGTATACAAATAGCATTAACCATAAGAAAAAGAACTATGCTACATTAAAATTAAGATGTTCTGATTCCCAAAGAAGATTCCATAAAGAGAGTGAAAAATAAAATAGGAGAATAGATCTGTAACGTGTTGAGGCCAAGTATATTTTCCAAAGATGCCCTCAACAGTGTCTCCTATCCCAAATGCTCTTTTTTTGTTGTTTGTTTATTTATTTGCTACTAAGCATAGTCTGTAGTTTACATTATGGTTTACAATTTGCGCAGCACAATTTTCTAGATTTTGACAAAATGTATAATGGCTTATATTCGTCATTGTAATATCATGCAGAACAATTTCAATATCTCCAAAATGCCCTATGTTACACCTACTCTTCCCTCTCCCTCCCCTCAGAACCTCTGGTGACCACTGTCTTATATTAATGTTACAAGGGCTTCCATTACTAGAATAATACTAATCCATAGTTGCATTCCCCCCTTAAGTTTGTTCATTCCTCTATCTTGACAATTTGGGGATGGTGATGCCTATTCTGCTTCCGATTGAGAGGTAGCTTAGATCCCAAGGGGGCCGATGGATAGAACTGTCTTGCTTATAGTTGTAGATACTCAGTTTTTTGTGTGATAAGCATTGCCCATCATCATCCTTTTGTTAGTTGTCCTGGGTGAGTCCGATGAACTGGAGAGTAGGTATTGGCTGCAACTCTGCTGAGATTCAGGGCTCAACTGGCATAGCAATAGCCAGAAGATTTAAGTCTCTGGGACATATATTTAATGGGCATAGTGCTAATTACAGGTTCAAATAAATGGGACTGAAGAACCATGTGTAGGAAAATTATAATGAGTCTAACTCTGATACACTGGGGAGACAGATTAACATATATTCCAAGGTAAGGCCCACTAATGGGGTGCTGATTTCCTGGGGTTGTCTGTCCTACCTATAATGTCTGGATGTCTCTAGAGCCCTCAAGAGCACCCCTGCTTGAGGTACTGTTTACTGTGGCAGTCAGTGAGATCCTCCTGAGAGGTGCATAAGCATAACCTCTGGAAAGACCTCCTGACTCATTTTGAAATCTCTTAGCCATAAAAACTAATTTGCATCTAACATTTACCCCTTTTGGTCTAGGTCTTTTCCCAAATGCATTGCTAGTTGGCCCTTGGCAATAATCCCTCAGGGCCAAGGAGGCTGATTCCTGGGAGTCATGTCCCATGTGGGGGCAGCAGGGAGAGAAGGTAGTGAATTTATATGCTGTGTTTGGCTTAGAGAGGCCACACTGCAGCAACAAGGAGGCTTTCAGGAGGTAACTCTTAGGTACTATATATTACTAGGCTAAGTTTGAATTTCATAAGAACAAGGTTCACAACTATAAGCTTCAATATCAAGGGTCTGTATTGGTCTGTCCTCCTTTGCTAGGCACTGCCCATATACTCTAGAGATGCTTGCCATTCTTTGTGAGAATGTAGCTGAACTCCCCAGGATGGGAGAGCAATATTCTGTTGGTCTCTACCCACCCACCTAACTTTTGCAATGTGGCTTTGCCACTCACTGTCAAAAGCTGGGGGATGATGGTCTCTGGCCAGGCTTGTGATTACATCTTTCATCAATAAGTATGGCAGAAGTGATGATATGTGACTTTCAAGACCAGTAGCTTCCATCTGCTTATCTTGGAGCGCTCACTCCAGAGAAGCCAGCTGCTATGGAAGAAGTCCCTCCTACACTGAAATTGCCATGCTGGAAAGGCCATGAGTAGGTACTTTGGTTGATAGCCCCAGCTAAGTTCCCAGCATCAACTGCCAGCCATCCAACCCAGCCAAGCTTTCAGAGAGCTGCCAGCAACTGCACAAGAGACCCCAGGCAAGAATTATCCAATCAGCCAAGCCCATATCAAATCTTGGCCCTCAAAAGCAGGAATGAAATTAAATGGTTGCTGTTTTGCACCACTACATTTTGGAATAATTTTTTGCACAGCAATAATAACCAGAAATGACAAAGGGCTCACATCCAAAATATATAAAAAACTCCAGCAAATAAGTAAGAAAAAGACAGAGATCCAGGGGTTGTAAAAGAGCAAAAGACTTGAAATCCAAATGGCCAATGATAAAAATGTGCCCAACCTCAATGATAATAAGAGTAACGCTAATTAAAACCACAATGAGGTGCCACTACTAACCAATTAGAGTGACTAAATTAAAAAACAACCAAACTGACAATACCAAGCATTGGTAAGATGTGAAGTACAGTGAACTAGTAACACTGAGTTGCAAAATGGCACAAATAACTTGAAAAATAGTTGGCACTGTCCACTAAGCTTGAAGATACATATCCTATGACCTAGCAATTTCACTTCTTGAGAACAGGGCCCAAGTACACCAGGAAACATCCACAAGAGCATTCAGAGCATCAAAAGTGGGAACTGGTAACAGTCCAAACTTCCATCAACAGTAGGTGGACAAATAAATTGTGTTGTATCATAAAATGGAATTATGCAGCAATGAAAATGAGCAAAATATAGACCACCAGAGCAACACAGATGAATCTCTCAAACGGCAATGAGCAAAAGAATATATATGGTTTGAGTCCATTTAAATTAGGTTTAAAAAGGCAAGCAAAAATATATATTTGGGTGACAAAATGCTAAAGAAAAGCAGGTAAGTGATTAAGCCAGGGTAATGGAGACCTTGTGGTTAGGAAAGGGTTTGTGATAGGAAAGGCGGCTTTCTGAAATGCTAATGCCATCCACTAACCCTTGACCTAGGTGGTGAAAGAGGTGTTTGCTTTAAAATTCCCATTTATAATGCATTATATGCATTATATCATATATACTTCCCCATATGTGTTACAACTCACAATAAAGAGTTGTCTTTTTAAAAATTTTGACACTAAAGAAAAATTGGAAGAAAATAAATCATATGATTAAGGGGAAAAATCTAACTTCGTTCACTTATTATTTGGTTACCTGGTTTCTCCAACATTATTTATTAAAATAACATAGACTATTCCCACTGATGTGTGATCCCAACTTAATCCTTTATTCTTCCTTGCACTTGAGAAAGACAACAATGCTTGTCATTAATCGGATCTTGGTTTTCCGCGAGGATGAATGGAATTCGGGGAGGCGGATGAGAAAAGTACGAAGGAAGTAGAATTAAAGGCAGGAGCGGGAAGTTGAGAGGCTCAACATCCTAGGATTTATTTTGGAAAAAACGGGAAAAGAGAAAGGAAGTCTGTGAGAGGGTCTCCAAGTCAGAGAGTAAAATGTCACCTGACCAGACGACTTATGAATGAGCTCAGAGCCAAAGTATTTGGAAAGGAGATCTAAAGGAGAAGCCAGGCCTGCCGGGTGAGAGCTGTCCCGGGGGCCGGCTCAAGGGCAAACCTTCCACCGGTAGCAAGAACCACCAGAGTTAGGAGAATTCCTGCTCTCTCCAAGTTCTACTTATTGCTTTTTGGCTTCCGCGAAACGTCGTACGCATGGATTGACGGAAATTCAGAAATTACAGAAAAATACGCGCCCATCCGCGACTGCCAGGCTCTGTTGCCTGGAGAGCGCGTCGAGAGGGGCGTTTGCCTCGCCAGCCCTCCCCGCCAGGAGGGACCGCGGGGAGCGGGGAGCTGGGCTGGGCTGAGACGCACCAGCTCCGACGCGAGGACTGCGCGCTCCGAACCCGACACTGGAGGTCCCGCGGGCCGGCGGGGAGGGGCGGCGAGGGGGGCGAGGGGGCGGCCCCAGCACCCTCTGGCCCCGCCTCCCGGACCCCGCCCCCGAGGCCTCGGCCTAGCCCCGGCTCCGCCCCCCGGGGCCCCCGGCCCCCGCCCACCCGCCGCCCCGCCCGGGTCCCCGCCCGCCCCGGCCGCGCGCTCTCACTCGGAGCCCCCAGCCGCGGCCGCGCAGGTCCGACCCGCGCCGCAGCGGCCGGAGATGCAGCGGGGCGCCGCGCTGTGCCTGCGCCTGTGCCTCGGCCTCGCGCTCCTCGACGGTGAGCCGGGCTGGCGCGGGTGGGGGAGGCCCGGCGCGCCCTGGGCGAGCGGTGGGAGCGCACGGGCGCGGGGCGGGAGGGAGCCTCGCGGAGCTCGGTGCGGAGCCAGAGAGGGAAACGGGCAAGCCGGGAGCCTGGGGCTCCCGGGGAGATAGGGCCGGGAACCCAGGGGCAAGGACAGCCGCCGGGGTGAGGAAGCGGCCGGAGGGGACTGCGGCCGGGCTAGGGACGGGACGGCCCGGCTGCCTTCCAGCGCAGGCATCGTCCTCTGGGGTCCCCTGACCCTGCTCCACGGTCTGTGACTCAGCTCCCTGAGAGCCGGACCCCGTCGCGCCGCACCGATAGCCTGGAGCGCTTCGTTCCAGTCCTAGCTTCCTCGCGCCATCCCGCCGCGTCCTGCCCACCCGCGGGCAGCGGGGACCGTGCCCCCGGCGCGGAGGCGGCCCGGCCGGCCCGGCCCCAGACCTGGGTGCGCCCTTCCCGGCGCCTCCCGTCCGCGCTCCAGGTCGGTCCCTGGAGATCCCCCAGAGGGCGCTCAGGGAGGGATGTCCAAAGCCCCCAGATCTGGGCCTGCGGGGGAGGCGGCAGAGCCCCGGGGACCGTCTGCGCCGGAGGCACGCCCGTCGGGCCGAGAGGGCGTGGGTGCGCGGCGGCCGACTGCAGGCAGATCTTGAGGCGGCTTGGTGGGGAGGAGACTCAGCGTCGCCGAAGAGGGGCAAGCCCGGGATTTGAGGGGACACGAGCCTTCAAGGCCGGGCTCAGACCTTACGCGCGGGAGGGTCTGGGGTCGGAGAAGCAGGTTTGAGCTGGGAACGTGGCGCTGGCGGGGAGAGACCCAGACCTGAGCCTGCAGCCACGGGGCAGGAGAGGAGGGAGCCTGAGGGGGCAGAGCGGGACTTGGCTGGGTGGTTCGGCAGGGAGTCCTGCAGGAGTGGAAATCTGGGGGTGAAGGAGGGATCCGGGGCTCCTAGTGGTTGGAGGAGTGCTGGGAAGCTGCCCCGGAGATGTGAACCGTTTTGAACACCGTAGACAGCTTGCCATCCTTCATCTCTTCACTGAGAGGGTTAGCCCCGTGCTACAGGCGGGCAGGCTAGATCACCGGCAGGAAGCGACTTTCCCAAGGTCCCCAGACACGGGTCTCCTACGGGAGGCCAGGCCTGCGGGGTCACAGAGCCGCTGCTCCTGCTCACCCACGTGTGCCTTCCCTGGCTGGAGGTGTGAGGATGAGGGAGGTGAGTTCCCCGAGGTGTGGAGGAACCCAGGCTGCAGAGGACGCTGGCCACCTGTCTCGCTCTGAGGACTCCCGGGCCCGCGTGCGCAGGGCTGTTGGCCGTTGGCCTTCCCTCGTTCTCCTGCGGTGAGCTCAGCTGGTGGCTGGGTGGCTGAATGCGTGAGGGGTGGGGCGGGGGAGAGGGTGCAGGGGTGACTGCAGAGGCGAGGGGTGGAGGACCTGGCGCTGATGACCGAGAGGCAGGGGCGGTAACGGCCGAGGCAGAGGAAAGAAGGTGGGCTTGGGGTCAGAGAGGAGGGTTTGGGGTCCTGCAGGGAGGGGCGCAGAAAAGGGGGAGGCTTCCAGGGAGACAGGGAGGACCGAGGGAAGCCAGGGTCTGGAGCCCCGGGGCGGAGCAGTCACCAAGCTGAAAGCGCCAGCCACGCCAGGTGCCAGAGGGAGTGCGATAAGGCGAGGAGGGGAGCAAGTATCTGCTGGAATGGAATCAAGGGCCGGCGATGGAGGCGTGAAAGGGAGGCGAGGCTGGGCATGGCGGTGAGCGTGGCGATTCTTCCCGAAATCCGGATGTGGAGGGAAGAGAGAGGGTGTTAGCTGAAGGGGTCCACGCTGGGGAAGTGGGCCCAGGCTGGAACAGGGTGTGCTGGTGGGGAGACCCTGCTGGAGACAAAGACCCATTGCCACCCCCCTGAGGCTGACACCTTGCCCCACCCACTGCGGGGCTGAGGAGGACCCAAGGAGCCCCCGGCCTGATGGGGGGATGTGAGGGCCGCAGCATAAACGATTAAGTGCAGTTGAGTGTTGGGGCAGCTGGAGGTTGACCCTCTCAAAGGCACATTGTTGGCTGTAGAACCAGACACTGGTGTCAGCTCTGGACCTCAATCCCTTGCTGTGTGGCCCAGGCGCCTCCCTGCCCCTCTCTGTGCCTCAGCTTTCCCATGCATAGCGATAGGCTGGCAAGGAGGAAGCTTAGCCTCTTGGGGCTAGCCTAGAGAGAAGCTCTTTGTGCCTCTGGCCAGTAGGCAGCCAGCTCAGGACGCGAAGGGGAAGCCACAGACCGGCTTGAAGGTGGCTGGCCCCTGCCCGGGGCTGAGTCCACACACAGCCCTCGCCGCCCTTCACTGCCCCGGCTCCTCAGCGCTTAGGCAGGTGGGGATGGGGGGGCGGGGAGGAAGCAGGTACAGGTAAGACGTGGGGGCTGGACCCGCTTACCTGGCGGCGGGGTGTTCTGGCCCCAGCTCAGGGCTACGGGGACCCAGATACAGGTGCTGCTCGCTTGCCGCCACCTGCCCAGGGCACAGGGTCAGGTGTGGCTGAAGTCGTGCCTCCCCAGAGCACAGTGCCCACGTGGCCACGCAGGGTGTGTCGGGCTCCACCCAGCCTCCGTGGCCTGCCTGGCCAACTCCCGGGCATGCCACCCAGGGAAGGGGACAGGCGTTCCAGGCAGGCGACCAGCCACGGGGCCTGACGACGGTGGCCCCCGGGAGGATTGGGCCCCTGTCCTGCTGGGGTTTTCCCAGCGGCGGTCCAGCAGACGCAGACAACAATCAGACGTCTGTCGCCCAGGGACAAGTGCTCGGTGACCCCACTGAGTCTAGCCAGGGGCCTCCTGGAGGATGCGCAGAACTCCAAGGAAGGGAGAATCCTAGCAGGGCCGAGAGTCCCTCAGAGGCCCAGGAGAAGGGAAGTCCAGGTGGTGTGCGGGGGCCCCTGAGTGATGGGAGGAGGCTTGGGGTGGGTGGGTGGGACGGCAGGGGGCGGGGGGGGGGGGGCGGGGAGACCAGGCAGGGGAGGTAAGGGGCGAGGGTGGGTTCTGACCGGGGGAGCCGTGCCAGAGGGCCAGGACGAGGTGCCAGCCAGCACCAGGGGTCCGTGATCGCCCGGGCCAGCGTGAGCCAGGGAAGTCACAGAGCGAACTGCAAGTGGCTTCCCCGGAGAGAGACGCCAGCCGCGGAAGCAGCAAGGAGGAAGAGAGGGGGAAGAGTACCTGTCCCTGGCCTAAGTGAGAGTGGATCATGGGATTGTTAACCTGTAGGGGACCCTGGGAGGAGAAGGGGATGTGGGGGGGTGAAGATTAGGAGCCCTGCTTGGGGAGCCCCTCCAGGTGGAGACGTCCCCCAGAACTTCCCTGGGAAAGCTGGGGGCACTGAATGTCCCAACTACCAGTGAATCAGGCAACCTGGGGAAATTAAGTACGATCTCCTCCTAGAAGGGGGAAGTTCTTCTCTGAGTCTAACTTACACCCCTCCTGCTGTCATTTGCACATATTCCTGAGCGTGGCCGATTTCTCTCCACCGGGGCCTAGCCTGTTCCTTCTGGCCCTCTGGGATGACTCCCACCCCCAGGAGTGGAGGTGAGCGTGGGTGAGCAGAGAGAAGGCTCTGGACCCACCTCTGCGCGAGGCGCAGCTGACGTGTCCCCGACTGGAGCCAGGGATTCCTGCGTTTCGATCCCTTTCAGACGCCGGCTTCCTCTGGGATCTCGGTTTTCCGGTCATGCCGAGGGGAAAAGTCTGGGAGCAGGAAGGTGCCGGCGCGCAGGGCTGGAGAAGGCCAGGGCGCCTGGCCGCCGGGGCGGGCGGGCGCACGGCACGCCCCGCCCCCGGCCCCGGCCCGCGCCCCGGCGCCCACCCCCGCCCCTCCGCGGCCGTGCCGGGGTGTGGGTGGCCCCGGGCGAGCGGGCGCGGGAGGGGGGGGTGGCGAGTGGGGGGAGCCCCGCCACGTGGCCGCGAGGTCAGCAGGGGTTCATGGGAAAGGACTCGTCGGCCACAGGAGAGGACATCCTGACTGCGTTTCCCTCTTCCTGCGACCCCGATTTAGCAGCGCTGGGGGGCCACCTCCGAACCAGCTGGACTGTCTGATAACAGGGCCGGCCCGGCAGGGCCCTGACCCCCGGGGAGGCCGGGATGACTGCCTGGCACAGCTGGCCGCCCCCCTCCTCCCCGCTGCACCCGAGGCGGGGAGCCCAGCATCTGCCGGGGCGGCCAGCCCACCTCCTCCCATCGCCACCCCATGGGCCACCCCAGGCAGTCCCCACTCAGCCTCACTGCCACTCTCGGCTTCCACCGTGTGTCCCTCAGATTTGCCTTCACTCTGTCCCCGGGGGGAGGGAGAGGACTTCTTTGCAACACAGATCTGAGTCTCCCCCCACCCCCCAGAAAAGATAAAGCACCTGCTGCCCGGGGAGGGGTCTCCCAGGGTGGGAGGGGGCTTCATTCTCACGTGCTTTGTTACTACCCTCAGGAGTGAGAATCTGGGCTTTCTGGCGTGTTTGGCCCAAGAGTGGGGTTTAGAGGCAGGCCTCATCCTCACCAAATTCTACCAAATGGAGATCCATTTGCACGACGCGGCGCGCCGGCGCCTCGTACACACAGAGTGTCTGGCAGCAAGCAGCCACCTCGCTGTGTAAAATGCCTAATCAAATGACTTCGCACCCGCGTGTGTGGCAGAGGCTTTGTTGGCCCCAAATTTTGAGATTATGAAATTAAGGCCAGAGGAATGAGAGCGACTGGAGGATTTGAGGGAGATGATGGGCGTCTGATGTCTGGTCCCAGGTGGCACAGGGGACGAGGGAGGAAGAAGGGGCACAGTGGGAGTTGTCCTCATTCCTCAGTGAAAGCCGGAGAGGTGGGCATGTGGGATCCCGAATTTCTGGCCACCTCGCGGATGCTTTTACCCCGATGTCCCAGAGACCTTTCAAAAGCAGCGTTTGTCCCAAACAGACTGGACGAGTTTCCCCAAGGTCTGCTCCCTGCCTGATGTGCCTCCTAAGTGCACGGCGCCTCCATCTGCCCCACTGCCGCCTGTGCCTCTTCCCTCGCCACCCCCTCACTGCGCACTTCTGCCCACGCATTACGTTCATTCTATCCTTTTTGTCCCTCGGACCCTCAAAGCCGATCCCGGGCCAATCACCAGCCAAGTCCTCTGCGGGAAGCGGCACAAGGAAGAGACAAACTGCAACCCCTGCTATTGGCACTAAGGAATTCTCAAACACCTTAAGCCAGTTGCTATACCCGGAGCGGCACGGAAAGCCAAAATGTCCCCCCCCGAAAAAGGGAACCTTGGTTTGCCAAGCTGCGGAGGTGGCCCTAGAGCCGAGGCGTCGAAGTGGCAGGAATGTGCCAGCTGGCAACGGCAAGCAAAGCGATCCAGCTAGATGGCGTGTCAGGGGCAGAGGCTCCCAGGCTGGAGTGGACAGGAGGGGTGCAGGAGGGGAGGTGGGTGGTGGGGAGGCCAGGAGGCTGGCTGGAGGGCTCGGAGGGTCATGGGAGAAGCTCGGGTTCCACCCACGAGCAGGGGGAGAGCCGAGGATGGTGTTAGGTAGGAGAGGGACTTGGGTTCCAGAGAGATCATCTGGGAAACATGAGAAGCCAAAATATGGGGCATCAGGCTGGTGTGGCCGTCGGGGGAGGGAGGCGAAGGCTGGCCAGGAGGGCAAGTGGTTCTCTGGCCGGAAGGCGTTCGGTGCAAAGTTCCAAGAGCTGGGAGTACAAAGTCCTTTGCCAGGGAGAGGAGAGGGGGCAGGGGCTTGGCTCTGAGATGGCCTGTGAGTGACCTGGTGACCGAGTAATTGGCTGTAGCGGGAATGAGTGGAGTCAAGGATACCTGCCGGGGTGACCGTCGCCAGGAGGGTGAAACTCGAGGGAGGGAGGAGCAGCTTTTCCAGAGGTGATGGACAAAAAGATGATCAAGCCGCTTAAAGCCTTTGCATGTCTTGAACTGTAAAAATGCAAAGAATGCAGATGAACGTAGAATAACCGGGAGCCTCCCATAATCGTCTCCCCAGAGATCATCTCCGACGAGTGACGTGACCTTGGGCAAGTTCCTTGTCCCTTTGTGCCTTGATTTTCTCCTCTGTAAAATGGTGATGGTGGTACCTGCCTCAGGGGTAGCCCATCCAGGTACAGGGGCGCCGGGCGGGACTGGCACAGAGATTGCGCTCAATACGAGTTCGCCGTTTTTGTTCTAACAGGATGCATCAGTGCAAGCAGAATTTGGGGGTCAAAGTGTGCGAGCATTTTTTTCTCGTGACCTTGCGAGCGCCTGTTTCCCCACATCCTTGCCAACACTGGGTGTTTTATCTCTGGCTTTAACAGTTGCTCACCTGCTGGATGGACAGTTTTGGGCCCCGGGGCGCCGGCTTGTCCTCCGCAATGCTGGTTGTGGTCTAGGACGTGCTGGGTTTGAGGGCTGGCGACACTGGCCAGGAGGCATCTCGGAAGCAGGGTCTGCCCGGGTCCACCACGGCCGGAGCTCAGGACAGTGGTCAGGGACAGGTGGGGAAGCAGTGGGCATGGAGGAGGGGGTGTGTGCCACCACCAGGAGGAGGGAGTGGTGCCGGAGGACGTCATGGCCAAGAGCCTGAGATTCGCCCCCTTTCTGCTGCCTCGTCACCCCGACACCATGCTCCATCTGTTCAGTCTCCCTCTGCCCTGTGGTCAGCATCCAGCAAACTCCTACTCAGTCTTCAAAGCCCATTTCAGCTCACATGCCTCCAGGCTGTGACCAGGGTTGCAGTAAGACTCAGCAGCTGTGACGTGACACGGAAATGGCTGGCCCAGCGGGTGACGCCGCACGGGGCCCAGCGTGTGTGAGCCGGGCAGTGGTTCTGTTCCCGGGGGGGGGGGGGGGGGCGGGGGATTTGACTGCAGTCTTATTTTGTCTCTGTGGCTGGGGGTTCCCAGTCACCCTAAGGACACTCTCCGTGTCACAAGTGAGCAATCTCGTGCTCGAGAAAGGATAAGACCTCAGAGAGACAGAGTGACTTGTTGAGGCCATGCAGCCAGAGAGGGGCCCCCAGCCAGGCTCAGGGGTCCAGGTCCCACACCCAGGGCTGCACGGCCAGCCCCCGCCTGCCCTAGCCACCTCCGTCCTACCAGGTGGGTGGGGGACAGGGTGGACGCCTGACTCTCACTCCTGGGAGCTGGAGGTGGACCCTTTCCCCACACTCTTCCCGCAGCCTGTGTGGGCACAGGGGCTGCCTTGTGGGTGCTGGCAGTGGGCGGGGGCAGGGGACTCCAGGACAGAACTCCCCTGCCTTCTCCCCACCCGTTCTGTGTGTCGGTCCGGCCCCACGCCCTGGGCTGGGTTTGGGTAGGGGAAAATGACCACTGCATGGGTATGCTTCCCCCATGCCTTACCTCTGGTCAGCAGCCCCAGACCTGGCCCCCGGCTGCCTCTGTCCTCCTGGACACAGCTGCAAAGAGGAGGGTGGGTAGGGCCAGCAGGGTGGTCCAAGCAATCCACCGTCTTGCAGGACAGCCCAGGGAGGGGGGCCAGGGGAGCCTGGTCCTGGGGGGCCCGCGGCAGGGCCCGGCTCTCTGCCAGTGTGTGGAAAGCCATCCCTGAGCACGCAGACAGCCCCGAGCTGGCCCCTGTGTCGGCCCGCGCTGGACCTGGGGACAGAGCAGTGAGGCCCCTGGAAGCCCCCTGCACTGTGGGTCAGGGCTGGTGGGGGGGTCGGGGCAGGCGTCATAGACCTCGGAGCCTGAGCCACGCGCCCGGAGAGCAAGGGAAGGAAAGAGGAGGAAAGAGGAAATCACCTGAGCGCAGGTAGGCAGGTAGATGGCCGGTGTGGCTGAGCAATGGGAAGCCAGCCAGGAGGGCAGGGGCTTGTCGGGACCAACGCCGCCCCAGAGCCCAGGCCGAGGGCGTGCAGAGCTCTAGGGGGCCACGAGGAGCTGATAAGGGTGCCGTTAGACCAGGAAGGAGGCTGCTGCTGCTGCCCCAGCAGAGGCATGGGTGCTGGGACTCGGCGGGGGGTGGGAGAGGAGGGGACGGGGACATGGAAGCTGGGGGTGGGGCGTGGGGAGCGGCGCGGGTGGGCAGCTGCTGCGGTGCTTGCCCTGCCTCTCTCAGGCAGGGTCCCCTTGCCCCGCTGCACCCTCCCCCAGCTGGGCTGGTCCTCCCCTGCAGCCTCGCGGCCACTGGGAAGGCAGCTTCCTAGAAACCACGCCAGGCTAGCACCCACCTCTGCCCTGCAGGGAAGACCCAGGCTGGGTGCTTCTGCAGGACCAAGGACCACATCCTGTCCCGCTGAGCCCAGAGAGGAAAACCTGAGTTCTTCACGGAGGGGGTGGGGTCAGGGCCGCGGCGGGACGGCGATGGGACAAAAGAGCAGCCGCGCTGCTTCTCAGCCGTTCTTCCTCTTGTGTTTGGCTGGCTTTTCCCTCAGTTTCTCCAGGAGGCGCTTTTAGTTGGAAAGCATCGTTGGCGGCTTAAAGGACTTTGCCTGCAGCCAAGGAGGACAGAGGGGCTGGAGGGGTGCACTGGGGCAGCTGGGGGCTAGGGACCAGGATGGCTTTCTGTCTGGGCTGTCCTGCCTGGTGTGGGGGGGTCTCGGAGGCTTTGCTGGGCTGGGGAGCTCAGAGGCGGGGGAGGGCCAGGTTCTGGTCTGAGCTCCTGGCCCCACGGGGCTGGGTGGGCACCCTGGGCGCCGCGCGGCATGGCACAGGAGCCCGGCCTCCCCCAGGCCCCGGCCCTTGGACGGCAGCCTGTTGCGAGGCTCAGATGAGGCAGTGCCGTCAGGCCATCTGTCCGGTGCCGGGCTGACGGTCAGCGTCGCACCCGCGGACTTCCCTCCCCGCCCTGCCCGCCCTCCCCAGGGGGTGCTAGCGCTGCCCCGGGAAGCGGCTGCAGATCCCTGGGAGCTGCTCCCACCGTCGGGCGTGCTGTGGCTGACGCCAGGGTCCCCACGGCCAAGGCCGGATGGTGCCCTGGATCTGCTGACGGCCCAGAGAAGAGGAGGTGTGCACCCTGGCCCGGCTGACCTCGGCCCAGCACCTGCCCCCGCGGCTGCGCTGCAGGTTTGGGGGCCAGGGCCGAGCCGGCAGGGGGAAGGAAGAAGCCAGTTCCCGGGCCAGGAACAGGAAGGCAGGGGGAGTGTGGCAGAGGCCAGGATGACAGTGCTTCCTGCTGCGGGAAAGGAAGGACAGGCCGGGACAGACAACAGCCAGGCAGGAAAGGATGCACTTTCTTCAGGCACGTGGGGGCTGGGGTGGGGGGAGGCCTCGGGCCCAAATCCGCCCCAGGCACTGAGCGTGGGGTACACACAGTCATCAGGGATTCTGTTCCTTAAAACTGGGAAACAAAGAAACAGAGTATGGTATAATTCCAACCCCAAGGAAGACCTCAGCGAGCTCTAACTCTCCATCCAGGCATCCTTTCATCTGTCCATCCTTCTACTCTCCTTTCGTCCATCAATTCATCCATCCACCCATCCATTTATCCTTCCTTCCTTTCATCTGTTCATCCATCCATTTGTCCATCCATCCATCCATCCATCCATCCACCCATCCATCCTTCTATCCTTCCATCCATCCATCCATCCATCCACCCATCCATCCTTCTATCCTTCCATCCATCCATCCATCCTTCCATTCTTCCATTCATCCCTCTGTCCGCCCATCCTTACTTTTGTCCATCCACCTTTACATCCTGCCCTCCTCCTTTCCATCTTTGTGTTCACTCATCCATCCTATTCCTTTCACTTTTCCTTGCATCTACCCATCCTTCCAGCTGTCTCCCCACCAGTCTGTCCGTCTGTCCATCCACCCAGTCATCTTTCCTTACACTCATCCATCTATCCATCCACCTGTTCATTCATTCAAAAAGTATGTATTGAGCATTTATTCTGTGCCAGCTGCTGTGCTAGGCATGGGGCGGGATAGAAGAGAGGGAAATCAGGGTCTCTACCTCACTGAAACTTACTGTCAAGTCGAGGAACTGGGAAAAAAGATATTAAACAAACAAGTAAGTGAATAAGATAATTACAACTCGTGATAAGTGGAACGAAGTAAGTGACCAGGAGGCTGAGGTGGAACCTATAGGAGGGACTTAGGTTTTGTAGGGGCTAAGGAGGCCATATCTACGCTGAGGCTTGTGCAGGGCATAGGAGGGGCAGCCTAACAGGAGGAGAGGTACATGCAAAGCACAGGGAAGGAAGGAAGAGCCTGGAGGCTATGGTGAGGCAGGATGTGAACACCAGGTGAAAGCAGAACAAGAACAGGTGGAGAGGTGGTCAGGGGCGGGCAGGGGTCCAGAGTTTCCTGGAAGTGCAGCAGAAAGTCATGAACAAGATTTAAGCATGACAGCGATATGGCCCTGTTTGTGTTTTTAATACATCACTCTAACAACTGCATAGAGAAGGACGGGAGGGGGGCAAAGTGGACTCAGGAGACCACTTTGGGGCAAGTGCAATTGTCCAGGCTCCCCTGGCAGGAGGAAAGGGGCTGGCTCTGGGATGCACTCAGCCAGATGGGGGTGGAGAGGCAGGTCTCCACGGTGCCATGCATGTGGGAGGTGGGAACATGAAGGGAGGAGCCAGGAGGGAACGAGTCTGGGCTTTAGTGTTGGGAAGGCAGAACTGAAGGTTTCTGGGGGTGTCTGAGGCAAGCGGACTGCCGGGTACTTAAGGTCAGCATTGGTGGACATGGTCTGGGCTGGATGTACAAATGCTGAAGGTGTCAGAATGCCGAGGACATAGGGTGGTAGAGACCGGGAAGTGAAGAAGAGCAGTTGGGTGGAGAAGGTGGGAGCATGAGGTCCCAGAAACCAGCGAGAGAGGGGACAGCAGAGGAGCCTGGAGAGCGCGCCCTGAATCCAGCAGGAAGGAGGGCAGCGTGGAGCCTTGGCAAGCACCTCTGGGAGGGGGGGTGGGCGCTGCACTCCAGGAGGTAGACAGTGAAGGTGAGAGGAGCGGGACGGTGAGCAGAGGCAGCTCCTCTAAGGACTTTTGCTACAAAGAGAGGTAGGAAAGAGGGAAATGGCCAGAAGGAATATGGGATCAAGGAACTATTTTGTTTTGAAGGTGGGAGAGAATTCCATAGAGCAGGGGTTCTTAAATGTTTTTGTTCCATGGACCCCTTTGCCAGCCAGGTGAAAACCACAGACCCTTCCTAAGCCCACACTATGCCATGTATTATTTAATAAATATATCACATTCCTGCCCATGCATCCCCACAAGAATAATATTTTTTTGAATTTCAGTTCAAGCTCACGGATCCCTGGTTAAGAACCCCTGCCACAGAGAGAAAGAGAGCTTGGTAGTCAGAAGAGAAAGGAATTCTCTGCGGGAATCAGGTTCAAGGAAATGGGATTCCGGGCGTGATGGGAGGCCTGGCCTTGGGAACAGGAATGGCAGAATTGCAGGGTTTCCAGGAATCGGCTGATGGTGTGGGTTTGGAGAGGTCTCCATCTGATGGCTTCCTCCGTGCAGACAGTGACGGCAGAGAACACACCTGACCCGTGGTGCTGATGCCCACTTACGACCCGCAGACACGAGAAGGAAGGGGAAGCAGGCAATGCAGGGCTCTGCCTTCCTTGTGCAGCATTCAGCTGCTCAGGAGGTGTGGGGTGGAGGGTTGGAATGCAGGTGAGAAGACAAGGGAACAGTCCTAACGATGGACCCTGGAGTCCACCCTGGGCCAGGAACGCGGAGGTGCCGGCAGGGGATGGATGGAGTGATGGGAAAGCGTCCCAGCGGAATCCAGGGGAAATGCCTGGGCTGGGATTTGGTGAGTTTGATGAATTTGGCAGTGGTGAACCAAGAGCTTCTAAGCAAAAAGGAGAGGAGAAGGTGGAAGAGAAGCGTGAGACATCAGGAATTCAGAGATGGCATCGTTTCTGGTGATGACCAAGTCCAGGGTGTGCCCACGGAAGTGAGCGATTGAAGGGGAACAGAGAGGAAAATCGTGACGGGAGGGATCTTAAAAGCCAGGGTGCTGGTGAGTCATCATTGTGGACGCTGTAGTGAAGCATGGGTTGGATGAGTGGGGGATGGTGAGCCAGGAGCTATGGTCAGCAGAGAATGAGGGGAAGTGACAAGGGGAGCAGCCAATGACAGCTTTGGCAAGGAGAGGGAGGTATGGTCAAAGGGCATGAGCCTCAAAGCATTTTGCTATTGGGAGGGAAAGTGGCCGGGAGCAGTTTGCCACCCCTATCTCCTGCCCTCGGGCATGTGGAGTGTGAGAGCAGTAATCTCCCACCCCCAAACTGGGACGGTGGTGTCCTCAGAGAACCAGGTTTCAGCTAGATAGGTGGTGGAGGGAACATTTAGAGAGGACAGGAGGTGTACGATAAAGTTTAATGATCTCAGAGGGCCAAATGGAAGGTTGGTGAAAGCAAAAGGGGCACTGGGGTAAGTCAGGGCATGTGGCCACAGAGAGAGGCTTGCACAAACTGGTAAAATGGAAAGTACAATGGTTGATGCCCCTGTTTTAGCAAAATGGTCCACATGCTTTCGTTGGTGATATAGTGGCCTCTAGGAAGGAAGTTCCTTCAGGCTCCATCCATCCGCCCACCCACCCAGTCATCTATCCACTCACCCATTCATCCATCTACTCATTCACCCATCCATCCATTCATCCATCCATCCATCCATTCATCCAGCCACCCATCCATCTTTCCACCCCCTACACACCCATCCATCCACCCACACACCATCCACTGACCTATCCACCCATCTACCTACCATCCAGTCACCCATCCATCTATCCATCTAATTATCCATCATTCATCTATCCTTCATCTTTCCAATGAATCCTGTATATACATCCCCTAAATCTTTGTAGTGCATCTCCTCTTTCCTGGGCTCAGGAACATGAATAAAATACAGTCTCTGTTCCGATGTGAACAGAAAACCACATTTCAGTCTGGCAAATGTTCTAGCAGTAGGAGCCAGGAGAGGGTGAGGCCAAAACTGTCTAAGTGATGATGACTGCTCCATAGGGAAGGGATGTGCAAAAAGGAGGAATTCAGAGGGCCGAGGAGGGAGGTATGAGCATCCCAGGCAAAAGGGGGAGCAAGACATGAAGACTTGGCACTTTGGGACAATGGTGAGAATGGTGTCCTGGGGGGAGGAGGCTGGACCTGGCAGCCCTTGGAGGTGTGTCAGGAGCTGGAGCTGGAGAGAAAGGCAAAGGCAATTTTGTGCCCTGCTAGCAAACTTGAACTTTGTCTTGGAAGCCAAGAGGAGTCACCAAAGGAGGCTGAGCTGACAATTGCCACAACCTCACACTGGCAGTTGCCAGGTGTGTGCCTAGGAGGATATGCACACCCAAGAAGGGGTGCCATAGCCTCCCTGGGCACCCCAGTGCACAAAACCTTCTCCCTCAGTGATATAACTCCCCCCTCCCTTTGGTTGCACAGCCTCTGCACAGTACCTCCCAGCCCAGGGTGGGGTTGGGGCTGTCCACTGTCCTGCTCCTCTCCTCTGTCCTCCCAGCTTCAGGTCAGCCTGGACAGAGGGCTCCGCCAGACCCCTCTCGAATCCTCTAACTGGGACCATGTGGTGGACACCAAGCCCCATCCCGCCCCAGACCCACCCCTGCCTTCTGTAGCTCAGAGGATGGAAGCACCATCCATCTACTTGGGTGCCCACACACCTGTACCCACCTGTGTGCCTGGGATGACCTTCTCTGGTTTCCACTGCCTGGAAAACACCCACTTCTCCTTCAAAGCCACACTCGAAGGTGCCCTCCCACAGGGTGGGAGAGATCTCTTCCTGACCCCTTCTCACCTGACCCTGCCTTTGCTCCCCCAGCCCTGGTGCAGGGACTGCCGCGTGCACGGTGGGGCTTGGACGGGGGCAGGGGGCTTTGGACCTGTCCTGGGGGGAGGAGCCTGGACCTGGCAGCAGAGCGCAGACAGAGAATGCACCTGGGGGTGGGGTCCAGGGTATTCCACTCCGTGGGACCAGGACTGGGTGAGTCCCGAGAGCGGGGTGCACGAAGGAAGCACCTTGGGATCCGCTAAGGAAGGACTGCCCAGCCGCCGCCGCCCTCGGCTGGCGAGGGGCCACCCCCTGGGTGCGGCTGCGCAGGTGGCGGAGACGCTTCAGCTTTCCTGTCCATACAGTGGGACTAGATGTTCTGCAGAGGCCTCCCAGCTCCCTGCCTAGGGGGGCTGGCCAGGAGGGAGGGGCAGAAGAAGGGAGCCCCTGCCGGGCACCGGCTGGGGGCCGCATGGCCAGCACGGTGCCAACGTAAGACCTGGGGGTACTCGGGGTCAGGGTGGGGTCCCCCGAGCTCCTCCCCAGCCCCTTTAGCTGCCAGGGCGGGACCCAGGGCCTCAGGCCAGCCGGGCTGGGGGGACCAGGCCCGCGGGGTTGGAAGGGGCTGGGAACTGGTGGTGGGCTGGGCCCCACCCCAGGAGGACAGGGACTCAGGGGCAGGGACAGGACGCAGCCCTGGGCGTCCGGCCACGCCGTCCTCCCTTCCTGTTGTCTCAGGATGGTCCTGGCAGGATGCATCTGCCAGAGTTGCAGCCCCAGGCCTCCCCCCGGGGGGCTGCTCCCACCCCACCCCCCAGGATCCCACCGTGCTCACACGCACGCGCAAGGAGCCTCGCACCCCCGCCCACAGGCGTCACCCTCCTCTCACACACCCAGATACGCGTGGTCCGTCACACTCCATGATGCACAAATACGCAGGCGCACCCCAGCCCCGTGAGCACAGAGCCACCCCCACAGACACAAATGCACACGGACCCGTGCCCACAGGCGTGGCCCCCACTACACACGCACACACACCTGCAAGTGTGCACTAGCATGTCAGAGACACAATCATGCTTGAACACACACAGCCACACACACTACTTAGACACACACAGACCACACAGCTCGTCACTCAGTAACACACGAATACATGCAGAGCCACGCACACAGGTGCACACCCGCAGGCACAAACACACACACCCCAACCCACACCCGTACACATGACACACATGCACACACAGCCTCACACACCCCCGCAAGTACATGTGCACGTAGTAACGTGTCAGAGAGACACACGGACACATATGTTTGCCCACACACACCACTCAGATACACAAAGAGGTACGGTAATACACAAATACACACAGAACCACATACGGACAGCCCCACGAACACAGAGATCCATGCGTACAGACACACGGAGACCCCACACACACACACACACACACTACAGGTGCTCTCCAAGTGCCTTCCAACTTCCACCCGCCCAGGTGTGGTCCTTAGGAGGGCTGGCCAGGAGGGAGGGACAGAAGACAGAAACACTGGCCCCGGCACTGGCTGGCGGCCGCGTGGCCCGTGTGGCGCTGACATAAGATCTGGGTGAGCAGGGCTGCCCCCGAGGGCTGCTTGGGGGGTCCCCCAGGAGGAAGGTGATGGGTGAGTAGCTGCCGGGGACAGGGTCGAGGCTTCCTGCGAACAGGAGAGGCAGGCGTGTGCGTTTGAGGGCCAGGCCTCGGGGGACGGACGGGGGAGGCCGGAGCAGGGAGAGCCCAGGGGAGGCTGGGGCAGCCGGCGGGGGGAGCTGTGGGGGAGGAGGGCGTTTAGGGGATTCAAAGGCAGGTGGGGGGTAGAATCCACGGGGGAGCCTGGGGGCATGAGCGGAAGAGCCTGGGGTTGACCAAGGCCCTCGGGTCTGGGCGTGGGGGCAGGCCTGGGGTGTCGGGGGCCTCCCACGAGCAGTGGGGGTGGGACTGGAGTTCAGTGGGGAGGGGGCGTGAGGCAGAGATGTGGGGGCCACGAGGCCAAGGTGACACACTCCAGGGCCTCCCCATGTGCAGGGACGAGGCTCCCAGTCGCGGTGCCGGCAGCTCAGCATGGGGTCTGGGTGGACTCACGTAGGGGCAGAGGTCAGAGGTCAGCGCAGGCCGGGCTCAGCCTGGGGCAGGGTCGACGCTCCAGTGGGCACTGGAGCGGGCTCGGGGTCAGCCTGCTGTCGGCGACACGGGGCGCACAGGCTGGGGCCAGCCGTGCTGGCCTCGAGCCCGGGCTGCCCCTGCCCTTCGCCGGCGTCTGCTCCCGGGACGGAGAAGGGCCGACGGCCGCTTGGTCAGCCTCCGTCGCAGGAAGTCACACCCGGCACCACGCTGGCTCTGTCTTCCATCCCAGGCCTGGCGAGTGGCTATTCCATGACCCCCCCGGCCCTGAACATCACAGAGGAGACGCACGTCATCAACGCCAGTGACAGCCTGTCCATCTCCTGCAGGTACTCGGACCCCGGCCCCGGGAGGAGGGGCCCTGGGTACCTGCCACCTGTCAGGCCCTGGAGGCTGAAGAAGGCTGAGGAGGACCCATAAGGCAGCCGGTCCCACGGGCAGAGAAGCCTTGGGGCGCAGGGGGGCTCCCCGGGAGCCTGGGTGTGGACAGTGGACCTAGAGGCACAGGCCTTCCCCGCCCCGAGCATAAAGGCACCCTGTGCCCACCCCACACTGGACGCACAGCACTCTGCGCCCAGCCCTGGGCCACCGTGCACCAACCCATGTCACCTGCACTCACCTCCGAGTCACCCCACACTGACCTGGATCACCAGCACCCAACCTCCAGGTCACCCCCCAGTGACCCCACATTGACCCTGGGTTACCTGCACCCACCCCCAGATCAGCCCCACATGACCCCATGTTACCGCATATTCACTGCCCGGGTCACCAGCACCCACCCCAGGCCACCCTGCACTGACTTTCCAGGCCCCTTGCACCCACCCCCGGGTCACCCCTCATTAGCCTCAGCTCATCTGCGCTGAGCCCAGATCACCCACACTGCTCCCAGGCCACCTGCCCCGAGTCCTCCTTCCCCACGACACCCAAAGGTGTCACCTCCCCAGCGGCCCAGCTCTGGTCTGAGCCCCGGCCTCCCTGCAGGCCGGCCGGCCACACGCAGCCCCTGGCCCGGACCATCCCCGCAGACACCCCGGGGCTCAGGGAGGGGCCCGCTGCGGGCGAGCCTCCCCGGGGAGTCTCCTTGACCTCTCCTGTCCCCTGCCAGGGGGCAGCACCCCCTCGAGTGGGCCTGGCCAGGGGCTCCGGAGGCACCGGCCCAAGGGGAGAAGGATGGTGAGGACACGGGGGCCGTGCGGGACTGTCCCGGCTCGGACACGAGGCCCTACTGCAAGGAGCTGCTGCTGAGCGGGGCCCGGGCCAACGACACGGGCTGCTACCGCTGCTACTACAAGTACATCAAGGCGCGCATCGAGGGCACCACGGCGGCCAGCGCCTACGTGTTCGTGAGAGGTGAGGCCTGGGGGCCCCGGGGAGGCGGCCGGCCCGCCTGCTCCCCGGGCCCCCCAGGCTGGCCGCAGTAACAGGGTACCACAAACCGGGGACGTGAGACAACAGAAACGCATGTCCCCACTGCTGGAGGCCTGAGGCCCGAAACCCACGTGCTGGCGGGACTGCGTCCCCTCCGAAGGCTCTCGGGGACGAAACTGTCCCCTGCCTCTCTCCTGGCCTCCGGTGCTCACTTGCCAGGCGTTCTCTGCCTCAGTTGCCCCATGGCGTCCCCCCACATCTGTCGGCCTGTGTCCTCATTTCCCCTTCTTACAAGGACACTGCTCATATTAGATTAAGGACCCTGTCTATTCTGGTACGACTTCATTTTAACTTGCTTCTGGAGTTATTCCACCTGTAAAGTCTCTATTTCCAAGGAAAGTCACATTTGGAGGAACTAGGGATTAAGACTTTTTTTGGGGGGGGACACACCATTTGGAGGAACTAGGGATTAAGACTTTTTTTTGGGGGGGACACACCATTCAACCCATGACAGTCCTCCTTCTGGTCCAAAAGGAGGGTCACCCAACGAGGGGGCGGCCAGTGCCCTGCACACCCCTGCCCACGGCCGGCCAGCCCCCTGAGCTTGCAAGAGGGAGAGAAGCAGGATGTCATCCCTGCCAGCCCCCGCCAGAGGCCACCCCAAGCCCCGTCCTTTCCTGCTCCTGAGCCCCAACTCCTGCCCTCTGCCCCCAGACTTCGAGCAGCCATTCATCAACAAGGCTGACACGCTCCTGGTCAACAGGAAGGACTACATGTGGGTGCCCTGTCTGGTGTCCATCCCTGGCCTCAACGTCACGCTGCGCTCGGTACAGCCCCACCCCGGGTTCCAGCCCCCCTGCCCCATCCCCCCGGGAATGGCAGCTCCCGGGCCGGCCGGGCGGCAGGGGGCAGCCCTGACGGCCACCGTGTCCCTCCAGCAAAGCTCGACGCTGCAGCCCGACGGGGAGGAGGTGGTGTGGGACGACCAGCGGGGCATGCGGGTGCCCCTGGCGCTGCTGCGGGACGCCTTGTACCTGCAGTGCGAGGCCACCGTGGGCGGCCAGGACTTCCTCTCCAACCCCTTCGTCGTGCACATCACAGGTAGGGGCTGCGCGGGCCGCTCGGGGGGCGCCGCGGGCAAGCTCGCATGCCCGTCGTGTGTGTCACTGTGGGTGTGTCACCAGGCAACGAGCTCTATGACATCCAGCTGATCCCCAAGAAGTCGCTGGAGCTGCTGGTCGGGGAGAAGCTGGTCCTGAACTGTACCGTGTGGGCCGAGTTCAACTCCGGCGTCACCTTCGACTGGGATTACCCAGGAAAGCAGGTGAGGTCACCGGGCCTGCCAGGGTGCCTTCCCCCACGTCCACCCTGTGCCTGGTGGTGTCCCGAGGAGCCCCCAGGCACTGCCCACGCCTGCCCCTTGCCCAGCCCTGTCCCGAGGAGCCCCCAGGCACTGCCCACGCCTGCCCCACGCCCAGCCCTGTCCCGAGGAGCCCCCAGGCACTGCCCATGCCTGCCCCACGCTCAGCCCTGTCCCGAGGAGCCCCCAGGCACTGCCCATGCCTGCCCCACGCCCAGCCCTGTCCCGAGGAGCCCCCAGGCACTGCCCACGCCTGCCCCGTGCCCAGCCCTGTCCCGAGGAGCCCCCAGACACTGCCCACGCCTGCCCCGTGCCCAGCCCTGTCCCGAGGAGCCCCCAGGCACTGCCCACGCCTGCCCCGTGCACAGCCCTGTCCCGAGGAGCCCCCAGGCACTGCCCACGCCTGCCCCGTGCCCAGCCTTGTCCCGAGGAGCCCCCAGGCACTGCCCACGCCTGCCCCGCGCCCAGCCCTGTCCCGAGGAGCCCCCAGGTGCTGCCCACGCCTGCCCCGTGCCCAGCGCTGTCCCGAGGAGCCCTCAGGCGCTGCCCACGCCTGCCCCACGCCCAGTGCTGTCCCGAGGAGCCCCCAGGCACTGCCCACGCCTGCCCCATGCCTGGTACTGTCCCAGGGAGCCCCCAGGCACTGCCCACGCCCGCCCTCCGCCCAGGGTACGCGGGGGCTCTGTGCAGAGCAGGCACAGGCCCGGTCTTATGGGGAGGTCTTCCCACCCCGTGGAATTCCGTGGACCTGGGTCTGGGGCCCCCGGCCGCCGCTGCCTGGCAGGTCAGCTCTGCAGAGCCAGCCTCTCTCTGACGCGGGCTTCCCCTCGGGGCGGGCAGGCCGAGCGGGGCAGGTGGGTGCCCGAGCGGCGCTCCCAGCAGACGCACACCGAGCTCTCCAGCATCCTGACCATCCACAACGTCAGCCAGGGGGACCTCGGCCCGTACGCGTGCGAGGCCAGCAACGGCTTCCAGCGGTTCCGCGAGAGCACCCAGGTCATCGTGCACGGTACGGTTTGACCGGGCACCCTCGAGCCGGATGGGCCAGGGGCGTCACCGAGCCACAGGGCCCAGAGGTCAGGGTGCCCCGTGCAGTGGGAGGCCGAGCCAGGGGGAAGGGGAGTGCCGTGGGCACCCACAAAACAGGGGAGCCCCAGTCTGCGGGTGGCGGGTCCGTGATGCTTGACCCTGGCTCCTCCTGTCCGGCAGAAAAGCCCTTCATCAGCGTCGAGTGGCTCAAGGGCCCCGTCCTGGAGGCCACCGCCGGAGACAAGCTGGTGAAGCTGCCCGTGAAGCTGGCCGCCTACCCCCCGCCGCAGTTCCAGTGGTAACGGCCCTGCTCCCCCACCCCACCTTCCCCGGGTGACCCCACCTGGGCCCGAGAGAGGGTGGAGCCCGGGGTCAGAGGGGCAGCCTCCCTCCCCGTCGGGGGCCGCGCCCTGAGCCCCGGGGGTGCCCACACGGTTGAGGGGAGACCCCGAGGGCACCTCCACCCGGGCTGCCCCCTCTTCTCTCCCCGTACGCGGTGGGAGCAGAGTTTCCGTTCCAGGGAGGGTTGGTCTGGGTTGGTGGCGTGACGGCCGTCCGTCGCGTGCGGTGGGCTGGGCAGAGCAAGGGGCTTTTCTGAACCGCTTCCTGCATCCAGTTCGCATCTCTCTGGGGCCCTCCCAGCTGGACGGATGCCCTGAAGCCGGGGGCCTGCCTTGCAGCAATGGCCTTAGGCTTCCTAGGTCTCCTTCCCACCCCAGGGACCCTCCCCTCCAGGAGTCCCGAGATGCTCCAAGGGTTCAGCCACCTGCTCTGAACCCCGGCCCCGGGCTCGGTCCCGCGGGCAAGGCCTCCCACGACGGCTGCTAGAGCTCCCGGTCTGTGTGTCAACTGCAAGGGCGCTGAGGGTCCCAGCCGTAGAAGGGCGTGGAAGCCCGGGCGTCCTCAGCCAGGAGCCCGCCTGGCCGTGCGGCTGGACGCCGCTTCTCCCGGGAGGGCCGGGGTGCCCTGGGCCTGTGGTGACCCTCCCTGTGAGCCCGCAGGCGCCAGGCCCCCTGGGTGGGCTTCTGCAGAGTGCTGACAGCAGGCAAGAGGCGGGCTTCGCCTCCTGCTCCTCGTCCCTGCCTGTGGGGAGGGCTCCCAGCGTGGCTCCGGGAGTGCCTGGGGCCTCGTCCCCTGCCCTACGGAGCCAGGGGGACTGGCGTGGGCACGGCAGCCGGCCCGGCCGCCTCCAGGGTCTGAGAGAGGCCGGCCTCAATCGGCTAGACCACCTCCCAGCCTAGCATTTCCCTTTGGACATTTGCCACCTTCGCCTTTTCCCTTCTCACTTGACGCACACCTGCCTCCCAGAAGTGCTCGGCCAGCCTCCTGCCCACCCGAGACCCCCAGCCCGGGCCCCCTGGTGTTTCCCACAGTGCTGTGGTTGCTACAAGGGAAAGACCTCACCTTTTTTTTTTTCAAGATTTATTTATTTATTTTTTTTAAGATTTATTTATTTATTTAATTCCCCCCCCCTCCCCTGGCTGTCTGTTCTTGGTGTCTATTTGCTGCGTCTTGTTTCTTTGTCCGCTTCTGTTGTCGTCAGCGGCACGGGAAGTGTGGGCGGCGCCATTCCTGGGCAGGCTGCTCTTTCTTTTCACGCTGGGCGGCTTTCCTCACGGGCGCACTCCTTGCGCGTGGGGCTCTCACGTGGGGGATACCCTTGCGTGGCATGGCACTCCTTGCACGCATCAGCGCTGCGCATGGCCAGCTCCACACGGGTCAAGGAGGCCCGGGGTTTGAACCGCGGACCTCCCATGTGGTAGACGGACGCCCTAACCACTGGGCCAAAGTCCGTTTCCTCAAGATTTATTTAACTTCTCCCCCATCTCATTGTTTTGCACTATTCGTCTTAATTTTCTTTTTTAAGATTTAGTTATGTTTCCCCTCCTCCATTCCCCGCCCCCCCATTATCTGCTCTCTGTGTCCATTCGCTCTGTGTTCTTCTGTGTCTGCTTGTCTGCTCATTAGGCGGCTATGGGAACTGATCCTGGGACCTTCCAGATTGGAAGAGAGGCGATTACTCTCTTGCGCCACCTCAGCTCCCCTGTTCTGCTATGTCTTCTTATTGTCTCTCCTCTGTCTCTTGTTGCGTCATCTTGCTGCACCAGCTCTCCATGTCAGCTAGCACTCCTGCACAGGGCGACTTTCCCATGCTAGGCGGCATACCCACACAGGGCAGCACTCCTGCACAGGGCGAGATTCCTGCGTGGGCCGGCATTCCGTGTGGGCCAGCTCGCCCTCACCAGGAGGCCCTGGGCATCGAACCCTGGACCTCCTATATGGTAGACGGGCGCCCAATTGTTTGAGCCACATAGTTTCCCTACTTGTCTTAATTTTATTTTAGGAGGTACTGGGAACTGAACCCAGGACCTCCCACGTGGGAAGGAGGTGCTCAATCACTTGAACTACCTTTGCTCCCTGCTTGTTCTCTCATTGCATTTCCTTGTTGCATCGTCATCTTGCTGCATCGTCATCTTGCTGCATCGTCATCTTGCTGCATCGTCATCTTGCTGCATCGTCATCTTGCTGCATCAGCTCGCCATGTCAGCTTGCAGTCTTGCTCATCCTCTTTAGGAGGCACCGGGATCAGAGTCTGGGACCTCCCATGTGGTAGGCAGGTGCCCAAGGGATTGAGCCACATCCACTTCCCAAGACCTCACCTTTTGAGGTATCACATGGTGTTTGTGTGAGGAACCAACAAGTCAGTGAATGAATGCACAGTCTGGTGGACACACAGGATCTAGAAAGCACCTCTTCCGTGCCTGGTCCTGTGCTGCCCAGTTTATGTTCCATGCCGCAGTGAAGCCGCACACCCCATGCGTTTTGTTTTCCCAGTATACTCCGGAGATCGAGGCTCACAGCAGTGAAGGGATTTGTCTAGGGCACAGATCTTGGCCAGTGGCCAAATCAGGATTCTAACCCTCTATGCACCAGAGCATACCCTAAGCAGGAGTCTGCTGTCTTAGTTTCCTCTGGCTGCTATAACACAATACCACCGGAGGGCAGGCTTAAAACAACAGAATTGCATTGTCTCACAGTTCTGGGAGGCAGAAGTCCAAAATCAAGGTGTCAGTGCTCCCTCTGAAGGCGGTAGGGTTCTGGCTGTGGCTTGTGGCATCGCTCAGGCTCTGCCCTTGTCACCTGGCTGTCTCTGTGTCCAAATTAGCCCCAGTCATAAGGGATTGCCAGCAACAACCCCCCCCCCCCCGCCATCCAGTTTGGCCTAATCTTCACAAATCACGTCTTCAAAGACCCTATTTCCAAATAGGATTCTCTTCATGAGGCGGAAGATAGGACTCACACTTATATTTTCGGGGCACAAAATTCAATCCGTGACACCTGCCCCCACTGTGGAGGTGCTTCCTGCTGGTTCTGCTCTGATCCCTGCCCCTACTCTGCCTCGCTCTGTGACCACAGGCAAGTTATGTCCCTCTCTGAGTCCGGGCTGCAGTGGTGCTAGGTGGAGTCACAGCTGAGCGTGGCCCCCTACGTCCCCGACATAGCAGATCCATGGCCCTAATGTCCTGAGCCCTCAAGCGTCCCCAGCTCTCTCTCCCATGTCCCACGCGGCGTTCGTCTCGGGCTTTGCACAACCAGGACCCACGGAGAAAGGCTGCTGCCCTGGGGGAGGATTTTTTCCAGACAGCATCCAGAGCTCGGGGTACAAATGCAGCTGCCTGGAGGAATTCTGGCTCAGCCCCTGGGCTGCGAGGCATTCGTTCATTCATTTACCTGTGCACGCAACGGCCAACGAGCACCCACCCGTACTGGGTGCTGGGGATGTGGCACTGAGAGGGGGCCGCCGCTCATATGGGGACAGTTCAGTGGGACAGAGAGACGATCCACGGAGGCATGCGTTGAAAAAAGCCTACACTTCAAGGAGCAGCAAGGGAGCGGAGGGGCAAGAGAGGGCTGACCCACTGCTTGGTCCAGGGTGGCCGTGGAGGGCTTCTCAGGGAGGCGGTATGTGAGCAGGGACTTGAATGAAGGAGGGCGGGAGCCATGCAGTATCTAGAAGGAGGAGCATATCATGCAAAGGTCCTGCGGTAGGTCGCCAAGGAAGCCGGGTGGCTGGAGAGCATCACTGGGAGGGCAGAGCCAGCACCCAGAGCTCCTGCAGGCCGCGGGGAGGATTCTAGGCTGTGCTCTGTAGGGAATGGACCTTCACTCGGCAAACGCTCTCGGATGCCCAGGAGGAAGAGGGCAGGGCCCGCTGAGGGTGCTGAGACAGGGCATCGAGAAGGGGACTGCCTCCAGCAGGGACGCGATCTCACTTGTAGGAAACCCTTCAAGCCTTTGGATGGGAAGTAGAAGGGCTGCGTCGCCACGAGGCCACCTGCTCCCCAGACCTGAGCCGGCTCTCCTGTCCCGTTCCTGCCAGCCTTTTCCAGCGGTGTCTGCTAGGGTCCCAGAAGGACCCCGGGCTCTGACCTTCCCCGCGCCTTACCTTCCTGCCTCCCCGTAGTCCGTTCTGGTTGTGGGGGCCGGGCATGGAGGGCTCCCCCCAGTCCCCTGACTTCCGTTTCCCGGGCCAGGTACAAGGACGGAAGGGCGGTCTCGGGCCACCACAGCCCGCACGCCCTAGTGATCAAGGAGGTGACGGAGGCCAGCACGGGCACCTACACCCTCGCCCTGTGGAACTCGGCCGCCGGCCTGCGACACAACATCAGCCTGGAGCTGGTGGTGAACGGTGCGGCGGGTGGTGGGCGGGCGGCGGGCGTTGGGGCCGGGCGGGGCGGGCGCGTGCTGACGGCGGGCTGTACGCTGTGCCCCCAGTCCCCCCCCACATCCACGAGAAGGAGGCCTCCTCTCCCAGCATCTACTCCCGCCACAGTCGCCAGACCCTCACGTGTACGACGTACGGGGTGCCGCCGCCCCTGAGCGTCCAGTGGCACTGGAGGCCCTGGACGCCCTGCAAGACGTTCGCCCAGCGCAGCCTGTGAGTGGCCCTCGGCCCTGTCACCCCCCATCTCCCCGCCCTGTCCCCAAGCTCCACTGGTTCCCATCTCCCAGCCCCGCTTGCACCGCACTCCCCTCCCGGGAGCCGCCTCTAGGCTCAGCCAGAATTTCCAGCTCTCGCTCTCGTCCTGGCCTCGACGGTCACAGATGCCTGGCCCCACCTCGCCTGGCCGGAGAGGCTCGAGCCTCACCGGATCCCCCCTTGCGTCTGTCCTCCACCCAGCAGCCCTGGGCTGGGCGCCGGGGGCGGGTCTGTCCATGCCCCACCCCCCAGCCTCCCACAAGAGCAAAGACCCCTGGACCTGCACCTGCAGCTTCAGGAGAGGACAGAGAAAGGCGCCTCTGCATTCCCAGGAGGCCGCCTCCCGCCCAGCGGGCGCACCCGGGGTAGTTGTATGCACCACGTCCCGAGCTCCGTCCGCCCTGAGCGCCGTCCGCCCGTCGCGCAGTCTCATGTTCCTTGTTCCTTAGCTCGTCATGTGCCCTGCTCACAGGACCCCCTTCCTTAAGAAGGATCCTGAGATCCAGAGATGGGGCGTGACGTTCGCAAGGTCACACAGTCGTAAGCGGCCTGGTAGCTGAGCCGTGCTTCCCCCCCACCAAGGGACAGGGGATAGGGAGAACCTGTGTGGGGACAGCGGGCCGTGGAGCACAGGAAGCCGAGTGTTGGCTTGAAGGCACTAGGGAGCCAGGGAGGGCTCTGCAGCAGTGGGTGGGTGGGTCTGATTCCCTGTGGGGCAGGGTAGAGGAGACAGCATGAAGCTGAGGAATCCAGAGCGGAGCCTGGTTAGCCCCCTACCCCCGCACAGGGGCTGAGGCTCTCTGTGGTCGGTGGGGAGGGCTCGGCAGGGTGGCCTGTGAGTCTGAGTCAGCTCATCAGTGTTCAAGGCTCCGAGGGGGACAGAATTCCACATGATTGGCATCTCCAGAACTGGCATCCCTCCGATGCTCACGCTTATGTTCCACACAACTGAGGGGTCCTCTGCTCCACTGGGGGAGGCAAAGAGCCTCCTTTGGGAGACCCCTTCCCAGTGGGGACCAAAGGGGAGGGAGGGATGGTCCAAGGTGCCGAGAGCGGTGACTCGAGCTGCGCCTGGGAGATCTGGGTGGGCAGACCCAAGGTGGGCATGGCAGGAAGGACAGCATTGTGGGGGGTCGCCTGTGGGGGGTAGGGGGTGGCGCCCACCCAGGCAGGCCAGAAGTGCTGCTGTGCGGGTGGCAGGTGCCTGTCCTGTTGGGTATGGGTGGGTCTGGCAAGCTGTAGGGCTGCGGGGATAAAGAGGTGAGAGAGCATTCCCGAAACAAAGCCCCACCCCAGGGAGGCTCACCCCAGGGAGGCTCACCCCGTACCCCTCTGGCCAGCCCGAGGCCTTGCCCATCCCAACATGCAAAGAAGACTCTGGGCACGACAAGAGTCTCTCCTCCCCCGCGGTCCTTCCCTGCCGCCATCCTTGCCCAGCCTTTGCCCCGTTCCTTGCCCCCAGCAGCCGGCGGCAGCAGCGGGACCGCATGCTCCAGTGCAGGGACTGGAGGGAGGTGACCATGCAGGACGCCGTGAACCCCATCGAGAGCCTGGACACCTCGACGGAGTTTGTGGAGGGGAAAAATAAGGTGCGAGCCGGCCGAGTCCCCGAGTGGCGGAGGGGCAGAAGAAGAGGGAGGCCGGCAGGGGACCGCCCCTGGCCTTTCTTCTCCCCGTTGTCCACTTGCCCTCAGCCCTTTGGGGACAGCAGCTGAGGATCAGCGGCTCCTTCTGCAGTGTCCCTGGGCCTCAGTGCCCCTGCCTCCAAGCACATGGCAGGCTGGCCCTCCCGCTGCTTCCCAGACAAGGAGGCTGAGATCCCCCGGCCATTGGGCCCCAGCCACCCACAGGCCCCAGGGCCGGGAGGGGACTAGGGGATGGGGGGACTGGACAGGTCACGGCAGAGGGCTGGCCCAGCCTGGGGGCAATGCCGAGGAGAGGCCAGGCGGGGGAGGAGGGGCTGAACAAAGGCACCCACTTCCTACAGTCACTTCCTGTTTTCTTACACACCTCCAGAGCCTCTTCCTGTTCCAGGCCTGGCCAGGAAGTGCCCGGCTGGGGAGAGGAGGGGAGGGGGGGCTGTCTTCGGTTGGTAGGCAGGGCCTCGGGCCTTCTCTCCTCCCCTGCTCCCCAAGCCTCCTATTCCCAGGAGACCAGAGCCCTCGGGGAGCCTTGGACCCAGCCTCCGCCCCAGCCACCACGCTGGGCTGTGGGACAGGGGCCGCGGGCAGCCCTCCGCCCATGTGGGCCCGTCCTGAGGATCCCATGCTGACCTGGGCCGTGGCCTGAGCCCTGAATCCTAACCCCATCTGGGACCAAGGCCAGTGCCAAGCTGGCTCCTCTCCCCTCCTCGCCACGGCCACAGACCGAGCACTGCCCCTGCCTGACGCCATCCTCCCACCCCAGCTCCAGCCGGTCCAAGCTGTCCATAGACTCCTCCCTGGACTTTTCTGAGGAGCCACCTGCCTCTCCAGCCCCAGGACCCCATGCCTCACCACGCCCTGGTTTCTGTCTCTGAGCTTTGGCCACTTTCAGTTCAGGAGCCTCGGTGTCCCTGTTTCTCGGCAAAGGGCCCCTGGCAGAAAGGGGAGGGCGGGGATGGGAGACGTGGGGCCGGAAACGGAGGCCGGTGCCCGTGCTCTGCCCAGACGGTGAGCAGGCTGGTGATCCCGGATGCCAACGTGTCCGCCATGTACAAGTGCGTGGTCTTCAACAAGGCAGGCCAGGACGAGCGGCTCATCTACTTCTACGTGACCAGTGAGTGACCAGATGGCCTCCCCGGGCCTGGCCGCTCCCCTTGGGCGGGGCTGGGTGGAGGACGGTTAGGGCCCAGGTGGGGGCCACGCTGGAGAGAGACCCGGGGCAGCGGCACAGAGGCAGAGCGTTGCCGGTCCTCTGGGATGGAATGGCACCTTCCGTCTCCAACCCCCGGCACGGCCCTCCTGCTCCCGACACCTCCGCTTAGCTCCGCCTTGACCCCCGCCCCAGCCTGTGCAGCCCCACGGCTCACGTGTGCATTTGGCCCCATGGGAGAAGATCCATAGAGGCTCCAGATTCTCAGAGGTGCCAATGGCCTCAGGAGAGCTAAGAAGCTCAGGGGTGCACAGTCGCTGGGTCCAGGGGCAGAGAGGAGGGTGGCTGGAAGAGTGAAAAACGAGGGGACCCAGATGGCTCCAGAGAGAACATTGTGGGGTGGAGGAGGCCCATAGGAGACTCACGGAGAGCAGCCAGGCCACCCAGAGGCCTGGAACTGATGTTTCAAGGAGAGCAGACCGGTAGGGCATGGTCCAAGGAGTTACGGGGACACAGAGCTCACCAATGAGCTGGGTTCCAGGGAGAGGTGGGGCAGTAACCCCGTTGCGGCTTGTTCTGGGAGAAGTGAAGGGGAGGCAGGAGCAGACCTGGCCCCGCTGGCTTTGGAGAGCTGGCCCTTTTGTTCCGAAGAGGGGGATCGTGGCGAAAAAAGTGGGGGAGAGGGCTCCAGGGCGGTGTCCCCGACCCCAATATACACAGACCAGCAAGCGTTGCTAGAGAACTGAATGAGTATAAAGACCACTGGGAAAGGGGCCGAGGGAGCACCGGGCGCTGCCGTCGCCCTTTCTATCAACGCCACCCCCCCGCCCCCCAGCCATCCCTGACGGGTTCAGCATCGAGTCCGAGCCCTCGGAGGATCCGCTGGAGGGCCAGGCCGTGCGCCTGAGCTGCCGCGCAGACAACTACACGTACGAGCACCTGCGCTGGTACCGCCTCAACCTGTCCACGCTGCACGATGCACACGGGAATCCGCTGCTGCTGGATTGCAAGAACGTGCACTTGTTCGCCACGCCACTGGAGGCCAGCCTGGAGGAGGCGGCGCCGGGGGTCCGCCACGCCACACTGAGCCTGAGCATCCCTCGCGTGACGTTCGAGCACGAGGGCGACTACGTGTGTGAGGTGCAGGACCGCAGAAGCCAGGACAAGCACTGCCACAAGAAATACCTGTCGGTGCAAGGTGAGGAGGGGCCCGGCCTGGCCAGCAGGGGGCGCGGCGCCGTCCCTCTCCTGCCTCGGCCCTGCGCGCGACCTGATCTTGCACTTCCAAGCTTGGCCCAGCGGGGCTGCCCAGCCCCCCTCCTCCTACGCCCAAGGGGCCCCCCTTCCCGTCCACGCGCAAACCCCTTCCTCGCTTGCTGCGTACGTCACGCGGGCCTCCCACCCTTGGGTCCCCTCTCTGGCCCCCAACCCCGGAGGGTACCCCCCTCGCAGGGCGCCCTCCTGCTTCCTGCAGCTCTGTTTAGCTCCCCCTCGACCACCTCCCCACCCCCAGCCCTGGAAGCCCCGCGGCTCACGCAGAACTTGACCGACCTCCTGGTGAACGTGAGCGACTCCCTGGAGATGCGGTGCCCGGTGGCCGGGGCGCACATACCCAGCATCGTGTGGTACAAAGACGAGAGGCCCCTGGAGGAAGAGTCCGGTAGGTCCCTGGGGCGTGGAGTGGGCTCCTCCGCGGCCCTCAAGGCCCGGGCCCCAACCCCACCTGGATTCGAACCTCCGCCACCCCGCACCTCCCTCACCCGCTCGGCTGCAGGAATCGACCTGGCGGACTCGAACCAGAAGCTGAGCATCCAGCGCGTGCGCGAGGAGGACGCGGGCCGCTACCTGTGCAGCGTGTGCAACGCCAGAGGCTGCGTCAACTCCTCCGCCAGCGTGGCCGTGGAAGGTCCGGCCGCCGCCCCGCGCCCCCGCAACCCGCCTGCCCGCCCCGCCTGGGCGCCCGCCCGCGGCCACGTGGCGCAAAGCGGTGCCCGCCCGAGGGGCGCGCCCCGCGACCGCGTCCCCTCTGTGCCCACGCAGGCTCCGAGGACAGGGGCAGCATGGAGGTGGCCATCCTCGTGGGCACCGGGATCATCGCCGTCTTCTTCTGGATCCTCCTCCTCCTCATCTTCTGTAACATGAGGAGGGTGAGTGCCCCTCCCCCGCCAGCCACTGAGATAAAAAATAAGGTCCCTGTCCCGCCTTCCTGGGCCCTGGGGTCTCGCCTTGTGCATCTATAAGCTTCATCTCGCGGGAAGCCTTCCGGGTCCCACTCCAAACACAGGTTGTCCTCTGTGCACGGGCTCCTCGACTGACAGTCCCCGGAGACGTGGGCGAAAGTGCTACCCGAGCCCCGGGTGGCACGGCCAAAGCAATGAGCTGTCCCCCACGCCGCAGCCCGCCCACGCGGACATCAAGACCGGTTACCTGTCCATCATCATGGACCCTGGGGAGGTGCCTCTGGAGGAGCAGTGCGAGTACCTGTCCTACGACGCCAGCCAGTGGGAGTTCCCCCGCGAGCGGCTGCACCTCGGTGAGGGCGGCACCCCGCCTGCCCCGGGTCCAGCCCGCGGCGCCCGGGATCCCTCCTTTCTCAGAACTCGGGCCAGGAGGGCGCGCCTAGACCCCGCCGCCCCCAACCTGGCCTGACCCGGCCATCTGGGCTGTATCCCCAGAACCGTGGCCAGGGCTCCCAGTTCCCAGGCCCCCTGAGGTCACTTCCTCCTGGCTTCGAGCAGAGGGGGCCGCATCCCACCTGCTGGGAGAGGATACACCACCTTCCTGCCCGCTCTCCTCCGCCTCTCTTCCCGCTTCCTGCGCTCTTCCTGTTTGGCATGCCTGAGGTTTTCCTCCCGCTTCCTGGCCCTCAGGAGGGCTTGCTGCCGCGGCCCCCTCCTCTCCACCCTCACCATACAGCTCACCTGGAGCACTCCCCCCCCCCCCCCCCCCCCCCCCCCAGGGAGAGTCCTGGGCCACGGAGCCTTTGGGAAGGTGGTGGAAGCGTCTGCTTTTGGCATCAGCAAGGGCAGCAGCTGTGATACCGTGGCCGTGAAAATGCTGAAAGGTGCGGGGAGGGACAGAGGGTGAAGGGGAGGGCGGTGGAGCTGGTGGGGTGCAGGCGTGGGCTAATGGGGCGGTGGTGCAGGAAGGGAAACTGAGGCTCAGAATTAGCATCTCCCCCCAGGGGTCCACAGGGAGCCGGTGGGAGTCAGAGTTAGGCCTGGGACTCTCTGGGTAATCCTTCCCTATCCCGCCTGACCCCTGCCTCCGAGAGGCCAGCAGGGCGCGCCTGCGCCCCGCACCGGTGGGGAGGGGGCGCGCAGGGATCGGGGTGGCGCAGCACGCGGGGCTCCTGTATCCCCCCCAGAGGGCGCCACAGCCAGCGAGCACCGCGCGCTGATGTCCGAGCTCAAGATCCTCATCCACATCGGCAACCACCTCAACGTGGTCAACCTTCTGGGCGCCTGCACGAAGCCTAACGGTACCGCTGCGCTGCGGGCGGCAGAGGCGTCCGGCGGGCGCGGGGCGGCGCCGAGGGGGCGGAGCCGAGGTGGGGTGGACCGAGAGGGCGGTGTCGCCCGAGCGCTCGCTGCGGGCCCCGCCCGCCCGGCGTGCCCCGGGTCACCAGGCGCCCCCGCCTGCCGGTCCCAGGCCCGCTCATGGTGATCGTGGAGTTCTGCAAGTACGGCAACCTCTCCAACTTCCTGCGCACGAAGCGGGACGCCTTCAGCCCCTACGCGGTGAGGAGGCTCTGACGGCGAAGCCACAGAGGTGGGGGGAGGGGGCAGGGGCGAGGTGGCGGGAGGAGGGGGCATCGCCCTGCCGTGGGTGGCGGGGTTCCCCTCAAGCCCGCTTTGTGCCTCCGCAGGAGAAGTCCCCGGAGCAGCGAAGGCGCGTTCGCGCCATGGTAGAAGGCGCCAAGGCTGACCCCAAGAGCCGGCCCGGGAACAGCGACCGCGCGCTTCTCTCCCGGCTCTTGATGGGCAAGGGCGGAGCGGGGCGGGCCCCTGCGCCCCAAGAGGGTGAGAGCCTGGCCTCCCGGTACCCAGGGATAGCTGGTTGGCATCCTGATGCCTCCCGATCAAGAGATCAAAGTATAAGCCTATCTGGTGCTATTCGTGGAGGGGCCTCCTGTCAGGCTAGAGGCAGACTAGAGGAGCAAAAACGTCCACACGGACCAGGATGTGATGGTCTCAGCTTCAGAAAGGGAGGGTTCCTCAGGGGTCGTTTTAAACAGCTGACTTGGGCATCACAGGATGAATAGGAGTTCGCCTGACATAGGGGGAGGCAGTCCAGGCTGGAGGTGGCACATGCAAAGGTCCAGTGGTACTGGGAAGGACGTCCCAGAGAGAGTGGAGGTTGGGGGTGGCAGACAACGTGCTTGTTAGTGAGTGCCAGGGGCCTCAGGAACCAGGAGGGATGCAGTCAGGCTTGGGTGACCCGAAGCTCCCTTGGGGGCCGGGTGGAAGGTGGGAGCCATGGCGGGGGCCCCTCCGACCCCGCGCTCTCCTCCTGCAGTCGAGGACCTGTGGCTGAGCCCGCTGACCATGGAAGACCTGGTCTGCTACAGCTTCCAGGTGGCCCGGGGCATGGAGTTCCTGGCCTCCCGCAAGGTGAGCTGCACCCCCCCAGAAGGCCCTTGAGGGGGGGGGGAGTCACAAACCCACCAGCGTGCCAAGATGTGCTTGGTCCCCACAATTCCCTGAGCCTTCTGGAGCATCCTGGGGACGCCCAGGCTCAGAGCAGCCGTACAAATCACGCCTCTGGCGCTAACCGCCCCCCCGGGGGCCCCCACTGGGTGCAGCACCCAGAGCCCCAGGGGCTGCTATGACTGCCCCCTGGCCCTCCCAGTGCATCCACAGAGACCTGGCTGCTCGGAACATCCTGCTGTCTGAGAGCGACGTGGTGAAGATCTGTGACTTTGGCCTTGCCCGGGACATCTACAAAGACCCCGACTACGTCCGCAAGGGCAGCGTGAGTGCCCGCCTCCCGCTGAGAGGGCGCTGGGCAGGGCCTCGGGCCCCTGTCCAGGACGGGGTGCGGGTGGCGCAGGAGGGGGGGTGGGTCCTCTTGACTCCACCTACCCAGCTGCTTGGAGACTCACTGCCCCCCCTCTGGGGCCCTCCTGGGACCCCTGTTGGCCCCACTGTGGGAAACTGAGGCAAGAGCGTACGAGCAGGCATCGACGTCTGTGATGGGAGTTGGTGTTCTGCCCAACACTTTGGTCCCCCTGCTGGACACTGGGTGCGCAGAGGTGGACCCCACGTGGTCTCAGTCACAGAGATAGGCAGGTCTGGGGTGGGGGGCGGTGTCACAGAAAAGTACCCCCGTGCCCAGGCAGGGGTGTGTGTCTCACTGGGGGAGCTCAGGGGCAGCAGAGGGAGGCGGCAACCCCTGAGCAAGCACCCAAAGCTGATCAGGTGTTTGCTATGGGGAGAGAAAAAGGAAGGGGGGCTGCAGGCAGGGAGATGACCAGAATGGTCCAAGTCGTGGGGGGGGGCACCCTGCCCAGATGTGGCCACACCGTGGAAGGCTTCTGTCCTTCACCCTGACACACAGGCGTGCGGGGCACCTGGAGGTGAGGGGCAGGTGTGCATTTGCAGAAGCCTCCCCCGTAAGGCACAAGAAGAGGGGAGCGGGGTGCAGGGGTGGGGGTGCACGGGAGGCCGGGTGAGGGTCGGGAGCTGGAGCAGGGGGTGCAGGCATGCCCGTGAGAGCGCCTAGGGGCAGAGAGGGGCTGGGACAGGCGGGAGAAGAAGGGAGAAAGCCCTCAAGTGAGACAGACAGGACCTGCAGTGGGGAAAGCCGGGGGGTGGGCAGCGGGGACGCGAAATGGGGTGAAGTGGAGGGAGGAGACCAGAGCAGGTGCCAAGAGCTGGAGCTGTCAGGTCTCCGGGGGGGCCGAGGCAACCAGGGAAGCTCCTCTTGGGGCCCCTGGGAGTCTGCGGGGCAGGATGGGGCTGCCCGAGTGCCTGGCCCTTTCCCTCCCCCGGGGGCCTCGCAGCGCCCTAACGCCCCCGCCCGCCTGGCGCAGGCCCGGCTGCCCCTGAAGTGGATGGCGCCCGAGAGCATCTTCGACAAGGTGTACACCACGCAGAGCGACGTGTGGTCCTTCGGGGTGCTTCTCTGGGAGATCTTCTCCCTGGGTGAGTGCAGGGGGCCAGGGAGGGGGAGAGCCGGGCCCGCCCCACCCTCCCGTGCTCTGGGCTCAGGGGCATCTGGGGCTCACCGCGGCCGCTCTGATGCAGAGGGCCGGAGAGGGGCTGGCTGGAGATGTGCACTTGGGCTAGTGGCACCCAGCAGGTTCGTGGGCCCCCGAGGCCCCCCACTCCAGCCCTTGGCACCTGAGCTGGTGCCACCCACTGGCATTCACACAGGGCCTGGGAATGAGCTTGCCAGGAAACACCCCCCACACACAGAAGGGTCCTCAGAAGTAGGGGGCCTCACCCGGGCTCTCCCCAGATCTCCCCCTCTCTGGCTGAACCCCTTCCTCACCTGCCACTTGGCAGTGTGCTCCTGTCTTCACGGGGCAAGGGGCGAGGCCCCAGTTGGGAACTTGGGCTCCACAGCCAACAGTGGATCCCCACTTTAGATTGGAAGAGGGGCGGGCGGAGGCGGCGAACAAGCGAAAAAGCAAAAGCTGTCACGGGATGGCAACCAGGATAAAGGGTCTTGCTAAGAAGGGAGCTTCGCAAAGAGTGCAGCAAAGCCCCTGTGTGCGCCAGAGGGACTGGGGCAGGACTTCCGAAGAGCTGCAGGAGCCTAGAACGTGGCGTGGGGGGACTAAGGGGGGGAATGCAGGGGAGGGGGGAGAGAAAGAGGCAGGAGGGCCTGGGGGGGAGCACAGAGGCCCAAGGAGGCGGGGGTGGGGGTGGGGGTGGCCACGACGCTGTCCTGGTGTGCCAGGAGTGGTCTGGGTGCCGAGCAGAGGGTGGGTGGGGGGAGAATGGGGTTGGGGGGCTCACTTGGCGGGAGGCGTAGCCGGAGCAGCCCGAGGACCTCGGCGTTCAGTGTCATTTGACAAGGGGGAGATGGAACCCGCCTGGGGAGTGGGTAGAGGGGGAGCGGGAAACAGAGAGGACTGTTAGGAGAGGGGCAAGGTTCCGGGGGAGGGGGCGGGGGGCGCCAAGGAGGGGTTAGAGGCAGGGGGTGTTTGGACATAGCGCCGACAGGATTTGGGGAGGGCTTGGACGGGTGGCGGAGAGCGCGCCCTCAGGAAGGTGAGGGCAACAGGCTTGGGGCGTTGTTTTGCTGAAACTGGCTCCCCAACCCCAGAGCCCGTCACCCTGGTTTGGCTAAAGCGGTCTCCAAGGCGCCCCTCGTCCCAGATGCGTTGCATGACGGTGCCAAAGCTCAGGGTGACCCCAGCGAGGAGGCGGCTTCATCCTTTTTCAATCAACTGAAAAACCAGAGCTGGGTGGGGTGGCGGGGGGGAATGGGGGGCCGGCCACCTGCCCAGGGGTGAGGGGTGTCGGGGGCCGAGGCAGTCCGGGTGTCTGGGCTGGCTCCCCACCCACCCCATCGTCCCTTCCCACCCTCAGGGGCCTCCCCGTACCCAGGGGTGCAGATCAATGAGGAGTTCTGCCAGCGGCTGAGAGAGGGCACCCGGATGAGAGCCCCAGAGCTGGCCACGCCTGCCATGTGAGTCCTGCGAGCCATTTAAGCCTGGGGGTGGGAGCAGGGGGGGCAAGGGGATAGCGGCATGCGGGTATGGGGGGGGCAGGAGGGAGGGGCGTGCAGGCGCCGGGCACTGGGGTGGTCACAGAGGGTCGCGCAGACATCGGGGAGCAAACTGTGGGCATGGGGGTCCTGCAAATGTGGGAGTGGGCCAGGGTGCCGCATGCATGTGGGACGATCAGCATGGGGGGGACAAAAGGGCACAGGGCAGGGGTGGGGACAGGGAGATGGTCATGCGGTGTGGGGGGGGGAGTGGTCCTCGGGCACAGGGGAGGCCTGCGGTGAACCAGCCACCCGTCAGCACCCGCCCCACGTCGCCCCCAGGGCAGGCAGAGGGGGCTAGCGCAGGCCTGGCCTCTGTCCCCGGTGGCACCACCCAGATGACCCCATCACCTTAGCTGTGATGGGCTCCCGGAGACGTGGCATGGGGGTCTCTGAGGACACTCAGCGGGAGGCAGACACAGCTGGGGTGACAGGAAAGGGATCCCCAGGAGGAGGGGACACTGAGCTGAGGGGGAAAGGACCCTCTGGGCAGGAGGGACAGCGTGTGCATGAGTCCCCGGGCGGGGGGAGGGGGGCATGCAGAGGTAGCGGGAGGGGCTGGGGGGGCTCAGAACACCCTCCAGGAGGCCCTGCTTGTTTCTGCAGACGCAGCATCATGCTGAGCTGCTGGTCGGGGGACCCCAAAGCACGGCCTGCGTTCTCCGAGCTGGTGGAGCTCCTGGGGGATCTGCTCCAGGGCGGGGACCAGCAGGTGAGCCCTTAACCCTCCCAGCCCCCCGCCCCGCTCTCCATGCCGGCCAGCCGCCACCTCTGGCCCTTTCCCCTGGGCCTCCTCCCTGCCACCCCTCTGCCGCGAGGTGACGGCCAGGGCAGACCCCAGCCCCCGCCTGCACGCCCCAGGCCCCTGAGGGTGGAGACCCAGGCCTCTTCCCGCTCAGGGACCCCAGCTGGAGCCCGGCCTTGCCCGGCCGGAGCTTCTCCTGCTTCCGCGCTGGCCCCTCTGCCCCACGCCCCCTCACGCCCGCTCTCGCCCGCCCTGGGCTTCTGCGCCCTGTGTGTCTCCAGCTAGGGACCGCCCAGGCCACCCGGGGGCTGGGGACCGACACTTTAGGCAGGACCTGTTGGCAGTGGTGGCCGAGGCCGCAGGAGCAGGCGGGACCCCTGGCGGGAGGCGCCCTGGCCGGCCCTGCCCCGTCCCCTTCCTAAAGGGTACCTTCCTCATCCCGGAAATAGAGCCAGACCGCCTGGCAGGGCTGTCGTGGGGGTTTAATGCAGCAGGTGGGGGGACCCCGGCCACGGTTCCGCAGCCCCAGGGTCCCGCATAGCGTGAGAACCGAAGGCGCTGGGTGCCCACGGTGATCCCACTGAGTGGGAAGGAGCGGGAGCAGGGCCGTGGGGAGGGTGCCCCGGGCGGCTGACGCCTCGTCGCCTCGTCACTTCCCAGCAGGAGGAGGAGGAGCGCCGGGCCCCGGGCGGCTCGCAGAGCTCGGAGGAGGAGGGCAGCTTCTTGCAGGCGTCCACCACCGCCCTGCACGTCGCCGAGGCCGAGGGCAGCCCGCCCCGCCTGCAGCGCCACAGCCTGGCCGCAAGGTCAGCCCCTCCCTGGGGCCCGGGGGCGAAGCGGTTCGGCGGACGCGGTCTGTTTTACCCCAATAAAATATATTTTATATTTTGATACGTTGATAGTTTATAAAATAGATCTTATATTCTGGCATTTATAGATACGAAAGACATGTATTTTCTCTTTGGGTATGTACGATGATTTACCGGTCACGAAGGAAAAGCCCAGCGGCGGCGACTTGCGAGACCATTGCGTGCCCGTGCGCGCAGCAAAGTCATTTTAAACGCGGCTGGGCTCGGCCCCCCGCAGCGGGCCTCCTCCCAGGCCACGGGGGCTGCGGCTTGGCTTGGCTTTTTCTGCTACCTGCTTAGTTCTCACCTCTCTCTGCCCTCCGGCTTCTGTGCCAAGGGAGCTGCCGTCCCTGTGCCTGGATCCACATCACCAGGAGCTGCCTGAGTTTGAGCCTGAGTCTTCCCTTAGGCTCCAGGGGGGGCATCCCTAGGGCCACTGGCCAAAACCCTGGGGACAGAGCAGGCATCCCACGGATGGGTACCCAGTTTCTCAGCCTGAGATCCTGCAGTGACATTCTGGGTCAGTGATTCCCTTCCCAAGTGGCGGACTACGCTCCAGGATGGCTGCCCCCACTGCATCCTTCCCGGCTGTAAAAGGATGCGTTGAGAGGTGGGCGCTGAGACTGTGGCCCCCAATCCATCCAGCAGAGGGTAGGAGCAGGCATGTGGGGACAAGAGCGTCGCGCTCCTCCCACCAACCCTCCAACACAGGTGCACTTTTGCACATGGGAACACACACATGTCCACACTCGCTCATGGCACTCACCTGCACACAGGAGCACAGCCATGCATGTTCACACGCAGGCATGCACATGCACTCACAGGTGGCCAGTTGGGTGGCTCGAATCCCCAGAACTGCCTGGAGTTACCTGGGGAGGCACACCCCGGGGCGAGGGCCTCACCAGCTCCAGCCCACACCCAGGCGGGATGCACTGCATGCGCCTTCCGTTCTCTCCCCACCAGTGGACTCGGGAGGCTTTACCTCTTTGGCTGGGAGAAGAAAGGGAGGCTGAGGATGGGCAGGGACATGCCCAGCTGGGGAGGACCCCAGACCTGCACTGAGACCTAGGCTCCAGTGCTCACAACCCAGACGTGGGGTCCTTTGAGGAGAGAGGAACAGAGGTAGAGATGGCTCAAACTTTCCAGAGGGTGGGTGGACTGTTTCTCCAGCGCTTTCCATTTCCCTCCACAGATATTACAATTGTGTGTCCTTTCCTGGATGCCTGGCCAGGGAGACTCAGACCCAGAGTTCCTCCAGGTTGAACACATTTGAAGAATTTCCCATGGCCCCAACAACCTACAAAGCCTCGGGGGTAAGCCCAATGAGAACTGGTGAGGATGGGGGCTAGGGGCTTCAGATGGGGGCCTGCTTGGCTCTTTTGTGGGGGAGGTGAGCATCGGTCAGGTTTCTTGAACCTGGGGCAGAAGCCAGCTCAGATCTGCTTAGACAGAAAAGGGAATCAGTTGTCCCTTGAGAATGTCAAGGCCAGGGAGAGCCTCAGGCGTGATTGGATCTCGGTGCTCACGTGACACCACTCTCCCTCGGCTGCTCTCTCGGGTCCTCATCACCACTTTCACAGGCCCCAGGCCCCCTCCCACCAGCTTAGAAACCCCTCTGGAAAGACTGCTCCTTTTCCCCAGTGGTTCCTAGGAAAGCCCCAGGATGCTTCTTGGTGGATCTGCCCAGATCACAGGTCCCACCAAGCCACATGACCTGAGAGTTGAGGAAGGACCCTTCTAGGAGATCCTGGACACAGGTGTCAGCTCAGGTGATGACACCCGTATTCAGGTACAGGCATAGTTGGGTCATGACCTGATTTAATGACAGCTCCGTGGGGTTGGTACTAGTGTCTCCCTCCTGCAGAAGAGGAGACTGGGCCTCCCAGGTGTGAATTCCAGTGGCGGACCCTCATCCCAGCCTCCCTCCCAGATGAGGGACGATGGCTTTTAGGCCATGGTCAGCAAGCTCTGGGCCGGGGGAGTGCATTCATTTCCTGGGATGCTCAAGCAGATACCATGACATGGGAATTTGTTTGCTCACAATTCGAGGCTGGGATAAAGTCCAGATCGAGCTGTCAAAAGCGATGCCTTCTCCCCGAGGACTGGCGTTCGGGGTCCGGCTGCCAGTGGTCCTTGCTCCTTAGCATGTCACATGACGAGGCACGGGATGGCGTCTCCTGGGCTCTCCCTCCTCTTCTGGGTTCCACGGCCGTTCAGCTTCTAGCTTCTTGTGGCTTTCTCTGTTTAAATTTCTTCCCTCTTCTAAAGGACCCCAGTAATAGGATTAAGACCCATCCTGATTGAGGTGGGCCACTCCTTAGCTGAAGTAGCCTCATCCAAAGGTCCTGCTTAGGAGAAGGTGGGTGTAGCTCAGTGCTTGAGTGCATGCTTCACGTGTATGAGATCCTGGGTTTAATCTCCAGTACCTCTTAAAAATTTTTAAAAAAAGGACCTACTTACCATGGGTTCACACCCACAGGAATGGATTAGGTTTAAGAACATATTTTTCTGAGGTACATACGGCCCCAAACCACCATGGGAAGGATGGGGTGGCAGAGGCAGCAGAGGAGGACTTGGCCAGAGCCATGTATGCCTGAGTTCACGTCTTCAGGACCAGGTGACCTGGGAGGGCCCTGAGCTCTGAAGAGATTGCAGTTCCCCCTCTTGAGCCACTCAGAATCATAGGCAATCCAAGGATAACAAGATCTCACTAAAGTTGGGGTGTCTCTCCATCATGGTCTTTTTTTTTTTAACTATGAAGTCTCAGGTTCTTTCAGGCCTCTTCCTCCACCTCTTAGTGTGTCTCCTTTCGTTGCACCCTGAGTCCAATGCTTGGCCAACAATGGGGACAGCTCAGCTTTACCACCTACTAAGCACCCACCGGGCACTGTCCCCCACCTCCACCCCCAGGACTCCCCCCACTCTGTGACGTGGGGCACGTGATGCTCACTGGCTAGTTTGGGGGTAGAGGGAATGGACGTCCGGTTTCCGGCTCAGTTTTCCCAGAAAGGGGGTAATGAGCCAGCAGCGGTGCAGGTGGCCGTTCGTGCTGGCTCCCTCCTGGCAGGGGAAGGCTGCCCCTCAGAAGTGCCTCAGTAGGGCCCATAGCCCTTGCCTTGTTGTCTCTGCACAGGACAACCAGACAGACAGTGGGATGGTGCTGGCCTCTGAGGAGCTTGCGCGGATAGAAAACAGACATAGACAAGAAGGCGGGTTGAGGTAAGGACTCCTGGAACCGCTTCCCCCATAAGGCAGGTCTGAGCAGGGTCCTGGCAATCCAGGCACTGAAGGCAGGGTGCCATGAGGGAGGCTGGCTTCTGGGGGAGCCCCAGCTACTCTCTTACCCGAAGCCGTTCATGGCTCCTCTTCGTGTGTTGCAAGGTAAACCACTCTGAGACTCAAGGTGGTTGGCCATCTGGCCTTCCGAGTAAGCCCCCACTCATCCATCACCGTCCTCTCCCGGCAGCCCCAGCATGTGCTGGCCCCTGACATGCCACCACCACCCTTTCAGGCTCCTACTCTCAAACCTGAGTTAATGTGTCTGATTCTCAGAGGCTCTGCCTTTGTGAACCCATGTACAATCCACCACGTATGACCCACCACACACAACGCATGCACACCCCTTCCCCCAGCCAGGAGAAGCTACCCCCTCCCCTGAACCCCAGCTCTTAGCTCCAAAGGTTGCAAGAGTCAGAGACATGTAACCTGGAGTGGCTGGTATCATATTTTGATAATACGGTCACAGGCCAATACCTGGAGTTAAGGTGATCTCCATGTGTCCAAGGACAAGAGGCCAAAAAATACAAGCATTTGGGCCAACTTGAAAAGTGATAGAGATACAACAGTTAAATATGTATTTGATCTGTTTATTAGTTTACTTGCACACACCTGCGCAAGTGACACGAGCTACAGTATTTTTAAAAACCATGCTCTTTTCCACTTTCATCAAGAGCCAGTTTTATTCAGATCCTTCACTGGCACCTCAGACTTCAGCGTCTCTGTGAAGAGCCGCTTTTGCAGTCACCTGGTCCAGTTTGCCAGTGCAAATCCACGAGTCTCCCAGGTTTTAAATCTGTATATGATATTGTCACTGACTTTTTTTTTACCCCAAATGACACATATTTTGTTTACATAACATTAAGATAGTTGATGTCATTTTCCACCTTTCTTGTTATGTGTGTCGATGATGTCTACAACTTAACCAGTTACTCAAGTCTTTTTTACACCCACGTCCAAAAGGCACCGTTTGTGGCATTGTCAGCACTGGCAGTTACGGGGTTCACAGCCAGGAATGATCCCTGCATCTGTGTCGTGCACCTGTGCCTTCTCTTTTGAAAACTTGAGTCCCTCAGGTCACCTGAATTAATAACCTCGTTTGGGAGTGTTGATGCTAGTTTCACCGACAGAAAAAGTTTCCAGCTAATGTTTCTTTACCAAACAGTCTTTAATCACCCCCTACCCAACGTAATTAAGTAGAAGGGCAAACGAGGGGATGAGAGCTGCTGAAATTCAAACCTCCATCCTCCGAGCCTGATCCACAAGGAGGTCCGAGCAAATGGGTCTATACATCATTCATGCCTGTGCAATAAACAGATGGAGACACCCTCCAGTTTACATGTGAATAGGTAACTAGGCATCGAGGCCAGCAGAGGCGAGCCTGAGCCCATGTGGATGAGAGGGAGATGGAAACTGTCCCACAGGAGGAGGATATGTGGCAAGGTCCTTGGGACAGTGAAATATACAGACTGGGGAGAAAGTAGAGGAGTCCGGGACCTGGTAGAGCAGAATAGGGCTCCCAGGGAAAGCCTGAAGCACCAGGAGCAGCCCTTTGGGAAGGCACTGCTTGTGGAAGGGCAGTGAGAAGGAAGGAGGTGCTCAGGAGTTGAGGAAGAAGTTGCCCAAGTGTTTAGTTGCTGAAGATGCAAGCAAAGCAGTATCAAGAATTCAGAAAAAGGCAGATACTCACATACAAGAGATCCATCTGTTATAGAAAATGCACTTCACTACTGTGACAGCAGGGTCACTCTTCTTGGAAATGTATCGTGATGATGCAGCAGGCCACTAGGAGGTGCATTCACCTGGCATGTGGAAAGTTCTCCAAATGGGTCCGTGGAGAGAATGTGCCTTGGAGGAAGGGTTTGTGGGACAGAGGAAAGAAGGCATTTTCTGCCTTGTGCCTTCCTGTCTCCTGTTAATCACTGCTCAACATTCATCCCACAAGGCATTAACTTTTCCTAAATTCCAGGCTGCATCAACCGGCCATTTTGAAGACAAGGGAATTTGAAGTGATAACAAAGATGTGAGTCTGATACAGCACTCTCAATGAAAGAAACCTGTGAAGCCTCCCAAATCCTCAGCCCCTCCCTGGGATAACCAGCCATTCCTGGTCCAGGAAATAAGTACTATCCATACAAAGTTTTTACAAGAAGAAACCAAAAAAATTGGAATAAAAAATTTTTCAGTAGCTGTAAATGCTCCTAAAATGAAGCAGAGGAAAACTGTAACATGACCCTCCAAAATGAATTAGGTAATTAAACAACTGGACTATGAATCAGAAAGTTAGAAATTCAAAATGGACAAACAATAGTAAGTTATAAAATGGGAGCTGACCAAATTCAGGAAAGAAATTGAAGTAAAAAACAAATCCTTTCAAAAATGAAGACCAGGGCACTCAAAGAACAATCTATATGAGCAGACTTAGAGTAGAGGCACAGAGGATGGAGATGGTAAAGGAAATAAGTAAAGAGATAAAAAGGGCCAGAAAGAGATGGACAGAGAAGACGAGTAAAACGATCTAATACATGTAAAAGTGGCATCCGTGAGAGAGAAAATCCAAACTGTGGAACAGAACTAATTTTAAACTCAGACTTCAAGATAACTCTCCTAAATAAAAGGAGACCTGAATCTGCATATTGGAAGGACCCACCAGGCAACTGGGAAAATTGACCCACACCAGTAGACTCTGAGACATATTCTGATAGAACTATTAGAATTTAAAGATAAACACTTTGGGAATCAAAGCAAATAAAAAAAAAAACCCACCAAATCACCTACAGAGAAAATTAAGAATCAGATTGGCACCATGCTTTTCAATACCATCACACAAAGCAAAACAAGAATAAAGCAGCATTTGTTTTTACGAACTCAAAGTAAGTGAGAGCCAAGGACAGAGCATCTGAGGGAGAGCAGCAGTCAGGGCTGGACGCTGCCAGGTCTCACAGGCTGTGGTAAAAAGCTCGGATTTCATTCTGAGAGCAACGGGAAGCCCTGGGAGCATCTGTCAAGAAGAGACTCACATGATCTATTGAGGGATCTCTCTGAAGATTGGACTATAGAGAGGCAAGAGTGGGAGAAGATAGACCCGCTAGGAAGCTGTCACAGAGTGTGAAAAGGGCAGCTTGCTCTAAAGTAGGGGCAGACGAATGGAGAGCTGTAGACGAGCTGCAGGCGGGTGCATTTTGGAGTTAGCACGGATATGTGAGCGAGAATGAATGGTGGTGTCGAGGTGAGCGAGAGTGGGGGAGAAGTGGCTTTGGGTGATGAAGTCCAGGACAGAGAAAGCTGCAGTGAGTGCTTGCCAAACCCGATCAGTCTGGTTGACTCTCTCTTAAGTCCCGTCTTTGGGTCTTACCCATTGTCTTGGAGCCCACTCGATAGGATCTGATTGTATCTTTGGTGATTCCAACCCGACCTTGACCTGGGTCCTGTCCCGCCCCTTTTCTTTCCCCACTAATGCTGTCTTTCCTGTCTTGGCAGCTGTATAGGGCCTGGGCGGAATGCGGATGCGACCGGGGCTCACCCTGACCCCCAAGGAATGCAGCGCAGGTCGGACCGGGGAGCCGCAGGAGGCCAGGTGTTCTACAACAGCGAGTACGGGGAGCTGTCGGGTCCGTGCAGGGAAGGCGACTGCGCCCCGTCTGCCTGCGCACCCTTCTTCGCAGACAGCGGCTACTGAGGCGGCAGCCGGCCAGGCTTCCACCCCGTGCTGAGCCTGGGGGCCGTGTCTGGAGGGGCGGACCGAGGGCTGGAGGCCCAGGCTGGGAACTCACCGGTAGCTCAGCCCCTGCAGGATTTCCTCTTCCTTCTCTACCACCTTCCTAGCTAGGAAGAGCAAAGAATCCAGGCTCAGGACCTCACCTGAGCTCCATCTCCAAGCCCAGTGCCAGCCTCTGTGCTCCTTTGGTCCCTTGTACCCCTTCAGATTCAAACTCTGTTTTGCTCGATGCCCCCAGGTGGTGGCCCCGGACAGGGCTCTCCCGGGGAGACCGTCTCCACTGATCACTTCCTCCCATCACGATGAGCGGGTGGCACGGCCTTCCCATGTTCTGATGAGGAATACGTGGATCAGAGGGTGGTTGAGGTAGAGCTAGACTTGAGCCAGTCTCTTCGCCCCTGCCCCAAATGCCACCTTCCCTTCCCATGGCTACTGGTTTCCTCCACTTGCCTCTTAGAGCCTGAAGAGCGGGTGTCACGTTACCCATCCCAGAACAATCAAGAAGGAATCGGGGGTGCCTCTCCCGGGCCCGGCCAAACAGCTAGCCCTCCCAGGGGACGGCCGTGTCCGCCGTGATGAACCCAGTCACAAAAGGCAAATCGCCTGTCATTTACCCGGAGCATCCAGAACTATTGAACCAGGACAGATTTTTTTTTTCCATTAGAAGTTCAGAGACTATTTTCATTGCTGTGAAGATTTTACTTTTCAAAACGTTGATCCGAATGAAGCCCAAGGAAGGCCTTTGCGCATCTAGAGGGGTCAAGCCTCAGACCCTCAGGCAGCGGTGCCATCAGAGCAGAGGGGGCAGGCGCCAGCTATCTTGAGAGAAGCCCCCCCCTCCCCGGCACACTCGACTAGCCCGGAAACTGAAGATCCAGCTGATGGCTGACGGCTGCCTCCTTTGAGAAACCCCGGGTCCTCTCCGGAGCCCGGGTCTGCTGCCGGAGTCTTCTCCCAAGCCGTAATTGTCCTCAAGGAGGCGAAGACGGTGGGCTCCACCGAGGAAGGCTGTGGGGTTGGCCTGGAGGACGTGCGCAGTGCCCTGTGCGCTCAGCGGTCAGCGGGCCTCCGTGTGGCCTTGGGGCGACCCCGTCTTCGGCCTTCCCCTGTCTTTGCCGGGCTTCCCTGGTCCATGACACTGGGGACTCAGAAGGTCAAGCCTTGCCCTCACCGGGGAGCAGCTTGTCTGCAAGCCCGAGCCCTGCCCCCCACCCGCCTCCCTACTCCCATGGCCCGAGCACCCCCTGGCCCGGGACCCTCAACCCAGTTAGTGCCCCCACAGCTGACCCCACCCACCCCCACCCGACAAGACGCTGGCAGGACAGGCGGCTGTGCTGCCTGGGGGGCTTGCTCGGCAGACCCTCACTCCAGAGCGTGCTGTTGCTTTATGAGACGTCGATCGCATCTGCGACCGCCATCTGCATGTCACCTGGCCCGGGGACAGGGTCTCGGCTCATGGAAGTCCAGAGGCCGTTTGCTCGGGGAGGGGCAGTGTGTGTGACGAGGGCCCCGGGGCCTCCCGTGTGCGCTGGTGGGGATGCTTCGCCCCCTCCCCGTCCTCCTCTTCTCCTGTCATGTAACTGCACACACAAATGTACTGGGGAAGAAATCTGACACGCCCTTATAAACAGATGTTCTCTGAAAAGATCTAAAATATTTAACAAGAGATAATAATAAAGTTGATGCCAGTGTTTGAGTTACAATGAATGGAGGCTAAGTCCAAGCTCTCTGTGAAAATTGGATTTGGTACCCCCGCACCCACCCCACCCCCAGACCATCAGCCCCACAAGGCCACTGGACAAGCTGCAGGGAAAGAGGCGCGGGCTCGCCCAGTGGGCGGCCTGTTGGCCAGGGGTGGAGATCCCCGTGGCCACCAGCAGAGGGCGCCGGGGAAGCGGCCAGGGTACTGGGTTTCTCTCCACCGTGGGCATTTAATGCCTGCGCTTCCCGGACGGGCTTCCTGAGCTTGCAACTTCTAAATTTTATCCGTGAAGCGACGAGACAATGCAGTCGCCGCCTGCTAGAGCCCAGTGCTGCCCCAGGCCCTCAACACCGACGGCCCACGGCCCCAGGGAGCACAGCCAGCACCCCACATCCTCACTGGAGAGTAACTGGGATCACCCCACTCACAGGCTGGGTAAACAGAGGCCCAGAGAGGGGCAGTGGCGAGCCCGCAGGGGCCAAGGGGAAGCACCCAGCTTGGTCGGTGCTTGCCCGGACTCTGACTTAGCTGCCAGGTTTGTGGGCGTGAAGCGTGGAAAACGCAGAAAGCGGGGCCCTACGCTTGGAAGCGGCGTCGGTGGGACCCACCTTCTCACTGGCCCAGTGCCGACCACACATCGGGGCATGGCACGGGCCACCCGGCTGAGGGCCCCGGCCCGCCCGGGGGCTCGGGAGGGAACACGGGAGCGGAGCTGGCCCCCAGGGGCAGCCACGGCCCTGCCAGCTGGACCGGGGCCCGGCCCGGAAGGACGGGGTTGGGTTGTCCCCAGCCCTGGGTGCCAATGTCCCCCACTCCAGCCGCGGTGGCCTTGTCCGAACGCTCGGCGGCTTTCAGCGGGAGCGTGAAGAGCTCCTGCCCACAAAGCCTGCTCTTCGCCATTTGTGGGTTTTGTGGCTGCTGTTGCTTCCGTAATAAATCTAGACGGGAGTACAGAAATGAGCCCCATACATTGACTGAATTACTTTACAATATCATGGATTGAATTTAGCCGAGGGTCCCGCACGTAGACCCTAACTCTGTGTCAGCCGTCAGGTGGTCCCCAGGCACTCAGGCCTGGGTGGGTACCAAGCCCTTTGAGGCTCCAGGGCCGTGGGCTCGAGGTCCATCTGTCCATCTGTGTGTGTTGGGGGGGACCAGAGCCTCCTGCCCCCCATCCCCCCGCACTCTCATTTGCCTTTGGTTCTGCCTCTGGGCCCTGGGCTGGATCTTCATGCTCCTTCTGTGCGCCTGTCCTCCCCAGGTCCCAGCAGAACCCGATTGTGCAAAGGCCCTGAGGCCAGACGGTCACAACAAAAGAGGGCGGGTGATGGGCGGTGAGAGGAGGCGGGGCAGGGGGCGATCATATAGGGCCAAGTAGGCCATAAGTAGGAGGTCTTTGGGGGTTTTTTCCCCCTAGGCTAAAGGGAAGTAACACAACTTTGGAGAAAGGGGTGATGGGGCCTGACTGACGATTTTAGGAAGGTGACTCTGCTCTGAGAAGAACGGATTGTGAAGGAACAAGAGTGGGGCCCGGAGAGCAGCCAGGCGGCCGTGCCAGGCCTTGGTGTGGGAAGTGCTGGGGCTGCAGCAGGTGGACACTGAAGACGGAAGGAGACGGCTTGGAGGACATCTGGGAAGGGGAGCTCTGCTCTTCATTGAGGAGGCGCTGGTATTCGCTGAGCCTTTGATGCCTAAGCCCAGCGCAGACTTCTGTGGATATCCAGCCTGGCTATCCAGATGTTTCCTACACAGTCTTCTGCAAAATCCGATCCCCAGACCTGCCCCACCTACGTCACCCACGGCCCCTGGACGCGACCCCACTTCTCAGCTGAGGAAGAAGGTCGAACCAAAGTGCCGGGGCCATGACCAGCCCCGCCCTGAGCCCTGTCCTCAGGTCCTGGCCCTAGAGGACCCTGCGGGGAAGAGGGCCCTGGGCAGGGAAGGGGCTAAAGGAAGTACCTGAGAGGTGCCCACACAGGTGGGCAGGGCGCCCTTGGAGACACGGCCCCCGAGCGTCCCAGGCCCAGACGGCCGTCAGGGAGGAAGGAGGAAGTGGGGTCTGTGGAGGGCGTCTGGCAGGGATTCACAGCGTGAGCCCGGGGGGCACTGCCCCTCCAGGTGCCTAAAATGCCGGGGAGCCTTGAGAGCCAGCTACCTTCCCTGCTCCCATGGCCTGGCTTCCCCAGCCCCCACTGTGCATCTTCAGAACTCCTCTGATGGGTGCAGGGAGACGTCCAGAAGCCCCACTGGGATGCCCTCACCTTGGCTCTGGGCAGAGCCCTTGGGGACTCCGGGGACAGGAGAGAGAGGCGGGGGTCTGTCCACCGGCTGCTGTGAAGGTCCTGGCCCAGGAGGGCTTCCCCAGGAAGGCCACTGCCCAGGACAGGACTGTGCTGGCCAGTCTCTGTGGGTCCCCCAATCCCGGCACGGAGCAGGCTGCCCCATCCACCGCCTCCTTGCAGGGGCAGAGGAACACAGGGCAATGAGGAACGGCAGCCACAGAGCATGTTTCCAGGCCTGTGTGTGCATCTGCATTAGAAATAGAAAGAGGAACGATTAATATTGGAACATCACAGAGTCTAAGAGACAGATAAGGTAGATACAACCCCAGGTATTGGTTCTTTTGAGGGATAAAGAGACCCATGGGTTCTATGGTCATGGCAGAAGGGGTTCACTGCCATGACAGATGGCCCTTCTTTGGAGCTGGTGTTTCTGCGTGATGGAAATGGACTCAGAGGGGATCTCTTTTCACAAGACTTGCATGCTACTTTATTGGAATTGTAGTTGGTGCTGGGTTTAAGATATATGTAGGGGATTTGAATCTCTGGACTGATAATATGACACCCAGGCCCAGAGCCTCAACAGACTTCAGCTCCTACACTTTGATTTATTGGACTTACTCCACTCAGCTAACATGGAGTTGAAGAAGGTCAACCACCACAACATGGAGCCTAGAGTGTCTACAACTGGAAGCGGGAGGAGTGCATCCAGTACCCATGTGGAATCTAAGCCCTCACTCGACATAGGTGTGCAATGGACACAACCAATCCAATGTCCACAGAGAAAATGTGGAATGGGTGTGGGAACGGTAGCCATGGGGGCTGCTGGGTGTGGGGAACGGGAGGAAGAGATGAGATGTGGAGGCGTTTTCGGGACGTGGAGTTATCCTGGATAGTACTTCACGGACAATTACGGGACACTGTAGATCCCCCCAGGGCCCACTGGATGGAACGTGAGAGAGCCTGGGCTATGATGTGGACCATTGACTATGGGGTGCAGTGATGCTCAGAGATGAACTTACCAGGTGCAATGGATGTATCACGATGATGGGAGAGAGTGTTGCTGTGGGGGGAGTGGGGGGCGGGGGCGGTGGGGTTGAATGGGACCTCATATATATTTTTTAATGTAATTAAAAAAATAATAAATAAATATTAAAAAAAAAAGTTAAAGAAAAAAAAAAACAGATGAGGAAAAAAAAAATATATATTGGAACGTCACAGACACATGCTAACGCACCAAAACAAGAATCTTGACTCCCCGAGAAGCTAACGTCGCTCGCCGCCCAAACTGGAGCGGCCACGAGACGGCACGAACAGGGCGTCATGGGAGAGAAATCAAGAAGGTGGGCCTGGGAAACCGACTTTGGCCCAGTGGTTAGGGCGTCGGTCTACCACATGGGAGGTCCACGGTTCAAACCCCGGGCCTCCTTGACCCGTGTGGAGCTGGTCCACGCGCAGTGCTGATGCGCGCAAGGAGTGCCCTGCTACACAGGGGTGCCCCCGCGTAAGGGAGCCCCACGCGCAAGGAGTGCGCCCATAAGGAGAACCGCCCAGCGCGAAGGAAAGGAGGAATGGCGCCGCCCACACTTCCCGTGCCGCTGACGACAACAGAAGCGGACAAAGAAACAAGACTCAGCAAAAAGACACAGAAAACAGACAACCGGGGGAGGGGAGGGGAATTAAATAAATGAAAATAAATCTTTAAAAAAAAAAAAAAAAGAAGAAGGTGGGCCTGAAGAGCCACCCCCGCCCTGGACGACTCTGATGATGCCTGCTAAAGACCTTGCCCGCCCCAGGCAGAGGTTCCAGCTGCCCGTGTCTCAGCACCGCGCCTAGTGATGTCCACAATCTGCCCCAGTTTGGTGAATAATGTACTTAATCCGAGAAGGCTCCTGGGTGGCAAGTCTTGGAAACTGAGATTCTGGTTTGAGCAAAGTGGCAAAGTGGGAGTGAGAAGAGACATAAGGGAGAGTTTCCCGCAGCTGAGCTTCACCCACACACCCGCACACAGCCACCCTGTGGCCCTGGGGTGCGCTCGCCACGGTGGTGGGACCTGGGAGAACCACACAGATCCTGGAGGCCAGCCAGAGCCAGGAGGTGGGCAGGGATTGGGAACTCCCAGAGCCTGGGAGAGGGGGCAAAGCGTGACCTGAGGAAGCCTGAGCAGGGCCTGAGCTGGACTCTGCAGACCAATCCTGACACGCTGGGCTGGGGGGATCTCGAAGGATCCACCATGTCGAGGGTGATTCGCCCGGGCTGCATGCAGTCCCCTGCCAGGTGACACACCCTCCTCTGTGATTTGAAGGGCCCGCCAGCCTTGCTCACTTCCTGGAGCATCCAACCACGGTGGGGCTGTTGAACTAAAGGTCGGAGCCAACAGCACCTAGCACATTCCACTCGGTTCCTCTGGCTGAGCTGAGCACCAACCCCAAGACCTGTGTGGGACAAGGGAGCCCCAAATTCAGTATTTGGCCCACTACCCTGGGTGGCCCTATTTACCCTCCAACATTTCTTGCATGCTCAGAGGAGTGGCTGAGGTGTGAACACTTGTTGTGGCCCAAAGGGCTGTCCTGCAGGCATTGTACCACACAGACTGACCACCTTCTCTGCAGAAGGTACGAAGCGTGACCTGGGTGCCACCCCCAGCCTCTGTGCTGGAGCCTGGGTGGGAGGCCAAAGCCAAGGTGGGGTAGAGAATGCTCATGGCTGTCGCTCCAGGCATAGCCCATTCCTGCACCCTCTCCTTGGCCCGCGGGCCAGGTGGGCCTTGACACCCTCTCTGGAGACCCCCTGCTGGACTGGGAGGGGGCAACACAGAACTTGGAGTGGTGGGTTGAGCATTAACCAAGATATCCATGTCCGGAGCCCTGGCCTCTGGGAGTGTTACCTCACCTGGCACAGGCACTTTGCAGATGGGATGAAGTGAAGTGTCTCCTGATGAGACTATCCTGGAGGAGGGAGGCAGAGGGAGATTAGAGAAGAGACAGCTGTGCAAGGGTGGAAAGATTAGAGGGATGCATCTGTAAGCCAAGGAATGCCAGCAGCCACCAAAGGCTGGATAGGCGAGTGTTTTAGTTTGCTAAAGACTCCTGGAAGAAATATTCCAGAAGTGGGTTGACTTTGATCATGGGAAATTATTAGGTTAAAAACTTGTAGTTCTGAAGCCATGAAAATGTCAAAACCAAGGCATCATCAGAGATGCTCTTTCCTAAGCTGCAGCTGTGGGCAATCAGGTACGTGGCAAGGCACAATGCAGTCTGCTTATCTCTCCCTACTCCTCCAGGCCTGTGGTTTTTCTCCCTCCCAGACTCATCAACTTCTGGAAGCCTCTCTCCATCTCTGTCACTTTTTGCTGTGTCTGTGGCTTTTCTTAAGTCCTCTGTTTATAAAAGACTCCAGTAAAAGGATTAAGACCCACTCTGGGTCCTGCTATTTAATCAAAGGCCCTTACCTGAAGCAATCTAATAAAAAGTGATCTAATCAAAAGGTCCTTTAACCGAATCTAATCAAAAGGTCCCATCTACAATGGGTTTTACAGGCACAGGAATGGGTTCACTTGAAGAACCGGGTTTTCTGGGGTCCACAAAAGACTCAAACCAGCACAGTGAGGAATGGATTCTCACCTGGAGCCTCTGGAGGGAGCACAGCCCTGCTGACACCTAGATTTCAGCCTAGGGTGACTGATTTTGGACTTCTGGCTATGAGAAAGTAAATGTATGTTTGTCTGTTTTGTTTGGGGGGGGGATGTTTTTGTTTTTTTAGGAACCAGGGTCAGGGATTGAACCTGGGAGCTCGTATGTGGTACACCGGCGCTCAACCACTTGATTTACACCAGCTCCCAAGTGGGTGATGTTTTAAGCCACCCAGTCTGGGAACCACAGGCAGGGAATGCTAAGGCATCCTCCATCCTGGCCACACAGTCTGGGCTCGGGCCAGCCCCTCAACGGCCCCCATCACCTGCCCTGCTAAAGGGACAGCTCTGGGAGCTGGTGTAGGGTTGAGGGTTCCACGTGCCTAGTGTAAGCCTTGGCCTTGAATATCACTGCTGGGGACCTGGTCTGAGTCACCTCCTCATTGCTGATATGGGGTACAATGACATGCACATTGCTGGATGCCTGTGAAGATCCCATGAGCACATGGATGTGTTTTTCAGATTAGAGACATTGGGACATGTGTGAAGAAGGAATACCATTACTTTGTAGGCTTGTGAGAATCCAGGAATAGGCCCCTTGCAACTCCCATACTCCAGAAAGATGGTGGAGTTATTTTAAAGATAAAGAACGCCAGGAAGGGGGAAGCAGGAAAGCCCCTGAAAAGACACCAAGGACTAAGTTCTGTCATCACACCACCAGCGCCTTGTCTTCGCCTCCTCTTGGCCCCTTGTTTCATTCTTATCTTTCCCTGCCATGTGGCTTTCTCTGGTCCTCTGTGTGTTGGTAGCTCCCGAGGTCTGTCTACCCTGATGACTTGGGCCAGTGCAAGTGGACCTGGAGCTCCAGTGAGGAATCTGCCAGAGAGGTCTCTGCTTAGATGGATCCTGCTGGAGAAGTCCAGTGTGAGGGAACCCCGTTGGAGGGGTGCAGGCTTAGAGGGGTCCAGACTTGGAGAGGTGCATGCGTGGGTCTTTGCCAATTCCCCTCTAGTTCAAGACTTGATCACTTTGTAGCTATAGCAGCTGCCTTGGGCTTCTGAGGCAGGCGAGGCTGGGCTGAGCAAACATACCAGCGTTCATTCTCAGGTTCTCCCAGCATGATAAAGAGCAGAACCTTCTCCTCTCTGATCAGGCTCCTGTTTGGATAACAGGGTGGGTGGGACTGGATAAAAGTCCTGAAACTTTGATTGAGCATCAGTGGCAGAGCTGGGCTGTGGATAAGGGTCTCCAAAACACCTCCCCTTCTAGCACAGAGGCCCAGCAACCTGGCCTTATGTGCCCAGGTGGCACCTGGGGGCTAAAAGAAGCAGGCATCACTGCCAGGGTGTGTGCTGAGGGGACACGTATTTCCACCTGTTAGTGTATTTGTCTGCCGAAAGGGGTGCTGATGCAAAGTACCAGAAATCTGTTGCTTTTTATAAAGGGCATTTATCTGGGGTAAAAGCTTACAGTTACAAGGCCATAAAGAGTCCAGCTCAAGGTTGCTTTCTCACCAAAGTCATCTGCCATGTGTTGAAGCAAGATGGTGGGCGATGTCTGCGAGGGGTCAGCCTTCCTGTTTCTCTTAAAGCTCTGTGGTCCCAGCTACTTCCAATCTCGGCTGGAGGCTGGAGGGCTACTCTCTCTTCCAGGGGCTTTCTCAGCGCTGCAAACTATCAGGCAAATGGCTCATCTCTCTGTTGTGTCTATAGACTGTGTATCTTCTGTCTATGTATCTTCTCCTGTCTTCTTGATTAAGTATCCATTTATATAGCCCACGAAGCGGGCAGGGACTCAAACTGAGTTCCGCTAATGATGTGGTCAAATCAAATTCCTAATCTTTATTTATTCAAGTAAACGTAAAATCTTTGAATTTAAATCAATCACAGAGTATCATGCCCATAGGAACAGTCCAGTTTACAAACATAATCAATATCTCTTTTTGGAATTCATAAATAATATCAAACTGTCACAGTCAGGGTACTCCAGAGAAACATAATGGACAGGAATTACTATATATATTTACAGTAAATATATGTATATTTACTATACTATCTCTTAGTAAATAAGAAAGTTGTTATAGGAATTGGCTTATGCAACCAGGGGGATTGGCAAGTCAAAAATCCTTAGGGCAGTCCACAAGTTGGAAACTCAATGAAGGTTTCAATGAATTTCCTAGGAGTAACTGATTTTCCTAGGATTTCTGACTGCTGAAATCCTCAGATCTAGCTTTTTAAAAGAAATTTTATTGAGATATATTCATATCCCATACAACCTATCCAAAGTATATAATCAATGGCACTTAGTATAATCACAATGTTGACCATTCATCACCACAAAAAATTCAGAACAATTTGATTATTCTAAAAAGAAAGACTCCATACTCCTTAACAGTCACTTCTCAATCCCTCTATCCTTCCCCAGTCCTATATAACCACCAATCTAATTTCATCTTTATAAATTGACTTATATTTAAATTTTATATAAATGGAATCATACAATATGTAGTACTTTGTGTCTGGTTTCTTTCACTTAGCAGTGTTTTTTTGGTCTGATATTAACATCTTGTATTAACATACATTTGTTCAGTTTCAAAGAAAAAGTCATATATGTAATATTACCCTTATTCATATTTCACATGAGGTTTAACTAGGCTCTACTGTCCCATGTTGCATTTTTTAGCTTTCCTTTCAGTAATATACATGACCTTACACTTTCCTTTTCAACCACTGCTCAGATCTAGTTTTAAGGTCTCCAACTGATTGAAGAAACTGTTCTTGCTGAAGGCAGTCTCCTTTGTTGATTGTAGATGCAACCAGCTGTAGATGGAATCAGCTGACTGGTGATATGTCTATGAACTACTCTCACAGTAAAAATCAGGTCAGTGCTCACTTGACCATAACCTAAACAAGTTGACACATGAATATAACCGTCACACACCCCACCACTATCACCGCATACACGTTCATGAATCCCTGACCGCAGACCAGATTAGGAACATGCTCCCACATCATCCTTGCCAGTGGCGTCATAGCCTGGGAACACACCTTCTGTGACAGTTCATCAGGAGGTCCCAGTTAATTACTCTCAGGACTTCTCCATGAGTCCCAGGAAGCCAAGTGCTCAGGGCCCACGATAATGTTTTCATAGAAACGAGAAACTGTAGAAATCATAGAAAAGAGAATGTAACAATGAACCCAGCCTGGATCATCTGCGTGTTTATGCCCACACCGAAGTTAGATATTGTTATTTTTTATAGAAGAAGATACCCACGAAGAGAAGACTGCCTGGGCTCCACAAAAAGACCCAACGCAGTCCTGCTTACTCTTAGAAATATTGGTAGGCAGAAAAAGGTTTTCTTCCACCAGCAAGCGGAGAACCAGTGAATGAATCTGCCGGGATGAAACTGGAGACGTTTTCACATTTAAATCTAGTTCCTTCCGGTTAAGGAATTTTTTTTAGCGGCAGATTCGACACATGCATTTCCTTTACTCTCTCCCGTAGTCCTGCTAAAAATGGAATTAATTTAATAACTGTTAAAAAGTTGTAAGCCTGCAAGGACAATGGGAATTTAGGAGGAGACAACAAAGGCAGAGCCTGCCAAAAATAAATTTTTTTTTGAAAGATGCGAAGATGAGGGAGGGGTGGTTGGTCATGGGCAAGCCAGCCCTCCAGGACAGGGGACTACGTGGGGGCTACGGTGGGGGAGTACCAGGTACTGCAGGGGGAGACCAGCAAGGCAGGAACGGGGTGACTGGGGGACAGTTCTATGAGGAGGTGCAGTTTGAGTCCCAGGTCCAGTCCCCACCCCACACGGCCAGGTGACTCCCTCTCCGTGCTGGAGGAGAAAATGGGACCAGGCACAGGAGGCACAGGGAATTACCAGACAGGACTGGTCAATAGGATCCCCGCCCGAAAGGGAGCAGGAGCACAGAGGACTGGATACGGGTGACTCAGTAAACTTCTCCACCCGTACAGGAGCAGAGTTTGGGAAGAATCAGCAACAGGAGCATACAAAACACAACAAGGCATCTGTGTTTAGTGTCAGGAAAAAAACAGTTTTCCAACAAAATGTGGTTATGTTCTGTTTTTATGCTGACAAATAATTTTCAAGTGTATTTCCTTTGTTGTTGTTTTTTTTTTGCTTGTTTTAAATACAAAGCTAAACCACAAATAGGTACAATCAAAACATTTCAGCTCATATTTACACTCCTGCCGGATCCTCCGATTCACTGACCACTGACCAGACAAGCATGGGGTGGGAGCAGCAGACTTTCTTAGGTATTGTCAGAAGGCCTGGGGTGAGGGAATCAAGGATGAGGACAGGTTCTAGTACCTGTCTCCATTCACATTTACCTGGGACCAGAGGGTGGGCGACCCCACGTGACCTTTCTGGAGTCCCAGTGCCATAAACTGAAGATGAATAGGGAATAAGAATCAGCTCCCCTGGGGAGGGAGGAAGAGGCCACCTGCTCCTGCTGCCATCACGGTCAATGCGAAATCCTCTTAGCCTTATCCTTGACCCTGGACACTGGGCCCTGCCCACTTCCCTGTTTACCTGGCTGCCTTTCTGAGGATGGCCATGGCAGCTAGGGGGAAGGGTCCTGCATTTCAGGGTTTGGAGACTCACACTTCAGTTTGCAGGAAGCACACCAGGGAAGTCTAACAAACAGAAGGCCTTGACAGCAGGTCTCCAACTTTCAACCCAGAAGAAGCAGGTGGGCACTGGGGAGGGGGGTACTGGGTAAGTCATTCCTGGTCCCTCTTCAAAATTTTATTTTTGATTAGAATAGAGAATCATCTCAAATAGTTCTACAAAAGAAAATGGGGAGGAGAAGCACAGCGACTTCACTCACATCAACACCTAGACACATGTAAGTTGTTTTCTGTGATTTTTTCTTTTTTGATTTTTTTTTTTTTTTTTTTTGCTTCTTGATTTTTATTATTTTTTAAAAATAAATTCAGTGGTCACATTTCTACAAAGAATTAACCCAGGTTTTAGGAAACCCTGCTCCAGTGGGGTAGGTAAGCAATGCTTTTCCCTGCCCACATTTAGTTTGATTACCCACCCTGGTGCTTTGAGGTGCCAAGAAAAGCTGCAGCCCTGGAGATGTGTAAATATATGCTTGGCCCACAGTCATGGACTGCAAGGTCAGTAAGCTGCAAATAAACGTTTTTATACTTAATCCCATTAAATAAATATTCTTGCCCCTCTTATCACAAATGCAAATAAAATATTCATGGGAACCTTTGGCTTGGACACAAGAAGCAAAGAGGAGAGCTAGGCTGGGGTCATAATGCACAGTGCTTTGGATCTGGCACAGAAGGCCATGGTCGTACCGACTCCAACACGCCCTGGTTTTAGAATTCCAGTCCAAATTGTAACCATTTTCTCTGGCCTTCATTTAACACACTTGTTTAAGAAGTTCAGCTAAGGCACTAGGAAAAGCAAATTTTCCCTAAAAGAGATGATACGAAGTTCGGGCATTAATTAGATGGATTTTGGCCAGGAACCCAGGGATACCTGCTTCAGCCATCCCTGCTTCATTTGGGAACCCCCATAAGAACATTGTCAAAATACCAGAATATTTGTGCCCCAAACTCATAGAAGTCTGGTATATTGGACCAGAGCACAGGGCTAGATTACACACCCCTGAGGCACTTCTTCCTGACCTAAAACCCAAGGAAGAGAAAGGGTCAGAGAAGGCCAGATCTGTGCCACCACTACAGCCACTTGAACAAAAGAGGGAGGCAAGGTGGACCTGCCCATGGGTGGGACCTGCCTGTGAACAATCTAGGGCACGGAATTCACCAGACAGTAATCCCAGCTAGGAATGGGCGGCAGGGAGCCGGGAGAGAAGCAGAGAGGCTTAGCACTCTGTCCCCTGCAGTAACTTGGTTCTATATCTTTCTTCCTCTGAAAACCCCCTGTTTTAACAGTGAAACGTGGTCAGGGGATTTCTGATCCCTCCTGGCAGTAACAAGGCTGATGGTTCTCTGGTATCATAGGAGACAGCCCTCCCAGAAATGCTCCTGAGATGTGGCACCCAGAACCTTGAAATGGGTCAGTATCTAAGTCAGCTCTACGGACACACTTTCCAAAAGTCCAGCCCACTGTTGCAGTTCCAATTTGGCATTGTCCTCAGTTGTACTGCCTGAGTTCCCCAGACAAAGGGCTGCTCAAGAGCACCAGATGACAATGCGGTCTGGCTAAATCCAGCTGTGATGACTTGAATTGTGATCCCTCAAAAGACATATTGAATCCTTAACCTCCAGGATCTCAGAATGTAACCTGATTTGGAAATAAGGTCGTTGCATATGGAAATAGTTGAGACCAAGTTATGCTGAAGTAGGATGGGCCCCTAATCCAATATGACCAATGTCCTTAGAAGAAGGGGAGCAAACATACAGCATCAAGGGAGAGAGAGCCATGTGAAGGCAAAGGCAGAGATTGGACTTAACGCTGCTTCAAGCCAAGGATCACCAAAGATTTGCCAGCCTCCACCAGGATCAAAGAGAGAGCAATGGAGCAAAGCCTCCTTAGAACCTTCAGAGGGAGTGTGGCCCTGCCAACGCCTTAATTTCTAACTTCCAGTTTCCAGAACTATGAAAGAATCCATTTCTGTTGTTTTGAGCTACCCAGTATATGGTACTTTGTTATGGCAGCCCTCACAAATGAATATACCAGCAAAAGAAAAATGTACAGTATTTGAACACTAGGAATGCAGCCCCATCAACAAATTTGGCAACCAGTTTCACTTGGAATGAGAGGAGAGTCAACATGGTGGTGGAGGGAGTCGCAGGGCACACTCCTCTTCCAGAAATGACGAGAAGACAAGCAGGCTTGCTGGGAGTGGGGGAAATTGTCAGGGTGCAGAGGGGTTGGAACAGCACAGACAGCCAGTGAGGGAGGCCTCAGGGGTATTGAGGAAACAGTGGGGGTGCAGCCTCACCAGGTGTAGGGGGAAGCTATGTGGGTAGCTTGTGGAGCAGGCCTCACTCGGTGTAGGTGGGCACAGGTGTGCAGAGAGGAAGCAAGGTGGCAGTTCTGGGCTTCAGAGACCAGGGGACCATGGTACAATATCAAGGAAAAAGCAGGACAGGGAAACTGAGAGAGGCCACACAGAGGAACTGGCTCTTGGAACTGGCCTGTGCCCCTTTCATGGGTCCCTGGCCTGGTTTTGATCAATTAAGCATGGGAAATTCAAAAGATTTAGAATAAGCAGAAGCAAGTGTCAAAGAAGAGACTTAACACAAAGTCGAACAAAAATAAAGCCCTAGGCAAGAAGAAAAACTGACCATCAAAGTAAACTCTTCAAATTAATCAGATGCCTAGATATCCTCAAAAATTACAAGCCATATTAAGAAACAGGGAGATATGGCCCAGTCAAAAGAACAAATTAAAAAGTCAGAGAAGATGAAGACATTAGAATGACTAATCAAAGAAGTCTATATAAATCCCCTAAATCAACTCAGGGAGATGAAGGAAGAAATAAAAGATATTAAGAAGACACCAAAAAACAAAAAATAAAAATAATGAAATTTAAAAAAGAATACTAGGGGAGCAGATGTAGTTCAGTGGTTAGTACTGTCTTCCCATGTATGAGGTCCTGGGTTCAATCCCCATTACCTGCTTTAAAAAAATTTTTTTTTTGAGGGTGGGGAGTGGGGTATATGGGAACCTCCTATATTTTTTAATGTAACATTTTTTGGGTTCTATGTGTCTTTCTAAAAATACAAAAGAATTAATTAATTAATTAACTTAAAAAAATAATAATCCTGCCCTAAAAAAAAAAATTACTAAAGGGAGTTCTACAGGCTGAAAGGAAAAGACAGGAGAGAGATGTTTGGAGGAGAGTGTAGAAATGAAGTTTATTAGTAAGAGTAACTAAAAAGGTAAGAAGTGAAACAAAAGTAAGATAGTACATAAGGATAAAATGGTTTAAGTAAGCACTACCTTTACATTAACATCATTGAATGTTATTAAGAGACACACTTTGGCAGAATGGGTAAAAAAAAAAAAAAAAGGATCCTTGGACTCAAGGACACAAATAGGTTGAAAGTGAAAAGTTGGAAAATGATATTCCATGCAAATAGTAATGATAAAAAGATCTGGGGCAGTTATACTAATGTTGGACAAAATAGACTTAAAGTGCAAAGCAGTTATAAGAGACAAAGAAGGTTACTACATATTAATTAAAGAGGCAATCTACCAAGAAGAAAAACCAATCATAAATATTTATGCACCTAACTAGGGTGTCCCTAGATACATGAAACAAACACTGGCAAAACTGAGGGGAGAAATAGATGCCGCCACAATAATTGTGGGGAACTTTAATACACAACTCTCAGTGATAGATAGAACATCTAGACAGAGGACCCATAAGGAAACAGAGATCTTGAATACTATGATAAGTGAACTAGACCTAACAGACATGTACAGAACATTGTACCCTAAAACAGCAGATTATACATCGTTCTAGAGTGGTCTTGGATCATTCTCCAGGAAAGACCACATGTTAGGCCATAGAACAAGTCTCAATGAATTTAGAAAGATTGAAATTATACAAAGCACATTTTCTGGCCACAGTGGACTGAATCTGGAAATCAATTACAGGTGAAGAACTGGAAAATTCACAAGTATATGGAAGTTAAACAACATTCTCTTAAACAATGAGTGGGTGAAAGAAGAAATGGCAAGAGAAATCAATAAATATCTTGAGGTGAGTGAAAACAAGAACACAATATATAAAAATATGGGATGTAATGAAGGCAGTGCTGTGAAGGAAATACATAGCCTTAAATGCCTACATTTTTAAAGAAAAGAGCTAAAATAAAAAACCTAATTGCACATCTGGGTGAACCAGACAAAGAAGAGCAAACAAATCCCAAAGCAAACAGGAAGAAAGAAATAACAAAGAATAGAACAGAAATAAATGAAATTGAGAACAACAACAACAAAAAACAATAGAATTAACAGAACTAAAAGGTGGTTCTTTGAGAAGGTCAATAAAATTGACAGACCCTTGGCTAGGCTGAAAAAGAAAAAAGAGAAAAGATGTAACTAAATAAAATCAGACACACAAGAGGGGACATCACTACCAACCCCACAGAAACAAAAGGAATCACAAGAGGATGCTATGAACAACTGTATGCTAACAAATCAGAGAACTTTGAGAAAATAGACAAATTCCTAGAAACACACGAACAGCCTACACTGACTCTAGAAGAAATATAAGACATCAACAGACCCATCACAAGTAAAAAGATTGAATCAGTTATCATAACCTCCCAACAAGGAAAATCCCAGGACCAGATGGCTTCACAGGTGAATTCTATCCATCATTCAAAGATGATCTAATGCCAATCTTGCTCAAGCTCTTCCAAAATATTGAACAGGAAAGAATGCTACCAATCTCATTCTATGAAGCCAACATCAGATAAAGGGGATACAGATAAAGGTGCTACAAAAAAAGAAAACCAGATAAAGGTGCTACAAAAACAGAAAACTACAGACCCAATCTCTCGAATTAATTTAGATGCAAAAATCCTCAAGAAAATGCTTGCAAACTGAATCCAACAATACCTGAGTTTTATCCCAGATATGCAAGGGTGATTCAACACAGGAAAATCAATTGATGTAATACACCACATGAACAAATATAAAGAGAAAAATTACTTGATCGTCTTTATCAATGCAGAATAGTCGTTCAACAAAATCCTTTCCTTGTAAAACACTTTGAAAGTCAGGAATGGAAGAAACCTCCTAAACATGTTAAAGGGATATATGAAAAACCTACAGTTAACTGAAAACTTTCCCCGAATTCAGACTAAGATAAGGATGTCCACTGTCGCTACTCTTATTCGACATTTCTTGCTGGAGAAATTAGGCAAGAAAAAGAAATAAAAGGCCTCCAGATTGGAAAGGAAGAGGTAAAACTTTCACTATTTGCAGATGACATGATTGTATATGTAGAAAGTCTCCAAAAACCTACCACAGAGCTACTAGAGCTAATAAACAAGTTCAGGGAAACGGACTTTGGCCCAGTGGTTAGGGCATCCGTCTACCACATGGGAGGTCCGCGGTTCTAACCCCGGGCCTCCTTGACCCGTGTGGAGCTGGCCATGCGCAGCGCTGATGCGCGCAAGGAGTGCCGTGCCACGCAAGGGTGTCCCCCGCGTGGGGGAGCCCCACCCGCAAGGAATGCGCCCGTGAGGAAAGCCGCCCAGCGTGAAAAGAAAGTGCAGCCTGCCCAGGAATGGCACCGCCCACACTTCCCGTGCCGCTGACGACAACAGAAGCGGACAAAGAAACAAGATGCAGCAAATAGACACCAAGAACAGACAACCAGGGAAGGGGGGGGGGAATTAAATAAATAAAATAAATCTTTAAAAATAAATAAATAAATAAATAAAATAAACAAGTTCAGCAAAGTGGTGCAATATAAGATCAACATGCAAAAATCAGTAGTGTTTCTATACACGACTAATGAGCAACGTAAAGAGGAAATCAAGAAAAAAATTCCATTCACAAGACCAACTAAAAGAATTGAATATCAGGAATAAATTTAACTAAGAATGTAAAAGGCTTGTACACAGAAAAGTACATAACATGGCTAAAAGAAATCAAGGAAGACCTAAATAGATTGAAGAATATTCCCTGTTTATGGATTGGAAGCCTAAATATTGTTAAGATGTCAATTATACCCAAACTGATTTACAAATTCAATGCAATCCCAGTAAAACTTACAACAGCCATTTTTGCAGGAATTGAAAGCCAATTACCAAATTTATATGCAAGAGTAAGAGGTCCTTAATAGCCTAAAACATCTTGAAAAAGAAGAATGAAGTTGGAGTATTCATATTTCCTATCTTTTAAACATATTACAAAGCTACATTTGTCAGAGTAACATGATTTTAGCACAAAGATAGACATATTTGCCAATGGAATCATTTTGAGAGTTCAGAAATAAACCCACACATCTACAGTCAACTGATATTTGACAAAGCTTCCAAGTCCAATCAACTGGGACAGAACTAGTCTCTTCAACAAATGGTGCTGGGAGAACTGGATATCCATATCCAAAATAATGAAAGCAGGCCCCAATCTCACACTCTATACAAAAATTAACTAACATGGATCAATGACCTAAACGTAAGACACAGGACCATACAACTCCTAGAGGAAAATGCAGGGAAGCATCTGTGAGATCTTGTGGTAGGCATATATTTTACACCTTATGCATGATGAATGAAAGAAAAATTATATAAATGGAACTTCCTCAAAATTTCAAACTGTTGCTGCTTCAAAAGACTTTGTCAAAAAAGTGAAAAGGCAGCCTACTCGATGGGAGAAAAGATTTGGAAAGCTCATATCCAATAATGGTCTAATATCCAGCATATGTAAAGAAATCCTACAACTGAACATTAAAAAGACAAACAATCCAATTTAAAAATAGTCAAAAGACTTGAATAGATATTTTTCAAAGAGGAAATACTAATGACTAAAAAGCCCATGAGAAGATGCTCAACATCACTAGGGAAATGTAAATCAAAACCACAATGAGATATCATTTCACACCTACTAGGCTGGCCACTGTTACAAAAACAGAAAACTTAATGTGTGGAGAGGATGTGGAGAAATAGGAACACTTACTGCTGGTGGGAAGGTATTAATAGAATGATGCATCCACTGTGGTGGACAATTTTGGTGATTCTTCAGCAAACTTAGAATTGCCATATGACCTGGAAATTCCACAACTAGATATATACACAGGACTGAAAGCAGGAACACAAACAGATATACGCACACCAATGTTCATAACGGTACTATTTGCAATTGCCAAAAGATGGAAGCAAGCTAAGTGTCCATCAACTAAGGAATGGATAAACAAAATGTGGTATAAACATATGATGGAATATTATTCAGTTGTAAGAAGAAATGAAGTACAAATGCACGCAAAAACATGGATAAACATTAAGGACTGTATGTTGGGTGAAACTAGCCAGACGCAAAAGGACAAATATTGTACAATCTCACTAATACGAACTAAATATAATAAGCAAACAAAGAGGTGGAATTTAGAAGATATGTTACCAGGAGATAGAATGAGGGTCAAGAACGGGGAGCTGATGCTTAATCTGTGCAGAATTTATAATGAGGTTGATTGTAATGGTTTGGGAAAGGACAGAGGTGATGGTAGTATGATATTGTGAGTGTAAATAATAGCGCTGAAATACATTTTTGCCCATGGTTGAAAGGGGGATTTGGGGTCATATATGTTAGTAGAAGGAAAGCGAGAGGATAAAACATGGGATAGCCCAGTGAACCTTGTGGTGGCCAAGGATTGTGGTAAATAATACAAATATAAGAATGTTCTTTCAGGATCTAAAACAAAAGTAGGTCACTGGTACAAGATGTTAATAATAGGGTAGTATGTGGGGCAAATATACACCTAAAGCAAAATATGGACTATAGGTAACAGTAATATTTTAACATTCTTGCATCAATTGTAACAAAAGTATCACACCAATGTTAAGTGCCAACAGAGGGCAGGAGGTTATGGGAATATTGCTATATAGATTATATTCTACCTGTCAATTAACACAACCCTGGTGTATTTGTCAGCCAAAGAGGTGCTGATGCAAAGAATCAGAAATCTGCTGGCTTTTATAAAGGGTATTTGTTTGGGGGTAAAAGCTTATATTTACAAGGCCCTGAAGAGCCCAACCCAAGGTTGGTTTCTCATCAAAGTCAATTGCCATATGCTGAAGCAAGATGGAGGGTGGTCTCTGCCTGGTCTTTTGGCCATTAGCTGCTCAATTGCTCTGTTCTCTTCAACTGTAAACTATCAGGTGAATTGCTCATCTCTCATGGGGCTACAGGATCAAAGCTCTCTTCTGTGTCTATGGAGCTCTCTCTCTTTTCTCATGTATCTTCTTCTATGTGTCTTCTTGAGTGAGTGTCCATTTTTCCAGCACACCAAGGAGGCAGGAACTTAAAATGAATTATACCATACTGATGTGGTCCAATTAAAGCCCTAATCTTAACATAATTTAATCAAAGTCATCCCAGCCGAATCCAATACAATCAAAGGGTGTCTTGCCTGGAGGAAAAAGACCACTTTACACACATAATCTCTCTTTTTGGAATTCATAAATAATCTCAAACTCTCAAACTGCCATGCTCAACCATCTGAATTCCAAAAAGACATTGCAATATTCAAAAAACCTTAAATCCTGTCAGTAAGCAATGCTAAGTACAAAATCACACCACAGTTTTACAAATACAGTTTTTCTTGGGGCAAGGTAGACCTGTGAAACTGTAGACCTGTGAAACTTACAAAACAATTTATCTGCTTCCAATATACAAAGGGACAGATGTAGGATAAACATTTGCATTACCATAAGGGGAATTGGGGAGGGAAACATGAGTCACTGTTGCACAACAGTTCTGAAAACCTGCAGGATATACTCCATTAGATTTCAAAGTCTGAGAGTCCTTCTTAAGATGAGGGTTTCTTCTCCTTGGAGCCTCATGGGGGCCCACCCTTTCCACAGGCTTGCCCAAAGGCCGTTTTCTTGGTTCCACCCTCACCAAACATCTGTCTGGTGATGGAGCTCCAGACCTCACCCTCTGTAGCAGTTTGCTATTGTTTATGAATTCCAAAAATAGATATTGGATTATGTTTGTAAACTGGGCTGTTCCTCTGGGCATATTAGATTATATTGGATTCAGAGGCTTCACTTTTACTTGGTTAAATAATGATTAGGGCTTTGATTGGGCCACATCAGTAGGACATTGCATCCCCACCCCCTAGGTGGACAGGGACTCAGAGAAAAGCCATGCCAGAGAACAGAGTTTGGAGCTGTAATGCTGGAGCCCCAGGAAGTGAGCACACAGAGAAGCAGATACATGAGGAAAGACAGATGGCTCCGTGAGACATGGCAGAGGCCCCTGGAAGAGAGACAAGCCATTTGCCTGATAGTTTACAGCTGGCCTTGTGGAGAGAGCAGAGCAGCTGAGCCCAGAGAGAACTGAGCCCTGGGAGAAAGATGAGCCTTATCCCAGCCTACAGCTGACATTGGAAGGAGCTGAGACCACGGAGCCTAAAGGGGAAGAGGGAGGCTGGACGCTTGCAGACGTCGGCAGCCATCTTGCTCCAACACACGGCAACAAACTTTGGTGAGGAAAGTAATTTACACTTTATGCCCTGGTAACTGTAGGCTTCTACCCAAAATAAATGCCCTTTATTTTGTATCAGCACCCCTTTGGCTGACTAATACACCCTCCAAGAATGTTGGGGTGATGGCCACACTTTACCCAATCTCTGAGGTAGAGTCTCAACCCTCTTAGTACAGTGAGGCGGCAGCAACATTCTCCCTAATCTCTGGCACACAGGTCCAATCTCCTCAGAACTGTGAGTTGGTGACCTGGCCTTTCCTAATCTACAGGGAACATGTCCACCCCTCTCAGAGCACTAGGGTGTCGACCTCACTCTCCCCAATACTTGGGTAATGTGCTCCACCCTCCCTGTATCCTGGGGTGGTAAAATCGTCCCTGAAGAGCAGGCTGGAACATCTACCATCTTTAAATACTGGGGCAAACTCACCCTTTCCATACAGATGGGTGGGGTCCCTCACTTGGCCCAAGGAGATGTCTTAATTCCAGACCTCGGCGGCCATAGTTTTTCTGTTAAAGCCATTTTTCCCTTCCATCTCTCCCCTCCATGTCCCTTTTTGTCCAGGCTGACAGTGGTTTTGTTCCTACAGCTTTCTCAAAATGCTTGTCGGTTTAGCATGCAGGAAGCTGGGGTCCAAGCCATCAGACAGTAACACTTTCCTCAAGTCTTTCCTGGATAACTGTGTTTTCAATTCTGCCTTACAAGTTCCAAGTTTAGTTAATTCCTCAAATGGGGTACTATCATCGGGGAAATTCCAAGCCTCTGGAGCCTCTGGAGATCAGAGGTTTGGAATTTCTGGAATCAGCTTTTGGTATCTTTGTGCCCAATAATTCAATTATCAACTTAACTCTTTCCTCCAACATTTTGCTATAAGGTGCAAGGAGAAGCCGGACTATATTCTCCACATTTACTTTGGAAATCTCCTTGGCTAAATGTCCAAGTTCATAATTTTCAAATTCTACCTTCTGTATAACATCAGGAGTCAATCTTGCTAAGTTCTCTGCAATTTTTAAACATGGATTGCCCTTCCTCCAGCTTCCAGCAATAGTTTCATCATTTCCTTCTAAGGCCTTATCAGAAATAACTTTAGGCTCCACATTCCTACTAGTGTTGTAGAATTTGAGAGAGGTTCAATTATTTGGGTATAGAGAGGCCAGGACGCAGGAATGATTTTGAGAAGGAAAAATGGTTTATTGACGGCCGGTGGGACTCGGGAACTTCTGTTTGAATCCCGAGCCCGGAACAAGATTTTCAAACGTCTTTTATACCACGAGGAAAGGCCAAATGGTTGCTTTGTTTCAGTTCTCAATAAGCTTGCATTAGCATAGATATCTTCCACATCTTAGGTAAACTTTTAGCATGGACTCCAGACATTCTAGATAAGCTTTCAACATATTTTGTTTGCATTTCCCCTAAATACTTAAAGTTTATAGACCTTGCAGTCTTAAACTGTCTCCTGGGACTGGAGTCACTGCCATTGTCACTAAGGGCAGGACTGCAGCCTCTCACCATTCTACACCCACAAGTCAAACAGCTTAAGTTATCTCTGAAGAGACAAAGAACCTCCCACCCATAACCCACATCACTAACATTCTCTTCAAAGTAGTCTGAGCCTTTTTCATTAAGCATCTGGCAATTTCTCCAAAAAATACTCCTTAGTCATTATATTAGTCAGCCAAAGGGGTGCTGATGCAAAATACCAGAAATCTGCTGGGCATTATAAGGGGTATTTATTTCGGGTAGGAGCTTATAGATACCAAGTCATAAAGCATGAGTTATTTTCCTTACCAAAGTCTATTTGGAGCAAGATGGCTGCCGACGTTTGCGAGGGTTCAGGCTTCCTGGGTTCTTACGTTCCTTGGGCTTGCTTTTCTCTGACTATAAGAGTCCTTCCTTCCTGGGGCTGGCTTCTCTTTCCTCTGTGAGCTTATTTTCTGGAGCTCCAGCTTAAGTCTTCAGCATCAAACTCCAACATCAAAAACCCACAACTCCGTTCTTTGCCATGCCTTTTTTTTTTTCTTCTTTATTATTTTTTTAATGTTACATTAAAAAAATATGAGGTCCTCATATATCCTTCACCCCCCTCACACCACTCCTCCCACATCAACAACCTCTTTTATCATCGTGCAACATTCATTGCATTTGGTGAATGCATTTTGGAGCTCTGCTGCACCATATGGATAGTGGTCTACATTGTAGTTTATGCTCTCCCCCAGTCCACCCAGTGGGCCATGGCAGGACATACAATGTCCAGCATCTGTGAGTCCCCACCCACCAAGGGGTGGGGATGCAAAGCCCTAATCATAACTCAATCATGCCCAGGTACATCCAATATTTCTTCTTAGAATTCATCAATTATATCAAACTGCTATAGCCATTTATAAAACCATTCCAGCATTTTGGGTAATTGCATCAGACTCTTCTGGTACCAAATTCTGTATTAGTCAACCAAAGAGATGCTGATGCAAAGCACTAGAAATCTGTTGACTTTCATTAAGGGTATTTATTTGGGGTAAAAGCTTACAGTTACAAGGCCCTAAAGAGCCCAACTCAAGGTTGGTTTCTCACCAAAGTCAGTTGCCACATGTTGAAGCAAGGTGGAGGGTTGTCTCTGCCTGTTCTTTTGGCCATTAGCTGCTCAGCTGCTCTGTTCTCTTCAACTGTAAACTATCAGGCAAATGGCTCACCTCTTCCTGGGGCCACAGGATTAAATTTCTCTTCTCTTCCTTGTCTCTGGACCTCTCTCTTTTTTCTCATGTATCTTCTTCTGTGTGTCTTCTTGAGTGAGTATCCATTGATACAGCCCACCAAGGGGGTGGGGACTTAAAATGAGTTATACCCTACTGATGTGGTCAAATCAAAGCCCTAGTTTTTTTGTCTTTTTTTAAATAATTTTTAAGAAGATACTTAGATTACATAAATACTACATAGAATATATAGGGAAAAGCCCTAATCTTAACATAATTTAATCAAAGACAACTCAGCTATATCTAATACAATTAAAGAGTATCTCACCTGGAGGAACACACAAGTTTACAAACATAATCTCTCTTTTTGGAATTCTAAACAATCTCAAACTGGCACATCTGGTAAGAAGGTAAAAGTGGGACATGGTCAGGTGTGTCAACAGACAGGGTCTTTTGAATAGCTTGAATGTCATATAGAAAAAACTTCTATGAGATATAAATGTGTCCTAGTTGCCACAGATATTTTTCAGGATAGATTGAAGCCCTCATAGTAGCTAATAAAATATTAAACTTCCCTCCTCCTATTTTCTCAAATAAGATGGCAAAAATCTCTGAAATATATGAGCCTTGCCTAATAAAAGAAAACAGGCTAATTAGCCAAGCCCTCGATCTTAATGATTGCTCTTAGGAACCTTAGTCCTGTAATAATGAAACTAAGCCTAATTATAACTAATGCTTATGAATCACCCCCTGAAAATCTTGTTACTCAAGTGTGAACTCACTCTAAACCTAATGGTGCAAATAAACTCACTACCTACCTCCCAATGTGAGACATAATTCCCAGGGATGAGCCTCCCTGGCACTGAGGGATTATTTCCAAGCATGAACCAGTGATGCATTTGGAGAAAGACCTTGATCAAAAGGGGGAACTATTAAATTAAAATAGAGTTTTTATGGCTAAGGCATTTCAAAGTAAATTAGGAGGTCATTCCAGAGGTTATGCTTATACAGGTATCAGCCAGACTTCACAAACTGCCACAAACAAAAGTTTAGGCTCCTGAGGGCACTAAGACATACAGACATTGTAGCCAAGCCACACGGCTTCATGAAATCAACATCCCCTCAACGGACTCTATCTTGGTATATATGAAAAGCTAATTCCCCATTATATTCATTTATAAATCCCCTAAGCATGATCCTTCTACTTCTTTTATTTGAACCTATAATTTTAAATTTACCTGTTAAGTATATTTTTCAGAGACTTAAAACCTTCATATTGTTCCTCTGCTGGTTGAATCCTGAAACCCAGCAGATATGCAGCAAACTCCTTCTCCAGTTCCTTGGGCCTGTCCTGCACAACTAACAAACGATGTTGATGGACCAGCTCCATCCCAAATGCAAGGAGTACCTTCAATTGCAAGCAAAACAATTCCATTCTTCTGCCTCATAATATCTACATCCTTTCTCAGCCTGCAGCAGTCAGAGTGAACATCGTTCTAAACCCCCCAAGATGGAGGAATGAGCAAAAATAAGGGGGGCATGTAACCAATGACTAAAGTAGACGTATGGCTATTGTAGTTATTATCCTGTGGTAACTGGGTAAATTGTAATATTGGTGTAAAAATACTTTTTTTAATTAAAAATTGAGTCCCTATAAAGAATGGCAGTTCAATCTTCAGCCCTCCTCTGTCTTCCTGTTTGGCTCAGCTTCAGCCAGGGAAGTCCCCCATCCCACTACCCAAGTGGTCCTGAGTGGAGTATGAGATCTATCAGCAGCAGGTAGACCTGAGCCAGTGGAAATGGAAAAGCTACTCCCCACCTCCAAATTCAGGGGACCCTGTTTGCTTGAGACCCCTTTCCTCAAGTCTCAACAGGATGAGAACTTTCCAGCACCAGCACCCTGCCCACCTCCTCCCATATACCTTTGGCAAGCACTAGACAATTCCCAGTTGCCACAGCAGGTTCACATCAAAGGACTCATTCCTCCCTGCATCCCCAAGCTGAGGAGGTGCTCCCAAAAGGGAGCACAATTGGAGTCTAGTACCACGTCCCTGGACTCAGCCTGAGACAATTTCAGAGACTTATGCCAAATGGGGAGGCAGGTCCACAGGGGATAGAGGAGAGAGAAAAGAGGAAATCTCCTTGGTTTTAAACCAAGAGAAATCTCTCAAATGGGTCCACACATTTCCATAACAACCTTGAGTGGTTGTCCCAGCTAAGCAGGAACCAGCCTCCATTTTTCCTCAAGACAAGTCTTCCTAGACTAGCTTCTGCCATTTAATGCAGTCTACCTAGCCCACCCATTGGAGTTAACATATCGGTCCCAGTCTGATGGCATCCATTCAATAAATGTCCCCTTGCAGGGAAAAGACACCTTTCCCACTTGAGCACTCTTATCCATAGTAATGAGGACAGTTGCCCCTCTACCTTGTGAGCAGCATTCCTTCCAGAAAATCGCCCAGAAGCCGAATTGTCACAAGTTGAAAATGTATTACCTGTTGAAATGACTTCCACCATAACCAATGAAATTTACATACCAAACTCAATGTTTATAAAGCAAAAAGCCCCCTACAAAACAGGAAAGAAAAAGTATAAGGAATTGATTTTTTAAATGTGAATATGCATGTAATTATCATGACCATTAGCAAGTCATGGTTAGAGAACTCAAAGCAGCCACAGAACTGTAATAAGAGTTACAAGCTGGGTCATGTGTTATGGTCATGGTAGTTCATGTGTAGCTAGAGACCGAAACCATATTGCAAAGGTCAAGATGAATTGTAAATCAAGGAAGAGCTAATCCAGGACACACCTTGGAAAGCCAAATCCTCCTAGCCCATGAGCCTCTTCATGGGTACCCATATGTTTTGCTCTCCATCTGCCAGACTTTTGTAGGCAACACTTGTTTGAAGAATTGTAGAGAATTCTGGGTTACACCAGGAACCATTCCCTGCATCCAGAGTGAATTTAAAGCTGGAAAATTTTCCAAGACCTGGGTGGAGGGCCACGGAAAGGTGGCCTGTGGTCCACCCAGGGAGGGTGGCTCAGGTGCGGCCTGAAAACCTGGGGGCTACCTGGAGGCTCCACCAGGTGCCTCAAGCACTGGGTCCAAAAGGAGCTATGAGGATCCTGTCTGCAGGGCATTTCCAGTCTAGGAGGCAGGACTGGGATTCACAGTGGATTCTGCAGGCACCTCACCTGTGTGTGGAGCCTCTTCTCCCCCTGCCCCCAGCCAACCCTTCATACCCGCTCACCTGCTGTGGGGGTGAGGCGGGGCCAGAACAGAAAGCCCTCCACAGGTAGGCCTTGTGGGAGACAAACCACAGCCTTTGTTCCTACTCTCAGGGCATGGGTCCAGCCCTCTCAGGCCCACGAGACCCTGCCAAGAGGAACAGTCCCCAGAGACCTGGGTCGGGTTCAGGGCGTAGGCTTCCCAGGGCCCACTGGCCAGAGCAGGATGTTGACAGAGGCTCCGAGCAAACAGCACATTCCTCAGGGTAATGGGGTGAGGCCTCCGCCCCTGGAGGAGGTAGGGGACAGGGTATATGAAGCGGGCAGGGCCAAGCTCTCAGAAGCTTTGAAGGAGACCCCAGGAGCATTCTCTGAGCCCCAAGCCACCATGAAGCTCGCCACCACCTTCCTGGTGTGCTGTGTGATCCTTCTCAGTGATGCTGATGATGCTGTTACACCTCGAAGCTGTGGGACCTGTCCTTCAAGGTCTGTTCTTTCCACTGGGATGGGTCCTGTCTGAGCTCCTCGAACCCCAGACCTCTCTTATTGGCTCCCTCCATCCTTGCCGCCTCATTGCCAGCCCATCTCCTCACCTGCCCACCACACCACTTGTACCTCCCAGGCAGCCACTCCATCCTCTGAGGAGGAAGCCTGCTCCACACTGCAGCGCTCGGGGCACTCCAAGTCCTCCAGCTTCCTCTCTTGCCCTGCCCGCTTTGTGCATGTTTGTCTGTTCTCATGACTGCCAGTCCCAGCAGGCCAAGATGGACTGATACCAGCCCATGTGTCCCACCGCCCAGCTTCAGGAGCTCATGACAGCCCTCAGTGAGTGAGTGGGGGTGAGGGACACCGGGCAGGTCCTGAAGGTTCCCTGGGGCACCTCCTGGAGCAGACAGGTGCTCAGCAGGTATGCACAGGACCCATCTGGGGCACAAGTAGATGATTCTTTGCTCCTTGTGCTTTGCAGCTCCTGTGCTCCTCGTGAACCCAGTGGCCAAGCCTGCTGCTCCTGCTGTGGATGCCACGGTGGGGGCTGTGGTCAACCCCTTTGTCAACCAGTTCAACCCCTTGGAGTTCCTCCCTGTTGTTGGGGTTCAGGATGTGTGGGGTTGAGCTGGACCCCGAGGCTGTGTTGCCCATGAAGACTCCGATGATACCTAAGGCACCCTGGGGTTCCCTCCCTGGGTGGGCAACCCCCACCAACCCTCTCAGAGTGGGAACCCTCTATTCCTCAGCATCCCACAAGAGGCAGCACATGCCTTGTTGTGGGTACCTGGTTCCCTGTCCTCTTGGCCCAAGCCTCTGACAAGCTCAGTTTCTCAGCTGGCTTGACCCTAACTGAACTGAGGGTGGCCATCAGGGGCTGAAGGGGTCAGAGTGAGGAATGCACCCCACATGGGGGGAGCTGCTGGTCGACCTGGCATAGGAGCCCCCCAACACTTAGTCCCAGCTCCCATTCCCATCTCAGCACCGAGCAGGGCTCAGCATCCCACTGTCCCACAGGCACGGTGGAGGCCAGACTCAACTTGGCTTCTCCTTTCCACGGTGGCCCTGATCCTGTTTGGTTGAGGCCAGGCTGGAGTGGACATGTCTCGGGATAAGAAGCTGCCCTCCTGCCACCCAGACTGGACAGCCATGCCCTTCCCTCCCCTGCCCCATCTCAATAAACCTGGTTGAAAAGCAGCTTTGGGCTTGGTGTTTTCTACCTGCACAGCGGGCTCTGTTTCTCTCCCTGCTGTGAAGAGCAGTGCCGAAGGAATAGGGGCTTGACCTGGGGCAGTGGAGAGACTGTGCGCCAGCCCCGAGGTTAGGGGGGCAAGTGGGTATGTAGGTGGGACTTTTGCCATTTAGCACATGGCATGGTGCCAGCCAAGAAAGCCAACAGGGATGAGGCAAGGATCATAGATTGGACCTGTGGTTGGCACTGGGGTTTGTGAATGCTCAGGAGACTTGAATCTCTGGACTGTCCATGTGCCAGCTGAGCCCTGAGCCTCAGCAGAGTTGCAACACCTACTCCCCCGCTCATTGGCCTTACCCAGGTCAGCTAACAGGGAAGTGAGGATGGTCAGCCACCACGCCAGGGAACCAAGAGAGTTTACAGCTGTAAGCAGGAGAATTCCATCCATCAGCCATGTGGGATCTAAGCCCCCTCTTGATTTAGAGGTGGGCTGGAAATCGCCACCCCAGGATCCTCAGGATGAAGGAATAAAATATGGATTAGAGTGGACTTAGTGGTATTCTGCTGTGGAATTATTGTGACTTTAGCAATGGAAGAAATGATATCATTGATATGGAGACTGTGGCCACGGGAGTTGCTGCGGGCAGGGAGAGAAAAGAAGAGGTGTGGTATTGGGGCATTTTCGGGACTTGGAGTTGTCCTGCATGGTATTGCAGGAACAGATGCAGGACTTTGTATATCCTGCCATAACCTGCTGAATGGACTGGGAGAGAGTATAAACTACAACATAAGCTATAATCCATGCTGTGTAGCAGTGCTCCAAAATGTATTCATCAAATGCAATGAATGTACCACACTAATGAAAGAAGTTGTTGATGTGGGAGCAGTGGGGGGTGTGGGGAGTGGGTTATATGGGAACTTCTTATATTTTTTAATGTAACATTTTGTGTGATCTATGGATCTTTAAAAAAAAGATCATAAAAAATCATTTTTAAAAATCAGGAAAAAAACTAAATTGGGACCTTTTCCTTTTTTCTATTCTGTTATTCTCTATGGATTTTCTGATTTTTGAAGACTTGTAAGAACTCACCAAACAAATTAAGCCATATGTGGCTATTACCTGAAAACTCTAAATTTTCTTCTTGACTTTGATTTCTTCCCTGGAATGTGTCAGGGCTGAGGGCGACAGCCAATCTAGTGATTTGGTTTCTTTCTTGGTGGTTTCTGGTCGGTTCATTTCAATGACTTAGTGACCTTGAGACCTCTCTTTGGAGAGTTCACCATTTCTGGGCGGATCCCCAGTGTGGGTGGGCAGGTGCCCACAGAACCACAACAGTGATATCCACTTCTGGGGAAAATTCCCTGAAAACTCCTGTGTTACTGATAAACTACAGCTTAAGAAAAAGCACCCATCTACTTCATGTTTCCTGGAAAGGGCGTCTCCCCATCTTGACTATCCATATGCTGTGGACAGAATGAGTCTATTTTCAACTCTTCTACATTAAAACATGGGTCTGGCCATTTCTGTTCCTATTTTCACTAGGATCGTGGGGGAATTTAAAAATTGGGTCCATTTTGATGAATTCCCAGACCAATTTGAACAGGGAGAGGCCACCTGAATCCAAATAAAATTTAAATCCCAAAATCAAAACTTGTCCCTAAGATTCTCAAGGGTTATGACTCTCTGTGGAGAGCTCTAGGTAAGTACATTAGAACCAGTTCAGAGATGAATCATTCTGTGTCTCTTAAGAAGACAGCAGGGGTACACACCCTGACATGACCTCACCCCTTCGCCCTGTTTCTACTTCTCTCAACATTAGACAGGCATGTCTTTGCAGAGTGTCCAGTAGCAGTTCATCCATTAGTACATGGAACTGCTATGCTCAAGTGAATTGTTAGGGGAACATGATATGCTATAGAGATTGTTGGACTTGATGGTGGACTTGTGGTTCTAGACCAGGGAGCCCATCCTAACATGGCCCTGTGCACCACTGCCTACTGGTGGGGTCTCCTTGGAGAACATTGCAACAGAAAGCCTGGGACTTCATTAGGAAAGACAGACCACGAGTGTCCATTGACCCCTGTGGTCGGTTGAATTATGTATCCCAATTTAGACACGTGCATCTTAAGCCACATCCTTGTGAGTGTGAACCCATTTAAATAAGACCTCTTAAAGATGTTATTTTAGTTAAGGTATGGCCCAGATGATGGAGGGTGGGCCTTGATCTGGGTTACTGGAGACCTTTATGAGCAGAAGAAATCAGGTAGAAAATGCCACAGGAAAGAGCCATAAGGTGGAAGGCAACAGAACCAAGAAGAGAAGGGAAAGGACATTGTAATGTGATATGAGACAGGGATACAAGTCAAGGGATCCCAAGGATCACCAGCACCCAGCACCAGAATGTTACAGATTTGGGGGACAAAGCATTTCCTGGCTGATGCATCTGTGTTGAACTTCTCCTAGCCTCCACACCATGAGCTGGTGCATTTCTGTTGTGTAAGGATCCCTTTGTGTGGGATTTGTCACAGCAGCTCAGGCAAAGTAAGACCAAGTGCAAGGCCAGCTGCAATGCCTAACTTTCTTCCTCCTGTCAATTATCAAAAAAATGAGATTCAGTATCTTGGAGGAGTTTGTCTCTGAACCTTTGATATGAAGAAAGTGGATCCGAGCAGTGCAAGGGGTGAGTGGTAGTGGATGTTGTAGCATTCTGCCCAGCTTCCCCCTTCAGCCTGAGGCACTCAATTCTATGACTCTTGGGAGTATTAGCAGCTGTTAGTAGTCAACTGAGTGCCCCCAAACACAAAAATCCACCTTGCCCAAAGTCAGACCCCTAACGCAGGAGAGTCTGCAAAAAAACGTGTAGTGGAGGAAATTATCAAGGCCTGGCACCTTGCCGCAACGAGACACACAGCTGAAGAGTCTTTTTTTTTTTTTTTTTTTTAAAGATTTATTTATTTATTTAATTTCCCCCCCTCCCCTGGTTGTCTGTTCTTGGTGTCTATTTGCTGCGTCTTGTTTCTTTGTCCGCTTCTGTTGTCGTCAGCGGCACGGGAAGTGTGGGCGGCGCCATTCCTGGGCAGGCTGCACTTTCTTTCCTGCTGGGCGGCTTTCCTCATGGGCACACTCCTTGCGCGTGGGGCTCCCCCACGCGGGGGACACCCTTGCGTGGCACGGCACTCCTTGCGCGCATCAGCACTGCGCATGGCCAGCTCCACACGGGTCAAGGAGGCCCGGGGTTTGAACCGCGGACCTCCCATATGGTAGACGGACGCCCTAACCACTGGGCCAAAGTCCGTTTCCCTGAAGAGTCTTAATAGCATCAGAACTCTGCATGGGATTATCCAAGGCCTGTAGGATTGCATCACAGTTCACCTCCTCCCTCTGACCAAAACTGCTTCATTAATTTCCCAAAGCACCACAGAAAGGTTGTTGATTGTAGATCACTATGTGGCTGGGAAGATATCCCCTTAACCACAGGGCATCGCCTCCAACCTACTGCTTCCATTTAAAAGGCTAATCCGTTGTGCTATCATCCACAATAAAGTTTCTGCACACTAATCTCTGTCTCAGAGTCTGATTCCTTGGAACCCAACTATTTGCTGTGTGTGTGTGTGTGTAAGAAACAATATGAGGGTTAACTGTTTTTAAATGGCTACCTATAACCAGAGAGAAGAACAATTCCAAGTAGTTGAAAATACAGTCATTAGACTCTATTTCCCACGGGTGAAGAGTATATCCCAAAGACAAAATCTGCAAGGGCAATCATAAGTTTTTCTTGTTGGTGGCATTGCTATACTGGGGCTATTCACCATGTTTTGTGAAAATTTCAAAGAAAAAAAATGGAAAAGAGATGCTGATTGTAAGATGACTAAATTTAAGCAAAGTCCAATGGACCAAATGTTGATTTGTAAGTATAATGATAAATGCCTGATGTTTTAACTTTAGGGCAGCAAATAAATGACCTAGGATCTGGTCAACCCAGTATCAATGAGAATCCTCACATCTAGATTCTTGTCTCTAGATACCATTTTCCAGCACAAGGAACCAGAGATCTTTACAGAAATGGATGATTACTTGTCTGGAGCAGGAAGTGTATATGACAAACCTGAAACATTTTGTCATATCTGAACATAAAGAAGCTACTGAAGACTACTACTGTTGTGTCCAAAATACACAGGAGTCAATTTGAATAAAATCCCTTGACCAAAGATGGGTCAATTTGATTCTCAATGAGAGTTAGAGCTGCAGAGGTAGGAAACTCATCAAATACACATAAATTCATAAGTTCTTGGTACAGGTAAGGCTTTTTTTTGAACTTTGGAGGACACAAGGAAACCAACCCCTAATTTTGAAAACTGATAAAGAAAGGAAATAACCAGGAATATGCCTTTCTTATAAAATCTACAATTCAATGGAACAAATAGTTCATAAGGGGGAATTTGCTTTTATAAAAGACAAATGAAGAAGGATTGATAGAATGAAAGTTCCACAAACTTGCAACAAGTAATGGGTTAACAGATGTAGGAATGTGGCTATACCACAAAAAAGAGAGCAAACCAGACAACCGGATAATATACACCCCAGGATGGAATCAGAGAACACCAACTTTCAAGAAGTCTGGTCTCAAACTTGTACTTGATCAAGCTTCTAGAACCATCTATCAAGTGATAGCAAACACAGAGGACAGAATTAATATGGTAAGTGTCACAATGGGGATGCAACAAGCAAAACCAGACTTAGAGAAACTCTATAGGACAAGCAGCTCAGTTTCCTAATCTCTCCCCTCACCCTGACATGCACATACACAGACACAAAGGGCACAAAAGGAAATGAGGAGTGAACCTGTAGATCACAAAAATACATAAGGAACATATCAATGAATTGCAATATATAGGCCTCAGTTGGATCTTGATTCAAACAAAATGTAAATTTTTGAAGACAGCTTGGGAAATGTGAACATTGATTAGTTGTTTGATGATGTTAGTATTTTAGGAGAGAGAATATTATGCTCTTATTTTTTTAAAATCACGAAGCATATTTTGAAACATATACTGAAATATTTAAAAATGAAATGATTTGGTGTGTAATTTGCTTCAAAATAACACAGAGTGTGGGTAAAAGATGGGGTGTCTTTTTAACACAAGATGTACCATGTACTTGTCCCCTGCTCCCACCCTGCCTTTCGCTTCCTTACACTTTGCCCGCCTGTTCCTCGTAACCTCCCTGTATTATGGCCCTTCTCAGCAGCAGTTTGTGCTGCTGCCTCCCTCCGCCCCTCTTCCCAGCCACTGTTATCTTCCCCCTCCCAGCCGATCGCTGTTCTCCCCGCCTCATTTCAACCGCCCTCATCCCGTATCCGCCCCGGCACAACCTCGGAAACAACCCCCTCTGCCATCAATGGCTTACGTCATAAACCGCAGGTCCGCCCTTGCCTCTGCAGCCAATCCTCAGCTGCCCCGCGGACATGCCCCTCCCACAACCTCCCCGCCTCCATGACACTATAAAACCCCATGTACTTCCCGAATAAAATCAGACCTGCGCATAGACCTCGTCTCCGTGGTTTTTCCTCCATCGAACCGCGCGTCCCCACCAAGCCTTGAGCCGCCCGCTGCCGCCCCGGTCAGGCCGTGGCGTAGGCCCGATCCCCGGCAGCGACTCGCCTGCAGTGACCCGCCTGCAGTGCCGCAGCGGAGGCCAACATGTACTGATCATGGAAACTGGATAATGAGTAAATTGGGTCCATTATATTGTTCTCTATACTTCAGTATGTTAGGAAAATTACAAAATGCAAATATATACACAAAGATTCAAAGGCAACTGAAAGGATATATGCAAGACACATAACTGAAAAGGTTAAGTATCCAGAATATGTAAAGAATTTCTATGAATCAATATGAAAAGGGACAAAATCTCCAATTGACAGAATAATCTCAGAAGAGGAACCTGAAGTAGCAAAAATCTGAAAAGATGCCCGTGATGGTTAGGCTATTGTGTCAACTCAGCCAGGTAACTGTGCGCAGTTGTTTGGTCAATCGAGCACTGGGCTAACTGTAAAACAAGGGCATTCATGGACTTTAGTCACCATTGACTTCACTGCAGTGGTAAATCACAGATAGCTGGTTATAATTACATCAGTCAGGGAGATTGCCATCAGCAATGAGTGATTCTTAACCCAATCAGTTGAATGCCTTAGAAGGGGAAGTGATTGCAGCATTGAGAGAGAATTTCCCAGCTCATCTTTGGACAGCCAGCGTCTCCCAGAACTCGTCAAGAATCTTCACTGGACTTTCGTTGCAGCCCCTGGCTGCAGCCTGCCTGCGGAACCTGGACTTGTGCATCCCCACGGCGGCTGCGTGAGAGACTCTTATACAATCGCATACTATTGACAGATACCTCTTGTTGATTCTGCTTCCCTAGAGAACCCTGACTAATACAATGCCTTTTATAAATCAGGTAAATATCAATTGAGTGGAAATCACAATGAAATACTATGGTCGAAAATGAAAAAGTCTGACAAAACAAGCTTTGGCAAAGTTGTGGAGCAATGGAAAAATCTCATCAACTGATGGGGAGGGCATAAACTGGAACAAATACACTTTGGAAAGGCTGAAGCATATCTGGTAAAGTTGCATGCATGCATCTCCTACCACCCAGCAGTTCTAACTCTGAGGTTAACAGTCCACAAATGCTCTCACACACCTGCATCAAAAGACACCCTTCAGAATGTTCCAAGCAGAATGGTTTGTAGGAGGGGAAAATAAATAAAACTAGAAACAACTCAAAGATACTTTCACAGAAGAATGGATAAATATATTTTGGAGTTGTCATACTATGCAATATCTTACTGTAGTGTATAATGCAAAGAATAAACTCTAGCCAATACAGTGGCAGGCATTCACATGAATGCATCTCAAAATCATATTCCTGAGCAAATGAATCAAGTTCCAGAAGAAACCATACTAGTGTATTGTAGGTATTTAATTAATATATTTTTAGTGAGATAATTCTTAGACCATACAATTCACCTTTGTAAATTCCACAGTCCAGAGGTTTTTGTAGATACATGGCCTTGGGAAACAATCATTGCACTCTAATTTCATTTTCATCACTTCAAATAGAAACGAAAGTCCATTAGCAATCACTCAGCATCCCAGTATATCCCTTTCCCAACCTCAAACCATGGCAACCGCTAGTCAACCTTCTGTCTCTAAGGGTTTGTCAATTCTGGACATCTCATATACACATGGAATCAAACCGTATGTGGCCTTCTGAGACAGGCTTCTTTCATTTAGGATGTTTTCGAGGTTCATCCACGTGTAGCATGTATCGGTACTTTATTTCCTTTTATGTGTCAATAATATTCCATTGTATGGGTGTCACATGTTCTTTGTCCATTTGATGGACATTTGGGTTGTTTACACTTTAGGCTATTAAGAATAATCCTTCCATTCTTCTATAACTTTTTGTATGAACATGTTTTTACTTCTCTTGGGTACACACCTAGGAATGGAATTGCTGTGTCATATGGTGACTTTGTTTAATTTTTTGAGGATCTGCCAGACCTCAAAAAAGTGGCTGCACCATTTTACATTTCCTGCCAGCAATGCATGAGGGTTTCAATTTCTCCACATTCTTGCCAAAACTTGTTATTGTCCATGTTTTTTACTGTTACCATCACAGTGAGTATGAAGTGGCATTTCACTATGCTTTTGATTTATATTTTTCTAATGGATAATGATATGGAGTATCTTTCCATGTGCTTGCCGGACATTTGCACATCTTCTTGGAGAAATGGCTAACATGACCAACAAAAATTACATGCCGTACTCAGTGTTTATAATGCAAAAATCCTCCAAACAGAACAGGAGAGATATAGTATAAGGAATTAATCTTTAAAAAAAAATAAAACAAGTTATTATCATGACTATTAACAAGCCAAGGGCCAGAGAACTTAAATCAATCACAGACCTCGAGTCACAGCTACAGTCTGGGTTTGGGGATACAGCCACAGCAGTTTGTGGGTGACTGGTGACCCAAACCATGTTGCAAATGTCAAGACGTGCTTGTAAATCAAGGAAGAGGTAATCCAGGGCGCACGGTGGGAAGTCAAATCTTCCCGGCCCATGAGCCTGTTCCGTGAGCACCCACAGGTTTTGCTCTCCGTCTGCCAAGCTCCTATAGACAGAAGACGCTTGAGCGCTTCTAGAGAAGCTTTGGGATATACCGGGGACCATCCACCAGCATCCAGAGTGATTTCTCAGATGGAAAACTTTCCCAGGTGAGGGCCAAGGGCCAAGAGAATCCTTCTGCTCACTTTTGGGAGCCTGCGGTACAAGCAGGGATGGCGGCTCAGGTGAGGCCTGCTCACCTGGGAGCTACCTGGGGTCTCCTCTCGGAAGCGGCCAGCACCTCGGCTGCCCCGGTGCGTGACAATCCCAGTCTGGGATCGGAGTCCCCAGCTCCGCCGGAGGCAGGACTGGGATCCGCAGTGGGTTCTGCAGGCTCCCGGCCCTGGGACCTGGGCCCTGGACTCAAGCCCACCCCACCTGTGTGGGGAGCCTCTTCCCAGCAAGCCTGCTCTCCTGCCGCGAGGCCGGAACAGAAAGCCCTGGGAAGGTGGGCCCTGACGGAGACAAACCACAGCCTTTGTTCCTGCTCCCGGGGCGCGCACGCGGCCCTCGGGTCCTGCCAAGAGGAAGCGTCCCCCGAGACCCGGGCGGGGTCCAGGGCGCCAGCTTCCCAGGGCCCACTGGCCGCAGCAGGAAGTTGGGGGAAGCTCTGACCCTTGGCTGAGCAAACAGCGCATTTCTCAGGGCAACGGGGTGCGGCCTCCGCCCCCCGCGGGGGGCCGGGGCACAGGGTATATATGAAGCACCGGGGCCCAGCTCCCAGAAGCTTCCCAGGCGAACCCCTGCGTCCTCGAGAGCCGGGCGCACCATGAAGCTCCCTGGCCCCGTCTTTGTGCTGTGCGCGAGCCTTCTCGGCGGTTACGGTGAGGGCCCTGGCACCCCTCGCCCCGGGGCTTGGGCGTCGGGGTCAGCGCCTCCTGAGCCCACCCCCCGCCGGCCCTGCGCCTGCACGCAGGCGGCCCTCCACTCACCCCCAGCGCCGTGCATCCTGTCCCCGGCCCCCCGCCCACCTGCCCCCTCCCGGGCCTCTCCATCCTGCGAGGAGGAGCTGCCCCCGCTGTGGCCTCGGGGCCTCCGGCCTCCTCTCGCGCCCCTGCCCGCCCCGGGCCTCTGCAGTTGCTGCGAGCCCCGTCTCTTCCCAGCCTGGTGGCTGCCTCCTCCTCCTTCCAGGCTCAGTTCAGGCGCCCCCTCCTCTGAGAAGCCCCCCTGGACCTCTCACCTCTCACTTTCCGCCCCCTCCAGCCTGCCTTCTCTGTGCCTCTCTTCGGCTGTCTTCTTTCTGGGCCACTTGTGGCTGTCTGTCCTCAAGGCTGGGTCTCCTCACCCTGCCCCCCGGCCCCGTCCTCGGCAGCACATGACCGTCACCGGCGCGCGGGCGCGGGGAGCGGGCGGGGCGCCCGGCAGGCTCCGTCTGTCCCCTGGCCGCCTCCTGGAGCAGGCAGGTGCTCAGCAGGTGCGCTCAGGTGCCTTCCTGCTGGTGTCTTGCAGCCGCTGCTTTCTTCGTGAACTCGGTGGCCAAGCCTGCGGCCCAGCCCGTGGCTGCCGTGGCGCCTGGCCGGGAAGCCGTGGCGGGCGCGGGGGCCAGCCCCTTCCTCAACTACGCCAACCCCCTGAAGCTCATGCTGGCCAGCCTCGGTATCCCCGTGGACCGCCTGGTGGAGGGGTCCAGGAAGTGTGTGGCCGAGCTGGGTCCCGAGGCCGTGGGGGCCGTGAAGATGCTGCTGGTACCTCAGGCATCCTGGGGGGGGGGGCACCCCTGCTGTCCCCCTAAGGGTGGGCACCCCCTACCCCTCAGAACCCAACCAGAGGCATCCCCGCCCCCTCGCGCAGGGACCTGTTTCCGGGTCCTGTCGGGCCACAGCTCTCGTGGGCTCGGTTTCCTCAGATGACTTCAGCCTTTGTGAACTGGAGGGCGGCCAGGAGGGGCTGGAGCGGGGATGCACCTGCAAGGGGGAGCCGCTGGTCGACCTGACGGAGGTGCCCTCCACCACGTCGTCCCAGCTCGCGCTCCCAGCCCCGAGCAGGGCTCAGCATCCCGCCCTCCCACGGGCACCGTGGAGGCCACACTCAACTTGGCCTCTCCTTTCCAGGGGGCCCTGACGCTCTTTGGTTGAGGCCAGGCTGGAGTGGACGTGCCTGGGGACAAGAAGCTGCCTTCCTGCCGCCCAGACCGGACAGCCACGCCCTTCCCTCCCCTGCCCCATCTCAATAAACCTGGTTGAAAAGCAGCTTTGGGCTTGGTGTTTTCTCCCTGCACAGCGGGCTCTGTTTCTCTCCCTGCTGTGAGGAGCAGTGCCGAAGGAACAGGGGCTCGACCTGGGGCAGCGGAGAGACTGTGCGCCAGCCCCGAGGTTAGGGGGGCGAGTGGGTATGTGGGTGGGACATCTGCCGCTGAGCAGGTGGCAGGGCCCCGGCGATGAAAGGTGACAGGGATGGGGCAGCGGGAGGAGTTAGACCGGGTCTGAAAACTAAATGGGAAATCTTACTTTTTTCCCCTTTCCTGCTATGCTCTGGGAGTTTTCGGATCCTTAAAGACTGGCAAGAATTATCCAAACGAATAGTCACATGTGGCTAAGACTTGAACATTTGTCTCTTTCCCTCCTCGACTTCGAGGTCTTCCCTGGAAGGTGGCAGGACTGAGGGGTGTGATTGCTCTCTCAGTGGTTTCTGTTGGGTTTGTGAGAACGACTTCGTGGCCTTGAGACAGCTTACGGAGAGTTCACCGTTTCTGGGCTTTTCCCCAATGTGGGTGGGCAGGTGCCCATAGCGCCACGGCACTGACGTCCACTTCTGGGGAAACCTCCCTGCAAACTCCTGCGTTACTGATAAACTACACCTTAAGAAAAGCAGGCACCTGCTTCACACTTCCTGGGAAAGACTCCCCGCAACTTACTACTCACACAAGGTGGACAGACTGAGTCTATTCTCAGCTCTTCTACATTAAAATTTGGTCCTGCCATTTCTGTTCCTATTTTCTCCAGGATAGTGGAGGAATTTTATAAAATCAAGTCATTTGGATGAGGGCCCATGCAAACTAGAATAGGGAGAGGCCACCTGAATCCAGATAAAGTTTATATCCCAATATCAGCATGTTGGCCCCAAGATGCTGGAGGGTTATGACTCTCGGTGGAGAGCTCTGGGTAGGGACATTAGAACCAATGCAGAGATGAATCATTTCGTGTCCCTGAAGAAGACAGCAGGGGTACACACCTGACATGACCTCTCCCCTTCGCCCCAGGTCGGCGTCTCTCACCACTAGACATGCAGGGTCTTTGTAGAGTATCTGGTATCAGTTCCTCAATGCACAGGATTAAACTGCTCAAGTGAATTGCTAGGGGAACATGCTATGCTATTTGAGATGGCTGGACTCGATGGCAGTAGACCAGGGAGCCCATCCTAACATGGCCCTGAGACAGTGTCACCCTCCACTGGTGTCGTCTCTCCAGGAAAACACTGCAGAAAGCTGAGGGCTCCACTAAAAGAGGGAGACCACGCGTGTCCATCGAACCCCTGTGATAGGTTGAATTTTGTATTCCAATTTAGACTGTGCATCTTAACCCATGTCCCTGTGGGTGTGAACCCATTTTAATAGGACCTCTTAAAGATGTTATTTTAGTTAAGGTGTGACCCAGATGATGAAGAGTGGGCCTTGATCTGGGTTACTGGAGACGTTTATGAGCAGAAGAAATTCAGGCAGAAAAATCCACAGGAAAGAGCCATAAGGGGGAAGTCAACAGAACCAAAAAGAAAAAGGAAAGGACTTAGTCCTGTTATGTGATGCTGGGATGCAGGTCAAGGAACCCCAAGGATCACCAGCAGCCAGCACCAGAATGTTACAGATTTCGGGGAGAGAGCAACGCCTGGCTGATGTATCAGTGTTGGACTTCTAATCTCAAAACCATGAGACACTATATTTCTGCAGTTTAAACCAATCTATTGTGTAGGATTTGTCATAGCAACCTGGAAAACTGAGACCAAGTACAAGGCCATTTGCAATGCCTACCCTTCTCCCACCTGCCAATTCCCCAAGACAAGAGATGAGCCATAATCCTGGAGGAGCTGGCCTCCAAGCCTTTGATACGAAGGAAGTGGAACCAGGCATTGCAAAGGGAGAACTGCAGTGGATGCTGTAGCCTTTTGCCCAGATTCCCCCTTCAGCGTGGGGTACTCATTGGGAGTATTCGCTGCTGGTAACAATCACCTGAGTTACTTATTGGGAATTCCCTCAGTCACAAGAACCCACCTTACCCAAGGTCACACCCCCACCCCAGGGGCCGTCTGGACAAATGGAAGCCTTGACTTCCTTGCCTCAATGTGACGCAAATCTGAAGAGTCTGAATAGCACCAGAGCGCCACATGGGATTATCGGAGGCCTCTATCATTGCGTCGCAGAGCGCCTCCTCGCTCTCATCAGCCCTGCTTCCTTAATTCCCCCAGAGCACCACAGAATGCTTGCTGATTGGGCATGTTACTGTGGCCCAGAGATGTCCCCGTTTCCACAGGGCATCACCTCCAAGCTGCTGCTTCCACTGCTCCTTTAAATGCTGTTCCATTGCTCTACCATCCACAATAAAATTTCTGCACACAAGGTTCACCTAGAGAGCTGTTAATATGGTATGTTGCTTAGTTTCACATATTGAGTAAAATACGTTTTTTTCACTTCTATACACTTGTTTTGACTTACAATGTTAAAATACACGTTTCATCTAGTGAGCTATATCCTTCCATATCCAGTATGTTGTTTATTTTTATAAACTGAAAAAAAATTGTCCTTTGAAGCACAAACATTTCAAATTTTGATGAAGTTTAATTTATCTAAATTTCTTTTGTTACATGTGCGTTTGGTATCTTATCTTAGAAACCACCATCTAACCCAAGGCCTCGAAGATATACGATGATGTTTTCGTCTTATAGTTTGATAGCTTTGGTTCTTACATTTAGGTCTTTGATTTATTTTGTGTTAATTTTTGTCTTCGGTGTGAGGTAAAAATCTAAATTCCGTATTTTGCATGTGGAAATCTAGTGGTCCTAGCACCATTTGCTGAACAGATTATTGTTACCCTCATTCGGTCTTGGCACCTTTGTTGAAAATCATTTGAACATAAGATATTTTTGGACTATCAATTCTATTCCTTTGATTGTGATTTCTCTCCTTATGCCAGTTCCACACTGTCTTGATTTCTGTAGCTTTCAGTAAGTTTTGAAATTTGGAAATCCTCCAACTGTTTTCTTTTTCATGATAGTTTTAGCTTTTCTGGGTCACTTGCATTTAGGATCAACTTATCAATTTCTGCAGAAGAAGTCAGCTGGGATTTTCTTTCTTTCTTTCTTGGAGGTACTTGGGATTGAATCTGGGATTTCATACATAGAAGCAGGTGCTCAACCACTGAGCTATACCTGCTCCCTCAGCTGGGATTTCATACATAGAAGCAGGTGCTCAACCACTGAGCTATACCTGCTCCCTCAGCTGGGATTTCATACATAGAAGCAGGTGCTCAACCACTGAGCTATACCTGCTCCCTCAGCTGGGATTTCATACATAGAAGCAGGTGCTCAACCACTGAGCTATACCTGCTCCCTCAGCTGGGATTTCATACATAGAAGCAGGTGCTCAACCACTGAGCTATACCTGCTCCCTCAGCTGGGATTTCATACATAGAAGCAGGTGCTCAACCACTGAGCTATACCTGCTCCCTCAGCTGGGATTTTGATAGGGCTCAGCTCATGTTGAATTAATTTGTAGATCAATTAGAGAGTCCTGCCATCTTAACAGTGTTAAGTCTTCAAAGCCATAAACAGGGAATGTCTTTCCATCTTTTCAGGTCTTTCATTTCTTTCAATGATGGTATCATGGCTTTCAGTGTGCAGGTCTTGCAATTCTTTTGTTGAACTTATTCCTAACATTGTATTCTTTGAGATGCTAGCATAAATGGAATTGTCTTCATTTCAACTGTTCATTGCTAGTGTAGAGAAATAAACTTGATTTTTATATATTGATCTTGTATCCTGTGATTTTACTGAACTCATTTATTAGCTCTAATAGTTTATTTTTTCCCTGGATTCCCTAAGATATTAGGCATAAAAGATCATGTCATCTGAAAATAGACAGTTTTGCTTCTTTCCAATCAGGAGGCCATTTATACCTTTTCTTTGCCCAGTTGCCTTGGCTAGATCCTCCCGTTCAATGTTGAATAGAAGTGGCAAGAGTGGATATCCTAGTCTTACTTCTGACTTAAGAGGAAACTGTTTAATCCTTGACCATTAAATCTGATGTTAGCTGTGGAACTTTCATATGTGACTTTTATCAGGATGAGGAAGTTCCCTTGTATTCCTAGTTTGTTGCTCTTTTTTTTCATCAAATAGTGTAGAATCTGTCCATTTTAAAAATTCAATGAGATAATGACATGCTTTTTATCCTTTATGCTACTCATATGGTGTATTAGGTTGACTGATTTTTTACATGGTAAGTCAACATTCCTGGACAAACCCAGCTTGTCATGGTGTATAATCATTTTTCTCCAATACTGGATTCAATTTTGTTAGTATTTGGTTGAGAATTTTTGTGTATATGTTCATAAGAGATATTGGACTGTAATTTTCTTTTCTTGGGAGGCCCTTGTCTCATTTGAAGTCAGGGTAATACTTGCTTCATAGAATGAGTTGGTAAGTATTCCCACATCTACTTTTTGGAAGAGTTTATGAAAAATTGGTAATTTTTCTTTTAATATTTGGTAGAATTTGCCAGTGAAGCCACCTGAATCAGAACTTTTCTTTGTGGGTAGTTTTTAAATTACTAATTCAATCTATTATTTATTATAGGTCTATTCTTATTTCCCATCTTCTGTCAGTTTTGTGCTTCCTGGAATTTGCCCATTCCATCTGTTATACAATTTATTAGCATACAAATGTTCACAGTATTACCAAATAATCCTTTTTATTCTTTAAGGTAGGTAGTAATAGCCCCTTTTACTTCTGATTTAAGTTTTGAGTCTTTTTTCCTATCTTGCCTAATGATTTGTCAATTTTGTTAGCATTTTCAAAGAACCAACTTTTTGTTTCATTGATTTTCTCTATTATTTTAATCCTCCGCTTCATTAATTTTCACCCTAATCTTTGTTTTCTTCCTTCTGCTTGCTTTATCTTCTTTATCCAGTGTCTTAAGTGAACAGTTATTGGTTTGAGATGTTTTCTTTTTTAATGTAGTTGTTTACTGCTATAAATTTCCTTCTAAACTCTGCTTTTGCTACATTCTATAAAGTCTGATACCTTATGCCTTTTATCTCAAAGTGTTTTCTAATTTCCCTAGTTCTTTTTGACCCATTAGCTATTTAGGAGTGTGTTAATCTTCACATATTTATAGATTTCTCACATTTCTTTCTGTTCTTTCTAATTTCACTCCAATGTGATCAGAGGATACTTTGTATGACTTCAGTCCTTTTGAGTTTTTTGAGGTTTGTTTTATGGCCTACCTATATGGTCTATCCTGGAGAATTTTGCACGTACAGTTCAGCAAAATGCGTATTCTGGGGTTGTTGGGTTCTATAGCTGCCCATTAGGTCTAAATGCTTTATTGTTGATCTGCTGCCTAGTTTTTCATCTTTTTTTAAAAAAGATACATAGATCACACAAAATGTTGCATTAAAAAATATAAGAGGTTGCCATATATCCCACTCCCCACACCCCCCACATCGACTTCCTTCATTAGTGTGGTATATTCGTTGCATTTGATGAGCACTGCTATACAGCATGGATTATAGTTTACAATGTAGTTTACACTCTCTCCCAGTCCATTCAGTGGGTTATGGCAGGATATATAATGTCCTGCATCTGTCCCTGCAGTATCATTGAGGACAACTCCAAGTCCTGAAAATGCCCCCATATCATACCTCTTTTTCCTTCTCCCTGCCTTCACCAACTCCAGTGTCTTCTGCCTAGTTCTATCCACGTTTAATAGTGGTGCATTGAAGTCTTAACTATTATTGTTGATTTCTCCCTTCAATTTTTGTATTTGCTTCATGTATTTTGGGGCTCTGTTGTTTGGTGTTATTATAAAATACCCCCCCTTATCTCTAGTAACATATTTTGTTACTTCAGCTCTCTTCTGGTTTCTCTCTGCCTGTTTTTCCAACCTCTACTTTCAACCTATTTTTATCTTTGAACCTAAAGTGTATTGTCTATGGACAGCATACAGTTGGATCTTATTTTAATGATCAAGTCTGATCATCCCTTCCTTTTGATTGGGTTAGTACATTCACAATTGTTATTAATACAATTGGATTTATGCCTGCCATTTTACTTTTTGTTTTGTCTCAATTTTTTGTTACTATAGTTCTGTTCCACCTTTACTGCTTTCTTTGGGATTAAAGGAATATTTCCTAGTGTAATATTTTAAATCCAATGTTTTTTTTTTCACTAAATTGTTAACAGGGAACTTACTAAATTCAATCTGTATTTGCTGAAAACAACTCCATAGCGTTCACTATTTTCCTCAAATTTTTTTACACAGCAAACGGTTATTTTCCTTTTGCTCTTTGGAGCAAATTACAATTGTCTTTCATTGTGAAATCTGTGATCTATCTTCTAGTCTTTACTATTCTGGTTTGTGGTACTAGCTCTGTATCTCCAGTTAGATGTGCATCATAAGAACCAATTTTGGACTTCCGGCAAGATGGTGGCTGAGTGAGCTTGCCTTGCCGTCTCTCCTGGGAAGAGGCAGCTGGGCACCGCTGGAGGTTCTCTGGGACCAGGCTTTTTCAGGATTTTTTCAGGGCAGGAAGTGTCTGGACATCGATTTGGTGGGAAGGTAACGGAAAGGACTGGTCTATAAGATATAATTTGGGACTTTTCAGGAGGGGGAGGCAAGATGGCGGCTGAGTGAACTTCCCGGTTACTAGCTCCTGGGGGGAATCGGCTGGGAGGCGTCGGAAACTCTTTGGGACCGGCTGTTTCGGGATTTTTCCTGGTCCGGAGGTGTCTGGACATCGATTTGGAGGGAAGGTAACAGAGAGGATCCATCTGTGAAATATACACGGAGATCCCAGCTACGTGTGGAGGACTCCCTCCTTGGGTAGGCGGAGCTGAGGCAGCTAGCACCGCGGCGGGTGGCAGGCGGGAGAACCGAGCCGCGCTGTGCCACGGCGGGCGGCGGGCGAAGGAGCCGAGCCCAGCCTAGCCTAGCCGTGCCGCGGCAGGCGGCGGGCGGGAGAGCTGAGCCGCGCTGCGCCGCGGCGGCGGGCGGTGGGCGGGGAAGCCGAGTCCGGCCGAGCCCGGCTGAGCCGCGGCGGGCGGGGGGGGCCGGGCCCAGCTGAGCTCGGCCGAGCCCAGCCGCGCCCAGCCGCGCCGAAAGCCGAGCCCAGCCGAGCCCAGCCGAGCCGCGGCGGGAGGGGAAGCCGAGCCCAGCCGAGCCGCGGCAGGCGGCGGGCGGGGGACCGGAGCCCAGCTGAGCCCAGCCGAGCCTGGCGGCGGGGTTTCTGTTCTTTGTTTTTTTTTTTTTTTTTTTTCTGTTGTTGTTGTTGTTGTTGTTGTTCTTTATTTTATTTTTTTTCAATCCTCTCTTTCTTGTCCCCAATATTCTTCTTATACTATTTTACCTTAACAATACAATAGGTCCTACAGGAAATACCTCACATTTGCTGGGTTTCCTCACCCTCCACTGCCTCATTTCTCTGTGAATAGATTTAGCCTATCTACACTATCCCCTTTCCCCTACAACTTGATATCCTCCACCATCTGCTATCTCTCCTATATTCCATCTCCCTTTCTTTGATCCACAAAGTGTCTAACTCTTAATTTCTAATACCTTTGTTTCGTTTTCCATCTGGTATTCGTCCCTGAAACTATTACCTTTCTTTTCTCTTTCCCTCTCTCACAAAAACAATAGCCTCTTAGTACGTACCACATTCCTCCCATATTCAGTCGTCTACCTCATTATAGGTACTTTCCTACTACTATAACTCTACACAATTTACATGATCTAACCTCCATCCTCCCAGAACTCATATTGTTGCTTTGTAAACATATATCACCAATACTACTTCACACTTTTTCCTTCCTTACACAATTGACTTTCCCCAGCACTAATACTTTCCTTTAAAGTGAGCTTAACTAGCAATAAGAAATTGGAATAAGAAGAACAAAGTGACAAAGAGAAGATATAACACTTACGCAAAAACAACAGCTAATTAATCTCCAAGACTAGACAAAGAAGCTAAGGAACTGATTAAACCCGTCAAGAAAAAATGTTGACAAGACAGCAACAAAAATCTACAAACCAAACCAGTAATCAGGAAAACATGGCTGAATCCAATCAACAAACTGAAAATCAGGAAGGGGGGCAGGACTTCGCACAAGCAATGAAAGATCTCAGAACATTTATCACCGACAAATTTGATGAAGTAATGAAAGAGGTTAACAGCGTGAAGACAACACTTGGAGGGGAAATTGCAGACATGCGCAAAAAAATAACAGATATGATGGAAATGAACACCACAATTCAAGAAATCAAAAATACACTTGCAGCAAATATCAGCAGACTAGAAGAGGCAGAGCAGAGAATTAGTGATGTGGAAGACAGTGCATTGGAAATCAAACAGATAGTAGAAGTGGTCAATAAAAAGGTAGAAAAAATCCAGATAGGACTTAGGGACCTGAATGATAACGCAAAATGCTCAAACATACGTATTATAGGCATTCCAGAAGGAGAAGAGAAGGGAAAGGGGTCAGAAGGAGTGTTGCAGGAAATAATGAATGAAAACTTCCCAAATCTACTGAAAGAGACAGATGTACACATCCAAGAAGCACAGCGCACTCCACTGGTCATAAACCCCAACAGGCCCACCCCAAGACATATACTTGTCAAATTATCCAATGCTCAAGACAAAGAAAAAATTCTAAAAGCAGCAAGAGAAAAGAAAACCATCACATACAAGGGAAACTCCATAAGATTAAGTGCTGATTTCTCATCTGAAACGATGGAGGCAAGAAGGCAGTGGTATGATATAGTCAAGGTACTAAAGGAAAAAAATCTCCAAACAAGAATACTCTATCCAGCTAAACTAGCATTCAGAAATGATGGAGAGTTCAAAATATTCACAGATAAACAGAAACTGAAAGAGTATATCAACAAGAAACCTCCCCTTCAAGAAATTCTTAAGGGAATTCTGCAGGAAGAAAGGAAAAAACAGGACAGTCAGAGATGGAGGAGAGTGTAAAAGCAACAAGAAAGACAAAAATAGAAGTGGAAAATAAAATAATACAAACAAAATATAACAAACACAAATCCAACCAAAATATGGCTACCATAAATAACTCTCTAAACGTAATAACACTGAATGTCAATGGATTAAACTCACCTATCAAAAGATTCAGACTGGGACACTGGATAAGGAAATATGACCCATCTATATGCTGCCTACAAGAGACACATCTTAGACCCAGAGACTCATGGAGGTTGAAAGTGAATGGCTGGAAAACAATCATACAAGCAAACAACAACCAAAAAAAGGCAGGAGTAGCTATATTAATATCAGACAAAATAGACTTTAAATGCGAAACAATTGTGAGAGACAAAGAAGGATACTATATTTTAGTGAAAGGGACAATTTGTCAAGAAGATCGAACAATCATAAATATTTATGCTCCTAACAAGGGCGCCTCTAAATATGTGAGGCAAACGCTGGAAAAACTAAGTGAAAGAATAGATGCATCTACAATTATAGTGGGGGATTTTAATACACCACTATCAACTCTGGACAGAACATCTCAAAAGAGAATCACTAAAGAAACAAAACATTTGAACAGTATATTAGAAGAGCTGGATCTAATAGACATATATAGATCATTACACCCAAACACAGCAGGATATACATTTTTCTCAAGCGCACATGGAACATTCTCCAAGATTGACCATATGCTAGGCCACAAAGAAAGGCTTAATGAATTCAGAAAGATCGAAATCATACAAAACAATATCTCTGACCACAGTGGAGTGAAGCTGGAAATTTGCAAGGGACAGAGACCCAGACTTCACATGACAATTTGGAAATTAAACAGCACACTCTTAGAATAACAGTGGGTCAAAGAGGAAATCTCAAAAGAAATCAATGACTACCTTGAAACAAATGATAATGATAACACAACATACCAAAATTTATGGGATGCAGCAAAAGCGGTACTGAGAGGGAAATTTATAGCCATAAATTCATATATCAAAAAAGAAGAAAGAGCAGAAATTGAAGAATTAACTGCACATTTGAAGGAATTAGAAAAACAACAACAAAGTAACCCAACAGGAAGAAGAAGGAAGGAAATAACAAAGATAAGAGCAGAACTAAATGAAATAGAAAATAAGAAAGCACTTGAAAAAATAAACAAGACCAAGAGCTGGTTTTTTGAGAAGATCAACAAAATTGACAAACCTTTAGCGAGACTAACAAAGAAAAAAAGAGAAAAGATGCAAATACACAAAATAAGAAATGAGAAAGGTGATATCACCACTGACCCCACAGAAATAAAGACTATCATAAGAGGATACTTTGAAAAACTATATTCCAACAAAAATGATAATTTAGAGGAAATGGACAAATTCCTAGAAATACATAAGCAGCCCATACTGACCAAAGAAGAAATTGATGATCTTAACAAACCAATCACAAGCAAAGAGATAGAATCAGTCATTAAAAATCTCCCAACTAAGAAGAGCCCAGGGCCAGACGGCTTCACAGGTGAATTCTACAAAACATTCCGGAAAGAACTAACACCAATCCTGTTGAAACTATTCCAAAAAATCGAAACAGAAGGAACACTGCCTAATTCCTTCTATGATGCCAACATTACCCTAGTACCAAAGCCAAACAAAGACACCACAAGAAAGGAAAATTACAGACCAATTTCTCTAATGAACCTAGACGCAAAAATACTTAACAAAATACTTGCTAATCGTATTCAACAACACATTAAACGAATTATACACCATGACCAAGTGGGATTTATCCCAGGTATGCAAGGATGGGTCAACATAAGAAAATCAATCAATGTAATACACCATATAAACAGATTGAGAGAAAAAAACCACATGATTATATCTATAGATGCAGAAAAGGCATTTGACAAAATACAGCACCCCTTCCTGATAAAAACACTCCAAAAGATCGGAATACAAGGAAACTTTTTGAACATGATAAAGAGTATATATGAAAAACCTAAAGCCAACATTGTTTACAATGGCGAAATCCTGAAATCCTTCCCTCTAAAATCAGGAACAAGACAAGGATGCCCATTGTCTCCGCTCCTATTTAACATTGTCTTGGAAGTACTGGCTCGAGCACTGAGACAAGAACCAGATATAAAAGGCATTCAAATTGGAAGGGAAGAAGTCAAAATTTCATTATTTGCAGATGACATGATCCTATATATAGAAAACCCTGAGAGATCTTCAACAAAGCTCCTAGAACTCATAAATGAGTTTAGCAAAGTCGCAGGTTATAAGATCAATGCGCAAAAATCAGTAGCATTTCTGTACACCAATAATGAGCAAGATCAGGAGGAAATCAAGAAACAAATACCATTCACAATAGTAAATAAAAAAATCAAATACTTAGGAATAAATTTAACTAAAGAGGTAAAAAACTTATACATCGAGAACTATACAAGATTGTTCAAGGAAATCAAAGAAGACCTAAATAAATGGAAGAATATTCCCTGTTCATGGATAGGAAGACTGAATATTATTAAGATGTCTATCCTACCAAAACTGATCTACACATTCAATGCAATCCCAATAAAAATCAACACAGCCTTCTTTAAGGAACTAGAAAAACTAACTATGAAATTTATTTGGAATAAAAAGAGGCCCCGAATAGCCAAAGACATATTGAAAAAGAAAAACGAAATAGGAGGAATCACACTTCCTGACTTCAAAACATACTACAAACTACAGTAGTGAAAACAGCATGGTACTGGCATAAGGAGAGACACATGGACCAATGGAATCGAATTGAAAGTTCAGATATAGAACCTCATGTATATAACCATATAATATTCGATAAAGCCACCAAACCCTCTCAACTGGGAGAGAATGGCCTATTCAACAAATGGTGCCTGGAGAAGTGGATAGCCATATGTAGAAGAATGAAAGAGGATTACCATCTCACACCTTATACAAAGATCAACTCAAGATGGATCAAAGACCTAAATATAAGAGCCAAGACCATAAAGACCTTAGAAAGCAGTGTAGGGAAACATCTTCAGGACCTTGTAATAGGAAATGGCTTCATGAATATCACACCAAAAGCACGAGCAGCAAAAGAACAAATAGATAAATGGGACTACCTCAAAATTAAAGCCTTCTGCACCTCAAAGGAGTTTGTCAAGAAAGTAAAAAGGGAACCCACACAATGGGAGAAAATATTTGGCAACCATATATCTGATAAGAGACTTATAACTTGCATATATAAAGAACTCATATATCTCGAAAACAAAAAGATAAACAACCCATTTAAAAAATGGGAAAAAGATTTAAACAGACACTTCTCCAAAGAAGAAATACAAATGGCTAAAAAGCACATGAAAAAATGCTCCAAATCCCTAGCTATCAGGGAAATGCAAATCAAAACTACAATGAGATACCATCTTACTCCCATAAGATTGGCAGCCATGAAAAAAACAGTAGAATACAAATGCTGGAGAGGATGTGAAGAAAGGGGAACACTCATCCATTGCTGGTGGGAATGCAGAAGGATCCAACCATTCTGGAGGACAGTTTGGCAGTTTCTCAAAAAATTATCCATAGATTTGCCATATGACCCAGCAATACCACTGCTGGGTATATACCCATCAGATCTGAAAACAAGGACACAAACCGAAATATGTACACCAATGTTCATAGCAGCATTGTTCACCATCGCCAAAAGTTGGAATCAATCCAAAAGTCCATCAACAGATGAGTGGATCAATAAAATATGGTATATACACACAATGGAATACTACTCAGCTGTAAGAACCAATACACTACAATCGCACGTGATAACATGGATGAACCTTGAGAATCTTATGTTAAGTGAAGCAACCCAGGCATTGAAGGACAAATACTATATGACCTCAATGATATGAAATAAGTTAACTGCCTCAGAGAGCTAGAGTCTGGAAAAGTGGCTTACAGGAAAATGGGGGGTGGAGGAAGGATGTGAGTTAATGTCTGTAGGGGTGGAATCTGTGATGAGCTGGGGGTAAGTACGAGCACAAAGAAGGGACAAAATGGGGGCAAGGGGTTACCTTCGGGTGGGGTTTTCTGGGTTTGAGGGGGGCTGGGGATGGGAAGAGGGGTAATATGGTCCAAGAAATAGGTGGGAGGGAGGGGCAACATACAAACATGGGAGAGTGCCAGAAGTTCGTTGAGAACTAAATGTTGAGTAAAACGTATCAAAGTATAAGTAGGAGGGTCACCTGGTTAGGACGCTCAGGGGGTATGGTCTGATGTGGGACGGACTCCGGAGGGAATAGCTGAAGGCTCATTTTGCCAAGGTGGGTTCTACCATTGGGTGGGGTGGACCCATATCCTGGGGAAGACTAATGCCGTCGAATAGAGAGAACTGTATCTCTCGTGAGAAAGGACGGCTCCCAGGGCATTAGATTGGCAGGCGTTGTGGGCCCTAAGGGGAGGGGAAAATGGACGTGCAATGGATAGAACAAAGGTAAATAAGGGGGCAAAAGAGGAGTTATGTGAGAGTACACGAGGATGAATATAAAACAGCTAATATTACACCAAAAACACATAGGGGACGACAGACTAATAATGAAAACCATAAGACAAAACATAGGATAACTAAAAATTTTAGAAAACTGTACAACCTAAAGTATGGACCACATAGTAAGCACAAATGTTACCTTGTTTGAAAACTATAGTTTCGGAAACTGTACATCAGTTTCAGGAAATATGATATGAATAAGTTAAAAGATTATTGCTGTGGAAGGGAAAAGGTTTTATGGTGGATCTGGGGAAATACTGTATATTGTATATATGAATTTTGGTGATCTAAGACTCTTCTGAAGCTGACATTATGTTGGGATTCACTTTACGGGAAGTTTTGGATCACAGAGTGGTTCAACAATGGCAGCGGAGGAATACTGATATGGGATGTTATTGACAGGATATATATGGTTGACAGGGAGTTATACAGGGCATATGCCCAGGGTATATGGTAATGTCTATATATACTCATAGTGGAAACAATTAAAAACAACAGCTGGGGGGGTACTGGGCTCCTGGCCGGGGGGTCACTGTTGTGGGCCCTGGGAGAGCAGCGGCAATCCTCCAGGTCCAACGGCAAGAACCAGGAAGGAAGGAGGGCCCAACAGTGGGCTCTTGATACTAATGGCTACACTTTTGAGCCTATGCACCTGCAATAAGAACAAGGCCTAGAGTAGCATTGTGCCTGGGGGTTTCCTCCTGACAGCCTTCATGTTACTCAAATGTGGCCACTCTCACAGCCAAACTCAGTGTGTAGATGTGATGCATTCCCCCCAGCGTGGGACACGACACCCGGGGATGAGCCTCCCTGGCACCGAGGGATCACTACCACATACCAGCTGAAGAAGCAACTAGAAAATGACCTTGAATTAAAGATTCAATGCGGAACAGCAGAATATACCTGTCTACATATAATAACATGACTTCGGGAAGCGGTTTGACCTAATGTAAGGGGGAAATGGAAAGAAGAAATGAGATTATAAGGCTGTGAGTCTCCAAAAAAGAGTCTGGAGGTTGTCAGAAGGAATACCCCTATGTACAACTGAACAGAGTCTAAGAGACAGATAAGGTAGATACAACCCCAGGTATTGGTTCTTTTGAAGGATAAAGAGACCCACGGGTTCTATGGTCATGGCAGAAGGGGTTCACTGCCATGACAGATGGCCCTTCTTTGGAGCTGGTGTTTCTGCGTGATGGAAATGGACTCAGAGGGGATCTCTTTTCACAAGACTTGCATGCTACTTTATTGAAATTGTAGTTGGTGCTGAGTTTAAGATATATGTAGGGGATTTGAATCTCTGGACTGATAATATGACACCCAGGCCCAGAGCCTCAACAGACTTCAGCTCCTACACTTTGACTTATTGGACTTACTCCACTCAGCTAACATGGAGTTGAAGAAGGTCAACCACCACAACATGAAGCCTAGAGTGTCTACAACTAGAAGCGGGAAGAGTGCATCCAGTACCCATGTGGAATCTAAGCCCTCACTTGACATAGGTGTGCAATGGACACAACCAATCCAATGTCCACAGAGAAAATGTGGAATGGGTGTGGGAACGGTAGCCATGGGGGCTGCTGGGTGTGGGGAACGGGAGGAAGAGATGAGATGTGGAGGCGTTTTCGGGACGTGGAGTTGTCCTGGATAGTGCTTCACGGACAATTACGGGACGCTGTAGATCCCCCCAGGGCCCACTGGATGGAACGTGAGAGAGTCTGGGCTATGATGTGGACCGTTGACTATGGGGTGCAGTGATGCTCAGAGATGAACTTACCAGGTGCAATGGATGTATCACGATGATGGGAGAGAGTGTTGCTGTGGGGGGAGTGGGGGGCGGGGGCAGTGGGGTTGAATGGGACCTCATATATATTTTTTAATATAATTAAAATAATAATAATAATAAATAAATATTTAAAAAAAATAAGAACCAATTTTTAAAATGTTGTCTTTTTTAAACTAGAAAGGTAATTTAATTTTATTACAACGGAAGTATTTCAGTATAATAACCAATTATGATTTACATAGGTACCACTGTAACTAATGGTGTCTGACTAAAACTCTTGGTGTCTTACAGTGTTACTTTGCTGAGTAACAAAACATCATTAGAAGGGAATCAGTTCTTTGATCCGGCAGGTGGTTTATGTGTAATATCGGCATGCAATGCAATTGTTCCATTATCACCTGAAAAGTGAAATATGTTCCTACCAAATAGTAAATTGTTTAGTGGAGAAGGATTTTACATTTCTATAGCCTCACCAGTCACATTTCAAGCACTAAGAAGTCCCATGTGGCTAGAAGCTACTGTATTGGACAGCTCAGGTCTAATCCCTTGTACAAGTGGAAATTTGACTGGATTTAGAATTCTTATATACTTTCGGCTCTTGTGTCTTGTTCTATTAAAGTATCTTCTAATGGGTGGTCTTACTGGTAACCTCTGAAAGGTAAGTCTTTTACACTTAAACCATTAATGGAACAAAGATGCAACTTGAGAAACAAAATTCCTTGACTAAAATTTTTTTTTGTCAGGATAGTAAAGGGAAAAAAGTGTCTTGGGAGTGAAGATAATAGGACACAGGGTTTGCCTAATGAAAACAGTACATAAAGGGACTAAAGATGGAATCATTCAAGCAGCTTTATTCAAAACTCACTTATCCGTCTCTTCACCTATGTGGCTGAGAAAGGAACCAAAGTTCTTATTCTGTTCCCTAGCCATTTCAAATTTCCCTTCCTTTCCATCCTCATTGCCCTCCAAGTTCTTCTCAGTTTATCCTTTTGCAGTTGGACCATGCCAATTAGGCTTATTCTTTTAACCATCTTCCACCTTGCTCAATGCCTATGTAAAACATCGTACGGCTCTCTACCACCACCTACAGGGTGAAGTTTGAATTTCAGCATGTGTTTCAAGGTTCAGAACGCCCCGACTTTGCCCATCAGATCCTGGCGCTCACGAGTGTACTCCCCACCCGTGAGCCAAAACCGTGTTCTAAGCCCATTCACACGCACAGCTTCACACATTTTATAAAGGCCTTCAGTGCGATTCCTTATTTATTCATAAGGAAACAAATTCTTAGTCCTTCAAAATCCAGCTGAAAGGTCTGATTTTAGATTTTATGGATCATGGAGTAAGTTGCTCCCCTCCACAACTGGTATCTCTTGAGCACTTACTGTATTGGATCATAATAACCAGTGAGCAACTTGAAGGCGAGGCTAGGTCTGACACATCGTTACTTCCAAATTAAGTGCAGGGTCTGATGAGAAAATTCTAAACGTGTACTGATCAATATGGCATCCAAGAAGTGATGTAAGCATAAGTCACCACAATGGACCCATGCCTGATAGTCCTTCAGTCACCACTAGCACGTGCCATGTGGTTAATGGGGAGGGGAGAAGGTTCTGGTAACTCATCAACTAAAGCTCAGTGTGTTGAACACTCTCTCCATCCCCATCATTGCCATGAGAATCAAACACCCTCTGTAGGAATCTTAGAGAGAAAGCAAGTTTTCCTTTTTGCAGAGATTTCTTCTGAATTTGGTCACATCATCATTTCACTTTATTTGTATTTTGTGAGCCAGGTTTTCAAAAATTAAATAAAGTTTGGGATGTGGGTATAGCTCAGTGGCTGAGTGCCTGCTTCCCATGTATGAGGTCCCAGGTTCAATCCCTGGGACCTCCTTTAAAAAAAGAAAAAATTAAGTTAGAAAATGATGTATTGCTAGCAGGATTGCCATGAAAGGGAGACAGCAAAATCCACAGGGCATTTAGTCAGAAGCCTTTAAACAGTTCTTTTGAGGATCTGGCGGCGGCTTGGACTTGTTTTTGCTGTTAGACTGAAACCCACCTCAGGTCTCAGGGATAGAATAAGCAAAGTTTGTTGTGACAGGCCCAAAAAAATTTCATAGCTTCTGGATAGATTCAAGTGATTTGAAGTTTGCAGTTCAAAGAAACTGAGAAAACCAACATTTATTCATTAGATTAAAAACAATGAATATTGCTTAAAAAAGAAAGAAACAAGCTGCTACAATAGGTTTTCCAGTCATCTCGTAATCTAGCAGCATATTTGGTTACTATCATTTGGGGAACAATCTACTTAAAACATTTTGCATTATTATTCGAGGTATATTCACTTATATAAATATTTCTCAAAATTCATAAAATTCTCCAAAGCTATTTCAATAAGATTCTTCTAATATATAACATACATAAGTCTTTATTTTTTAGTATTTTTGAAGACCTATTTTAAAATAAATATAAACCATAATAAAAAAGTAATACCTCAAAAAGAATTCTCAGTATATTAAACATGGTTACCCAGAAACTTTATTCTAAATATATTGCAGGTCTGTCTCTTTAAGTATTTGTTCCTTTAAAGAACATTAACTGAAGTTCATAAAGTAACATGGGCATATTTCATTAACTCTTTTATACTGTTTTTTTTTTTTTGGTGGCAATTAGGAGGAGTAAGACTCCTAGAGGTAAAATTATATATTAAGGATTGGGTAGAAAATGCCTACTTTAAAACTGGACATCTGAGCATTCAGTTTATCTAAATCATCTCCTGATTTTAAATGCAAATGATTTCTTCCAGCATCTCCATAAAAACTTACATTTATTTGTTATAGAAGTAGTTTGTAAAAAACAATGTTTTTCCTCAATATCTTAACCACTGGGAAGTCACACATTTTAATATATACGGCAAAATACACATGTAACAAGTAAAACATTTAATGAATTAGTCTAACCCCACCAGCACAGTGTTTTGCTACTGTATTAAAAGCATTTCTTATGCAATCCCAATAAAAATCAACACAGCCTTCTTTAAGGAACTAGAAAAACTAACTATGAAATTTATTTGGAAAGGAAAGAGGCCCCGAATAGCCAAAGACATATTGAAAAAGAAAAACGAAATAGGAGGAATCACACTTCCTGACTTCAAAACATACTACAAAGCTACAGTAGTGAAAACAGCATGGTATTGGCATAAGGAGAGACACACAGACCAATGGAATCGAATTGAAAGTTCTGATATAGAACCTCATGTATATAGCCATATAATATTCGATAAAGCCACCAAACCCTCTCAACTGGGAGAGAATGGCCTATTCAACAAATGGTGCCTGGAGAACTGGATAGCCATATGTAGAAGAATGAAAGAGGATTACCATCTCACACCTTATACAAAGATCAACTCAAGATGGATCAAAGACCTAAATATAAGAGCCAAGACCATAAAGATCTTGGAAAGCAGTGTAGGGAAACATCTACAGGACCTTGTAATAGGAAATGGCTTCATGAATATCACACCAAAAGCACGAGTAGCAAAAGAACAAATAGATAAATGGTACTTCCTCAAAATTAAAGCCTTCTGCACCTCAAAGGAGTTTGTCAAGAAAGTAAAAAGGGAACCCACACAATGGGAGAAAATATTTGGCAACCATATATCTGATAAGAGACTTATAACTTGCATATATAAAGAACTCATATATCTCGAAAACAAAAAGATAAACAACCCATTCAAAAAATGGGAAAAAGATTTAAACAGACACTTCTCCAAAGAAGAAATACAAATGGCTAAAAAGCACATGAAAAAATGCTCCAAATCTCTAGCTATCAGGGAAATGCAAATCAAAACTACAATGAGATACCATCTTACTACCATAAGATTTGGCAGCTATGAAAAAAACAGAAGAATACAAATGCTGGAAAGGATGTGAAGAAAGGGGAACACTCATCCACTGCTGGTGGGAATGCAGAAGGATCCAACCATTCTGGAGGACAGTTTGGCGGTTTCTCAAAAAACTAACCATAGATTTGCCATATGACCCAGCAATACCACTGCTGGGTATATACCCATCAGAACTGAAAACAAGGACACAAACAGATATATGTACACCAATGTTCATAGCAGCATTGTTCACTATCACCAAAAGTTGGAATCAATCCAAATGTCCATCAACAGACGAGTAGATCAATAAAATGTGGTATATACATACAATGGAATACTACTCGCCTGTAAGAACAAATACACTACAATCACACGTGATAACATGGATGAACCTTGAGAATCTTATGTTGAGTGAAGCAACCCAGGCATTGAAGGACAAATACTACATGACCTCAATGATATGATATAAGCAAGCTGCCTCAGAGAGCTAGAGTCTGGAAAAGAGGCTTACAGGAAATCGGGGGGTGGAGGAAGGATGTGAGTTAACGTCTGCAGGGGTGGAATCTGTGATGAGCTGGTGGTAAGTATGAGCACAAAGAAGGGACAAAATGGGGGCAAGGGGTTGCCTTCGGGTGGGGCTTTGTGGGTTTGAGGGGGGCTGGGGATGGGAAGAAGGGTAATATTGTCCAAAAATTGGGGGGAGGGGGGGCAACATACGAACATGGGAGAGTGTCAGGTGTTCATTGAGAACAAAATGTTGAGAAAATCGTATAAAAGTATAAGTAGGAGGGTTACCTGTTTAGGATGCTCTGGGGGTATGGTCTGATGCGGGATGGACTCCAGGAGAATAGCTGAAGGCTCATTTTGCCAAGGTGGGTTGTACCATTGGGAAGAGACCCAAGAAGTGAGAGTTGAGGTGGACCCACATCCTGGGGAAGACTAATGCCGTCAAATAGAGAGAACTGTATCTCTCGTGAGAAAGGGCGGCTCCCAGGGCATTAGGGCAGTTGAGAAAGTCAGGTCCTGAATACTGCTGCAAGTATCTCTGGACATGGCTTCTTGGGAAATGGAGATTGGCTGGCGTTGTGGGCCCCAAGGGGAGGGGAAAATGGATGTGGAATGGATGGAACCAAGGTAAATATGGGGGCAAGAGAGGAGTTCTGTGAGAGTACACGAGGATGAATATAAAACATGTAATATTACACCAAAAACATACAGGGGACGACAGACTAATAATGTAAACAATAAGGCAAAACATAGGATAACTAAAAAATCTAGAAAACTGTACAACCTAAAGTATGGCCCACATAGTAAGCACAGATGTCACCTTGTTTGAAAGCTATTGTCTTGGAATCTGTACATCAGTTTCAGGAAATATGATATGAATAAGCTAAAAGATTATCGCTGTGGAAGGGAAAAGGTTTTATGGTGGATCTGGGGAAGTACTGTATATTGTATATATGAATTTCGGTGATCTAAGACTCTTGTGAAGCTGACATTATGTTGGGATCCACTTTACAGGAAGTATTGGATCACAGAGTGGTTCAACAATGGCAGCGGAGGAATACTGATATAGGATGTTATTGACAGGATATATATGGCTGACAGGGAGTTATACAGGGCATATGCCCAGGGTATATAGTAATGTCTAGATACACTCATAGTGGAAACAATTAAAAACAACAGCTGGGGGTTTACTGGGCCCCTGGCCGGGGGGTCACTGTCATGGACCCTGGGGGAGCAGCGGCAGTCCCCCAGGTGCAACGGCAAGAACCAGGAAGGAAGGAGGGCCCAACAGTGGGCTCCTGATACTAATGGCTATGCTTTTGAGCCTATACACCTGCAATAAGAACAAGGCCTAGAGTAGCACTGTGCCTGGGAGTTTCCTCCTGACAGCCTTCATGTTACTCAAATGTGGCCACTCTCACAGCCAAACTCAGCATGTAGATGCAGTGCATTCCCCCCAGCGTGGGACATGACACCCAGGGATGAGCCTCCCTGGCACCGAGGGATCACTACCACATACCAGCTGAAGATGTAACTAGAAAATGACCTTGAATTAAAGGTTCAATACGGATCAGCAGAATATCCCTGTCTACATATAATAACATGACTTCAAAATGCTGTTTGACCTAATGTAAGGGGGAAATGGAAAGCAGAAATGAGATTATAAGGCTATGAATCTCTAAAAAAGAGTCTGGAGGTTGTCAGAAGGAATGCCCTTATGCACAACTGAGCAGAGTCTAAGAGACAGATAAAGTAGATACAACCCCATAAAGAGACCCACAGGTTCTATGGTCATGGCAGATGGGGTTCACTGCCATGGCAGATGGCCCTTCTTTGGAGCTGGTGTTTCTGCATGATGGAATTGGACTCAGAGGGGATCTCTTCTCACAAGACTTGCATGCTACTTTATTGGAATTGTAGTTGGTGCTGGGGTTTAAGATATATTTAGGGGATTTGAATCCCTGGACTGATAATAAGACACCCAGGCCCAGAGCCTCAACAGACTTCAGCTCCTACACTTTGATTTATTGGACTTACCCCACTCAGCTAACATGGAGTTGAAGAAGGTCAACCTCCACACCATGGAACCTAGAGTGTCTGAAAGCAGGAGGAGTGCATCTAGTATCCACGTGGAATCTAAGCCCCCACTTGACATACATGTGCAATGGACACAACCAATCCAATGTCCAGAGAAAATGTGGAATGGGTGTGGGAAGGGTAGCCATGGTGGCTGCTGGGTTTGGGGAATGGGAGGAAGAGATGAGATGTGGAGGCGTTTTCGGGACGTGGAGTTGTCCTGGCTGGTGCTTCACGGACAATTATGGGACATTGTAGATCCCCCCAGGGCCCACTGGATGGAACGTGGGAGAGTGTGGGCTATGATGTGGACCACTGACTACGGGGTGCAGTGATGTTCAGAGATGTACTTACCGGGTGCAATGGATGTGTCACGATGATGGGAGAGAGTGTTGCTGTGGGGGGAGTGGGGGGTGGGGGCGGTGGGGTTGATTGGGACCTCATATTTTTTTAATGTAATTTTTAAAAATAAGTAAAATTAAAAAAAAAAAAAAAAAGCATTTCTTTAAAATGTCAACTTCCTTCCAAAAGATGGGAGGAATGAGTGTCCATTTCTTGTAAGTACGAGGTATATGGTGAAAAAAAACAAAAAAATCCTAAATGCAAAAAGACTACCAGTTAGTTGTGTGAATATCAACTCTAACTTTGGCAAAGATATGATGTTATATAGAGTAACACAGCCAGTGAGGAAATACATAAGTTGAGACAATTTCCCCATATCACAACCCTGTCCCAGATGCCTTGGAATTTTAAATATGTGGTCTGCTCATTAACACTTATTTTTCTCCAAGCGCAGTACTGCAGCTATAGAAATTACACTGTAAAAATATTTGAAACAGATATTGAATTTATTGGTTGGCTATGAGTAGGAAAATACATTGGTAAAGAAAAGAGACCCTGTATATAAATATAATACTAGCTAGTTACAATTTGACCAAGAAGATTCCACTGAAGAGAACAGTAAAAGCCCTTGTTACCACCAGTTCATATTGTACATCCTCAGTTTCCCACTACCCCTATATCAAAGAGCTGCCTAGGCAAATGCAACAATCTTTGAGCTTAGTGCAGATAATGCGTTGGGTTTTGTTACATGAATGGTAAACAAGAGTTAGTCCAGTGCATTACACAATATAATGGACTGTGAATAAAGACTAAATACTCTATTTTAGACACTACTCCAACATACCAAGACATTTGAGTTATTAAAAATTTATGTAACCAAAAAGAAGAGCAAAGTGAACATCTTTAAAATACTGTTTATGTGGGGGGGAGAAGAAACCCTCGCTACAGGTGTTCTGAGTTACCTGTGACATTTTTTACGGGATATTCTGATTGTTTCATTCAAAGAAGAGACTGCTAAGATTGTTCTGCCTAGGGTTGGTTTCTGTCCTTATATGACATGACCCCAAAACCTTAAAAGTGCCCATGGACACTGGTTCCATGGATTTAAATATTAAATATTAAAGAGTGGAACATTAAAACTTGAATTTCTAATTGAATACCTGAATCTTAGAAGAGCTGTGAAATTTTGATTTCAACATTTAGAAGTGCATTGCACCCAATTTAATAATATCCTTAGGTCTCAAAGTGCTAACCAAAAATGAGTTTTCCTGGTTGTCATCAAATCAAATTAAATTAAAAACAAAAACTTTTCGTGGAGATATTCTTGGCCTTATCTTCTGGGACTATTAAAGCTGTACTCAACAATTTGTTTCTACAACTTTAAATTGTGCCATAAATTAATTTTGATGACCATTATTTAAAGTCTCAAAGCAAAAATAATCACCACTAATATGGCAGACTGTATGTACTTCAAGAGATTTACAACAGAAATTCAATGTCTCCAAATTTCTGATCTTTAAAATGGAAAACGCATCCAAATTTTCTGTAGAACATTCAAAAGATGGGTTAATCCAGCAAGAATACTGAAATTACAAAACGGAAATACCACCTTTATATTAGACTTATTACAGAATTTTTGAAAGAAATCTGCACTATGAAAACATACAGTTTTTATTGCATTTTAGGAAGTATGGATTCTTGGAAATTACTCAGGACAGAAAATATGTAAAGACTAAACCTTGCTTAACAAAAGTATTGTGGTCTGTTTTGGTGTGACTATTTATTCCTTAAACCTAAAATACTTCTTTCTCTCTTGAAGGTTACAGTTGTAAATCTATACTCTTGGTTCAACTTATTACTATCTAAATAAGGTGGAGAAGCTGTTTAAACTGACCCACAAAATGCAGTGTGCCTGGAAGAGGCAAGAACAAATATTTTCAAGACATAACAGGCCATTATATCTTACTATTCTGCCCCCAAATTTCAAATACATTGTAGACAATAACAAAGACAGATGAAAACATTTTTTGTAAAGCTCAAACCTTTAGCATCTAACAAGTGCACTCTAGTTCCAGCATCTATGAAAATAATACCACCCTCCAATTAACAAATACAAAATGAGTAAGTGCTTCTCCCCCTCCCCTTCCATAAAGCTTTCTGGACCTGTTATTACATAATGCAGATCATAGGAAGAGTAGCTTCCTTTGTCTGATCAGTCCAACCTGCTCCAGCTCACCCTCACTGGGAATTGTCATGATGCACGTTACCAACACAGTGTTTAGGAAAAATGAGTAAACACACCTTTTATACACACTTTAAAAACAAACAAAAAAACCCACAAAAAAGCTATGCATTGGTTCTACATCAATAACACCAGCTTTCCAATGTACTGATTATAAACAGGACGTGTTTGGTGTCAGCACAACTTAAACAAAATAATAAAAAAAATTAAACACACACACACATCACAACAAACTCTAAAAAAAAAACCTCAAAGGGAAAACCAGGTCCCAGACAAAGAGTCAAGATCAAAAGCCCTCTGGAGAGTTTAAAAAAAAAAAAAAAAAAAAGAATCTTTGAATTTTAAACAGTATGTAATTTTATTTTCTCTTAAAAACAGAATAGTAAGCACATTTACGTGCTGAACATTTTCATAAAATTTTAGGTCATTATCCAAAATGACTCATTTTCTGTATAAAAATTGTTAATAACATTCAACAATTTTTTCTTAATGCTCACATGGTGTCCTTTTGCTCTCCTGCCTGCAGTTGAAACAAAAGCAGTTAGACTAAGCTCTCTCTGAAATAATTTGATTTTTTGAGAGAAAAATGAATGAGAACAGAAGATGTATACAAGTAACCTTGTAAAGTTAAAGCTGGCTTTACATCTTTAATCTACTAATGGCACTATGGGAAAAACACAGGGTATGGTACAATATAACTTTATCTTGGATGACATATTAAAATGACTTAGTCACTTTAAAAATGATCTGAAGAATTGTCTTAGGGACCCACTGCATCTAATTTATACTGCTTCATAAACGGAAAATCACTTAAATAAAAAAAAAGGAATGCTTAAAAAAAAATATCACCACACACATAGAGACTAAGGAATACATGGAAAACAAAAAGAATTCACATGATAGTAGTAATTCTGGGTGATGAACAGCACTGTGCAATGACACCAAGAAGCAGTGCTTGAATCTGGTGAGCAAAGACCCAGGGACCCACCCTCTGAACATGTTCCAAAATGTGATATTCAATGCTTCACAATGGAAAAAAAGCCACAGCTCATACAAAAGCATTTTCATAAAATTCTCACAAATGTTAAACAGTATTTAAAAAATATAAAAGAGGATGCACAGATTTTCTCTGCATGCACAGGCAGTGCTTGGTGAGAACAAATTTAGGCAGGCACAGTGGAGATAGGACAGGAAGTATCTCAAAAAGAAGGTAAAGAAGCTGTACCTAAGCAGCTGTAGTTTTTCTTAACTTAAAAAAAGTTAAAGGTTTAAAAATATCAGAATGTACATATAACATCCATTACATTCAGTCAATAAATGCCTACAGATCATTCACTGCTCAGCTTATCTGTCCTGGTAGATAGTTTTCATAAAAATTCAGCAATTCATGCATAAGTTGCCTCTGGTCAGAGAAAATGTCCTAAGGTTTAAACAGATTTAGATTTAAAAAGCAATGTTCTCAATTTAAAAATAAAGTAGTACAAAAGGGCTAACAAAAACCCTAACAGTGCAAATCATTAGCAGAGAAAGTCTGTTGCAACTTCTTTTACAAGCTGGCCTTTATAACACATGAAACAGGTTTAAAAAAAAATTTAGCCTTAGTTTACAATACAATCATTTCCAAATTTGATTTTTTAGTACAAAATTTCATAAATCAGGTCTTCTGTGGATCATATACAATCATAAAGGCTAAATTCAAATTCTTTATTTTACAAACAAGTCTGAAAAAGGAGGGAGTAAAGTATGGAAGAATGGTCTCTGGATGTTACTACTGGCCTCAAAAAAGTAGTGCTACAGATTTCTGTGCAAAAAAGAATATGCTGTTCAAACATTTTCCTATTTCAAGGCATGAAAACATTATATTGGATAGAAGAAACAGGAAAATTACTTGTAACAAATTAAAGATAGGTGCAAACACACCAATCCCTGTCTAACAGTATATAAAGCATATTGGGCTCAGAATTTGTCTGTTGCTAGCACCTGGCTTTTATATTATATCCTTATCAAATAACTGGATTGAAAATTCAAATCATCATCAGAAAAAAAAATCCCTAGTGGCCATACCTCACTCCCCTATATTCAGATTTTTACGAGTTTACAAACAAAATTGAGGTTGTCCTTGAAGGTACTTGACTACCTCCTGCCAGGAAGGTGAATGCCATTAACTTGGGGCAGGAAAGGCAGTAAGAGCTCCAGTTGTGCAAAAAGGGAGAAGTGGTCAGAGGGGATGAGTGGGTGTGGGCAGCCGCTGATATTGTTCTCAACCAGCCAATGGTGGTCCAGAGGCCCCAGGATGCCTAAAGTGTTCAGCTGAGGTTTAGAATAGAAGATGTAGTCAATTATACCCTGGAAAACAGAAAAAAAGAGACAAGGCATCCACATAAGATATCACTGAAAGCTTTCAAGACAGATCCCTATGGTCATGTTTGGGAAACAAAACAAAACAAAAAAGCAAAACAGAAAGCTTATTCTCTTGTAAATCAAATGATTGCAACTAAAAGTTGAATTCAATAAAAGTAAAGGAAGTTTAAGGGAGAGATGATATCATTTAGCCAATTTCTTGTTTGGAACTTTTCAAAATATTTAATGAGACCTAAAAGACCTTTCATCATATGGCCTCTGCTTCTCTTTCCTAACTTAATTTGTGCCACTTTCCTGTGCTCTACCTTGTTGCCATTCACCCCCTTCTGTGTATATGTGTGTGAAAATTCCCTGAAGGTGTTAAGTTCTTTCTCGCCCTAGGGCCTCCATTTACAAATGCTCTTCCCTCTGTTTGGAACACCACCTTCTACTTGTGATCTGGCTAATTCCAAACCTTCAAGTCTCAGGTTCACTTTCCAAAGATTTTCCTGAATCCTGCCTTCCATTCACCTAACTTCCCTCTCGTCACATCCGACTCTCTTCCCTCAATAATGCCTATCCCAAGGTGTAATTATAGATACGTTTGCCAGTGCATAAGCTCCTGTAGGGTAGGGATATTCCTCCATCTACCCCTCGTCTCCTCAGCACCAGGCATGGCACCCGGCTCACAGTGACAGGTGCTGGCTGGCCCTTCTGGAACGTCAGCCTCTCCTCTCCATGCTCTTGGCCAAAAGCATTTAAGCACACTCAAGTGTCTTCTTCCTTTTCCTTTACCAGCAACAGGAACAAAAGAAAAATAACCCTTCCTCTCCCCTACTCTTTGGTCACTATCCTTTCCTCCTCTTCAATCCATCTGCTTGGAAGAGAAGTCTAAATGCTGTCCTTACTGCCTCATCTCCCAGCTCTCACCAATATCTTCCTAAAGCTTAGCACTGGTTCCTTTTCCCTTCTACACTATCCTGGTTTCCCCCCTCACTCTTGATATTCCTATCACTTAAATGCTAGCTTTCTCCAGGATCCATTCCAGCCCCTCTTCAACTCTGTACGTTTGCGTTACCAGCGTGCAAAGTACTAGCTCTAGAGCTGTGAATCCTCCCAAGTCAAATGAGAAAAATTCCACAATTTTCATCACTTTCTCCAACGGGTCTCTAAACCACTTTCCCCTCCAAAAGGAAGAACCAATTAATACTATCAACTTCTAAATCTCTATCTTCAGTCCTTGTCTGTCTCCCCGGTTCAAATCTGTTTATCTGTATTTTTTAGGACATCCCCCACTTAGTTGTTTCACAGAGACTTCCAAACTCAATTTGTCTAAAAATGTACTATCTTCCCTGCCCAAACTTGTTCTTTCTCCAATAACTCTTATCTGTGAGAACAAAATCTGCCCAAAATAGAAAAACGGCAGAATCTATGATTCTTTCCTCTTTCTTTTTCAATGCTCCAACATCAAATCAATCACAAAATTCTTTTAATCACTGACCTCTTAAATATCTTTTGAATTGGTCCACCCTTCTACAAGTCTACTGATACTATCTTAGTTCCAACTATTATCACTTACTGCCTAGTCAACTCAAACAGCCCTTCGACTTGACTTGCCCCTCCAATCAGTTCTCCGGAGGCGCTAATATCAAACTCTCTCCAGTGCCTTAGGATAAAGTTCTAACCGCTCAACTCCACAGAGGCTCTTCCATTTGGCCCCAGTCAAACCTCTCCACAACTCCATGTGAAACTTCAACGTTACACCTCCTGCAATTCTTCATACTCTTTTGCATAAGGTGCTTGTACTCTCTATCAGAAACATTTTCTTACCAAATGTACTCTCTATCAGAAACATTTTCTTACCAATTCTTCACCTAATTTCTTCAAGATTCAATTTAAGCCTCCCTTCTTATAAGAAGGGCTCCATGACCTCTGCATAGCAGGTGTCTGTGTGACATATTCCTGTGACACCCTATGTCACATCAGGCTGCCATAGCCTGTTTACAGGCCAGTCTTCAGAACAGAGAGTAAGTTCCTTTAAGGGAGCCGTGTCATACCCATCTTTACACACTCCAACCTCACAGTGATAGGCATGAAGAGGACTTTAGCTTTGGTACTACATGAAGATGAGAGATCTAGAAGGTAAAACTTACACTGACCTTAAAAATGTGACATCTCAGTTTTCAATTACCTCATAACATTAGTTTTCACTGCAACTGATAAAACAATTTCAGAGAAAAATTATGCTAGTGAAGAGAATTAAGCAATCTTATGCTACTGGACTATCCTTTCCAATGACCTAAGGTGAATATGGGGAAGTAGAGTGAAGACCAATTAACTTCACATTTTATACATGTGACAATAAAAGTTTATTTTAGGTTGGTTTTTCTCCTCTGATATCACAATTTTCAAGTGGGTCCTTGCTCCTTTAAGTTCCATTTGCAAGACTGTTACCAACTTATTGTTGGTATGGTACCATCTCACTTCCCTGGCCATTACTCACTCAGCAGCCCCAACCTCAACTCTCTGAGCATGACTGTAGAAAGGGGTACTAGAGGGACAAACAGAGGTCATCAACTCTCTGCTCTACAGAGTACTTAAGTACTCTACCTGAGTACTTAAGACTCCACTTAACCTCTTTTTTATGCTCTACTATATAATCTGATCCAAATGATTATTTTATCAGGAGTCTAGAATTTTAAAAATTGGCCTTTAAGAGAATAGACATACAAAAAGTGGCTAAAAAGAACAGCTAAATACAAGGAAAGTAACACAGTCCAAACAGTCACTGATATAAAAATGATGAGTTATGAACCAAAGGCTGTACACTGTTAACAGTTAATTGTGCAAAAAGGCATGTAAGTATAAAATACATTTTAGATACATTTAAAAATGGCTAATATAAAATACATATGGTACTCAAAGGAATACAATTTCAGTGAAGTTAAAATATGAGCTGATACCTCACCCTAACTGACACCAAATTCGATATTATGGTACTGCATATTCAGCTGATAATAATGAGCACATAAGAAACAATTGTTTTAAAAAATAGTAAAAGTTAAACTCGGGAATTAATACCATTATTTGACCTGATATTGTCACCTGGAAATTATTCTAATAAAGTAAGGGTAAGACACCAATGATGTGGAATTCTACAGAAGGATAATAAAAGAATATTGTTACCAACTAATTCAAGCTTATTCTAGTCTGAATATATATATCCCTATTTTAACAGAATATTAAGATGAAGGTACAAGATTCTCTAGTAAAATGGAGGTTTTAAAGCATATAAATCTCAAACCTAGAAGTGGATGAGAACTGTGGTGCAGATGCAACAACGTCCTTTGTGAGCTACAGCAGATGTACTTCACTACTGCAGGGTGGTGGGAATGTGGAGAAGCATGGAAAAAACACAACTGGAGTGACCTATGGACTGTGGTTAACAGTAATAATGTAATATTCATGCATCTATGCCAAAGATGTACTGTGTTGATAATAGGGGAGTAGAGAAAAAGTATGCCAAGTATACACTATGGATCTGATAATAATCTGATGGTATTATCTCGAATCTGTAACAAATGTTGTACCATGGTGTGATGTGTTCATAGAGGGTGTTATATGGGAATTCTGCTCATGTGCATGGTTGTTCTCTAAGTTTACAACTTCTGTCATAAAAATATATGTGTGGGACCCCTGTATGATATGCATATTTGCTTTGTAAGTTCACAACTTTTACTATACACTTACTGTTTATGTATTTTCATGTATAAATGATATAAAAATAATAATAGGATGAGTTGGGGGAAAAATATTTTGGTTAGTAGTAATATTTTGAGGATGCTCTTTCATCATTAGTTAAAAATGTTTTATAACAATGCAAGGTATTAGTGGTAGGGTGAGGTATGAAAGCCCTGTATGATGTTATGTATGTTTGTTTTGGAAGTTTACAACTATTACTATACACTTATTGTTTATGTATGTTTATGTATGATCTACATCAATAAATTAAAAAATAAAATAAAAACATGTAAATCTCAAAACTTACCTTGAAATCAAATGTATAATTTGTGTAAGGCATCAGGCCATTCTCATAGGCACTCTTTAACTTGAAACCATGAGTGATCCTTCCATTGGTTGTTCCATTTTTCCCATTACAGCTGAAGTTTGTAAGACTTTCATTATATCTCAGCTCCTTAAAGTCTTTATGATTTGTTTCTACTCCACCAGTGCTCAAATATTCTACAACACCTATAATGAAGATAATTATACTTTATTATCAAAGTCTGTGTAGAATATACATACAGTATACAAAATGTAACTAAAAAAGACCATGCAATAGTAAATTAACAGTTTTAAGCCACACAGACTCCCCCCTACTTTCTAAAATGTTGCATTTTCTATTTTACATTTGCCAGTACTTGTCTAAATCCATTTTTAATCATAGAGTACTGAGTATCTTATACAATTCTTTTTTCTTTATTTAATACTATATCACATGTTATTTGTGTCTTTCCAATGATTATTTTTTAATGGTTACATAATACAGCTGGGCTGGTAGATGACATTTGCTAAACTAGTTCCCTTATTTTTAAAAATTTAAGTTGCTTCAAATTTTCAAAAAGAGTAACATGATGGGCACTACAAACACACTTTAACTTTCAATGAATTAGTTACCAAGAATGAACATTTCTCCATGTGTTAACTAAGAGACTAAAATTTTTAATACAGAAATGGGTCTTTTTTTTTGTCTGTATTTTTTTAATGTTACATTTAAAAAATATGAAGTCCCCATATACCCCCCACCCCCCTCACCCCACTCCTCCCCTCATAACAACAACCTCCTCCATCATCATGAGACATTGATTGCACTTGGTGAATACATCTCTGAGCACCGCTGCACCTAATGGTCAATGGTTCACACCATAGCCCACACTCTCCCACGTTCCATCCAGTGGGCCATGGGAGGACATACAATGTCCAGTAACTGTCCCTGCAGCACCACCCAGGACAACTCCAAGTCCCGAAAACGCCCCCACATCATCTCTTCCTCCCACTCCCTACCCCAGCAGCCACTATGGCCACTTTCTCCACACCAATGCCACATTTTCTTCGATTACTAATCACAGTAGTTCCAGATAGAATATCAGTAAGTCCACTTTAATCCATACTCTATTCCTTCATCCTGTGGACCCTGGGATGGTTATGTCTACCTCACATCTATATCAAGAGGGGGCTTAGATTCCACATGGATGCTGGATGCAATTCTGCTTGCAGTTGTAGGCACTCTTGGCTCCCTGGTGTGGTGGTTGACCTTCTTCACCTCCATGTTAGCTGAGTGGGGTAAGTCCAATAAACCAGAGTGTAGGAATTGCAAGTCTATTGAGGCTCAGGGCCTGGTTACCACATGGTCAGTTCACAGATTCAGGTCCCTTGGGTATACATTAAACCCCAGCACCAACTACAGTTCTGGTAAAAGTAAAAGGAGAGACTTGTGGACAAAGATCACATCTAAGTCCAGCTCCATCGCACAGAAACACAAACTCCAAAGTAGGGCCTACTGAGATGGCACTGAACTCCATCTGCCATGACCATGGAACCTGTGGGTCTCTGTAGCCCTCAGCAGAACCAATACCTGGGGTTGTATCTACTTTATCTGTCTCTGGGACTCTGCTCAGGTGTGCATAAGGGGAACCCCTCTGATAACCTCCCGGCTCTTTTTGGAGACTCATAGCCATATAAACTCATTTGTCCTTTCCATGTCCCCCTTTTATTCAGGTCAAAATGCATTTTTAACTCCTGGTATTATATGTACATTGAGATATTCTGCTGGTCCGAGTTGACCCTTTTATTCAAGGTCATTTTCTAGTTACATCATCAGCTGTTACTTGGTAGTAATCAGAAATGGGTCTTAAGACAGCGACTATGTGACTACTTTTCTTGCCCCTCAGATATGTTGGTGAGCTCTGGCCAGAGAATAACCTTCAATTGCTTCAGGAGCAATGATCCCAAAATAGCCTCATGAGATGGATTAAAGAATTACAGGATCTGAGATACCTTTACTTTCCCTGGAGAAGAATTTTAACAGAGTTTCTACCTTCTTAATGTCTCATATCTATGGTGACGGCAATGATGTGATAATTAAACCACCCCAAAGTGTGTCAGTGGGACAGGTGCATGGGCATGCATAAAAGTAGAAGGAAAGCGCTCTTGTGTGTATGAGAGTATAAATGAGGAGTTGAGAATACTGAATTTGATATTACAAGGGCTATGATTTAATCATGTACTAACAACAAGGTCATTAATGACTATGCACTAATGATGTTGGAAAAGTACTCAGGAACCAGACGCTGTAGGTAGTCTTCTACTTAAACAAAATCCAGATCCTCTGTTCATTTTTGGTGTTGTTAAAATCACTTGTCTGAGCTGTGTAAATAAAGGGGTCTCAATTTTCATTGGAGGTTTATTTTTCTAATCAAATCCACCAAAAGAAAATTTGAGATCCTATTAAATATGGCAATATTTACAATGTGATTTTATTACAACATGCTGGAATACCAAAGGAACTGCCCTAATAATTTTTTCGCAGAGACTCGATTACAAATGACTTGGGGATAATAAAACACAAGTCTATGTTCTTCAATGACCTGTTTCAAGTCATCACCTACATGTGGACCAAAGATGGTTAATGTCCTTCCTCCACTTTAGAGTCTATTACAAATTGAATTTTCACCGTGACTACAATTGGAATTATCAGAAACAATACATTACAAAAACAAGTTAAGGTGATAAAGTAATCAATACAAAAGGCATTCTTTTCTTACCAGAGTCTGGCAAAGAATTAAGATCTGCACATAACACAAGTGGAATAGTTCCAAGTTCTCCCAAGGCATTGGATTTGAGGCTTCGAGAGGCTTTATCAATAATGTTCTTTACTTCTGAGAGGAACATCATAGTTTGTACCAACTTCACATCAGAGTATTCAGGGTCCCAATGCATATGTGCATTAGCCACAAGAATAAGCTGTTTTTCTGTTCCAAGATGCGGCTTTCCAGCTATAATTAGATAAAAAGAAAGCAAACAAACAAAACAAAAACCCACCCATCAGCCCATATATTCTTAGAGTATGTGAAAGCAAGTGATCTCAATCTCAGAATAGACAAGGACCTAAAAATTTCCCCCCTGATGACAGAATCTACCCTACCACAAACTTGATAAATAAGACAGCCAAACCTCTGGTTGAACGTTTTCGGCATAGGGCATTCACTTGAAACTTCTAGTCTTAGCTCAGATGTCCTAAACTGAGCCTCACACAAAAAAATTCTACACCCTCTTTTTTAAGATAGCCATTAAGCACTCTCTCTCTCTTATCTTTTCTATCCTTTCAGATTTAATATCCCCAGTTCCAATTGTTCTTCAAATGATAAAAGTTTAGGTTCTCAGCAAAATCGTTACTTTACATACACTTGTAATTTGAAATAAATGGTCCATTTATCTAAAACTCAAGACCTTTAAAATGACTGTAAGTAGGTCAGGAAAAGAAGTTAGCTTACAGAATATTCTTACTGACAAGCAATTATGTAAGTACATGGAGTTAGTTCTTATCTCTGAGCAGTTATTTTAACTAATATTTACTTCAACATTCTTGGGGGCAAACCAAAATGTTTTTTTGACTTTAGCCCTTTTAAGATTTAGAATACTTTTCTGGGCAATGTTTTTTCATCCTGACTTTGTGGTGGAGAAAAAGGAATATGACATTTTAGACAAGATTTAAATTCTCACTGAGTTTCTTCAGGTGTTAGACAAGATCATTAATACATAAAGAATTTTTTGTTTTCTACTCTTTTCAAAGATGTCAGCTCAGAACATTTAAATTTTGGAAGTCAATTTCACAGACGTGAAAGGGTCACTCACATGACACTTCAATCAATTCCTTTCGAAGTTCTAGCAGTACTGCAACTCCAATGTTATCTTTTGTCATGACTCTGTTCAGCATAGCTTCAGACCCTTCTGAATTTGCCATTGCTAGCTGATTAAATTCAACAGTGTGTTTCTGAACCAAAGTAAATCTAAAACAAAAACAAAAACACACACACAAACATAGAATTGGGAATACCAAGATGTGGGAAATGTAGTTTCCCCAAATGTCCTTAACAGATATGATGGCACTTAAATTGCATTATGGCAAATCCTCCACATACTTAACACCTAGCTTCCCGTCTCCACTTAAAAGTTGTTCTCAGTTTGTCACTGACATAAATAATATTTTGAAGTACCTTTACAACTTAAGATAAAGCATTCATCTTCTTTGTAGGTTTCATGTTGAAATATTCCATCCTGTAATTTTTAAGCAATTCTTTTCCAAAATATCAGTTTAAGAATCCCTCTACCATCCTAGAGGGAATGTTAACTACATGGTGTTTCAATTAACAACTGGAATGAAACCCTAAACACCTGAAGAAACAACAGTACTTTGAAGATGTCTCAAAAACAAGATTATTTGTTAAAAAAAACACATCCCCCCCAAAAACACAAAACAGAAACAAAACAAATACCCTAAGTCGATGGTGTTGTTTTCCTGAATAATAACATAGTGCCTCATTTTATTTGCCAACTAACAGCCACATCCTTGGTTCTAACACTGCAAATACCGAGAAAATTTTCTTTTTCAAAAATAAAATGACTTACTTTTCTGTCCTGAAGAATATTGCACAGCCATCAACATGTTTTCTTTCTTGTTCTGACATTGTTCTAGCTCTAGACTTGGGACTAAAGAATCCATTATAACCGCGTTCTTTCAGTTCTACCAGAAAAAAATTGTAATACTGCTCCGTTTCAACCTCCTGAAAAATTATAAACAGCGAAGTTATTTCGTTAGATAAAAATTATTCCTCTGTATTTTTTTTTTTTTAAAGATTTATTTTTATTTTTTTAATTCCCCTCCCCTCCCCCGGTTGTCTGTTTTCTGTGTCTTTTTGCTGCATCTTGTTTCTTTGTCCGCTTCTGTTGTCGTCAGCGGCACGGGAAGTGTGGGCGGCGCCATTCCTAGGCAGGCTGCTCCCTCCTTCGCGCTGGGCGGCTCTCCTTTCGGGTGCACTCCTTGCGCGTGGGGCTCCCCTACGCGGGGGACACCCCTGTGTGGCACGGCACTCCTTGCGCGCATCAGCACTGCGCATGGGCCAGCTCCACACGGGTCAAGCAGGCCCGGGGCTTGAACCGCGGGCCTCCCATGTGGTAGACGGACGCCCTAACCACTGGGCCAAAGTCCGTTTCCCCTATTCCTCTGTATTTAAAAGCTTAAAATAATTTCAAAGGGCAGATGCACAGAATAAAAAACGTAACATCTTTTCAATGTAATTTATCTGAAACCAATTGGAACACCTATTGTCACCTTACAGGCACCATCTGTCAAGGTCAATTCTTTGTTGTTTAGGAATAAAGGAACAGAAAGATATATAATCCTATTCACACATATTTTCCTTTTAGAACTGGTGTGGAACAAAAATCTTTGAGGCAGATGGAACTTCACAAATCATAATATTAGGCCCATAGGGAGAAAGTGACTTGCCCAGTCACATGGGTTAGTAAGAATTGGACTAAGAACCCAAAGTTAGTGAGTACCAGGTTCAACGCTCTTTCCACCATGCCCTAATTATTCTAGTAACACTGGTGGTAAAGTTAAATTACACCTTGACAATGCAATAATTTCAGTAACCTTGCCATCCAATTAAAACTATAGTGTGAAGGTACATTAGAGTAGAAAAAGTGACTGTTTAGCAATCAGAGTAAATGCTTAAAACCCAGCTTAATCCATTTGCTTAATCTGGCAGCACTGTGCTAACAAAGCAAAGCAAGTAGGATGTTCTCAGGATCACTAGACAGAAAAGGTCAATATTTTAAGAACTGCTAACAGCAGGACTTCAAACATGTTAGGATAATATATTCATTCCAAGTTTGTTCCTTGCTTTACTAATGCTGGGGGAATTTGCACAATTTAAACAAAAAGTCTTCTGTATGACTTACCTGAAGACTTATGATATCAGCATTGCAGCTCAAGATTTCTTGAATAATGGCCTTTTTCCTGTAGTCCCAATTTAGTGCCCATGATGGACAGTAGCCGTATAACTGCCGGGTCGCATATTTATCACAAAGAACATTATAGCACATGACAGAAAATAAGGCTGTAGGAAAGATAACTTTACTTATTCACACACGTGGCAGGAAAAAAAGACATAATTAATTTCAGCTAATAGTTTTCATTTAAATGCTAAATTTGACTTTATTCATTTAGTAATAGTCACTGATAAGCTACTATAAGCCAGCTGGGTGATACAGCTAAAGTCAGAGAACAAAGGAAGAAGAAATATGTTAAGAAATTTTCATACAGAAACGCTGGAAGCTAAAACACTAAGATTTTGATAACTTCAGCCTCTAAGACCAAGGCTCCTCATCCCTCCCTCTACCATTCTACCACCCTATCAACTGGTAATGGAGAATATGGAACTTGACATTGACAGGCTGTTTCCTTTACAGTAGAATCTAGGTTTTTGTCTATAAAGCAACACCTGTTAATTCATGCAAAAGGGTATCATAGACCAAATCCCGTTATAAATACCATAAAATCTCCCAGACTATTTTTATGCAATTAAAAGTTTAAAAAAGATTAGAGATCATTAGTTCAAAATTTCATGTTGTCAGATATAGTAGGAATGTGGTGGATTCATGCTAGGATTTGGAAACTTCCAATACAGAAAGATTCTGATGTATTTATTACAAGCAACAGTGGTACTCTACTGACATTTTGAGTGAGACCATTTTTTGTGGTCGGGACTGTCTCCTGAACTGGCAGCATCCCCGGCCTCTACTCACTAGAAGCCAGCAGCAACCACCCCACAGTTGTGATAACCCAAAATACCTCCAGACATAGCCAAATTTACCCTGGGGGATGAATCACCCCTTGTTGAGAAGCACTGCTCTATAGCATACTATACACAGACACCAGGTGAGCAAGAATTAAGTCTTTCTACAATCTCTCATGTTTATAAAGACCAAGTAAAGTAAGAGTGAAAAAATAAGGCTACCAACCAGTTGGCCTCGTTCTGTCTGGTTCTTGTAACATAATCCAAGACCTTGGGGGTGGCTGTTCTGTTGAAACTAGTTGAATATAAAGCACAAAATTAAGCAATATTCTTATATGTCTTCCCAATAAAAGAGTTTAAACAGATGACCACTTACTTCGTTTTGCAGTACCTGCCAAATTATCAAGCAAATAGTTCAGTAGCCTTCTTGTTCCATCTGGTTCCTGATAGAGGTTCAAAATATCCTGGGTAAGTGGATTTCCTGGAAATATTTTTAAAAGAGGTAAGTACTAAATAAAAGAGACAAGTACTAAAATATTTCTGAACTCAGAAACTTATCAAAATCATCAGATCAGTTATAACAATGTAAATGGTTGCTAGTACCATACTAATTTATATAAAACATTATTTTTGCAATTACTGATGTGAAGAATAAAAATGATTTATCACTTATTCCACAGAAGAATCCAAAGAATGATTATTAATGAACTGATGCCAATCTCCAGCAGTGCTCTGTATTTGGCCCTGCCTAATTAACACTTTCAATAACAGATGGTATAACTGATGATCAAAAGCAAGTGAAACTGGATTTGGGAGAAGAGGTGGGGAGAAGCAGAAAGGATTAGAGATGATAAAAATGACAACCAGTACAATGAACCAATCAAAATGCAAAACTGCAACAAAGCTAGTAAGAAAACATCCTTGACAACTGTAGCCTGGCAATTAGATTTTTAAAAACACTACCGGGCAAGCGAATGTGGCTCAAGCGATTCAGCTCCCGTCTATCGCATAGGAGGTCTTGGGTTTGGTTCCCAGTGCCTCCTGCAGAAGATGAGCAAGACAGCAAGCTGGTGTGATGGGCAGGTGCAGTGAGCTGATGCATCAAGATGATGCAAACAAGGAGATACAAAGAGGAAAAACAATGAGAGACACAACAAAGCAGGGAGCTGAGGTGGATCAAGCAATAGAGCATCTCTCTTCCACATGGGAGGTCCCACATTTGGTTCCCAGTGCTTCCTAAAGAAAAGACGAGCAGACACAGAGCGCACATAGCAAATGGACATAGAGAGTAGACAGTGAGTGCAAAACGAGGGGGAGCAAAGTATCAAAAGGGAAAGACTTGGTTTAAGAGTTAACTCGCTAAGGGTGAGGTAAAAATCCCAGGGGTTTAAGCCATCTGTAAATTCAGTAATTTACACATATATCTACAGCAGTAGTCTCCAATTTTGTCAAAGGGATTTCTTAGGCATATATGAGAAATAACAGTATGGTATTCAGAACAGGAAAGCCCCTGTCCATGGAAGTGGTGCACCTGGTTCTGGGTGTCACAAACCCACTAAGAATGATTACAGATTGACAGATTGACAAAGGCAGCTATATTGTGAAAGATGTTAATCATGCCAATGAGGAAAAGTGAAAAGATATGAAATATAAGAATGATCATGGATTGTCCAGGAAAAAAAAAGTTTTGCCCCCATTCTCTTGTGAAAACTAGACTCAAATGGCAGAATGAGGACCAACACTCTAAATAGGAAGGGCCCTCTCAGAATAGAAGAGGTTGGTAAACATTATAACAACTTAAAATGAAATGCCCTGCCATATGAGATAATGGAGTATTCTTCAAAGATGCTGGTTCAGAGAAGGGAAGAATAACTAAATTAGTTGACCTTTAAGACGTCTTTCAATTTTAAAGATAGGAGGATTCTAAGAATCACAAGGATACAAGTGTATTCAAATCAGTAGAAACTATGTCTTTGAGGAAGAAAGATTACAATACTATCATTCCTTTACATTTAGATCTTCCTTTATAAATAAAACCTCCTCCCAACACAAATATCAACTTACTTTTTCTTTAAACCTTCTTGCCCTCTCCCCTCTCCTCTTCCCCAAGTCTCTAATCTGCTCTCCACATCTGTGAATTTGCTAATTTCTAGTCATCTCTTTTGTGACTTGTTTCGTTGAGTATGTTTTCAAAATTCTTCCATGTTGCAGTACGTCACATAATTTCATTTTTTCATTTTTTCTTATAGAAGAATAATATCCCACTGTGTGTATTTACCACATTTTGTTACCCAATTCATTTGGTGATGGGCTTCTGGGTTGTTTCCAGCTTTTGGCTACTATGAACAAAGCTGCAATGTGGTGTATGAGTATCTGTTTGCAATTCTGTTTTCACTCTCTTTTGTTATATACTTAGAAGTGGGACTGCCAGGTCAAATGATAGGTCTATATTTAGTTTTTTGAGGAACTGTCTTACTGCTTTTCACAGTGGCTGTATCCTTTTTTCATTCCCACCAACAATGCACTAGAGTTCAGATTTCTACATATCCTCTCCAACACTTGACATTTTCCATTCTTTTAATAACAACCATCCTGGGGGTGTGAAGTGGGAGCTTGTTGTGGTTTTAATTTGCATTTCTCTACTGGCTAATAATGTTGAGCATCTTTTCATGTGTTCATTGGCCATGTTATGTATCTTTCTTAGGAGAAATGCCTATTTAAGTCCATTGCCAATTTTTAAATTGTGCTGTTTATCTCTCTGTTGTTGAGTTGTAGGTGTTTTTTATATATACTGGCTATTAACACTTATCTGATACACAGTTTGAAACTATTTTCTCTCATTTGGTAGGCTATCTTTTCTCACTTTCTTGATAATTTCCTTTGGTGCACAAAAGTTTTTAATTTTGATGAACTCATATTTATCTATTGCTTCTTCTGTTGCTTATACTTTTGGTGCGATATCTAAGAATCCACTGCCGAATCCCAGGTCATAAAAATTTGCCTCTATGTTATCTTCTAAGAGTTTTATAGTTTTAGTTCTTCTATTTAGGTCCTTGATCCATTTTGAGTTGACTTTGATATACAGTGTGAAAAAGGAGCCAAACTTCAATCTCCTGCATTTGAATATCTAGTTTTCCCAATACTATTTTTTAAAGAGACCTTTCTTCTCCACTTAGCCCCCTCTGCAAAAATCAATTGGCCATAGATGTGTGGGTCTATTACTGGACTTTCAATTCTGTTCCACTGATCTATTTGTCTTTGTGCCAGTATCACAATGATTTGATTACTATCACTTTGTAATACAATATGAAATTGGAAAGTTTCTTTGAGTTCGCCAACACTGTTCTTTTTTCAAGATTGTTTCGCTATTTAGGGTTCCATTTGAATTAAGGTTGGGTTTTCCATTTCTGCAAAAATGGCTGCTGGAATTTTAAAAGGGATTGCATTGAAATTATATATTGCTTAAAGTAGTGATGACATATTAACAATGTTAACTCTTCCAATCCATGAACTTGGGATGTCTTGCCTTTCATTTAGGTCTTCTTCAATTTCTTTCAGCAGTGTTTTGTGGTTTTGGTATACTTGTCTTTTGTATCCTTACTTAGATTTATTCATAATTATTCTATTATTTTAGATGCTATTGTAAATGGGATAATTTCCTTACTTTTATGTTTTTTTTCCCAGCACTTATTTGCTTTTTTGGAATTTCTTTAATTTTAAAATTAATCTGTCCTATAATGCCTAGAAAAAGAAAATATACATAAAGTTTTTTGTTTTTTGTTTAAAGATTTATTTTTTTTATTTATTTCTCTCCCGCCCCTCCCCGCAGTTGTCTGCTCCCTGTGCCCATTAGCTGTGTGTTCTTCTGTGACTGCTTCTATCCTTATCAGTGGCACCAGGAATCTCTGTTTCTTTTTGTTGCGTCATCTTGTTGTGTCAGCTCTCCGTGTGTGCGGCTCCATTTCTGGGCAGGCTGCACTTTCCTTTGCACTGGGCAGCTCTCCTTACGGTGCACACTTCTTGTGTGTGGGGCTCCCTTATGCCCCTGCGTGGCACGGCACTTCTTGCACACATCAGCACTATGCATGGGCCAGCTCCACATGGGTCAAGGAGGCCCGGGGTTTGAACCGCAGACCTCCTACGTGGTAGGTGGACGCCCTATCCATTGGGCCAAGTCTGCTTCCCTGTAGAGTAAAGTTAACACCACCACCGACAACAAAATCTGGAATTAAAACATGATATGGCGTCTTTAGAAATAAGGAGCAAAGGCAAATGAGAGACAGAGTAGACATACTTTTCCCTATACTTCCCACCAAGCACAACTAAAACCTCTGGACATTATGTACAAAACAAACAGAAGAAGACTGAAAGTTGGAGAAAAGAAAGAGACCAGCTAGAGACCTCGGGGTCTGCTGATTGACACAGGGATTAAGTTCCCTGGATTTTCTTTTTGTTTCTTATATCCCACACTTGGAGCTGAAGAAGCCAGCAAAATGGAAACACCAGTGGGTACAGAAAGAATTCCAACGAAAGCCAAAGGACCAGGAAAAGGCAGCTTAGCAAGACAACACTTTTATTCAGTAAATGCTCTAACTCTACCCAACCACCAAAGAAAAAACTGTGGCCCCATTTTCACCCATGCCAGCAAAGGCTAAGGAGGTAACAAGGTACCCCAAAGTCCCTGCTGAGGTGGTATCAGAGAAGGCCAAGTAGGTAGCCAAGATTTCATCCCTGCCAGGCAGTGGTAAAGTCCCCCCACACTTCACCCAGGTGTCAGAGGAGACTACAAGAGGAGTATGGACTTCCAATCCCCTCACCAGTAATGAGGTACCTCCTCCAACTCCCTTCTGGGGTGGTGTCAGAGGATGCCCAGAGGTAAGTCAGGACTTTTGCCATCATCCATAGGTAATGAGGCCACCCCCAGTGTGGATTGTGGATACCACAAACAGAGCCAAAACTATCACCCAATGTCGCAGTAGGAAGCCCTACCTTAGGTGCTAACAGAGGTTGAGGGTAGCCTGGACTTCTATCACCATGTGGCAGGAAGGAGGTAATGCTCCCACATCCCCTGCCAGAGTGATGTCTAGAGAAAGCTAGGTAAAAGAGAAGGTTTAAATAGGATCCAGAGTCTCACAAATAATGCAAAACTGTCCAAGTTTCAATTGGAAAAGCTCGTCATACCAACAACCAGGGAGATTTCTAAATGAATGAAAAATGTAACAACAGATGCCAACACCAAGATGACAGAAATGTTAAAATTATCTAACAAAGATTTTAAAGTAGCCAATGCTAAAAATGCATCAGCAAAAAATTACAATCATGCTTGAAGTAAATGGAAAAATAAAATAAAACAGGAAGACTCTCAACAAAGAACATCTCACTAAATGAAGATGAATCAAATGGAAATTTTAGAATTGAAAAATAAAATAATGATATAAAAAGCTCAGTGGATGGGATCAACAGCAAAACGGAGGGGGCAGAATCAGTGAACCAGAAAATAAAACAATAGAAAATTACCTAATCTGAACAGCAGAGAGAAACTAGATGTATTAGTCAGCCAAAGGGGTGGTGATGCAAAATACCAGAAATTGGTTGGTTTTCAAAAAGGGTAATTGTTTGGGGTAGGAGCTTACAGATACCAGGCCATAATGCGTAAGTTACTTCCCTCACCAAAGTCTACTTCCCCATGTTGGAGCAAGATGGCTGCCAACATCTGCGAGGGTTCAGGATTCCTGGGTTCCTCTCTTCCCAGGTCTTACTTCTCTCTCTGGGCTCAGGTCCTGTTTTCTCCACAAGTTCAGCTGTAGACTATCAGGCAAATGGCTCTGTCTCTCTTCCCAGGGTCTCTGCTGTGTCTAAGGAGCTGTCTCTATTCTTCTCCTGTGTTCTTCTCCTGGCTCAGGTCCTCTCTTCCTGGGGCTTACTTCTCTTTCCTCTGTGTACTTACTTCCTGGGACTCAAGACTCCAGCATCAAACTTCAAATCAAACCTCCAACATCAAAATCCCCAGCATTAAAAAGCTCCAACTCTGTCCTTTGCCACGCCTTTTATCTGTGAGTTCCCACCCACAAGGGGTGGGGACTCAATACCCTACTGACGTGGCCCAATCAAAGCCCTAATCATAATTTAATCATGCCCAGGTACAGACCAGTTTACAAATATAATCTAAATATCTATTTTTAGAATTCATAACTATGTCAAACTGCTATACTAGACTAAAAGAAAATGAAGAGCCTTGGGGACCTGTGGAACTATAGCAAAAGATCTAACATTTGTGCCATCAGAGTCCTGGAAGAAAGGGAAAAGGAGGGCAGGGCGGAAAATGCCCCAAATTTGGCCAAAGAAAAACATAAACTTATACATTCCAAGTATTGGAACTAACCCCAAACGGGATAGACATCAAAGGAATACATGCCAATATATTATCATAATTAAACTTCTAAAAACAAAGAAACAAATCTTGAATGCAATGAAAGAGAAATGACACCTTACCTATAAAGGAAAAACAATTCAAATGAGAGTGAATTTCTCATCAGAAATGTTCCCAAGTGCAGAAAGAAAAGAACTGTGAACCTTGAAAGAAAAGAATTGTGAACCCAGAAAACATCCTTCAGAATGAAAGGGAAAGAAAGACATTTTCAGATGAAGGAACACTAAGAAAATATGTTGCCAGCAAACCTACCCTAAAAGAATTGCTGGAGGAAGTTCTCCCAACGGAATGGAAACAATAAAAAAAGGACCCTGGTATATCAGGAAGGAAGAAAAAAAGAACACTATAAGCAAAAACATATGGGCAAATATAATAGGTTTTCCTTTTCCTCTTGAGTTTGCTAAACCATCTCTGGCAGTTAAAAAACGGAGAACAAACAGGGAAAAAAAATTGAATGGCAGGTTTAAACCCTAACATATCTTTAAGTTACATTAATATGCAAGTGGTCGAATTACACCAGTTAAAAGGCATAGATTGGCAGAGTGAATTTAAAACTATGTACAAGAAATTTACTTCACCTATAACGATACAGACAGGTTGAAAGTAAAAGGATGGAAAAAGATGTATCATGCAAACAATGAGAGGAAAGCAGGAGCAGCTATATTAATATTAGATAAAATAGACTTTAGAGCAAATAAAATAACCAGAGACAGAGAGCAAGATTATATTAAAAGGTCAATTCCTCAAGAAGACACAGCAATCCTAAATGTATATCCACCAAAAAGAAATGCAAAATATTTGAAGCAAAACCTGATAGAACTGAAAGGCAATATAGATAAATTCAATTATAGTTGGAGACATCAACACCCCTCTCTCAAAAATTGACTGAAAAAAAACCCAGAAAATCAGCAAGTATATAGAACTCAGTAACACCATCTACCTAATAGACATTAGATTAATACACAGGATCTAATAGGCGTTTATAGAACACTCCACCCAATAACTTCAGTATATACATTCTTGTTCAATGCCCAAGTAACATACACTAAAATAGATCATATCCTGGGCTATAAAACCAACTTCAACGAGTTTGAAATACTGAAATCATACAGAGCAAATCATTCCACCATAATGGAATCAAACTAGAAATCAATGACAGACAACAAAAAAACTTGGAAAACTATACATACTTCTAAATAACCCATGAGTCAAAGAGGTCTCAAAGGAAATTTTTTAAATGCACTGAGCTGAATGTAAATAAAAATAAAACATCAGAATGTGTGGGACACACTTAAAGGAGGGCTGAGCTGAAAGGGGTATTTTTCTAATGCACTAAACTCATGCATTAGAAAAGAGGAAAAGTCTGACAGGGGATTAAAAAAAAAAAGTCAACAACCTAGGAAAAAAAGAGCAAAAGAAGCCCAAAGCAAGCAGAAGGCAGAAATTATTAAAGATAAGAGCAGAAAGCAATGAAACTGAAAACAGAAAAAGAATAGAGAAGATCAATAAACAAAGAACAGATTCTTTGGGAAGATCCATAAAACTGACAGAAAAAGAGAGAAGGCACAAATCACCAACATCAGGAATGAAATGGGATATCATTATAGACCCTGCAAATATCAAAAGGATAATAATGGATTACTATGAACAACTCTTGGACCACTGCTTTGAAAACTACAAACCACAACTCACTCAACATGAAATAAGTAATCTGAATAGCTTAATAACTACTAAGGAAATCAACTTAATATTTAAATTACCAAAAAACAATCTTTAGGCCTAGATGGCTTCATTTGAGAATCCCACCAAACATTTAAAGAAGAATGGTGGTGGGGAGGGCAGATGTAGCTCAAGCACTGGAGGCCTCCCACCCACATGGGAAGTCCCGGGTTTGGTTCCCAGTACCTTTCCTAAAGAAGACAAGCAAGACAGAGAGCAAGACAGCAAGCTGATGCAATAGGCTGGTGCAACGGGCTAGCACGGCAAGCTGACACAAGATGACACAACAAGGAGAGACAACGAGAGATACAACAAGCATGGAGCAGATGTGGACCAAGTGATTGGGCGTCTCCCTCCCACGTGGAAGGTCCTGGTGCCTCCTATAAGAAAATGAGTAGACACAGAGAGCACACAACAAATAGACAAAAAGAGCAGATAGCGAGCACAAACAACAGGGGTCAGGGGGAGAAAAATAAATCTTTTTTTTAAAAAAAGAATTAATACTACACAATCTCTTCTAGAAAATAGAAGATGAAGAACACCTTCCAATTCATTTTTTCCCTCTCCCTCCCCCATTCTGCTGTTTTTGCTGTCTATGTCCATTCACTGTGTCATCTTCTGTATCTATTTCTCTTTCTGTCTTCTCTTCTCATCTAACTCCTCTAGGATTCACTAGGTTTCAATTCTAGGGACCTCTGATGTGGAAAGAGGTTCCCTGTCAATTGCACCACCTCAGTTCCTGGTCTCTGCTGAGCTTTACCTTGACTCTCTCCTTTGTCTCTCTTTTGTTGTGTCATCATCTTGCTGTGTGACTCACTTGTGCGGGCACTCAGCTTGCTACGCAGGCACGTGGCTCGCCACACAGGCACCGGCTCGCTGCACAGGTACTGGCTTACCACACAGGCACTCAGCTCACTGCACGGGCACTCACATGGGCATTCGGCTTGCCACGCAGGTATTCGGCATTTGGCTCACTACATAGGCACTCAGCTCGCCACGCGGGCACTCACGTGGGTACCAGCTCGCTGTGTGGGCACTTGGTTCACCACATGGGCACTCGGCTCACCAGGCGGGAGCTGGCTCACCACGAAGGCACACTTTCTCTCCTCTCTCACAAGGAGGCCCCAGAGATTGAACCCAGGTCCTCTCATGCAGCAGATGGAAGCTGTATCACTTGAGCCACGTCCACTTCTCCCAATTCATTTTAAGAAGCTAATATATTACCCTGATACCAAAACCAGATAGAAAGTACAAAAAAGAAAACTACAAATATCTCTCACAAATACAGAGCCAAAAATCCTTAAGAAAATATTAGCAAATGGAATCTAGCAGTCTACAAAAAGAATTATACACCAGGACCAAGTGGGTTTAAGTGGGTTAATTCCAAGAATGCAAGACTGATTCACTTTAAAAAATCATAATAATCCACCACATTAAAAGGATAAAGAAGGAAAATCACAATCACGTCAATTAAGGCAGAAAAAGCAGTTGACAGGGAAGCGGATGTGGCTCAAGCAATTGGGCTCCTGTCTACCATATGGGAGGTCCCAGGTTCGGTTCCTGGAGCCTCCTGGTGAAGGCTAGCTGGCCCACACAGCAATCTGACACAACAAAAAAGAGACACAGAGGAAAAGACAATGAGAAACACAACAAACCAGGGAGGTGCGGTGGCTCAAGTGATTGAGTACCTTTCTCCCAAGTCAGAAGATCCCAGGATGGGTTCCAGGTATCTACTAAAGAAAAGACGAGAAGACAAGCAGACACAGAACAACATGCAGCGAATGGACACAGAAGAACAGATAGCAAGTGTAATAAATCTTAAAAAAAAAAAAGGAATTGACAAAAAATAATGCTCATTCATGACAAAAACTCAGAAAAAAAGGAAGAGGGGAACTTCCTTAAATTGATAAAACTGTCTACAACAATGCATTGCTAATATTATATCCAAGATGAATAACTGAATGATGTTTTCTATGAATGGGAACAAGACAAGGATATCTGTCTTCATCATTCTTTATGTCAACATAATAGTGGAAATTCTAGCTACCACAAGGAAGTAAGAAAAGGAAATAATAGGCATATAGATCGGAAAGGAAGAAATAAAACTGCCCTTATTTATTGATGACATGAACTGCTACATTTCTAAGCAAAGAAATAAAAAAAAACAAGTTCATTCAACAAGGTTGCAGGATATTAGATAAACATACAAAATCCATAGATGATTATAAGGTAAATACAAAAAAATACAATATCATTTACAACTGCTCAAGAAAAACAGGAAGACAGGTGTAAATCTAACAATGTACAGGACTCATAATCTAAGAACTACAAAACACTCACGAGAAATCAAAGAAGATCTAAATAAATGGAGAGCCATATGGTGTTCATAGATCGGAAGATACCACATAGTATACGGGTCAATTCTCCCCAAATTGATGACAGGCTTAATACAATTTTTTAAAAATATATTTTTATTTATTTTTAAAAGATACAAAGATTATATAATATGTTATATTAAAAAAAAAAACAGGGGATTCCCATATGCCCCAGTCCCCACACCTCTCACTTTTCCCACATTAGGAATTTCTTTCATTAGTGTGGTACATTCATCGCAACTAATGAGCACATTTTGAAGCACTGCCACACAGCATGGATTATAGTTTACATTGAATTTTTTTTGTTTTTCTGTACGTTATGGCAGGATATATAATGCCCTGTATCTGTCTTTGCAATGTCCTTAATATAATTTTGAATAAAACTCGAGCAATATATTTGCAGATACAGACAAGATTATTCTGAAGTTTATATGGAAAGGGCAAGGAACTAGAATAGTTAAAATTATCTTAAAAAGGAATAAAGTAGGAGGAATAGGTCAACCCTAGTTCTAGACTTATTAAAGAAGCACAGTACTCAAGACTGTGATACAGGTGGATGGGGAGACACAGAGATCAATGGACCAGAGCAGTCAAACTTAAAACAGACCCAGGGAAACAGATGTAGCTCAAGTGGTTGAGCAACTGCTTCCCGTGAAGATGGTCCCAGGTTCAATCCCCAATACCTCCTAAAAACAAAGAAATGAAAAAAACCAACCCTCACTGGGGAGTCGATGTAACTCAGTGGGTGAGTGCCTGCCTCCCATGCAAAAGGTCCTGGGTTCAGTCTCTGGTACCTTCTTTAAAAAAACACAAAACAGATCAATACAGATATACCTGCCTAATTTTTGATTAATGTGCCAAAACAATTCAATAGAGAAAGGATAGCTTTTTCAACAAATGATGCTAGAACAATTAGGGCATTTATAGGTTAAAAAAAGAATCAAAAAATCTCAACCTAAGCCTTACACCTTATCCAAAAATTAACACAATGGATCACAGACCTAAAGGTAAAACATGAAACTGTAGAAAACTTTGAAAAGGAAAACTGACAAATTTGACTTCAGCAAAATGAAAAATTTTCCATGCAAAAGAGACTGAAAAGACAAGTTGCAGGCTGGGAGAAAATATTTATGAAGCATGTATCTAACAAAGGACTATATCTAAAGTATATAAAGAACTCTCAAAACTTAACAGTAAAAAAGCAAAGAACCCAGGTAGAACATGGGTAAAGGCATGAGATATTTCACAGATAACATACAGATATTCAGATGACAAATACACAAAAAGATGTTCAACATCTTAAACCATTAGGGAAAGGTAAATTCAAACCACAAGGCAATATCCCCAGGCATCGATCAAAATGGCTAAAATTAAAAATGCTGATACTACCAAATGTTGTTGTGGATGTGGAAAAAGTCAATCACTGATACTTTGCTGATGGGAGTATAAAATAGTATTGTATGGCCACACTGGAAAACAGTTTGGCAGTTTCTTAGAAAACTAAGCATGCAGCTACCATGTGACACAGCAACTGCTCTCCTGGACATAGACCCCAGGGATATGAAGACTTCAGTTCAACAAAACCTGCACATGAATGTTCAAAGACACTTTACTAGTAATAGCCAGAAATTGACAATAATCCAGATGTCCTTCAGTGAACGGTTAAACAAACTGTGATAAATTCATTCCATGGAATACTACTCAACATTAAAAAATGAACTATTGATACACACTACAACGTGGACAAATCATGAGACCATTATGCTAAATGAAAAAAGTCAATCTCAAAAGTTACATACTATATGATTTCCATTTATCTAACATACTTGAAATGACAAAACTATAGAAATGAAGAGATTAGTGGTGACCAGAAGTTAAGGAGCAAGTAAAGGGCAAGAAGAAAGTAGTTGTAGCTAAAAAAGGATATGAGGAGATCTTTGGTCATGGAATTTTCTTTTTCTTTTTTTTAATAAAAATTCCATTATCCACCAAATATGCACTCACCCTTCCCTGGGTAACCTCTAATCTACTGTCTCTATGAATTTATTTGTAACCTTTCTTGCGAATGACACCATGTAGTATTTGTTCTTAGGTGTCTTGCTTAGTAAATATTTTTATCTTAACCACATTAAAGTCAATATCATGGTTGTGATACATTACTAACTTAAAAAAAATTTTTTTTTAAAGTTACCTAAGCTGAGTCAAATATGTACAAAAACAGGGCTTAACAGCCCATACTTTAGTTTTGCAAGATGTTATCCTTAAAGGAAGCCAAGTAAATGGTACAAAGGATTGCTCTGCATTACATCTGGCAACTGCATATGACTCTCCACGTATCTCAAAGTAAAAAGTTTACCAAAACAAAAAAACAAAAAAACAAAAAAAAAAACAAAAAAAAAACCAATGACTAGCATCTTCAGACACAGTCCTGCCTTTCATACCATGAGCACAATTTTAAAGGACATGGAGAAATGTGGAAAAAATTAAGCTAGCTAGCCCTATGCAATCAACATTTACAGAAAATGGCAGGAACAGATTCATGAGGTAGAAACATTTTGCCTCTGTGTGAATACATGATATAACAAACAGGAATGATTTTGAACCAAGTGATGACTTTATTAAATACATTTTCTCTCTTTCGAATAATTAACAGGCACTATCAAGAAAGCAAACTGACAGAAGTTTTCAGAGTGAACCTGGATGATGCAATTGCTTTAGACAGAATGGCTGACACAACATCAGAGTTGACATGCAACCAGCAAAGCTCAGGAAAAAAACAAAGGATTTGTCCAAAAAAGGTGAAATCGGTGAAGACTGCTATTACAGACAGATGTGTAATGCTGGCCAAATAGGTATCCGAAATTAACAAATGTCTTTGCAAAACTGTATTTCCAAGAAAGATACAAAAAAGCCTAGATATAAAACAATAAAGGACCTTTCTGAAATGGAAAAGCAAGGGATCACTGAAAATGAAGGTGTCACAAAGACTCCCTATCCTTCTCCACGCATTTACTTGCACAGAGGCTTTTATGCACATTAATTCAGTAAGAAAATCTATGACTAACGACCCTAACTTCAAATAAAGTTTGTGGGTCCTTAAGAGGCATGAATATGAACAAAGGTTTGTAAGATAACCGAAATGACATAAACAGTAGTTTCCTCTGAGATGAAAAAATGGACTGAAAGAGAACCAAAGAAGGTCTTAAATTGCTGTAATGTCCTATTTCTTTTGCATTAAAAAAGTGACGCTGTGACAAAATATTAATATTTGTTAATTCTGGTAGTATATGGATATACTTAGCTACATTTGTATTTTTCTGTTCTTTAAATTTTAAATTAGAAAAGAAAAAAAAAGACCCACTCCTACCACAGAGAGAGATAAAGCAAAAAGCATCTTCAACTCACATTTCATTGACATCTATTTTAAGAAACGCAGCCAGTCCAACCCACAAAGAAAAAAACTTCCCAAAGAGCCATTTACACAGCTAATGTTCGTTGAATGTGATTTTACATACATTTATAATTTATTTTTCTAAATAATAGTTATTTTTATGTTTCAAAATAGATTTATAGGAATAAAACCTCATTTTTATAATTACATTTTAAAGAAATAAAGAGTCCAATTCATGGTGACTTGATCCTGTGACTGTTTTCCAGGAATTAACTACATAGTAAGCTAAAAACACCTATCCAAGACTGATGAAGAATCATTTGTGATACAAATTTATAGGCACTGACATGTTTAAATTTGACTTTTAATCATGTTGGCTATAGGAGGTTGAGTTATATGCTCCAGTAAAATCGTGTTCTTAATCTTGGTCCTTTCCTGTGGGTGTGAACCCATTGCAAATAGGACTTCCGAAGATGCTATTTTTAGTTAAGGTATGGCCAAATGTATCAGGATGAGTTTTAATCCTGTTACTGGAGGTCTTTTTAAAAAAAGGGGGGGGAGAGGGGCGGGAATATGAAAAAAAAAAAAAAAAAAAAAAAAGAACGCCACAGGGAGGAGTCAGAAGCTGGAATTCAAAGGAACTGAAAAGATAAAGGAGAGGACACAGCCATGTGATGGGAAAGCTAAGGAACCAGAGGTCTCCCAGACAGCCAAAACACAACCAACCCTGGAAGGTAGCAAGCCTTCTGGACTCTGAAACCACGAGCCAATAAATTCCTATGGTTTAAGCCAACCCATTCTGTGGTATTTGTCAAAGCTGTCTGGAAACCAAGACATAACCGGGCTGAAAAAACAAGCAAAATACTTCCCAATTGTTCTTACTGGACCAAATATGCCCCCAAATTCTTTATATCAAGTCCTCTTAAATCAAATTTTTAAAATTATGCTCAAATCCAGATAAAAATTTCCTACGTAGTTGTTATCTGAACTTTGAGAGATTCTCCATTTTAAAAAAATGTGAACATAAAAGCAAGGTTGGGCCAGGAACAAAAAAGAATAAAGACTAATAGTCTACAGCTGAAAAGACAAGAGCGAAAACCACTGGGATATATCTCGAAGAAGTTTGGCAAAAAGTGAGCCTGCAAATCTCCTTGCAAAATCAATCTCTCTTTCACAGTTTCTTTTTTTTTAAGATTTATTTCATTTTTTTTTCTCCTTCCCCACCCCCACCCACACTGGTGTTTTTGCTGTCTGTGTCCATTTACTGTGTCATCTTCTGAATCTATTTCTTTTTGTCTTATCTTTCACATTTTCTCCTCTAGGATTCACTGGGATTTGACACTAGGGCCCTCTGATGTGGAGAGAGGTGCCCTGTCAGCTGCACCACTTCAGTTCCTGGTCTCTGCTGTGCTTCACCTTGACTGCTCCCTTCACCTCTCCTTTGTTGTGCCATCATCTTGCTGCCATGACTCATTTGTGGGGGCACTGGCTCACCACACAGGCACGTTTTCTCTTCTTCTTTTTCACCAAGAGGTTGCAGGGATCAAACCTGGGTCCTCCCATACGGTAGGCAGAAGCCCTATCACCTGAGCCACATCCACTTCCCTCACAGTTTCTTTTAACACATATATACATACCATAAGAAGCACAAATATGGAAGTCATACCTTTCAGGCCTAAAGTCTGTAACTGAAACAGTTTTCCCAGCTCAAAAGGTAGAACTCGTAACAGGTTGTTATTTAAATGGAGTTCCCTGTTGATATAAAAATTCCAGCAAGTCAGAAGACATTAACTAACAGCTAAAACCAACAATATAATTTCTAAGCATATAGCCTAAGAAATGACAAAATTGTATATTATATTCCATTTTCTAGCACAGTACTTCTCAAACTATATGTGGTTAAAAAACAACCGCACAACAACAAACTGCCACAGACCAAGAGTTTCTTAACTACAGGAAAAAAGGAAATTACTAGAAAAAAATCAAATGAGCAAAACACATGACTTACAAGTCCCAATTTTTAAAAATTAGATTCAACAGGTATAAAATTATTCTCAATCACTATACTTCTCTCTCTGTAGGCTGGCAGCACACAGTGTACAAACTGGCACCAGTCCACAGACCACATGTAGAGTTGTACTGGTCTAGCACACCTGGGATCTACTACACATGTTTAAGAAAGTGAAAATGATAAAGCAGCTTCTTACAAACAATTAGGTTTACAATTCGCTTTTCTCCCACTTTACCGAAGTTTCACTTTAGAAAGAATAGCAGCTGTATTAACTACTAACAATTACTTTTAACGATTTTTTTACACAGAACAAATTTCAAAGGAATCTTCAGGGACAGAGGGAGACAGGGATGGGACAAAGACCCAAACCTATAATACTGACAATTTCCTGTTTATGAACTTTAAGTGTGAACGAGCATTAGCCCTACAATCCCTGGTTCTTGGAAGTTTAAATGAACTTTGGTTACTATTGAGCAAAACAGAGGTTGGTGAGGCCATAAAATGAACAAGAAAAACAAGTTCTGAATAACCGATTCCTTGTTATTTCCAAATATATCACATGGGAAAAGAGGTTAAGTAAACTTGGTTCAGGGGATGAAAAATGGTAGTAGTACCTCCTCAATAATTCAGCCTAGAAAAATGTCAAAACACTGAACTGGTAGCTACAAACAAGAGTGGTAGAGAAATGTTCATGAAGCCTTTCACTGTGGCTAATGGTAGAAGGCAGCAAAAAAAGCCAGCAGAACAAAAGAAAAAAGGTGGGTGATATGAAAGGGAGCAAAATTTCCTATTAAGATTAACATAATGGCTGGAATTTGGTTTTATATTATACTTGACTAGATCTCATCTACCTTAAAAAAGAGGCAATAAAAAACAAGCAACCACCATTTATTAACCACCAAAATATGTCAGGCAGAGTGCCAGAAGTTATTTATTCTTTATTTCAAATATCCCTAAACTCAGCCTTGCTGGGTACGTATGGTATCATTGAGGAAACAGGCTTAGGGAGGTTCAGAAGCTTGCCCACAATCACACAATAGTAAATGGCAAAGTTGGGTTTCTAACCTGAACTCTTCGTGACTCCAAGGCTTATGCTCTGTCCTATACACTTAAGAGTTCCCTAATTCAATAAATTAGAGGTTCTTTCAAGTCCAGGCTTGAATACTATTATGCATACTAGCCCTGGGATGGCAAAAGATTTCAGCAATTTGGCAGTGGTTTTTACTGGACTATATATTAAGGATCAAAAGATAATCCTAGGATTTAATGGAGGAAAAGCACCAAACTGACGAGTAGTAGCTGTCAGAGATGTGTGTGCATATCGTTTATCCCTACTCTGTCCAAAAGTTTTGGTTCCAGAATAAAGTACATTACACAAAACATACCAATATAACAAATTCCAGACAATGAATCTATTTGACTTTTCATTTGTTCGTTAACATGAAACCTTTCCAAAAATCTTAAAGGATATAGTTCTGTTTACTTTTGTTCGAATACCAGCAAATTCATGGCGTTTCATAACAAAATTAATATTTATTTTGTTTTAGGGGATATATAGTTATATATTAAGTTGAATTTGCATACCTGAGTGATACCATGTTTCCGAGTTCTGCCGGTAAACTACGGATTTTATTAGAAGACAGGTCCAGATATACCAGATTATGAAGTTTGGCAATGTCTGAAGGAATGCGGGACAGGGAATTGTCACTCAGATGCAAAGCTGTTAAGTGAGTCAGTGACCACAATGATGAGCTTAAGGTTTTTACTTTTCCTGTAAGAGAAGAAAAAACAGGGGTAGAATTATATAATATTCTCCAACATTTTGTCTCTGGATTAAATAAGATTTAGATGTTTTGGTAAGCAACTTGAAATAATCTATCACCTCAGAAACTATGAGAATAGGTTATCCTTAACTGTTCTAAATAATTCACTGCTTTAAATAAGGTACAAACTTTCCAAATAGTAGATTTTTAAAAATCAAAGCAATATGTCAATGCTTACATTGCACTTTTATTTTTAAGAGCACAATGGGAAAGAATTTATCCTTTAAAATGACCTCAAAGATGGCATCAAAAAAAGAGTACATGGTATGGGATACCAATGACAGGTGATATATGACTGACAGGGAGCTGTACAGAACATATGTCCAGGGTGCATGGTAATGTTTGGATATACTCATAGTGGCAACAATTAAAAACTACAGTAGGGGGGGTACTGGGTTCCTGGCCAGTGGTGCTCTGTCATGGTCCCTAGGGGAGCAGCGACAGTCTCCCAGGTACAGTGGTGGGGACCGGGAGGGAGTGAGGGTTCAACAGTGAGCCCCTGATACTAATGACTATGCTTGTGAGCTGATAAACCCAAAATAATAACAAGGCCTAGAGCAACTTTGTGCCTGGGAATTTCCTTCTGTCAGCCTTCATGTTACTCAAATGTGGCCAGTCTCAAAGCCAAACTCAGCATGTAAATGCAATGCCTTCCCCCCAGCGTGGGACATGACACCCGGGGATGAGCCTCCCTGGCAACGAGGGACCACTATCAACTACCAACTGATGATGCAACTGGAAAATGACCTTATACGGAAGGTTCAATGCGGATCAGCAGAATATCCATGTCTACATAAAATACCATGACTTTAAAATGCTGTTTGACCTAAAGTAAGGGGGAAATGGAAAGGAGAAATGAGTTTATATGGCTACGAGTTTCTAAAAAAGAGTCTGGAGGCTGGCAGAAGGTTTGCCCTCATGCACAACTGAGCAGAGTCAGAGAGACAGATAAAGCAGATACAACCCCCAGATATTGGTTCCTTTGAGGGCTAAAGAGACCCATGGGAGTTATGGTCATGGCCGATGGGGTTAACTACCAGGGCAGATGGCCCCTCTTTGGAAATGGTGTTTATGTGTGATGAATCTGGACTCAGATGGGATCTCCCTTCATAAGACTTTCATGCTAATGTGCTGGAGGTGCAGTTAATGTTGGGGTTTAAGATATATTTAGGGGATTTGAATCTCTGGACTGACAATGTGATAGCCAGATCCTGAGCCTCAACAGACTCCAGCACCTACAATCTGATTTATTGGACTTACCACACTCAGCTAAGATGGAGGTGAAGAAGGACAACCACCACACCATGGAGCCTAGAGTGATTACAACTGAAAATGGGAGGATTGCATCCAGCATCCAGGTGGAATCTGAGCCTCCTCTTGACATAAAGGTGCAATGGACACAACCAAACCAGTGTCCACATAGAAGAGGTGGCATTGGATTGGGAAAAGTGGACATAATGGACAAAGGGTATGGGGAAAGGCAGGAAGAGATGAGAGGTGGAGGCGTCTTCGGGACATGGAGCTGCCCTGGATGGTGCTTCAGAGGTAATCACCGGACATTGTAAATCCTCACAGGGCCTACATGATGGAATAGAGGAGAGTATGGGCCATGATGTGAACCAATGTATATGAGGTGCAGAGGTGCCCAAAGATGTACTTACCAAATCCAATGGATGTGTCAGGATGATGGGAACGAGTGTTGTTGGGGGGGGGGGAGAGGGGGGGTGGGGGGGTGGGGTTGAATGGGACCTCACATATATATTTTTAATGTAATATTATTACAAAGTCAATAAAAAAAAATTAAAAAAAAAAAAAAAAGAGTACAAATAATTTACAGTAGTGATAAATCCAAATTCTGAACATGAGTCATTTAAACTTAAGTGGAAAAGTCAAACTCCAATATAGCTGTTCATAACCACACTTCAGAAAAGAAGAATTTGGTCTAAAATCAAAAAGGACCCAAGTGATAATTCCATCAAGAACCACATAATCAAACAAAATGTGTGTTGTGTAAGTACAAGTAAAAATTCTTGTCCAGAACCATGTAGATATTAAGTCATAGCTATGTAATCACATTAGTAGAGACCCAGGATTCAGACTAAGAACAAAATGATACTATCTTTCCACACCACTTTAAATCTGCATTTTAGCACTGCCACAGTTTGGCGAGATGGCCAATGGTTTCTATGGTCCTTCCAAGCATGCTTCCCATAATTCTTGTAACTGTCCAGTTTTACCTAGTTTCAGAGCAAAAGAAAAAAGCAGAAGTAATGGGAATATACCAGTCTTAAAAAACTGATTTTCTTATTGGCAAAAAAATCAATCTTGAAACTTCTACTTCCAATCAAGATGAATTAACAGGAACTAGATTTACCATTCTGTCTGAAACTATAAAATCATACAAAAATATATAAATCAACAATTTTCAGTAACTGAACACCAAGTAAGAGAGTGATGATATCTGAGAGATGAGAAACAAGCAGGGGGGCAACAGGGCAGAGGGGTAGTGTTCCACAATTGTTCAGTTTACTTCTGGACAGTGTTTGGAGAAGGAAGAGAAGATAGGGGGATCTCCCATGAGTTCATGAGACAGAGCAAAGTGTTTAGGGAAGTCAAAATGGCTAGAATTTGCAAGGCAGAGTACCAGAGAGGAGAGAGATGAATGGACATAAAACTCTGGAGATATACATACTATACCACCCAATTTTTCAACCGACTACTGATAAGAACATGTATGTAAAAAACTGCCTCAGGCGAGGGAAAAATTACTCAATCCAAAACAAGGCAGAAAAAAAAGGGGGGGGGGGAGTAACTAAAAGCAAATGGGATTAATAGAAAACAAATGGCAAAAGAGTGGATTTAAATCCAACCATAGGAATAATCATGTTAATTATGAATGGTACAGAGATTGTCAGTTTAAAAAAAATAAACAAGACCCAATTACATGCTTCCTATGTACTTCATATATAAAACAAATAGGTTAAAAGTATGTAAACTATGCAAAAAATAATCAAAAGAAAGCTGGAGTCATTATAGTAATATTGGACAAAGTATTTTTCACATCAAAATTACCAGGGATAAAGAAAGTCATTTCATAAATACAAAGGGGTCAATTTATCAAGAGGAATAAACAATTTGAAATGTTTATGTAACTAATACAAAAGCATCAAGATACTTGAGTGAAAGTGATGGAATGGCAAGGAAAAATAGACAAACCCAGAATCATAGTGAGAGATTCCAAACTCCCTTCTCTCAAATGACAGAACATGTAGAAAGAAAATCAGAAAGGATATTAAAGAACGAGAACAACACTATCAACAAACCTGGACCTGACATTTAAAGAATACGCTACCCAAGAACAGAGTAAACATTCTTTTCAAATACACACAAAATACTTAGCATGACAAGCCATATGATGGGCCATAAAACAAAGTCTCAACACTTTTAAATGAAGTTAAAAGGACTCAAGCAATAAAAAGTACACTTTCATATCAAAGCTGTGCTATAATTAAGTTAGAAATCATAAAGATATCTGGAAAATCCCCTGATTATTTAAAAACTAGTAACTCACCTCTCTATAACTCATGGGTCAAAGAAGCAATAGAACAGGAAATTTAGAAAATATATTGAACTGAAAGAAAACGAGAATATAACACAGCAAAATGTGCAGGATGCAGGTAAAACAGAAATTAGAAGGACATTCATAATACTAATTACCTATACTAGCATAGAAATAAGGTCTCAAATCAATCTCAGGTTTTATCTTAAACTAGAAAAGAATAAATTAAAACCAAGGTAAGCAGAAGAAAGGAGGTAAACCTTAGAGCAGAGATCAATGAAACAGAAAAAAGAAAAAACAATTAAATCAAGGAAGCAAAAACTAGTTTATTGAGGAGAATAAAATGACAAATCTACGAAGACTGATTAGGAGAAAAAGAGAAAAGATACAAATTATCAATATCTAGGATAAAAGATGAAATCACTACACAGTCTAAAGATATTAAATAGATCATTAATAGGGTCATTAAAAAATAGTTCACATATATTTATAGCAGCTTCATATTTAACTGCTAGAAATAAATGTTCTTCAACAAGGAAATGGATACACTGTAGATGCTACTCAGAATGAGAAAAAAAACTTCATACAAAAACAACACGTATGAAATGCAAAAGCTTGCCTACCATATAATTTCATATACTGACATTCTTGCAAAGACATAACTACATTCACAGAAAAAAGATCAGAGGTTGTGTGTGTGGAGTTTGCTAAAGTCACCAAGGATTATTTGGGGGCAAAAGAATCACTGTATGTATTTACTTTAGCAGTGGCTACACAAGGGTATGTTTTGTCAAAACTTGTAGAACTGGGAAGCAGCTGTGGCTCAAGCAATTGCACTCCCGTTTACCATATGGAAGATCCAAATTTGATCCTGGGACCTCCTGGCAACAAAAAAAAAGGCAGCCCAGACATGAGTGGAGAGGCTCAAGCCGCTGCACAGCAAAGCAATGCACCAAAAAGACAATGACACAACCAGATTAAAAAAAAAACTGTAGAACTATACACTAAAAAGGGGTACTTTTAATGCAGGTAAATACCTTAATGAATAAATTACAAAAAGATAAAGGAATATTATGACTAACTATATGCCAATAAATTCAACAATCTAGATGAAATGGACAAATTCTTAGAAAACTCACTCAAAAAGAGATAACTTTAAGTGATCAATATATATTACAGAAAGTGAATTTGTACTTAAAAACCTTCCCACAAAGAAATTCAGAATCAGATGAGTTCATTATTACCATTATTATCATTTCAAGGCAACCATGTATACATTGACCCATAAAATGAAACATAAGATTAACATTCTTCACTTTTTCCATGCCACTCAAAACAAAATTTTGTCATCATCAAAAGGTTATAGCATTTCCAAAGAAGATATACAAAGAGTCGGTAAGCACATGGAAATAGGCTCAAGATCATTAGCCAACAGGGAAATGCAAATCAAAACCACAATGAATTACCACTTGACAACCACTAGAATGGCTATAATAAAAAAGACAGATAATACTGAAACCTAAAAGAATAATTCTCTTAAAAATCCTAATAAGCAGACATTACAGTGTGTTTAGCAACACTCCTATGCTATGGTGAGTCCAGTATATATGTAATAGTCACGATATCTCTGAATCACTCACTGGCTCTACCTTAGGTAAGTTTTCACACATAGCAGGTTTTAAATGTTATGTTTTGTTTTTTAGTTAAATGGGACAATGGAAGTAAAACAGAAAAAGGATCAAACTTAGACCAATGTTAGTATGCAATAAACAAACCAATGAACCCAACTGAGGACACCTGAGATACAAAATAGCAACAACAATAAAGAGAGAAGCAAGGGAAGGGTGAGGGAAAGGAACTGAGATTTACTGATCAACTAACGAAATATCAGGTACTGAGCAAATTGCCTGTGTACTTTTTACTTACCCCAGCATTTTAGCAGCCTCCAACTCTCTGCCCAGGAGAGATATGCACAAAACCACTGAATTGTAGAGGTAAAAGAGACCCTAAAATAATGTAGACAAAAGCCCTCATTTTAAAGGTAAGAAAGACTCAAAAAGACTAAGATCAAAGGTCATACATCTAGTGGGAGGCACTTGGTTATGTTGATATCAACAACAGAAAATAAATTCTAAGCTCAACAATTAATCTGGCATCTGGGAGACATTAAGCCCCAAAACAGGTATAAAACTAATATCAATAGTCTAATTTCTACTTATCTTCTCACTCTCCCCATATCCCATAAAGAAAATATGTAGAAAAAGAATTACATGTAAAGTGAATTATTTTGACATGTCTACTCTGTATACACTAGTTTTAAGTTTTCACCCTTGAGAAAAGGGGCTGCAGTTGTTACTAAACTAGTGGCATACCAGTACTCTGGTTGTTGCAAATACACTAAACTGTAGTTATTAAACAGAAATCTTGCTTTGAGTTCAAACAGTGAGTTCAAGGTTATGATTTCATGTGCATTTATAGTAAGAAGGGTAATAATAACATTATGAAAAGCCTCATATTAAGAGATGTCATCCAATATAAACATATAGAACTGAAATTCTATTTGACATGTAGCAGGTCTCACCTTAGGATAAGGTGTGCCTTGCCTTAGATTCACACGTCAAAGCTCATCTGGAGGACTGATGGAGTTGATAAAGCAGTTTACTTGCATGACAACCTGAAGTCACCTGGGGAAAGACCTCACCAGGAGGATGGAGTCAGGCCCCCAAACAGCATCCTCAAAAATATCATCCAGTTTTGAAGATGGGATGGTACATTTTTGAGACAAAAGCCAGAGAATGTGCCAAACCTGAACATACAGCTGCTTATTTTTCATTTCCACTCAGAAGTCTGAAAGATGGGCTCACACTCCAAATGTCCAACATCAATTCTCAGTGATCATCTACCCAAGCCTATTTATTTCAGTGTTCCTTTCATGTCTTAATGAATGATATCAACATTAATCTAGTTCCAAGAACCATCTCTGACACCTTTCTCTTCTGCCCCATTCTCTGCAAGTCCCTGTCTTTTTGTTACCACACCTTTCTTGCCCAGCACTTTTGCTTGTGTTGTTTCTTCTGTCCTGAAAACTGTCAAACCTCCTTTCCAGCAAGATTTTGGCCATTTTCTCAAATCTATCAGGCCATATCCAATGGAGTAACTCCTGCTACTGCAAACTCCCTTAGGGCACCAATGGGTCAAGGCAAAGCCTCTGCTGCAGTTCTACATAGCTTCTTTGTGCCTGTTCAGGTTCTGAATCAATAACCAATTAAATCAGTAACAGTGAGTGAGTATATCACATAACTTCTCTTTATTCCTCCAGATCTACAACTCTACTTCTCCAAACCGCTGGGCCAAGAGAGGTCACCATAAGAGAAGGCAAGGACTTTAGCACCATGAGATTTCTGAGGTTGCTCAAAAGCCTCTCGACATGTGAGGTATTGTTTTTTAAAGTTCAGCATCCTACTCTGAAGTGAGCTAATGGGAAGAGTTGGTCTTTGGAGGATCCCCACTGCTTTGCTGTTGCTACTTTCTTGGTGTGATCCGTCTCCCAACCCTCCTGGAAGCATTTAAAAGCAGAAGTGCTATGAACCTCTTTTATAGGATCCACACAGTATTAGTGCTTTGATCATAGTGAATCACAATGATTATTCTTTAAGAGTGACTTCAATAATTGTCAATCAAAACATATTTGTTTGCATCTTAAATTTAATTTGCAATTAAGTAAATACTGACTCATATGAAACATTCAAGTAAACCACAGTTGGGTGAAAACTACTTCTCACCTAATTCTAAAGCCTGTAATTATATTATTGGGCCTTCTGTGTCAACATCTACAACATTGCTGACAAGTTTTAATTGACACATTTCTGTAGACAATAAACCAGGATTTCTATAACTGCATGGGTAGTGGGGTAATGTACATTTGCATGCCAGTGACAGAAAAGTATTTTCCTACGCCATGTGGTCTTGAGCAGATCAGATTTCCTTCCAGCATACTGCACTGCATTTAGCTTTTAAATGTGGGGGCACAGTGTTCTCACATTGACAGCACATGTAATAGGAAGACAGCCAATGTCCAGATGGAGAAAGCATAAGGGGATGAAGAAATAACAAGACTGGAAAGAGAAAGAGCACTGGGAGGTCTTCTGCCACAGAAGCAGGTCTATAGCTAAAAGTGACCCAAGAAGTATTTCCTATAGATCTGGCCTTGAGGTTTGTTTTTTGTTTTTTTTTTTTAAAGATTTATTTTTTGTTTATTTCTCCCCTCTCCACCCCCCCAAGTTGCTGTCTGTGTGCATTCGCTGTGTGTTCTTCTGTGACCGCTTCTATCCTTATCAGCGGCACGGGAATCTGTGTCTCTTTCTGTTGAGTCATCTTGCTGTGTCAGCTCTCCATGTATGCGGTGCCATTCCTGGGCAGGCTGCACTTTCTTTCGCGCTGGGTAGCTCTCCTTACAGGGCGCACTCCTTGTGAGTGGGGCTCCCCTACGTGGGGGCACCCGTGTGGCTGGGCAGTCCTTGTGCGCATCAGCACTGCGCATGGGCCAGCTCCACACGGGTCAAGGAGGCCCCGGGTTTGAACCGCGGACCTCCCATGTGGTAGATGGACGACCTAACCACTGGGCCAAGTCTGCTTCCCTAAGGTTTTCTATATAATCTTCTGGCCTGGCATCCTCTCTGAACCATGCCTGGGGTGTGGGAGTAAGAGGGATTTCCTTAATCTCTAACAGGTAAATAGGAGACTATGGAGCAGGTTCCTGGGCAAGAAATTCACCTCCTTTCCTTCCCCATTACGGATGGGAGAGAACAAAAATTCTGGTTCAAAACACTCTCATCTCCAAAGCATACATATCGGAAGAAGTTTACTATGGTCACAAAAGCAGTAAACTGAGAAACAAACAAGATTGAATCCTAGACAGAAATTTGTCACAACCATCAAACCCTGTCTCATTTCTAGGACTTGGGCTCTTAAACCATAAAATTTTGTCCACCAACAGAGGAACGGATAAACAAAATATGATATATCCAGATGGTGGAATATTATTCAGCCATAAAAAGGACCAAAGTACTCATACAGGCTACAATATGGATTAAGTTTGAAAATATGACACAAGTGAAAGAAGCCAGACAAAAAAGACAAATTGTATGATTCCATTTCAATGAAATGTCCAGGAAAGGCAGATCAATAAGAGTAGATTAATGGTTGCTTAAAAGTGGGAGATGGGGGGAAATGGAGAATGACTGCTAATGGAAATAAGTCTTGCTTTGGGGGTGATAAAATTGTTCCAGAATTAATTGTGGCAATGACTACCCAACTATGAATATAATAAAAACCAGTGAATTACATACTTTAAATGAGTTACTTATATCTGGGTGATAAATGGGTAAATTCTAATTCTCAACAGAACTGTTAGAAATAAAAAAAGGTTATAGCATAACAGAACAAAATTAACAGAGAAAGCAATTGTTTTCATTTACGTAATAATAAAGTAGAAAAATAATGGAATAAAAGACCTTGTTATAATAAGTTCCAAAAAGTAAAATACTTACTGGAATAATCTAGTAAGAAGTGGATTAGAATGAAGGATACAAAAGATATGAAAAAAAATAGAAAGACATGATAAATCATGCTAATTTATAAACTAATATGATCACAATAAAGATGTTAACTAGATAAATTAAGTCTAAATTTATTTTTCTTAAAAAAAAAAAAAGGAATAACCAGGTATCATGTCAAAATTACAAATGTATATACCATTTTATCTATAGGTATACTAGCAACACATGTAAAATAACCTACAAGGTTATTCACTGCAGCACTCTGTCACAGACTGACCACCAATAGGTGCCACTAAATAAATAAATTACAGGACACATAATAGAAATACTGTGGAGCCTTGAAAGTATAAGGTAGTTCTCTACATATATATTTAGAAATTTCTCCAAGATACAATGTTAAGTGAAAAAGGTATGGCGCATAAGTCTATATGTAATACACTATCTTTCATATTAAAAATAAAAGGTGTGGAATAAGAGATTTGTACTTGTTTATATGCATAGAAAACTCCCAGAAGGATGCATAAGAAACTAATAACTGTGTGTATGCATGTATTTGTACACACTGGGAGGTGGAATGGGGAGATGAGAAGATTCACCGTATACTTTTATATTCTCATGTGTCCACTCTTCCTGAAATGCCTTTAACCCCACTTTCCCCTAGCTAATTAACATCAACTCACCAGTAGCTATTCTAGGATGCTTACCCTGATCCCTCCCAGCAGGCTGCTTAGAGTTCTCAAAGGAAAGATAATAGTTCAAGTATACATTTTATATTTATCACAAGGTTCTATAATTACTTTCCAGTTTGAAGTTTCCTCCTACAGCCTGTAAGATTCCCTAAATTTTTAATGTTCCCATCACCTAACATATCAGAAGTTTCAGAATAAATGGAAGAATTATTCACATGAGTGGTTCCCAATGAATAAGCAATGATTTCAGAAATGCCATTTAGCAACTGCTGCTTCAACTTGGATTTCCTTCCTTACCTGTTTACCTGTCCCAGAACTTCTATAAACCAAACAACAGGATTCTTTAGGAGATAAGCAGCTACACAGGCTGATAACATAATGAAAGCTACTTCACTCTGGAGTTACATTTACCACCACTGCCAAAAGGAGCTACATATAATTCTAAAAAACAAACAAACAAAAATCCCAGAAGACATACAAAGGGTTTGAGGGAAATGGCCTATCACCCTTTGTGGAAAAACAGCAACTCTGAATTGAGGTAACTTTCTCACTAAACTCAAGCCTTCAGAATTATATCACAAAGTAGACCAAAGCTAACGTGTGGCCTGAATCAAAAATCATTTACTACTACCAAGGAATTCAGACCCAAGTCTCTTATGTCCTGCAAACCTCCTGAATTGTGGCTCTGGTCAGTACATTTTTCTCTGCCCTACATTGCCATTTTAAGTGTCTGGAACAAGTACAGTTGCTCTGGGCTGCAGAAGTACCTCAAAAGCAAGTAACCAGAGGCTAGCCCAATACAATGAACAAAAACAAAAGTGGCATGTGAGTTCTTTGATATCTTCGGGTTCTTTAGGTACAATAAAAAATTAGTACACACCTGGATTTCAGCTTCTGTAACAGCAGAATTGTTTATTACTGACCAGCCATCCTGCTAGGGAGCATAAACCAGATAAGCTCCGGGTGGAATAGGGAGGGGAAACCAATAAAAACAGCAAAGATATGAGTGAAAGGAAACACAGAGAGGTAGAGCAGGACACTTCACATCACCTTTTGAATAAACTGCCACTGTGATGTGATATGCAATCACAGGCAGTAGCTAAGAGGCAAAGAACAGAAGCTGAGGCTGTGAGGCTGAGAAGTTGCGCAGAGCTCTGAGCAGTATTACAGAACTGGGAAGACAAGATGGAAGTTCAGGAACCACCAAGGAGGAAGACACATTAAACCACCAAGATTTCAGTCAGAATCTACAAATGGTAACAAGGAATAAAGGCAAACCAGCACTCAAGCCAGCCCTCACAACAAATGAACAAGTTTGAGTTATATGAATCTTCAATTGGATTAAGGCCATCTGTCCCATCACAAGTGACTGGACACACAGAAGTAAATTCACTCCTAAGGAAAAGACTACCATCTAGACCATCAAATTATTTCTATCATTTTATATACAATTTCCAGCATTCAATAAAAATATGAAGACCAGACCAAAGGACTGAACGCCAGAAGGAGAATGAACAAGAAAGAACCCCCAGGAGATTCAAATACTACGGTATCACACTCAGCCTTTAAAATAACTATGATATATTTATACTTTGAGTCAAGATACAGTATCAGGGACTAGATCTATCTTCCCAACAAAAACTACTAAGAAATGAGATAAAATATGTGATAAAACGATTTTCAGACACTCTACAATAAGGCAGCACAGGAGAGTGATTACTGATAGACTGGAAACAGACAAGGTGAGCCCTTACAACTATTCCACTATTTCAGCTTACTACCTTGACAATTTCCAGACCGCAACATAATGACAGGGGACTCTGGCAGAGCCTGGTAGTTTCACAAGTCAAGGAGAAGATGGGAGTTCAGAGAGGCCGAGGTGGCTAGAAGTCATAGGACAGAGTACCAAGGAGGAAAGAGCTACAAAGATAGTTCTGAAGATCAAGAATTCTATACCTATGAAAATTTTTTAAAAACGAAGGCAGGGAAATGGATGTGGCTCAATCGATTGGGTTCCCGTCTACCATATGGGAGGCCCAGATTCGCGTCCCGGGGCCTCCTTGTGAAGGCAGGCTCGCCAGTGCCAGAGAGGTGACGGCCTGCACCCACGGAGAGCTGGCGCAGCAAGATGACACAACAAAGGGAGACAAGCAGGCAAAGAAGAATGGACAGAGAGAGCAGACAGCAAACAAGCAGGGGGTGGGGAGAGAAGTAAATAAAATAAATCATAAAAAAAAAAGGCAAACACCCATCCAGATAACCTGAAAAATTATCACCAGCAGATCTTCATTACAAGAAACATTAAAAGAAGTCCTATAGTCAGAAGGAAAATAACCTATACACAAAGGAATGGTAAACAAAAACATTTTTCCTATTGCCTGTTTAAAAGAAAAAACAACAAGGTTTGCGAGAATTATAACATATGTACGGGTAAAACATATGCCAACAATAGAACAAAGGCCAGGAAAGAAGAAATAGAAGTATACTATTATAAGATTCTTGTATAGGAAGTGGTATAAAGTTAAAAATTTATTCTCTAAACCCTAAAGCAACCACTACTTACACAAAAAGGTATAGCTATTTAGCCAATAAAGGAGATAAAATGGAATAAAAATATACTCAGCTAATTTAAAAGAAGGGGAGAAAAGAGGAAAAAGCAACAAAGAAGAGAGGAAATAAACAGAAAATAAATTTTAAGACAGTAGATTTAAACACAACCATAACAATAATTACATTAAATGTAAATGTTTCTAATGGAACTAAAAAGAGGAAAAACCAACAACAGGTTTCCACTCCAATGGAAACATTAGTTCTGGGAGCAGGTTTCCCAATTCAGTAACCAGGTGAGTTTGAAATGTCCATTGTAAGCCTGAAAGGGTGGAACACTGTAGGACCCAGGAACTCTAAACTTATGGGCCAGGATTCCAGGAGACAAACCATGGAACAAGTAATGGAATTATAACTGAGCAGGACAGGAATAAAACAGATGAAGGAAAGAGAAAGCCCAGATGAAAAATGAAAGAGAAAAGAACCAGAAAGCCTCAGAAATCAAGTTCCAATAGGCGGTGGACTTGGCCTAGTGGTTAGGGCATCCGCCTACCACATGGGAGGTCCGCGGTTCAAGCCCTGGGCATCCTTGACCCGTGTGGAGCTGGCCCGTGCGCAGTGCTGATGCGCGCAAGGAGTGCCCTACCATGCAGGGGTGTCCCCTGTGTAGTGGAGCCCCACGCGCAAGGAGTACACCCCATAAGGAGAGCCGCCCAGCGCGAAAGAAAGTGCAGCCTGCCCAGGAATGGTGCCGCAGACACAACAAGATGACGCAACAAAAAGAAACAGATTCCTGTGCCGCTGACAACAGAAATGGACAAAAAAGACGCAGCAAATAGACACAGACCAGACAACCGGGGTGGGGAGGGAAGGGGAGAGAAATAAATAAATAAATAAATCTTTAAAAAAAAAAAAAAGTTCCAGTAGCTGTGAACAACAGAAGAGGGAGGTCTGGAGTTTGAAAAACTATACTGAATCAAACCCTTCTAAAAGTTCAGAAAAACTAAATTCAAATAAAAATGAGCAAAAATGAGGTAAAATTCCACAAAAGTTATTGTGTAAAAAGATGTTATTAAAAGAAAAAAAGAGCATGAGCATGAGAATAACTCTCTACAGACAACAAAAGCATATCACAAACAAGACTACAAATCAAAACTATTGCCTACTTTTTGAAAATGAGCTAAAAGATATTAAGAAATGATAGAAACAATAAAAGAACATAAATCAAATGTAGAAAAATTCAGGAAAGAAAAGCTAAACTATAAGGAACTTAATCATGAATAACCACAAAACACTGCTTTCAGAAAAATAGGAGAGAAGTTTTAAACTCAAAAATTCAAAAAGGATCTGAAATGTACCAAGTATGTAATAAAGAGAAGACCCCTCTGGTGAATAAAACCAAAGCAAGGGATCAGAACACATACTAATAATTATAATTAAAGAAAATTTTCCTGAAATTAAAAAAATACATATATAGTCAGACTATGAATTGAAATCACACACCATGTAACTAAGAATAGTTATATATTATAGGAAAACCAACATCAAATTCATTCTTATAAAACTATTGATTTGAAGGGGGAAAAAATCCTTTGGGCAACGTAGGCAAAAAGAACAAGTGGCTTTAAGGGAGTGAAAACTAGACTGTCATGAGACTTACAGCAAAGCTTTATGCTAGACCTAAGTACCTACAATATGTATATACATAATTTTGAATGGAGTAATATATTTAAGATTCTTAAGGAAAGAATGTGAGCCAAGAATTTTACAGGCAGCAAAAGTGGCTTGCAAATACAAAGGGCACAAACTGTTATCAACATGCAAAAAACTGAGGGAATATTGTTCCCATGAGCCCTTCCTGAGGAATAATCTAGAGAACAAGTTTCAGACAACCAAAATGACTACAGACATACAAACTGGTGGTGGACATTTAATACAGAGTTACTTACAAAACTAAGTCTAAATGTGGGTTAAATGGGAAAGCTGATGGCACATAATGGCTACACACCAACAATGTAGACAGGTACAACTATTTTAAAGGAGGGTGGGGAAGGAGGAGGGGAGGAAAAAGGCATAGTATGCAACAAATTTGTACCTGCTCCCAGTAATTATACTGGTGATGGTATTTATTAGCATTGCTGTTCTGAAACTGTTATGTGTGGAATATGGGATAAAGCAAATGAGGAAGTTCGGGACAATCTGATTCTATCATCCCACGTCCCTTGAGAACCAGGGCACAGCATTAAGGAAGTGACAGATACAATTAGAGAAAAGTTAACTAAAACACTTGTATTAGTTTCCTAGGGCTGTCTGAATTTGAACCAAATTGAAAGTATGTTTTCATGATTTTTTAAATCACAGGATTCATGTACATATACACATGCATGAAATAAGTGTCCTCACATGAAATGAATTCAGCCCAGAGAATTTATAAACGTAGGAGCTATATGACATGGACTGATTAAGAAAATAAAGTGACATTCTTGTTGGTGGCTGATAATTGAAACCGGGTCCAGTTATATCATACTATTCAACCAATAGTTTGTCCTCCATGAGGGTAACAGGTTAAAATATCAGTAACTGTTAATAACTGTAACTTCAGAGGACTCTTTCCCTCTTTCTCCCTATCTTGCATCCAGAATTTCTCCTTGAAGTTCAAAGTAAGCAGAACACTGACTCAAAAGTACCAAGAAGCTTCTAACATAAGGTAGAGGAAGGGGGAAGGAGAAGTGAATCCCCTTAGCTTCAGAAATATAATCTCATTGACCTAAGCTTCTAGCTTATCCAGAGGACTTAAGAAAGGGGAAACTTCCCTACTTGTAATTCAAAAAATGTTAATACAGGCATAAAAAAAGGACAGAAAACCACAATTGAACACCAATCCTGCAGAAATTAAAAGGAAAAGTGAGAGTGAGGAATGCCTGTGCTTTGACGGTAACTAGTAAATGAGAGAGCATATATCTCTTTGGACTCCTCTGACACAGAAAGTAAAATATGACAGGAAAAGAGAAAGAGAGAAATTTCACTTTACTTTACTTAACTGTACTCTTCTTAGTTAAGGCCAGCACTCTAGAAATTGGCAGAGGTTAACAGGAGAGATCCATGTGGGTACATACCTCCACTATGGCTGCAAAGGAGAAGTTGTGAGCTGGCAAAGGAGGAGTGCTATTATCATTACTCGTTTTCTGTTTTCTATACAGTACTTTTTTTTTCCTGTACAGTACTTTTACATATAAATTTGGCAGTCATATTTGGTCTATTATTTATACTGTATACCCCCTTCTTCTTCTCACTCTCTAATATATCATAGTTTCATAAGGATAGGGACTGCATTTTTATTCAGAAAATAAAGAGAAACAAATCTACCCCACACCTTCACTAGAACAGGGCTTTTTCTCTCCTACTGGAAATTTGATAATGTAAAAGCTCAACTCTACTTAATCAAAGAATTAAATATCAGAACAAATCTTTGAGCACTAGGCTTTTCACGCTATTTTCATTTAATTCTTGATATTATTATCACCATTTTAAAAGAAGACAGTTATGCTAACAGAATAAGCAAGAATGAGTTTTGAACTTTGATTCAAACTATATTCTTTCTAATAAACCTTCCTATTTAACATTTGTAAAACATAATCATTACTTCTTTTCTGAACTGGAATTTTAAAACTTAATTTTCTACCATATCTTAATTTCTATACCATAAACTCATGCTTCCATGTCTTACCACTTATTTCAAGCTCTGCCCAATGTGATTTCTTTCCATTTGCTGCTTCCTCAGAGGACATAATTGTGTACATCCTCCGAGGGTCAGGGGGCTCGTATTTTTCTTTGGGCATGCCTGTTGAATTAAGAAAAAAAAAAAACAAACCAATCAGTATTCTTAGGAATCAAATAACAACTTCTTAAGAAGCAGACGCCAAAACTATGGACTCTCAATGCCATTTCCCACTAAAAAGAGGTAGGATTCCTTGGAGAAATGGATGTTTATAGGTCCGGGACAGAAAAGATACAAAATAAGTCTGGGGAGCTAATAAAAGTGTTGTGACTATGACAGACATAGGAGTGAACTTGAAAGAACTCGTAACGGCCAAAAGGAAGACAATTTGAACATCATAAGAATGACTACAGATGAGTCATTAGGAAGTACATGAATTCATAATTGTAATAAAAAAATAAAAATCTGGTCACCTAAAAATTGAAAATTAAAGGGAAAGATTCAAGCTTTTACCCGTCTTTCTGGCAGAAACTAGGTGAGAAAATGTGTTTTTTAATAGAATTTCAGCTAATAAATGTAGAAGGAATTATATACTTAGAAAATCAGAGTTTTGCAACTCCAAATGAAATAATGGACCTAGGCAATGATCATCAGAGATTAATAAAACCATTAGGTGAAAATAATCAATTTAAAAATTTTAAATGGCTAGATTAGGCTATACATAACACCCGAACCCAATGATCAATTCATCACTAGAACAATCAGATGTTACATGCCTCCCGACGAGACATGACAAGAAGTACAAAATACTACCAAAGTTCTTGTGTGCCCCCACCAAAAAAAAACAAGAAAAAAGGATTGAGCCTGAATCAAATCAGGCCTCTGATCTGGTACAGTTTATAAAAAATAAGGGGATAGAGAAGCATGTTAAAAATAACATTGCAAACACCAGGCAGCAGGTGGGATTTGACCTCCAGGTTATAGTTTGCCAAATCCTGACTAGAACTCTGGTAGGAGAGACAAAATATTAACAAAAAGTAAAAGTAAAACCAGTCAGTACAATGCCAAAAGAATGCACAGATTCTATAACAGAGTTAAAGAAAAAGGAGAAATCAATGGCTAGACTATAAAAACTAAGATTCTTTAAGACTTTACTTTCTAAGGGAAGGAAATAATAATGCAGGCTAATCTTTTAATAAAGCATCTTTTATTTATAAGTATTCATGCATCATCAATTAACAAATTCACATGAACAAATAAAGGATGCCTAATTAAAATAAATAAATAACACCACAAGACACAGCCAGCCAGGTAAAGAATATGGAAAGCTCTATATGAAAAACGACCCAGTTTCTTCAACAAATTAATGAAACAGGGCAAAAAGGAGAGTGAAAGGGAACTGCTATTAGATAGGCTTAAGAGGCACAGCAATTGAATGCAATGTGTAGACCTTGTTCCTGATTTGAACAAATCAATCATAAAAAGACATTTTTGAGAATCAAGAAAGTCTGAACATGGATTAAATATTAGATATTAATCTAAAAAGTGCTGTTCATTTTGTTTGTACTTACGATTTTTTTTTTAAGAAGTCCTTATTCATTTTAGCTGCATATTGAAATATTTAGGTGAAATCCCTTGCCCTGCTTTCATCTGACCTTATTTGTTGGGATAAACCATAATCCATGTTCAATCTAACTCTCCACCTAGACCGTACACCCACACAGCTAAACATAGCTGAAGAAAAACCTATAGACTCTCAATGCTGCCCAAAATAATATTGTAAATTCCTAGTTTATCCCCTTCTCCCAGATGACCTCTCTCCACAAACCTCTAACACCTCCCTCTCTTATTTCCCTCTCAGCTGATGACCTTACTTCTATCTCCTCAGTACAATAGGAAACAATCAGAACTGGCCTTTCTACAAACTCCCAGACACATCCAGCTATGCTCTCTTTTACTATGGACACACGACCTGCCCTCTTAGGTATTAATCCACCTATGCACCTAATCCCACCCCATCATCTTGCCTGTTCAAAGACATTACTCCAGCAACTCTTTCTCTCCTACATCAATTTTTCCCTCCGTACTGGATCTTTACTCTCAGAATGCATCCACTGTTATTATTTCCCCTATTAAAAAAAAAAAAGGTCTTGACTGATTTTCCCCTCTAGCTACCGCTCTTTTTCCTCATTCTCTTTACAGAAAAAAGGAAAAAACCCTCAAGAGTTTTACATACTCTCGGTAACCTATTCTTCTCCTCCCAGTCTAAATCCATTCCAATGAATAAGTACATTTAATGTATCACCAAAAATCTTAGTCAAGAAAAATGACAGTGACATCCACATCACTATATCCAATGATATTCATATGATCAGCATCTGATGTAAATGATCGTTCCCTCTTAGGAACACTTACTTTACTTGGCTTCTAGGATACCTTTCTCTTGGTTTTCCTCCTGTCTCTCTAGATTCAGTTTTCCATTAGTTCTTCCTGCAGAGCTGGAATCAGCTCCATTTTATGAATAGAAAACTGAGGCTTTGAGAGGCTATGTAATTTGCCCAGTGTCAGAAGCTTAGAAAGAAGCAGAGTCAAGGTTTGAATATAAACTTGATTAAAAGTCAAAGTTACTTTCATTACATTATGCTGCCTCCCTACCGATGAAAAGAAGAGCTGCATTTCAAGCATAGAAATGGGCTCTGAATATTTAATTTATATCATAGTCAAAGGACAGAAGTTAATAATCCTAAAAAATCATCCTAAAGCTGCTTAAAATAAGAATATCAACAGTGAAACTAATCATATGCACAAGAACGAACCTACCCAAAACAAGTTTTGTTAAATATTACTGACTTTTATATGTTAAAGTCCTCAGTACAGAAATGCAATTGCGAAGATTTCAGACTGACATAAAATGCCTAATACGGAGAGCTATACAGTAAAGAATTGTTCATTCTGTCTAGAAGACAATCTGGCGAAACAAGTGGCCTTTCTGAATGTCTTGAATACATCAGCATTAGCATAAAAAATATCAAATGCCATGTAAGTCTACCAGAACTTGATGACAACATCCTTTTTTTAAAAAAGATTTAATTTATCCCCTCCCCACCCGCCCCACCCCCGTTATCTGCTCTCTGTGTCCATTCACTGTGTGTTCTTCTGTGTCTGCTTGCATTCTTGGTGGCACCGGGACTCTGTCTCTTTGTTGTGTCGTCTTGCTGTGTCAGCTCTCCTTGTATGTGGTGCCACTCCTGGGCAGGCTGTGCTTCTTTTGTGTGGGGCAGCTCAATGCGGGGCACACTCCTTGCATGTGGGGCTCCCTACGTGGGGAGCCCCCATACAGGGGCATGGCATGGCATGGCACTCCTTGCACACGGCAGTACTGCGTGGGGGGGGCCAGCTCACCACATGGGCCAGGAGACCCTGGGTTTGAACCCTGGACCTCCCATTTGACAGGCGGCCACTCTATCAGTTGAGCCATGTCCACTTCACAATGGCAATATCCTTTAATATCCCTTAAGAAATCTCGTAAGACCACCCAAATGCCATTATTCTGACCAGCTTCTACTCACGAACCTACCTGCTGATCTTCATAGAACTATGTAATAGGAAATTTCCCCAACCACCTGAAATTAGTATTTTGGTCCTATTTATCATGTGACTTCTCAGTGAAAGCTCAGGAGTCTGACTAACCAATATCATGTGAGTTAAGCTGGTGTGAATTAATGTCTAGGGTTTGATCACAGCTGGGTGAAATGACAGAAGTGTTACTAAACTAAAGAATTTGAACAGGCCTTGGACCCTGTCTTGGTCATTCCATGAAAGAATCAGGATTTCTGCCTAGGCAGCCAACTACTCCCTTTCTTGTTTTATAATGTAAGATAGGTTGTTTTAAATTAAGGAGACAACTCACTCTTAATTCCAAAGCAACGAAGAGGTACTTTCTCTTTCTCAAATCCCTGAGATTGGGAGTAAGGCAATTAAAAAAAGAAGAAAGCAAAAGTATAAAAGAAATGGTAGCAAACTGAGCAGTCAAATTCCTGAGGAGCAGCAGAAGGAGAACATCTGCCAACTGAGCAACCCTATCCATTTTTCTGGGAGTCTGGCAAAACATAGCACTGAAGACTAGGCAGAGAAAAGGATATTAGGAATAGCCTACAATTTAGGACATTTTCCAAGGCTTTGATCAACAAGCAGTTCTTGATCTCTTAAAAACACAGCATGTCACTGTAGACTGCTATCAAAAAGAAATAAAAGGCTTCCAAAAATGACTTGAAAACTTTCCAGAAGAATTACAAAAGACTATTTTTAAAAAACAGCAGGTATTTAGCACCTGACTAGTCAATCTCCTACTTAACCAATCCAGTGCCAGATATCACTACTGGCAGCATAAAACCCAGCCCTGACGCAGCCTTGGAGTAATGGTTTTTCATCATCTTAGAATAATTATTTTACTTGAAGAAACAGAGGACATTACTAACCATAGTTATTTAAAAGAATGTTTACATATTTAAATACTTTATGGAAATGGTTTAAAGGTTGTTAACAACAAACCAACTATGACCATCTTGGGAAAGTTAGTGACAAAAAGCAGAATTACAATCCATAGCACAATGAATTAAAGGACTATTCTGGAGCATTTAAACTAGGGGTGGCCTAACTGCATACCATAAACTTCGGAAAACTACCATCTAGAGGCAGGGAAACCTTCAGGAATCCACGCAGTCTCAACCTCACACTTCCAGAAACAAGGTGTGTGTATGTTTGGTGAGGCAAGAAGGTAGGGGCAGGACTCAAAGGCAGGGGTGAGAGACTTATCAGAATGTAAAGTAAAAGAGAACAGAAATAAGACAAGCACAACTAAAGAAAGAAACTGGATCAAAGATACTCACAAAGATCCAAGAGTTCCCTACTAAAACCCCCAGGGTAGTTCTTAACCAGGGGCACACGGATCCCCAAAGGGTCTGTGGAAAGATTTCAGGAGTTCTGTGAGCTTGAAATGAAAAAAAAATCAACTTATTATCTTTACTTTCTCTGGTCCAACACTAGTTGAGTGCCATAAAACAATCTGCTGCTACATTCTGAGAAGGGTTCCTTGGTTTTCACCTGACTGGCAAAGTGGAACAAAATAGGTTAAGAACCCCTGCTAAACTAAATCTGTTTTAACCCTCCTCTGGCAAGGAGGGAAGTAGAAATAGTTGCCTGCCATCAAAGATTTGAAGGAAAGGGGATAACAGCCTCTGGCTGATTCTTGTCAGGAATTAAACTCCTGCTCAACCAAAATTGGAAACAAACAGCTTTCTCCCCATAGGAAAAAGATATGAAATTACAAAATTACAAAAACCAGAGCTAAAATTCACCAATCACAATTGCCCATAGCCAACAGGTGTGCCACAACTTTGCCTCTCCCTCACCCCCACAAGCACAAGAAAAACCATCTACACATAGCCTTCAAAACAATCTCAGGAGAAAACAGATGCCAAAAGAATCCACCCACATTATATGTGGAAAAAGAGCAAGCTAACAGAGGAGCCAATGTAACATGAGTAAATTTAACACACACCCAGCATAATAATTATATAAAACAACTACTACAGAGAGCCCATGAAGAATGCATTTTGGGGGAAAAATACTACAGAAACAGAAAAAAAATCACAACCAAGTGCTTCTTGTGTGTGGAGATATTCAGATAATATGAAGTCCCTACATATAAAGAAGTCAAGTATGGGACAAGTTGAGATAAAAAAATAAATAAAAAAAAAATGACTGCAGAGCTAATGAGGAGAAAATGAGTATTCTTAAAATGAAATGTAAGAATTTCTAAAACAAGGTTGAGGCAAAAAGGCAAGTTAGAAGAGACTATATATACGATTCCCACTAATACAAAAGACAAAACGGGCAAAACAGATTTTTAGAGAAACACTTTTGTGGTACAACAAAAGAAAAGCAAAGAAATGATAAGCATGATATCCAAGCCAGTGAATACCTCTATCAGCAGTAGAGATTTTAAAGATATTAGTGTCCAATTTTGTAGCTACATGGTAAATACACAGGTGTTTCATTTTATTATTATTCACCAGTGTACTTCTGTATTTGTAATATATTTTGCAAAAATATATTTTAAATTTAAAAATTGAGGAACAAAACCATTACAAAAGTGATAAAAATGGGTTATGGAGGTTGGACAATGAAGGTTCACTCTATGTAAAACCTATGTCTCTGTAAAGGAAAGGAATGGAAAACCATTACCCAAAGACATACTATATTTCCTTCTAAAATGCAAATTTTTACATTTTATGTCTCTGAAGTAGGGATGCATCTTACAATCGTGTTTCATCAAGTCTGCAGATTTTCCTCTTTCTGGTATATAAAATAATGATGCATTTTACTATCAATGACACCTTGGATAAAAAATCATGATGGATAAAATTTTCCTAAAATAAAGGAAGAACAGAACCTACAGATCAAAACAGGCTAAGTACCTAATAAAGAAAACAGCAACATCATTGAAGTTCTCATTTACAACACCAAATGCTGGAATAATTCTGGGAACAAGAATTATTGCTTTAAAACTCTACAGAGTTCTAGTTCCATTAATGCTAGAAGTGCTTGAATTGGATTGATCCTCCTGCAAATGACAACTATAAATTCAAACAAAACTTAAAAACAACTATTTGAAGAGACTGAAGGGTCCTCCCTTAAGAGGAAGAAACTAGAGAGGATTTGATCCTTGAAAGAAGGGAACTGCAGTGGGTAAGATCCTCATCCATATGGCAAATCCCTCAAAGACCATCCTCAAAGAGGTATGTGGCAGCTAGAATTCAAGCAGAAAGTTGCTCTCTGATTTGAGGTATCAAAGATGAAGCTCAGTGCTGCTAGAACAGCTGGAAACTGAGGAGAAATCCAGGAAAGACGGACAATGTCCTAAATTCTGCACAGAAAGTTCTCTCAAATCCTTGGATGACCCCTTAATTGCACATGCATGGAAGAGACTCCAAGATGTTCTGTGGAAAGCAAAAGTTAGAAAGCTGAAATAGTTGAGCAGAGATTTCTCCTGATGCCCAAATGCATGGAGTTTACAAAGCTAGAGGGCTTGGTAAACATCTTTGGGCTTTCCTTTGGAAACTTAAAAGGGCAGGATATTACGTCTTTATCAGCACTGGGACTAAGATTTGCTGCAAGACTAAGGTCAACCTATCAGTAATTTTAACTGCCTACTGGAACAAAAATCACTCTCCAGAGGACAACATAATCTTGAGTTTCTACAATATCATCCACAATGTCCATTATTCAAATGATGACCCACAGAAACAATAAATGGCCATAAAATGACCCAGATGTTGGAGTTAAAAGAATTTTAAAGCAACTACTAAAATTTGTTGAATGGTTTAATGAAAAGATTATAATGAGTGAACAGATGAGGCATCTCAGTACAAAACAGAAACTTTTAAAAAAGAATTTCTAGAACCAAAAATTACAATATCAAAGGAAAACCTGGGGAAGTGGATGTGGCTCAAGTGATAAGGCCTCTGCCTACCATATGGGAGGACCCAGGTTCGAACTCTGGGGCCTCCTGGCAAAAAGAAGAGAAAGCATGCCTGCACAGTGAGTCAGTACGCGCATGGCGAGCTGCATGCCCACACTGTGAGCCAAGTGCCCACACTGTGAGCCAAGTGCCCATGTGGTAAGCCGAGTGTCCACCTGAGTGCCCACGTGCGTGCCCACACAGTGAGCCAGTGCTGGCACGATAAGCCGAGTGCCTGCATGAGTGCCTGCATGGTGAGCCGAGTGTCCGCGTGGTTAGCCAGTGCCCATGTGGCAAGCCAGTACCCACATGATGAGCCAAGTGCCTTGTAACAAGCCGAGTGTCTGTGCAGTGAGCCAGTGCCTGCACAAGTGAGTCACACAGCAAGATGATGATGAAACAAAAGAGAGACAAAGGGGAGAGTCAAGGTGAAGCACAGCAGAGACCAGGAACTGAGGTGGTGCAACTGAAAGGGAACTTTTCTCCACATCAGAGGTCCCCAGGATCGAATCCCGGTAAATCCTAGAGGAGAAAGAGAAGAGAAGACGAAAAAGAGAAATAGATACAGAAGATCACACAGCGAATGGACACAGCAAAAACAGCAGGATGGGGAAGGGGAGGCGGAGGAAAAAAAAAAAAGGAAAGAAAACCTGGATGGGCTTAATAGCATATTGGACACTAAAGAATGAGAGAAATGGAAGATAAAGTGGCCAAAATTATTCAATCTCAAGAATGAGAAAAAAATGTTAAGGAAAAAGCCAGTAATTGAAGTCTCAGAAAAAGATTAAAAAAAAAAAAAAAAAAGGACCAAGGCAGAAAAATTGAAGAAACTGGGGGTAAGGGAAAAGGGGGGAAAGGAAGGGAGGGAGGTGGTTAGGAAATCTATAAACTTAAGCTCAGTGACGCTCAAGCAAGACAAATACAAAAACCTAGGGCAAATAATGATCAAACTTCTGAAAACCAAAGACAAAAAAAAAATCTTGAACGCACAGGGATGGAAGACAATATATATAGGGAAATAACAGAAAGAATGATCACTGAAATCTTAACAGAAGCAATGCAAGTCAGGGGACATTGGAAGGATACCTTTAATGTGCTGTACTTTTTAAAAATAAAGTACCTACAAATTTTGTATCCAGTGAAAATAGAGGCACAGTGAGTCTAAAGATATTTTTAGATAACCAAAAGCTAGAAGAATTCATCACCATCAGACCTGTACCATAAAAATGCTGAAGGTAATTCTTAAGGGTAGAGAAATGAAACCAGATGGTAACAGACGACAAGAAGGAACAAATAACACTGAAATTGCATATATATATATATATATATATATATGTAAATATCAATTTTTCCCTTCTTTTTAGCTCTATCATAGGACAACTATCTGTGCAAGGCAAAAATTATAACATATATTTTAAAGTTTATGAAACAGCACAAAGGACAAGAGCACAAGGAGGACAGGGAGATTTTATAGTTAATGTAAAAGAAGAATTCAATATTAGCTCTATTTAGATGTGGTGAGTTAAGTAACTGTAACTTTAAAACTAACAACGAAAACAAAAATATTTGGATAGCTAAAAAATGTCAATAAGGGAATGGGGTACCAGATTAGATGATTAACCCAAGGGAAGAAAGGAAAAACAAAGGATAACAAAACAGATAGGACAAACAGAAGAAAACTGGTGGCTAAATTAATCAGAAAAAGAAGAAAAAGAAGTATTAGCAGAGATAAAAGACAGTGCATAATGAAAAAAAAAGTAAATTCATCAGAAACACAATATTCAATGTGTTCACCGTATCAGAAGTACTTCGAATTACATGAAGCAAAAACTTACAGAGCAAAACATAAAAATAGATAACTCCACAAACAATCATATTTGACATTTTAAATAGCTCTGAGTAATTAAAAGAAGTAGACAAAAAAGCCAATAAAGACAAAAATATTTGAACACTATCAACCTCAACAACTTCACACTTAACCCTACACCTAACGATTGCAGAATACCCACTTTCTTTTTTTAAAGGAGGTACCAGAGTAAACCCAGGACACCTCATACATGGGAAGCAGACTCTCAACCACTTGAGGTACATCCATTCCCCCACATTGTTTTCAAGTGCAAAAGCACATCCAACATTGACCGTACGTTGAGTCACAAAATAAATCTTAGACTGTATGTTGGACCATAAAATAAAACTCAGTTGATTTCAAAACACTTAAATCCTAACATAGGTTTTCTGCCCACAATCAAAAAAAGAAAATAAACTCCAAAAGTAAGACAGCTAAATAAGCTCACAAATATTTGGAATGTAAACATGTATCAATAATCATGAGTCAAATTAAAAAAAAAAAAAAACAGTAAAATTAGAATTTATTTCAAATTAGGTAATAATGAAAATATATCAACATTTATAGAATGCAGGTAAAGCAGAGTACTCAGAAGAAAATTTAAAGCTTTAAATGTTTATATTAGAAAAAGATCTAAAATAAATGTTAGATTTCAACTTAAGAAACTTAAAAAAAGAAAAATTAGAAACAAAGTAGAAAATAAGAAAAAAGAAAGATGAGAGCAGAAATCAATTAAATAGAAAACTGATGAATAGAAAAAAACTAACAAAGCCTAAGTTGGTTGTTGTAAAAGATCAATAAAACTCCCAACTCCCTGGCTAGACTGATGAAGAAATAAAGAGAAAACATGTAAACTACCAGTATTAGTAATGAATGAAGAAATATCGTTATAAATTTTACAAATAACAAAGGAATATTAAACAACAAAATGAATTCAACTTTTCACCTTGTTTTACGAGGTCAGCAAAACTCCTAACATCAAAACTTGATAACGATATTATAAGAAAATAAAAACTACACACCAATATTGTTCAAGAAAATAGAAACAAAAATTCTTAAAATGTTAGCATATCAAATGCAGCAATATATAAAAGAGATAATGCATCATGACCAAGTGTGGGGTCTATCCCAGGAATGCAAAGCTAGATTAATATTGTAAAATCAACATAATTTGCCTACTTAACAAAAACAAAAACAGAAAAAACATACAATCATCTCAACAGCTATAGAAAAAAGCACTTAACCAAATTCAACACCCATTTATGAAAAGAGGAATAGGAGAGACCACCAATCTGATCAAAGGTATCTATGAAACATCTTCAGGTAACTTAAAAGTGAAACATGGAATACTTTATAAACACCAAGTATACAGCAAAATTACTGGTGAAATGCTAAAAGCTTTCCCCTTAAAAAAGAAATAAAGCAAGCATGCCCGTTCTTATCACTTCTATTCAATACTGTATTAGAAGTCCTGGTCTGTGTAATAAAGAAAAAGAAATAAAAGGCATACAGATTAGAGAGGAAGAAGTAAAACTGCATTCATAGACAACATGAATGTTTACAGAGTAAAATCTAACAGATCTACAACATTACTACTAGATAGATGAATTAAGCATTATCCCAGGATACAAGGTCAATATACAAAAATCAGATTATTTCTGTTATGGCATCAAATAATTGGAAAATGAAAATTTTTAAATTAATTTCATTTAAATAGCATTAAAATATATCACTTAGAAATAAACTTAAGAAAAGATGCATGACCTCTATTTAAAACTACAAATACTGAGAAAAATTAAAGAACTAAAGAAATGGAGAAATATGCCATGTTAATGGATTAGAATACTCAATATTATTAACATTTTAATTGTTCCCAAACTGCCTGATAAACGCAAGCCCAACCAAAAATCGCAAAAAACTTTTCATAGAAATTGCTAAATTGATTCTGAAATGGAAATGGAAAATCAAAAAAATATAAAAATAGCCAGAAATGGTCAGTAAAGGAATGACAAAGTCAGAAGACCTTGATTTCAAGACTTAGTACAGTTTTATTAAATGGGAAATCAAATAGATTAATAGAACAGAATGTAGAGTACAGAAATACACACACAAACACACACACACACGTCTATAGCAATTGATATTTCAACAAAGGCACCAAGGGAAAAAATGAATTTCAACCCTGACCTCACACTTTACAAAAAAAAAAAATTGGGTATGTTAAAGACATTGTGAAGAAAACGAAAAAACTAAGTCACAGAGTGGTAGAAAATATTTTAACAAAGGACTTTTTTTCAGAATATTTAAAGTCCTATAAGTCTAGAATAAAGACAACTCAACCTGAAAATGCACCAAAAACTTGACGAGACAAAAGAAACTGTAATAAAGTATTCAACATCATTAGCCATTAAAGAGAAGCAAATTAAAACCACAATGAGATACTCTGAAAACCCACTAGCATGTTTAAAATTTTTTAAAAGACTGGCAACACCAAGTGTTGGTGAGAATATACAACAGGTAGAAGAACTTTTATACACCACTGCTGAGAAGGGTAAAATAGTCCATCCACTTTAGAAAACTGACAGTCGCTTATAAACTTAAATATATACCTACCCCATACCCCAGCAAATCTCCCCTTAGGAATTTAACCAAGAGAATAAAAACATATGTCCAGAAAAAGACATTTATATAAATGCTCATTAATAGCTTTATTCACAATTGTCAAAAATTGAAACAACCCAAATGTCTATCAAGTTAATGGTTAAACAAATTGTGATATATCCATAAAACTGAATACTACATAGGAATAAAAAAGAATGGATATTGATACAACAATATGAGAGTCAGAAACATTACACTGAATGAAAGAGACCAAAGGAAATTCTATATATATGAATCTGTGGTAATTCATATATACAGATTTATATATAGGCAACTGTGGTTGCCCATAGTAGCAACACAAGAGGATTTTCTGAGAAATAGAAATATTCAGTAATTTGATTGGGGTATGTGTCTACATGGGTAAATATATATTTACTAACATTCAAACGTAAGGGACTTCTGGAAAGATGGTGTCCAAGTAGGTAGGCAGGGCTCAATTCTCTCACAAAAGCAACAAAGGAAGGGCAAAGAGCTAACATAAGGAGCTGCTTTGGGGATCTGCACATCATCCAGGAAGGAAAGGGACAGAAACAAAGTGGTCAAATGAAAACCATAAATCACTCACCCCTGTAGCTAGGAATGGAACATATACCCACCCTAAGGCAAAGGGCCTAGGTAAAAGCCCTGTCTCACTGCAGCCAACTGAGTGGGGAAAACAACGTTCTCCCAGGAAAGGAGAGGGTCTGACTGAGGGAGAAGAGTGGTTTCCCTTCTGTGAGTCTGGCAAGCTGAGCCCCCTTTGACTCTCAAAAAAGATCCCAGCCAGCACTGAAGCAGCCCCAAGGAGGAGAGAGGATTCAATCATGCAGGCTGTCGCACCAAATGCCCTAGGAGAGAAGGAAGTCAAGAGACAGCCCCTGCCTAGTTAGAAGCCCAAATTGCCTGAGAGAAAGCAGGGCAGGGAGAGCCAAATAAGCTTTCAGATGCCTACCCAACCTGTGGAGTGGATATGATTCAGTGGAGAAAATGCCTGCCTCACATATACTAGGTCCCTGGTTCAATTCCTGGTACCTCCTAAGAGAAGGGATGCAGGAAAGGGATTTACTGGGTTGTCGGGCACCTGGCCAGCACTTTATGAGAGGTAACTTAGAGACTAAGATTTCTTTTGTTTTAGGTTTCTCGATGTTTTTTTTTTTATCTTATTATCTTTATTTTACTCATTAAAACCGGATACCTTACCTGTGGAAGGCTGATGAGCACCAGCAGTGTGAGATGGTTCCGAAGGGCCTAAAAGGGAAGCCTGTTTTCCCTGGGTTGTTTTTTCTCTTTGTTTCCTCTCCCCACCCCCCCACCTCCCACTAATTTTTTCTCCTTAGTTTATTCCTTTTCTTTCTTTCATTTTTCCCTCTTCCGTTGCTTTTCTTTCATCATTCCACCTTCTCGTTTGGTCTTCATGCTTCTTTCTTCCTCTCATCTTTCAGATCTTTTACGCAACCGTTTTTTATTTTTTATTCTACCTTTTTTTCTTATTGCTCTGTATTTTTATGATTTCACACTCTTATTACTTATTTTCCTGGCTCTTTTAGGGTTCCTTTTCTCTTTTATTATTATTCCTCTTCTCTTCCCTCTTTCCTTTTCAATAGTCTTAGTATTTTCTCAAGAAAACACAATTACAAGGATAGAGAATAAGTGGTCCAGTATGTCATGGACAACCCCCCTTCTGGGCCTGCTTACCACCATCTTCTTTATCCTCTTAGTGGGAGCATGTATCATAAATTCTAACTAAGTTTATTTTTTCCAAAATCAACACCTTCCAGAGCAAGATATGAGTCATGCAGGGATTTCATCCAGTTCCAAACATGGTACTGGACCCATCTTCCCTGAATCTCAAAAGAATAAACAGAGGGTTTTATACTGTGTCAGGTAGGACCTACTCCCCCTAAATATAGCAGGAAGCAGCTACACAAGAATGACCATTGCCCTTCAGCTCGCCCTTAAGAATAAGGGTGTAAACTCTTGGGGGTGGGGGGGTGAGTTGAGGCAGATTAGTATAAGAAAAAGGGAAGAGAAGTCACAGCTGATACCTGGCAGAGAACACAGCCATGAGACCCTGCCTGGAAACCCCCTGCTACTAAAACCAAAGCCGGCAAGACCCCACCAGACCCCAGCCATGAGGTCCCAGTTGGAACTCTTTCCAGGGTCAAGGGGAAGCCCCCAGATAACTCCCAAACAACAGACCTCACCACTGGCCCCCTGAAAGCTAACAGGTGGAGCACCCAATCCTAACAGCAAACAGCTGTTACATGAGGGAGAGGAGGTATAGTCTTAAAAAGGCATAAACTAGGGCCCCATGTGAGCGTCTTATCCTGTAGCATGCCTGCAACCCATGTCTTGGGTTGTATACTAATTTCTAGTTTTATTTCTTATATAAACAGGACTACAAGTATTGGAGAGGATGTGGAGGAAAGGGAACCCTCATCCACTGCTGGTGGGAATGCAGAATGGTGCAGTCATTGGAGAACAGTTTGGTGGTTCTTCAGGAAGCTAACTATAGAACTGCCATATAATCCAACAATCCCAATTTGGGTGTATACCCAGAAGAACTGAAAGCAGGGGCACAAATGGATATATGCATGCCAACATTCATAGCGGCATTATTCACTATTCCCAAATGTTAGAAGCAACCCAAGTGTCCATCAACAGATGAATGTGTAATCAGATTTGGTATATACAAACAATGGAATATTACTCAGCTGTAAGAAAGAATGCAGTATTAACATAGGGAACAAAATGGATGAATCTTGAAGACCTTACGTTGACTGAAGTAAGCCAGTCACTGAAGGACAACTATTACATGACCTCACTGATATGGCTTAAGCAAATTCAGCAGACTCACAGAGCTAGAGTATGGAAGATAGGTTATCAAGAGACAGAAAGTAGAGAAAGCCAATGCTCATTATGGGCAAATCCTATGATAAGGTGGAAGGGGTGGTTGGGCAGTGGATGGGGTGATAGTGGTACAGTGATGTGACTGGATTCGACAAAACTGGAATAAGAGAGGGAGTATGGTGGGGAGCGTTGGACTATTCATGGAACTAGGAGGAGGGCTGGAGGAAGGAACAGGTGAACTCTGGGGGTTGTAGGTCTGTGGTTGAAACTATAATGTTCTTTTGGCAAATATGGCAGGGGAGGGTTACTGGTGCAGGGCACTGTGGGTAGGGAGATGGGGATAGGGCATACCTGGGGCAAGCTTTTATGGAATATGAAAGTGTGCATCTTGTCATAGTGTGCCATCTAAGTGGGTGAAGACCCACACAATAAACAAGAAAATATTCAACTCCCACCCTGAAGAGTCCTGCTATGTTCTCAGTTAGAGGGGCAAGATCTCTCGAGACATGAGCAGTGCCTTGTTAAAGAAAACAGACCCGAATGTCAAGCCCTCAATAATAATGCATGTAACTATGAACTTTGTTTTTCAAAAACTGAAACGTAGTGGTTACCATAGGTTCCAAGGGCAGGGGTAGGGAAGAATAGACTAGATGGAACATAGGGCATTTTTAGGACATTGGAATTGTTCTGCATGATCTTGCAATGACAGACCCTGGCTATTATAAATTTTGTCAAAACCTCTAAAGTGTATGGTGCAAAATGCAAACCATAATGTAAACCAATACAATGGTTAGTAGCAAGCTTCAACATTTGTACATCAATTTTAACAACTGTACCATACTCGTGAGATGTTAGTGATATGGGAGAGTGGGAGGAGGTTGGGTATATGGGAATCTCCTATGTTTAACATGGCTTTTATATAACCTAAAGCGTCTTTGAAGCTAAAAGTGAAAAAAAATAAGACACTAGGGAAACATAACAAAAGAAATTATCACTATTCGTAAAAGTTAATAGATCTTATAGTACTGACACAATGAAAAAATTTTACTTTTTAATCTTGTATTTTGTTATTTTCAAACCTTTTTTTGTATTTTTTTTTTGGCTTTGTTTTTGGGGAGGTTTTGGATCATAGAAGAGTCACAACTGTGGCATGGGGAGATCACTGGTACAGGGAGTCAGTGATGGGGGTATGTATGGGGAGGGCTGTACCTGAGGCATGCCTCTATGGCACATGAGTATGTTCAGATGGTCATGGGGTGCTATCTGGATGGATGGAGATCCACACAATAATCAAAAGAATAGTGAATTCCCATCCTGAGAAGTCCTGCTACATTCTTTAATAGAGTGGCAAGAATTCCCCCAATACACAGCAGTGCCTAGAGACAATTACCACAGGCCTTTTGATATTGATGGTTGTGCTTATGAACCTTTTTATGTGAAAATGAAACTTAATCTAGTATTATATACTGCCTAAGAGTTACCTCCTGAAACCCTCCTTGTTGCTCAAATGTGGCCCTTCTTTAGGCCAAACTCAGCATATGCACACACTACTATTCACCCAGCATGGGCCATGACTCCTGGGGATGAGCCTCCCTGGCACGAAGGGATTATTACCAAATACTAGCTAGCAAAGCATCTGGAAAAATACCTTGCCCAAAGGAGGAAATATTAAATACAAATGAGTTTTCATGGCTAAGAGATTTCAAAGTGAGTCAGGAAGTCATTTCAGAGGTTATGCTTACGCACATCTCAGTAGGATCTCATTGATTGCCACAGTAAACAGTGCCTGAAACAGTGTGGCTCTGAGGGCCCTAGAGACATCTAGACACTATAGGCAGGGCAGACAATTTCACAATTCGGTTCCTCATCAGTGGGCCTTACTTTGAAATAAATACTCTCCAATGTAACAGAGTTAGGCATATTTATAATTTCTGTACACATGGCTCTTTTGCCCTTTTTATTAGAACCTATAATTAGTACTATACTCATTAAATACATGCCCTAGATACTTAAATCTTCAGTTTGTTCATATGCCATCTAAGCCCTGAATCTCAGACTCACCCGGGACAACTACAAAAGGATGATGATAGTTGGCGCCCATCCCAAAAAAACAAGAGTGTCTACAACTGCAAGAAGGATAGGTCCATCTACCCCATGGACTCAGAGCCCACCTCAATCAGAAACAAAGTGGGCATCACCATCCCAAAATCCTCAAGACTCAGGACTGAACAAAATAAGTGGAGGAATGGACTATGGACTAAAGCAGACTTATTATTATTCTGGCAATGGAAGAACTTGTAACACTGATATAAAGGCAGTGGCTACTAGGGGTTCTGAGGGGAGGGTAAGGTAAGAATATATGTAACAAGAGGAATTTTGGGGACACTGGAATTGTCCCACATGACATTGCAATGATGGATATAGGCCATTATACAAAACCTATGGAATTTTGCAGTGCAAAGGTAAACTATAATGTAAACTAAAGATCTTGGTTAGTAGCAAAGCTTCAATGTATTCATCAATTTTAACAAATATACCACACTCATGAAAGACACTGTTGAGGGGGAAAAGTGTGGGAGGTGGAGGGAGTACGTTATATGGGAATCCCCCTATATTTTCGATGTAACATTTATGTAATCTAAAGCTTCTTTCAAAATGAAATTAAATTAAATTAAAAATCAAGTATAGATGTATGGTCATTTCATTTTATGTCAATTTTACCTCAATTTTAAAAAATTCTATACTTAGTTAAATGCAAGACCAAACAAAAGGGCATTTTTACACAATTATTAAGAAAATAAATAATCCATGTACTTTTTGTTAAAATTTATTCATTACAGCATTGTCTGTGACAGAAAAGTTGCAAACAATCTGAATGTCCATAAGTAAGAACACATGGTTATTTGTGTACACTGTACACACTGTACAATCATACTGTGGAAAATCCCCACATACATATGAAAAGAATAAGTAGGCTACTGATATTACCAATACTAAAATTGATGAGAATATATATTATATATACATTATATATTATATTATATATGTATTATATACCATACATTATGTAATATATGTAAATATATATTATATTAAAAATATAACTATTTTTAATGTTTCTAATTTTCAACTTAGGTGTTCTAGAAGCAATGTTATCTCTAGAATAACAGCACTCCTAATCCTCAATTTTGATCTGTAATACCAAGAAAGCAATGTTCTTTGTAAAAATTTCCCATTACAAGTCTGGGGCAGAAAATGTATAAAATGAGTCCAGGAAAGAGTGCCAAAATGCTAAGTCTAATGGGACCGTCATGTCAAAATAATACAAATACCAGCTAAAAGGAATCCCCACTGGCCAAAGTGATGATATTTTAACAAAAAGAAGAAGAATTGTAATAGAAACGCACTGAATGGATAAAAATCTGAGTTCCTCAGAAAGGAAAAGCAAAATAGAAGAGGGATAACATGGTCATCTAAGAAGTCTCTCTACTTTTAAATGCTCTCACCATCTTCTCCTTCTTCATTCTTTGTGCTTTACTTCTTTCCCAAACATAAAGAAGAAAAAGGAGAGGAGCAGAGCAAAGTGAGAGAGGGAAGAAGAAAGAAACTCATGCAGAAAAAAACTTTTCTTTTTACTGATCAAGCTCCTCTCAGAGTTACTATGAGTTGGGGCATATCTGAAAAAGTAGTGATGCTACCTGCTGCCAGTGTACTTCTTCCAGTCCAATAAATCTTACTGATTTATACCTCTTCAGGATCTCACAACCTGTCTTCTCTATTGTCAATGCTACCAAAGTTAATTTACACCTTCCTCATTTCTCAACTTCAACTATTAACCTCTAACTGAACTTCTGGACTCTACGCATCCAATCAAACCCAATCTCTACAATGCTACTGATTATCTTCTTGATACACATTTGCTCATGTCACTCTCCTATTAAAAATCTAAGATAGCCCTTTCGTCTAAAGTCTGAACTTCAAAGTCCTTTCAATCTGGACTTAGCCAACTATATTCTCACACATCCTCAGCCACTTTTACCTATGCCACTCTATAAAGTTCTAAATTAATTTGAGCAAACCCACGTCTAAGATATAATCTATAAATATATGCTAATCCCCCTACCTTCCCTCGAAACCTGTACTCAAGCTTCATGTCAACTCAGGTCACAAGTTAAAGGCACAAGTTCATCACTCTATCCTCTACACATTGCATGTTTACAAGAGCACCTATCACATTATTACTTTTAATATCCATTACCCAAACAGTTTGCATCTCCTAGCATTGTGTAATGCCTAGCACACTCTACTAATGAACTGGTCTAAACATTCTTTCCTTCATCACCCAGAATGAGGTTTTCATAGATGATAAATCCAAAAGTAATTCAACACATTTATCAGAAAAGTCCTTAAGGGAACTTTCTTCACAGAATTATTCATTTAACAAATATTTACTGAGCATCCTCTATGTGCCTAATATTCTGCTGGATGCTAGGAATAAAAAAGAGTAAATAAGAAATTCACAACCTCAGAGCTTAACCTACTGAGTGAGCAAACATTTCATGACCATATGCTCACACTATAACACTTTCTTCTTTTGACTGCCACCACTCTAATTTACGACTTAATTTTTTCTTTTTCTGCAATTATTGTAATGGTCTCCTACAATTACTATTTAAGGATTACAATCTAGCTTATATACCATTCTCAAATTACTCTCCCTAACACAGAGTTCTAATTGCATTGCAAATTTCAGAAAATGGAGCCAGTCTTTATAGACTGAAATTTCTGAATATAAAACTGAAAATTGAGAAACGGACTTGGCCCAGTGGTTAGGGCGTCCATCTACCACATGGGAGGTCCGCGGTTCAAACCCCGGGCCTCCTTGACGCATGTGGAGCTGGCCCACGCGCAGTGCTGATGCGTGCAAGGAGTGCCGTGCCACACAGGGGTGTCCCCCTCTTAGGGGAGCCCCACGCACAAGGAGTACGCCCCATAAGGAGAGCCGCCCAGCGCGAAAGAAAGTGCAGCCTGCCCAGGAATGGCGCCGCCCACACTTCCCGTGCCGCTGACGACAACAGAAGCGGACAAAGAAACAAGACCCAGCAAATAGACACAGAGAACAGACAACCGGGGAAGGGGGGGAAGTTAAATAAATAAATAAATCTTAAAAAAAAAAACTGAAAATTTTAACTGAATGAATTCTGGTCCCATACTGGGTTTAAGACAATGGTTCTATGGTACTCCTCCCTATTTTAAGATCTGTTTAAGAAATAAATTCAAACTCCATAGTTCAGAATTCAATAAACTCCACTTTACCAGACTTTTGTCCTAATACTTCTCTCTACCTTTTAATGCAACTCCAGAGAAGCAGCCATCTGATATATAAGAGGCTCAAATATTTATTGAAGTAACTAAACAGAGGATACCCAGGTTCATTTAAAAAACATATGAGGTATTTTTATGACTTGTCCCCTCTGTGTGTCTCCTTGGTTCCTCCTAATTCCCACTTACTTCTCACAAACTTCCACCCTTAGCATATGCTGTTGCTTCTGTCTGAAATGCCCTATCTCCCCATGCCCCCCAGATACTAAAGGGCCCCTATCATCCTTCAAGCTCCAACTTAAGTATCACCACCTTCAAAAAGGCCCTTACAACCTTCTTCCCTATCCCTCCCAATCACAGGGGTTTGTTGTTCCATGCCTTGAGCTATTCTAAACATTGAAAATACTTCTATTGTATTGATTAATTCCACCTCATTGTTTTAATACCTCACTTACCTACATAACATAAGTACTCCTGAGCTGGTATTTTAAATATTTTTATATCTCTATAGAGACTAGCAAATATTAAGTACTCATTGGATGTTTTAATGAATTCAAAGGGAGAAGCCTGCCATCATCAGTAAAAAAGCAACATTAGGTGACAATGTGCTAAAAGAAGCAGCAGAACAGTGTTTATCTTACCAGGAGTAAGAAAAACAATATCTAGGCTTCTGATCTTGAAGACGAAATCTTGAGAAACCAGAGATAAAGGGTCTTAGTGACCACAAGAGCTGAGAATATATGTTCTAGGATAGTTAAGATAAGAAGCAAGAGGGCAAACTAAGAAGTTAAACTGTATAAACCTAATCTTAGTGAAAAGCTATGACAAAATAATAGCAAACCTCAAACAGATGGGGGTAATGGGAAAAAAACTGTGTTGCACACCCACAACACATAACAGCTTACAGTTTTTGAGCATTTTCTACCTATCAGGCACTGTACAGGCACTTTACTTGCCTTCCACTTATCCCTCAATATACATATGAGTAGATGCTATTATTCTCATATAGATAAAGAAACTGAGGTCCAGAGAATGAGTAACTCACCCCAAATCTCAGAAATACAGAGTGGCACAATTATGATTTTAACACAAGTCTGGCTCAGAAGCCTGTGCTTTCAACTACTATGTAATGATTTAGCTTTATTATCCCGATTTGGTTCTCATAATCCATGAGATAGATGCTGTCCTCCTTTTTTAGAGAAGTTAACTGAGAACCAGGGGTTAAATAACTGGCCTACGGTCACATGCTCTTACTAAGTACTAAAGCTGGGATTTAACCAAATCTGCAGGCTTTCCATTACATGGCTGCTTCAACAACTCTCTAGAATCCCATCAATGACAAAACCAAGACCTCTTGTTCATTCTCTAAATATTACGCTGGGTACATGATCCCTCTGGTGTACTTCTCAGATGTATCATCTTTGCCGGGCTAACGTCCTCACCTGTATTCTCTACTCTCAAACTCTCTCTAATGCTCTAAGACAGGAGATATCAAATTCCACTGCTTTCAGACTCTTTTGCACCCTTAAAAATTAATGAGTACCTCAAAGAACTTTTGGTTATGTGGTTACATCTATCAATATCAATCTGTATTAGAAATTAAAGTTGAGAAATTTTTTAGTATTTACTTAATTCATTAAAAAATAACAAGCCTATCACGTTTACATAAATATTTTTATGAAAACTACTTTCAAAAATGAAATTTAGTTAGAAGAGTAAATTTTTTAACTTTTTAAAAAAAATTTCTAACATTTGACTATACTAGAAGAATGCTGAATTATCCAATCTGTTCTGCGTTCAATATGATAGGATATCACACATCATTCTGTTAGCCTCTGGAAAACTCTACTGTACATTCATGAGAATGAGAATGCAAAAGGCAAATAATATTACTCTTATTTTTAAGATACTGGAAGTTTCGGTAGTCAATACCCTCTCAATTTTCTTAAATCCTTTTTTCTAATAGAACAAAAATTAATTTCAGTCCAAACTGGTTTAGCCGATATTTTCAAATCAATGGGAAATCTAAAAAAACAGTAATTTTTACATCAGAGTAAAATATTCCTCAAAAATATAACATTCAACAGCAGACACAGTAGTCAATACTAAGTTCTAACAAGCAAAAACTGTCATACACATCCCCAGTGCCTGGCACATAAAGGACAGCCCCTAACACTTTACTAGACTGCTATTAAATGTGCAATTCTAACCATGTATATGGGGCCTAATAATACATAAACAAAAATAAAATACAAAGAGAAGCACAGGGCATGTTGCAAGAGCCCAACGATTAGGTTGAACCACATGAAACTGCCAATTTTGAAGGTCAAAAATGGTCAAATAATGGCAATTTGATGTGGTTCAACCCAACAAACCAACTCGAAATACAACTATAAAAGTATACAAAATACTTTAGCTTAGAAATTGTAATTTCTGAATTTTAAATCAAATATAAAAGTATAAATCCAAAGAACACATTAAGACAAACAAATAGTTTAAGATCAAATCACTGAAGATGGGTGTCCACTATATGCAAAACAATGATTTGTGGTAAAATCTCACCAAGACTAAAAAGGTAAAAAGACAGAGGCCCTCAATCCTGAATCTGTTCTCTTAGCATGAGACAAACAACAGCTATCAAATTTACAAACTCAGCACCAAATTACTGGCTGCCAACATAAATCTTTTCATTTCTCTTTCTTACCTTTTGCCAGATTTTCCATAATCTATTTGTTCCCCACTCTTAGTGGTAGCTAGATTGTAATGATTCATTCTATCTAGTGGGAATTGTGGCCTTTTGAGGCAACTGTTGAATATTCTAGCTGCTAATTCATATATACAATCATTTGGGAGGTTCTAATGTACTTTAAAAAAAAATGAATCAATTTTATTGATATATTAATAAAGCATACAATTTACCCTAAGTGTACAACCAATGGTATTTAGTATAATCATACAGTTGAACATTCATCACTTCAATTATTACTAAAGCATTTTCATTATTTCAATAATAGTAATAATAATAAAAAAAAAGAAAAGTCCTCACCTCTCAATCTGTTTCTACTGCTGTACGTAGCTGCTATTTTTGGTTATTCTTGCACATTTGTTTATTAAGCAGTTTTACTGAGATTTCACATACCATACAATCTATCCCAAGTGTATAATCGATGGCTTTTTTTTTTTTGGCTGTCACAAGCATTTATAAACGTAAATAATAATTCAAATATATTAGAAATTATAACACTTCTAATTTTTATATTACAGCTCTAACTATTGGACATAGTAATCTCTAACAATGAAATAAATCACTGATTTAGTTATTTAAATTCCACTTAGGCCATAATTCTTTCTAGATAATCAAATTCCTATTTGGGAATTCTTCACATCTTATTGGAATGAATTAATTCATCTTATTGGAATGAATTACAGCAGATAATTTGCCAACTCATAACTTTATGAGGCAGAAGAACTCAAAATCTTGTTCAACAATAGTCATGTTAAATCGTTATTAATCCAGATAGACTATTTAAAGAGTATAAATAAGAAAGCATTAAAGAAAAATGAAGTATCCAAAAATACACCTCTTCTCCGGTTCTCAATTAAAAGCAAGTGTTTATTTTGTATGAAAAAAAATTACAGTATAATACTGATCACAGGAACAACTTGCCAGTTGCACTAATTATTGTTCACATACTATAATTTTGTTATTTTATATTTATTTGGTCCACTCCAGCTCTTTTTTGGTTGCTATTTGCATGGAATATTTTTCTCCCACCTTTCGCTTTTAACCTGGTTGTCTTTAAGTCTGAGGTGGGTCTCCTGTAAACAACATAGACAGGTCATATTTTTTTTATCCATTCTATCAGTCTATGTCTTTTGATTGGGGAGTTCCATCCATTAACATTCAGTGTTATTACTGTAAAAGAATTACTTCATTCATTTTGTCCTTAGGCTCTCTGTTGTGATATCATTCTATAGTCTGTCTTTTATCCTTTAGTTTACCTTTCCTAATAATCTTCATTTCTAAACTCTTCACCAAATCTCCCACCCTTGTTTATTCCTTTCAGGCTGCAGCACTCCCTTTAGTATCTCTTGCAAATCTGGTCTTTAGGTAACATATTCTATCAGTTTTTGTTTGTCTATGAAGACCTTGAATTGACCCTCATTTCTGAAGGACAGCTTTGCTGGATTCAGAATTCTTTGCTGGTAGTTTTTCTCTTTCAGCACCTTAAATACATCATGCTACTTTCTTCTCACCTCATGGTTTCTGATGAGATGTCAGCACTTAATCTTGAGTTTCTCTTGTATGTGATGCTTTGCTTTTTTCTCTTGCTGCTTTCAGAATCCTCTCTGTATCTCTGATAGTTGTCATTCTAAATAGTTAGTGTCTTAAGGTATCTAATGTATTTTTTTAAAAGATTGATTTATTTTCCCCCCTTACCCTCCCCCTCCCCCACCCTGTTTTTGCTGTTTGTGTCCACTGGCTGTGTGGTCTTCTCTATCTTTCTGTCTGTCTTCTCTTTTTCACTTTTTCTCCTCTAGGATTTACCAGGATTTGATCCTGGGGACCTCTGATGTGGAAAGAGGTTTCCTGTCAGCTGCGCCACCTCAATTCCCAGTTTCTATTGTGCTTTACCTCAACTCTCCCCTTCATCTCTCTTTTGCTGCATCATCATCTTGCTGCGTGACTCACTTGTGCGGGCACTGGCTCACCATGCAGGCACTGGCTCGCCATGAAGACATGCTCTCTCTTCTTCTTTGTCACCAAACCTGGGTCCTCCTATATGATAAGTGGAAGCCCTATCACTTGAGCCACATCTGCTTCCCTAGTGGATTTTTTTACTTTCTTTTCCTAAAATAGTGAAATGCTTTAAAACTGATTCTGACCAGCATGAACAGCATTCTTACATGAACTCTAGTGAGATTTTGGATCCATAACCAAAAAAAAAAAAAAAAAAAAAGAAGCATTAATATTAAGATTCTGCCAGTTAGTGCTATTACGTAAGTCACTAACAAGTGGCTATAAATTTGGGGCAGCAATTGAGTCTCTCTCTTAATCAAATCTTTATCAAAGTTCCATTCCAAGTCACAGTACCATGTCAATGTGTTAAGAGGAAAAAGAAGTACAGTGTCAATGAAGATACAAACTAGAGAGTCAAACAGACCTACAGGAAATCCTGGCTCCACAATGATATTATTTCATTCACCTTTAAGGTTCAGTTTCCTCATTTATAAATTAGGAAATATCTACCTCACAATTTGGGTGTGAGGATTAAATGAGAAAAGCATAGCACCATACACAGGATTAAATGAGAAAAGCATAGCACCATACACATTATTAGCATTTAAAATGTATTACCTTTTTTTCCTGTGACTAAAACCCCTAAACTTTTGAGTCTTGGTAGACTGCAAAGAAAATTTCCAAATAAATGAGTTTTCTTTTTCCATAATTTCTAATCACAATACAAAGGAAGCTATAGGTATAAAACACCACCATTCGCTTAATCAGACATTGCTTTATTATACTGCAGTGTTTACTTCCTTGGTTTTATAATTACAAACTTTTTATTTTCAAATACTTTCAAGCTTACATGACAGTTACGTAAATAATACAAACCCCATTCAGAGAACTCCAACATACACTTCCCCTCCCCCAGATCCATCAATTTTAACATTTTGCTGCATTTGTCACATCATTCTAATTATCCAGCAATCTATCAACCCCTCTTTCTATCCATCTACCTATCAATTCATTTTCTGAACACATAAGCGTAAGTTGTACACATCACATTCCTTGAATCATCTGACTACTGCCATTTTCTAAAAACAAGGATATTCACTTACACATCTTAAATGCAGTTTATCAAGTTCAAAAAGTTTAACACTGATAGAAGCTTACAATCTATCTTCAGATTTTTCCTATGTCCCAATAATGTTCCTTTGAGCTTCCTTTCCTCCCTTGTTAGATCCTAAGATCATGTATTGCCTTTAATTTTTACTGTCTTTTTTTTTAAGCAGATTTATTGAATTTGTCAATGTCTTGTTAGTTGCTCTTTTTTTAATTAATTGTGGGAACATATATACAACATTGTATTAGTCAGCCAAAGGGGTGCTAATGCACAAGTACCAGAAATCTGCTGGCTTTTATAAAGGATATTTATTTGGGGTAGAAACTTACAATCATTAGGCCATAAAGCATAAGTTAGTTTTCCCACCAAAGTCTGTTGCCACATGTTGGAGCAAGATAGCTGCCAGTCTCTGTGAGGATTCAGCCTTCCTCTTCCTCTTCAGACTGTGGGTCCAGCTTCTTCCTATCTCAGCTATAGGCTGGCATAGGCTTTGTCTCTCTCCCCAGGGCTTGATTTCTCCAGGCTCAGCTACACTGGTCTCTCCACAAGGTCAGCTGTAGGCTATCAGGCTCTTTTTCTTCCCAGGGTCTCTGCCACGTCTATGGAGCCATCTCTATTCCTCTGTGTGTTTACTTCCCAGGTCTCCAGCATCAAAACTCCAACTCTCTTCTCTGCCATGTCATTTTCTCACCCACCAAGAGGGCAGGGGACTTGACATCCTACTGACATGGCTGAAAGCCCAAATCATAATTTAATCAAGTAAAAGTGAAACCTCTGAAGCTAATACAATCTAGTATGCCCAGAGGAATAGACCAGTTTACAAACATAATCCAATATCTGTTTTTGGAATTCATAAATAATATCAAACTGCTACAAACAAACTTTCCCATCTCAACCACTCCAAAGCATACCATTCACTGGGATTAATCACATTGACTATGGTGTGGTATCCTTACCACTTGACTTTACCAAAATTTCCAATCTCCCCAAATAGAAATCTTACACCCATTTTGTATTAACTCCCCATTTCCTCTGACCCCCACTCCTGCAAACCTTAACTCTCTAATTTCTCCCTCTATAAACTTGCATACTTGCTGATATTTTCTTGTTGTTTCCACGGGGCTTAAGTTTAACACCCTAAATCTCTAACAATCTTGTTCGCTTTGATACCACCTTAACTTCAATAGTATATGCAATGTTCCCATACCTCTCCTTTCCCCTCACTTTTATTAATCAAATTACATATTTATAAATCATGGGTCCAAAACCACTGATTTCTCATTACGTTTTATGCTCTTGCCTTTTAGATTCTGTGGGAAGTAAAAAGCGGAATTGCAAACCAAAGATATAATAGTTCTGGCATTTGTATTTACCCCTGTCATTAACCTTACCAGAGATCTTTATTTCTTCATGTAATTTCAATCTATTGTCTATTGTCTTTTCTTTTCAATCTGCAGTACTTTCTTTAGCATCTCTTGTAGGGCTGGTTTCATGGTGACAAACTCCACAGCTTTTGTTTATCTTCATTTCTCCCTCATTTTTGAAAGATACTTTTGCAGGATATAGAATTCTCGATTAGCAGTTTTTTGCTTTCAGCACTTTAAATATGTCATCCCACTGCTTTTTTACCTCCATGGTTTCCAAAGAGAAATTGGCATTTAATCTTTTTGAAACTCCCTTGTATGTTGCTCCCCTCTTGCAGCTTTCAGAATTCTCTATCCTCAGCACTTGACGGTTTGATTATAATATGCTGCAGCATAAGTCTATCTGGGTGTATCCTGTTTGAAGTTTGTTGACTATCTCGAATGTGAATAGTCATGTCTTTTGTTAAATTTCGTAAGTTTTCAGCCATTAGTTCTTTACATGTTCTTTCTGCCCCTTTCTCTCTCTCTTCTCCTTCTGGACTTCTACAGTAAATATATTGATAAGCTTGATAGTGTCCCACAGATTCCTCAGGCTCTGTGCACTTTTCTTCATTCTTTTTTCCATCTGCTCATCACACTGGATTCTTTCTTCTAGAAGCTTCAAGCTACTGCTGAACTCCTCTAGGGAATTTTTAATTTCTGGTTTTCAGCTTTGTTTGGTTTCTTTTCATAATTTCCATCTTTCTATGGATATTGTTCTCTTTGTATTCATCCACTGTATTCCTGATTTCCTTTAGTTTTTTTGGTCCATGTTTTCCTTTGGCTCCTTTTTTTAAAAAGTCTTTGTCTGGTATGCCCCAGGTCTAGTCCTTATCATTAATCGTACTAATTTTTTAATTTTCTTCTTTGCCTGGACTATCACTTCCTGTTTCTTTGTATGTTTTCCAATCTTTTCTTGAAATGGACATTTTTATATTTTAATGTGTTATCACTGGAAGTTAGACTCTGAAGTTTTTGTTAGGCTTGTAACAAGTTAGTGTTATGACTGAGCTTTTCCTGAATGCTAGGAACAAAACAAACAAAAAAGCCAAAAAAAAAACCTTTTCTAGTCTTTGCAGATTGACCTGTAAGAGTGCTGTTTTCTTTCACATCTTACTTACAGCTCCAAGCCAAAGCACAGGGGATTCCCTGATCCTTTCTATGCATTCTCTTGAGTTGGGCATATGCATATGGCCCTTCCCCCAATTACAGGAATATGAATGTCCCCTCCTCCCTAGGTTCCAAATGGTCCAGGGTACTGCAATGCATATCCTACTACTGGAAAACCCTTGCCCCAGGCAGTCACTTGACTGCCCTCCAACAGTCTTCTGCAGGAGAGTGCAGCAGGCTGCCTTCTGCAGGAGCTGCCTTCCACACACTGGGTAAGTTCTGGGATGGCAAGTTTCTCAAGCCACCACCAGTCAGGTTGCACCAGGCATACCCATTCCCAGTATGTGCATAAGGGTTACTCTGCTCTCCCCACAATGGATACCAGGGATCCCACTGGCCTATGCCAAGCCAGTGAGGGATCAGCCAGAGCATGCTGAGATCCTACCACTTTGCTTTTAAAGTAGTCTTTTTCTTGATTCAGTGCTCATCCTGTTACTGCAGTCCTTTAACTGTTTACTGGAGCTTTAGGAAAGATGTTTCTGCCGATTCTTGCTGGCTGTTCAAATATTGTGGAGTGACGGTGGGGAGGCAGAGTCCTGAAGCCTCTCATCTCTGCCATCTTGATCAGGATGGGACCACTTGGCTTTGAACTATACATACCCTAATGAAAGGAAAACCTTTTTCCCCTTAAAAGGTGAATGTAAATAAAATTGGTGCCTTAATTTTAAGAAGTCATATCTTTATTTCTGTTTGGTGTTTAATCATCAGGGACACCTAATGCCTTGTTTCTTTTTTTCACCTATCTCCCAACACGTCCTCCCACTCAAAATCTACGAAATAAAAATCTATATACAACCACTCAAATGTAACCAAAAAATTATCAGTAATAATCCTTTGTTCTTCTTCTTTTTTTTTTTTTTCTTTTTTCTTGAGATACCAGGGTGGGGACTGAACCCAGGACCTCATATCTGGGAAGGAGACACTCAACCACTGTACTGGCTCCCTTGAGTTGTTTTTTTGTTTGTTTGTGTGCCTGTCTGTTTTGTTTTAGTTTTTAGGAGGTACTGGGGATAGAGCCTTGGACCTTGCACATAGGGAAGCAGGCACTAAACCACTTGAGCTACATCCCCTCCCCTTAGTAATAGTCTTTCTGGATACAAATACCTACTGCCTAATTTCTGTTTTGTTAAGTCTCTACATTCCTCACATGTTTACTTTATAAGGTACATATTTGTAACATAAATCTGAAAGAAAATGACTAAGCCTGATGCTTCCTACCTTGCTACTGTTCTGCATTTAAATGCATAAAATAGTTATGTGAACCTTGGGCTATTAAGCATGGCATACTAATAAACGTAGCACAGTGAGAATGAAAAGCAAATTCTAGTCCTCTAGCAACTGAAGACTGTAGGTTCTAACAATATAATTTTACATCATATAATCTCCATTTCTAATGAAGAATTTCCTTTACAGTTTTTGAAATCATAAAATTAAAGAAAACAATTTTATGTGACCAAATAAAAAGTCAGTCATTTCAACCAATATATTACAGAAAAGCTTGAAATACATATATTAGAAATTTATTTCCTGAATTTCAGAATTAAAGAAGGGCAACATAGGTGTCTACCTTCTCCAGATTTTGTCTCCTATTCAAACTATTAACTTAACTCCTCTTCTAGTTTAAACTTTTCCAAAGAACAGTCTATAACCTTCATTCATACCTCCCATTTGCTCCCCAGCCCAATCTAAAGTCTGAGTTTACTTCCCTGGTCCCATAAAAATTTGCTCTGCTTATATTCTCCTAACTATCAAATCTCATCAACTACTTTCAGACCCTATCCCACCCTAAACCTTGGCACCATTTGTCACCATTAAAAAAACTCCCTCTTTTTCAGCACTGTCTTGACATTTTATGTCTACTGATTCTCCTACTATCACTTCTACCACTTTACTGCAATCTTATCAGAAATGAAAGGTGGCTGTTCCTTAGGGTTCCTCTGGTCCTCTCTTCTATGTGTCTCCCTATTAACCCGAGGTCCATGAGTAAGTTTCACACTTTATATGTGCATTCTCTTCAGCAGGGTCCATAATTTTCAAGTGATTCTCAAAGGGGACCTTACCACACCAAAAAACGTTGAAAAACATTTCTCTACACATTCTTCCAAGGTGATCTCATCCATTTTCCTAACTTCCTAGGCCAACTATAATGACTAAATTTACTGAATCACCCACTACTTTCTGATCCAGATACCCATTAGACATCTCCACCTATATAACCTACAGGAACATCAAGGTCAGCAGAACCAAAATCAAACTTCCACTTTTCTTGCCCAAACCTGTTGTTCTTCCTCTATTTCCTAAATTAAATCATACCAACGGTTTCCTAAGCTAAAGAACTTCTGAATCATACTCAATTACTTCCTATTTTTATAGCTCATTGGGGGCCTGACTTTACTTCTCCCAAATTCTCATCAGCTTTTAAATGTATCCTATTCTTTTATATCCCATCTGCTGGTGCCTTCATTATCCCTTACATGTACTTAAATACACCCTCTCTCCCCAGTTTCTTGATCCCCTTAATCCAGCCTCCACATTTTTACTATACCTCCCTAAAAAGCACCCTCTTCCACTTGATCTCTCAATGGATCCCCAGCAAATCGACAGAAGTCCCAATCCTTTAATTAACAGCATTAGGGCTATTCACGAGCTGTTTCTGGCTACTCTGCCTGTCCCTCACATCCCTGTATTCCAAGCTCCATCACTTATGTATATGACTTACTTTGCATGAGCTGTTCCTTCTCCCTTAAATCCCTACTGATGCTTCAAAACTCAGTTCAAAGTACTGTGAGATGACTCCCTCAAGTTTGCCAAGCAGAATTTACTGTTCCCTCCTTAGCAAGCCTAAAGTGCTTTGTATTAGATAACCCGATGAGTGGAATGCTTTGTTGGTTCCAGTGTCTTTCTCTCCATACCACTATAAACTCATTTGGGACAACAGGACAACTCATAAGTCCCATAAGGACATCACATGCACACACAGTGCCTGATAACATGGGTGTTCAATAAGTTTTTCTGGAACTGATTTTCAGTTCTACTTTTAAATGTTATATCCAAGTACAGTCAGTTCTGCTATAGGCTTGTTTTGAAAATATGACTGTGTTCCAACGTGGTATTAGGGAACAATTCAAGCAAATTGTGAATTTCCCATTTGTTCTCCTCTGAAAAACACTAGGAAAAGATATAAAGTTACACCCAGATGAATTGAGCTGTGCTAAAATACACAAAGTACACAGAACACACACACCTCAAACACCTACGAGCTAGCTCAGCTGACAGTGTTATGATCCACACCCATCCACATCTACCTGGTATTACAACTCTCCATATTTCAGATAACTCTCTTCCCACCACTTTAAAATAACTCACAAGTTGCAACCCTTTAAATACCCACTTCCACAAGCAAATGAAGTCTTTTTCAAGGTAAAGGGCTGCATTCATTGTAGTGTTTATATGCTTCTAACCATTTAACATATGTAAAATGTGCTACCATTTTTATTAAGTTACGTATTTTTTAGATGTCACTGTCAAAGCTTTTGAGGGTTGTGCCCCAACTTTTTTCCCATAAGCCCTGTGGTTTTTACTGTGCAATTTTGCATAGCATGGTAATTTTTTAGAATCCATGTTACTTTATAGCAGAACTGACTGTATAAACTAACAACTGTATGAGCAGTTCTTTAGGCTTCAAGAAGTTGTCAATATTCCAATTCCAATAATTTATTGGGGGAAAAACTTTGCCTTCCTCCCATATTTCACAAAATGTTTACAATCCATATCCTAATAGACCATTAGGATACTTATAACCTTAAGGCTTGGTGGCTATGACTTCTGGTGAAAGAGGATTAATTTTTCAGCTTAAGCTTTATAGTCTGCCTAAAACTAATTCAGAAGACAAGTTCTCACTGCCTCAACTTTCATGTATACCATTTACAGGTTTCATTGCTTTGTGTACTTTTAACCTCCTCCAAAATATATTAACGTTTTGATTTTAAATGACACTGGCAGAGCCCTCCAACCCACTACAGACACAACAGTCACTATCCAAGTTAAAAAGAATTTAGCCACCAACCCCATAACATCACAAATGTCATTTTTTATTTTTAAATTTAAAGTCTCCACTCTATCCAACACACTGATGCCAAAACGATCTCTAAATCACCTGGTTCCTCTACTAAAAACATTTTTGCTCCCACCATTGCTATAGGATAAAGGTATAAACTCCACTTTTAGCTTGGGAAAGCATGGTCCTTCAAAATCTAGGCCAGACACACCTTTGTAGACTCATGTAAGGCCACTCCCACTGCTCCAGTAACACCTAAGCATTGGCCTAACCCAACTCTTGATACCACAGTACACCCACTGTTCCCTTTGTTTGAAATTACCCCCTCTCTCCAGTTTGGCAAACTCCTATTCAGTCTTACTTTCTGTAAACTGTTCCCATGCCCTCCACAAATTTAATCATTCTTTTTTTCTTCTCCCACAGCGCTCTGTTCAGCTATTAAGCTAAGAACTAATACACACTATTAAAAGGCAGAAACTAAGTATTATTCATCTTTGAATTCTCAGTGTCTAATACTGGATCCAGCTTATACCATTCCTGGATATGTAACTAAAGTGACCAAGAAAATATAAACTGATGAGGAAGAGATAAAGGCCAGAGAAGGGTAGTTAAGACAGCATAAATGAGTCACCATATTGGGTTCAAATACCTCCTTCTCTTTACTTGTTCGAATAACAAAAGACAGTGTATTCCACTGTATTCTACTGCGTACAGACTATGTGAATAGTATATTTATAGTTTTTTTAACTATACTTTTCGTAATTTCACATATATTTTATTAATTACCTTTTGTTGTTAAAAAAAAAATGGCTATCTTCCTAAGGTTGAGTAGTGGATAAAGCTAAAGGGAAAAGTATATCAGTAAAAGAATGGAAGCTAGAAGACATGAAAATTAAAATCAAAACTTTCTTTTCTAGATAATACACTAAGTTCCAATCACAAGAAATATACAAATAGGATTGCATATCCACAAATCCAAGTATTTTCTCCATTAAAATACATCTTCTTGGCCAAACCTATTTGGACTTTTCCAGAGTGAGAGCTTTAAACCTGAGCTCCCGAACCAGTGAACCTCGAATACAGGAATGGGTTACAAGTGTGCTGAAGACACTGGATCCCCTCAAGCCCTCATGGACCGTTTATCCAGTTATACAAGGTATACTCTCCTTACCTGTTGTGTTATGACATGGAAATGGTTTATGCTTTAAAGTGCATTTAAGAAGGACTACATGGATATAAGATGGACAACCATTAACCAAATGCATACTTATGAACTCTTCATACCTATGACAGTAGGCAAATGATTACACCTTAATTTGTACAAGTTACATCCCAACCTCCTATCTACACAAAAGATAAGTCTGAAATTTCCCAATAAGTGTAGTCTTACTCTGCCACCAAGGTGCATTTAAAATTTTTGAAAATACCTACAAATAGAATAAGCATTCAAAAGGAGCTCCTTCAGTTACATTACCAATGACCAAGACATTTTGGAAACTATACAAGAACAGACCTTCAGAGAGGATCTGCTTGGTCCCTCAGGAACATTTTATAACTTCTGTCATGTCCTCTTTTTTGATCTTTTATTAAGCAGATAATTCACCCACAACTCACCAGACTTAACTACCTTAAATAACTTCGGTCCATTAAAAATCCCCAAGCCTTCCCTCCCAAAAGAATACACCTCCAGCAATTACATCACAATTTCATTCATTCTCATATTCACACAAAACATGGTCCTTTTCCTCTTAGCTGTAGTATCTAGGGAAGTCTCTATAACCTTTTCAGGCCTCAACTGCCTCAGCAATAGGTATTCAAGTATTTCATTTAAAGCAAGACTACTGGAAGAGATCACTGATCTAAATGAATTAAGCAATTTTCGGTCTAAAATTTACCACAGCCAAAAGACTATAGTAACTTCTCTGATAGCAATTACAAAAATAGAGTCACCAAAGCCTTTTGGTTAATGGCCATATGTATTAGTTCGTACAGTCTTCAAAACTATTTTATAAGGGTGTAATTTCTTCAAGTGCATGGTGAAAAACAGGAAGTCCTTTTACACACCATTTTTTTTTTTAGTTATTCATAATCCACTCTCTGGGAAGTTACTTTTGTGTCTGCTTCCCAGACACAAACAAGCAAGAAAATTCGGCACTAACAATAATGAACCGATCCACCTGGAAAACTGGGAAGTAATGGAACTCAAATTCAAGCAAGTGTTTTAAACGTCAGGCTAAGGCGATAACAATCCAAAGAGGTCAAGCAAGATGACCCACTCGCAATGCTGTCATTTGCAGTAACAGTTCAAGAAAAGAGAATAAAGTCACAGGTGTGAAGTCAGCAGCCCTTTGGGAGAGGTGGAGGCGGAAAAAAGTTTCCAAAGAAAACAACGATTGGTGTTTACAAGTAAAAAGGAGAGAGGTGACTCGGATCACTGAAGAAAACAGCTTCAAGCAAGTGATAGTAAGAAATACCATACATTTTAGAAGACTCCTCATAGTGCTAAGTGCTGCTTTACCCGTGCAAATGGCCCCTCATTCAAATGAAAATGTGCGTTAGAATGAAGTGATTTTTAATACATGTGGGGGTAAAGGAGGTAGGGACAGTTGGATTCTTGCTTTGCGGTACCGGCGACCGCGTTGGGCGAAGTTTCACAGTCCGCGGCGCGCAATCCCCGATGAGCACAGCCACTCCTCTAAAGTTGCCATCCATCCCGGCCACGAGTGCCGGCACCCCGATTCGCCTTCCCGGGGTGACAAGGGCTCCGAGTACAGAGGTGCCCGCCCGACCGCCACCCCCGCCGTCAATCAACGCCCCCAGCCCGCAGACCCGGCACGGGGGCGCGGCCCCGGGAGGGGCGGGATCCCGACTGCGGCGCGTCGAGAGGGGCCCCCCGACAACAGGCGGCTCAGCCAAGCGGCGGGACCGCCACCCACAGAACCAAAGTTGCTTTCGACGGAGCCCGGCGCGCTCCGCCTCGGGACCTGGGGCTACCACCGAGCAGGGGGTCCGTGCGCTGCCGGTGCGGGGAGCGGCGCCGCGGCCAGGCCTCGGGCCCGTCTCGCTCACCTCTCGGGGTGCGCCGCCTTCCTCCGCCGCTGCTACCGCCGCCTCCTCCCTGTGAGTGCAGCGGGGTCTTATCTGTGGAACCACCATACCAGTCCCGCCCGCTGCTGCAGCGCCGCCGCCGCCGCTCCTCAGCCGCTGCCGCCGCTCTTTGTTCCCCCGCCGAGCGCCACCGCTTCAGTCGCCCGCCTCAGCCGCCCCGACTGGCCGTCACTTACGCCCTCCCGCCCTCTCCGCCCCCGGCCTCGCCCTCCTCGCTGCGCCCGCCGCCGCCTTCGCCTCCGCGCCGCCGACGCCGCCGCCACCGACGCCGACGCCTCCTCCTCCGCGCCCCCCTCGTTTTCATTGAAAGCAAACAAGCATCATGGCGGTGGCCACCGTACACCCCCCCAGCCCCCAGCCGGCGAGCGCCCTGACGGCCGCCGCAGCTCCAACATCCCGGCTGCCCATTGGCCGCCGCCGCCGGGCGCGACCATTCGACGCCCGGCGGGGGAGTCGCGCCGCTCTCCCAGGCCCCGCCCCTTCGCCCCCTAACCGGGGAGCGATGGGCCGGCCCGGCGCCCGTTCTGGCCCGCCTGCCTCTGCTGTTCCCGCTCTCCCGGCTTTCCCGTGGGGTCTCTTCTACTCTACTCTTCAGTGTCACGCTCTTCCGTTTTTATCTAGCCCTTTTTTCGTCTGGGACTGCTCACTTTTATTTCTTCTCTCCCCTCTTTTTTGGTCATCTTCCCCTTAGGTCCTCTTTTTTTTTAATGGGTATTTTAAAATGTTTGTTCTGGTATTATATATAACCTAAAACTCCTCATTTTAACCACACTTTTCAAGTATACAGTTCAGTGGTGTTAATTACATTCACAATGTTGTGCTACCATCATCCCAAACAAAGTTATGTACCAATTAATGCATTAAATCCCTGTTTCCCACTCCCCCACCCTCGCCCCTGGTAACTTGTATTCTAATTTCCGACTGTGAATTTGCATATTCTAATTACTGCATATTGGTGAGAACATACATGTATCCTTTTGTGTCTGGCTTATTTCCCTCAACAGGATGCCTTCAACGTTCTTCCATGTCGCATGTGTCAAAACTTCATTCTTTTTTATGACTAATATTCCATTGCATGTATATACCACATTTTGTGTATCCATTCTTCCATTGATAGGCCCTCTGGATACCTCCACCTTTTGGCAATTGTGAATAATGCCGCTATGAACGTTTGTGTGTAGATAGCTGTTGAAACCCTTGCTTTCACCTCTTTTGGGAATATACCTACAAGTGGGATTGCCAGGTCATATGATAATTCTATACTTTCTGAAAAACTGCCAAACTTTTCCATTGGGGCTGCGCCATTTTACATTCCCACCAACAATGTACAAGAGTTCCAATTTCTCCACATTCTCGCCAACACTTGTTTTCCGTTTCGTTTTGTTGTTGCTTCTACTGTATCATTCTACTGGGTATGAAACTCCATTTCTTACCTTCCTTTTCCTTAGCATGTCGATCACGTGGGAACACATACATGCTCTCAAGACTTTTGACCTTAGCCTATATCTAGATCAGCCTAAAGAAAAGAAATTCAATTGCAAACAGTCTCGTAATTGTTCCTGCCTTAGTTATGAAGAAAACGCAAATGAACAGACTATTTCAACCCATTAGTGGTAATTCAGTTTAGTAAATTAATAGACAGCTTTGGTGGTGGTGTCCTATCGTGAGGACCACTGACCACAGCTATGCTAGAAGATGGAGATGTCCTTTTCAGGACGAGCTGCGGTGACTGAAGGTGAGCAGAGAAAGGACTGAGCACTGATTCATGATGCATCAAGAATGACTTAGCTGTGGAGGGAGGCCCTGCCCTGCCAAGGCACAGAGGTGAATCAGACCCCACCCTCCCCTGAGTAAGCTCATAATCTGAGAGCAAGAAAATCACCCAACAGGTAGTTATGATCCATTAGAGATGGAATGCTGACGATCATGATATGAGGGGAAAGAAATAGCTTCCTACCCACCTAGATGGCAAACTAAGGATGGACCACACTGGCTCCTGCCTGGAAAAAATCAATCCTGAAGAAATGAGAGTGAAACTGGAGTTCCAACAACAAAATACAGTGCAAAGAAACTAACTGTAGTACACATACCACTGAAAGATGTCTTGAGCTTGAGCTTAGAGGGAATGGGAGGCTGTTTCCTGGGCAGCAGAGGGCTGGAGGGCCAGGGAGAGGATAGATGTGCAAAAGCTATTTGAGTTCTGTCCTTGCCTCTCCCCAGCATGGCCTTGGGATGGTCATTGCCTGCCCCTCACCGAGTGCCTAGGTCCCTGGTACAGGAGGACATTGGATAACAGCCCCAGGCATCTTAAAAGCCCGGTAAAGAAAGGGATTGGTAAGAACAAGTGCAGACTGACCAGCTACCTGCAAGCATCCCTCTACAACCTCCAATCCCCAGGGCTAGTGGGGTCTGGACTTTGCAGCCCATGTCCTAAATGAAGTATCACCGGACTGAGGGGCCAGCAGGGCCCGACGTCCAGCTGGGCCTCTTCCCACTGTGAGTTTTGTGCTCCAGCAACCTGGACTCCCACCTAGGGGAAGGGGTGCCTCTTGTAATCCATCTGCCCTCTGGAAGCTGCTATTTGTGATTTGCAAATGGGGTGTGGGAGAAGGGGAATCCAGCTGCAAAATTTTATCATATCACAATTCTCAGGCTCAGATGGACAGTTCCTCTACTGATCTCACTGGGGGTCTCTCATGTCTGTCCATCAGTTGGTGGCTGGGACTGGTTGTCTAGCATCTCTCTCTGTGTAGTGACTCATCCTGCAAGCCTTTCTGGGTGGGCTCACTCTCCAGCAGGCTCGCCTGGACTTCTCACATGGCCAATCTCCATGTGGAAGCTGCCAGGCATAAAGAATGCCACTTCCTCTCTACCCTGTTGGTCATAACACAGCAGTCACAGGCTTAATCCAGATTCTCAAAGAGAGGATGCAAGCTGCAGAGTTGCTGTGTGCACACACAGGGAAGAGCGGGCTTATTTGGGGCCATCTCAGGAGACTAGCTTTACACAGAGGGTACTGTTCTCCTCTGCTAGGCTGCTGAAATATACGAGAAATGGGTTGGCTTTTACAATGGGGTTTATTAGCTTACCAGCTTAACAGTTCTAAGCCTGTGTATGTATCCAAAGCAAGGCATCATCAAGAGAATACCCTCTTCCTGAAGACTGGCTCCTGGCGATCCTGAGCTCCTCTGTCACATGGCAAGTCACATGGTGGCATCTTCTGGTCTCTCCCTTCTTTTCTGGGTTTCGTTGCTTTCAACTTCTTGTCGCCATGGCTTTTTCTCTTTGTCTGAATTTCATTCTCTTATAAAGACTCCAATAAGAGGATTAAGACCCACGCTGGGCCATTCCTTAACTAAAGTAATCCAAAGACCCTTAACTGAAGTAACCTAATCCAATGGTCCTACTTACAATAGGTCCACAGACATAGAAATAGATTAACTTTAAGAACATACTTTTCTGGGGCTATACAACGTCAGACCATCACAGATACTTACGGTGGCTCTGCCGAATCCTACCAAATGCCTACTAGCCTTTTCAGATCCAGATCAAAGATTCCGTTTCAAGATATAGAACCCCAACTCAAATAGCCTTATGCAAAAAGGGGTAATTTATTCAGGAGTCATCTAACTGAAAAGTTCAGACATCATAAGACGTCAACGAGAATTGATCTCATTCCTCCACCCTGCGCTCCACTAGCCTCTGCTTGCCTCCTGAGCAGGCAGGAGAGATGGCCACCAATACTTGCAGCCTGAGATTCTACCAGCTTCTCCACTGGACTAGAGAGAGGACTGCTTTCCTCACAGTGCCAGCAAAAGACCCAGCGCAGGCTATCCATGGCCTGGCCTCTGCCCTGCCTCCACCCATGAAGCCAGAGGTATTGAGGGTGGGGAAGGGATCTTTCTTCAAGGAAAGTTGGGGGTGATCACCAGAAGAAAGGTGTATTAGTCAGTCAAAGGGGTGCTGATGCAAAGTACCAGAAACATGTTGGCATTTATAAAGGGTATTTATTTGGGGTGGAAGCTTACAGTGACAAGGCCCTAAAGAGTCCAATTCAAAGTTACTTCCTCACCAGACTCTGGTGCCATGTGTGGAAGCAAGATGTCTGTGAGGGTTCAGCCTTCTGACTTCCTCCTAAGGCTCCATGGTCCCTGCTTCTTCTGATCTCAGCTGTAGGCTTGTATAAGGCTTGTCTCTCTTCCTGGGGCTTGTTTCTTTCCAGGCTCAGCTGCTCTGCTCACTTCACAAAGTCGGATGTTGACTATCAGACATATCTCTCTTCCTGGGGCCTCTGTCTAATGGAGTTGTCTCTCTTCCTCTGTCGTGTCTAATGGAACCTTCTCTCTTTTCACATGTATCTGCCTCTCTGTGTGTTTACTTCCTGGGGCTCCAGCATCAAAACTCAACTCTCTCCTCTGCCATGTCATTTTCTCTGAGAGTCCCCACCCACTAAGGGGGCAGGGACTTGAGGTCCTACTGATGTGACCCAATCATAGCCTTAATCATAATTTAATCAAGTAAAAGTGAAACCTCTGAATCTAATACAATCTAACATGCCCACTGGAACAGGCCAGTTTACAAACACAATCCAATATCTATTTTTGGAATTCATAAACAATATCAAACTGCTCCAAAGGAAGATCCGATTCTCCCTCTGTGAAGGCTTCCCTGGCAGAGTTCATCACAGTCTCTTCCGAGGGCTCATCAGCCCTTTAACCCTTTGTCACATCACTCACCAGACAGTAGAGTTCGCCTTTGGTTCTCCACCTCCCCTGCCAGGCTGTGAGCTCAAGGCCAGGGACCACTGTCTCTTATTTTTGCCTCCACCCCTCCTATGGAGGTTGTTTGGGAGTCTTTTCCACCTGCAGACTTTCCCAGTTCCTTCTGGTAAAAGAATTTGCCCTTCCTCTACGGGAATTGGGCCTGTGACCAAAATAGGACCAACCTGGGATGATATGTAGATACTGGAAGAGACTGGCTGCTCCACTCGGGCTAAAACTATGACAGTATGAATCAGGGCATCCAGCCACCATCTCTCCCCAACACATGAAAAGATGAGAAAATGATGAAGACAACGTGTCCTGCTGACCCTGAGTCGCAGTCCTAAGGCCCTGATTTTGGTAGTTTTCCCTTTTAGCCTGTGTTCTACCCCAGAACTTCTCTCATGTGCATGAGCCAGTAGGTTCTTTTTTTGTTTGTTTTTTGTTTTGTTTTGTTTCACTTTAGTTTGAGTCGGGCTTCTGTCACCTGCTACCAAAATGATTCTAATTTGATGCTCAATAAGAGAACTGGAGGGCTGGCTGGCTGAATAATGAAGGGAAACAGCCCGGTGGCAGCTGTGGTCCTTGATTTTGCTGTGGAATCTATTGATCAGCATGGCGTGGAGCACTGGAATTCAAACCGGAGGGTCAATGTAGGGTGTAGACCATAACTTTATGGGCCAGGAACTGGAGGTGCCAGGAGTCCCCAGAGATGGGCAGGGTTGAGCGAATGGACTACAATCACAGGAGATTGCTGAATGTAGCAGGTCCCAAGGTTTATTTGCAAGGCAAACAGAATCACTGTGTGACCAGAATGTTTGAGCTGGTAGCTCCACACATTCCGGCCCAATAGGAAAGCTGTGTGGGAAGTTAAATGATGCTCAGAAGTAGCTTGGTGAACCTGGAACATAAAACATGTGGAGACCTTCAACTCTGATAGTCCGGTGCCTTGTCTCTGGGGGAGGAGAATTGCTGGTCCAGGGACAAGGGCTAACAGTCAAAATTCCTCAGCCCTGCCTGGTGCCAAGGACATGGACACACCCTGGCCCTCTGTCTCCTCTTCTCTGGGCCTGAGGTCACAGTTTTCTTCAGATAAGGCCCAGAACAATAGATGAAGTTTCAAGTTCTCAGTCATATCTCCCCTTTTTGTCCTGTGCCTCTGAGTTTACTATATTAGCTTGGAATGGATTGAAAACTCAACTCAAACAGGTTTAAGGAGGGGAAAAAAGGAAATGAGTTGGTTCCAAAAGCTTTAAAATGTCAGAAAGAGTCCACCAGTGTCAGGTGTGGCTTGATCTGGGGGCTAAAGCCCCCTCTCAGCTCTGCTTACCTCCAGGCACCAGACTGAAGAAAAGTGGCTGCCAGCTCCTACTAGGTTCAAGCCCAACAGAAAAACAGAGAGCGTCCCTCAACAGCTGAATGAGTGTCCTCAGCCGAACCCTCATTTCCATCCCTGAATCAAACACCAGGTTCCAGGGAATGTCATATCCTGGCTGGGAATAAGGCACAGGCTCCTTCTGGGAACCAGATCACCTTCAGCCTCATCCAAAGGAAGAGTCAGGGGATCCCGGAGAAAAATTGGGGATGTCGTTGCTGGAAGAAAGAGGAATGGATGTAGATGACTCAAAGGAGCAGAGGTCCAACCTGCACATGTGCAGAAACCCTGGTGGCTGCTTCTCCAGGCACCTGTCTCATCCTCCTGCCACTTGCAGGACTGGGAATGAGCAGAAGGTGCCTTTATGCCTTAGGGGGTGAGAGACAGAGCTCTCCCCAAAGAGGTGCCATAGAGAATTAAGGAAAGGGGGGGAAAGGCAGCAAATCTATTCCTTTTCTTAAATAGGTGTTATCTTTTTCTAAGATTAAACCACCTTTCTTCATTGTTATAAAAATAATCCATGGTCATGGTTTTATTTTTTTATTTTTAAAAAGATTTATTTATTTATTTCTCTCCCCTCCCTCCCCCCATCCCCGTTGTATGTTCTCTGTGTCTATTTGCTGCATCTTCTTTGTCCGCTTCTGTTGTTGTCAGTGGTGGGAATGCGTCATCTTGTGTCAGCGGCGCCATTCCTGGGCAGGCTGCACTTTCTTTTGCGCTGGGCAGCTTTCCTTACGGGAGGCACTCCTTGTGCATGGGGCTCCCTACGTGGGGGACACCCCGCGTGGCAGGGCACTCATTGCACACATCAGCACTGCGCATGGGCCAGCTCCACACAGGTCAAGGAGGCCTGGGGTTTGAACTGCGGACCTCCCATGTGGTAGACGGACACCCTAACCACTGGGCCAAGTCCGCTTCCTGTGGTCATGTTTTAAAAAATAAATAAAACTAAAAAAAGCAGAAAGGTACAGAGAAGACAGTGGAAGCCTCATGCCTCGTCCTCACCCCAGCCCCACTCCCCAAAGGCAAACATTCAAATTGATTAGAAGTCTTTGGCCTTTGGGCAAAAAAAAATCACACAAACAAAAGACTCCCACACATGCTTAGAAGATGAGTACACTTACTGACTCGTAACTAAGTCCAGACATAGGGTGGCATTTGGTGGTGTTTGATTCAAGGCTCAATACAGGTGTCTAAAAGGTGTAGAAACAGGATAAATTTCTTTTTCAACAGTATATTAGTTACATTTCAAATAAAATTCTCAAGATTTTTGTGCTTCAGTTACCAGACACCATCTCAGATGAAATTCCTCTACCTTTGAACCAATAAGTACCATTATTGGTCTGGGGAAAAAAAGAAGTACAATAAATACCTTCTTCCCTGTGTGCCTGAATTTTTTTTTTTTTTTTGACTGTAGTGTATTTATTGTGCTCTTTTCAGGATTTCCTGAGGGTTTGGGTATCTGGTGTGAGAGAAAGAGAAGAGTCAAGGCAGGCACGAAGCCGTCTGGCCTGAACAACTGGGAGAACGTATCGGCCGTCACCTGTGATGACGAAGGTGGTGGGTGGACCTTCCGAGTTCCTGATGAGAACAAGGCAATTCCTGCACTCAGTCATCAAAAAAATGCCAAAGCTTATAAGCAGAGACTGTCACTGATAATACCCTAGCTAAAAAAAAAAAAAATTTTTTTTTAAATTCTGAATTTCCCTACTACTTATTTATGGGACATGGGATGTTGGAGTAATTGGAGGGGAATGTGAAAGCTGCCGATTGTGGAGATGGGCTTTTAAAAAGTTGAAGGAAGGTTGGCCCTTGTTCATGGCAGGCCTTTCAGATTTCCCAAAACAGACTCCCCAGGTCTCCAGGGAAGCCACGGGGATAAGCCGAGGGTTGGCGTGAGCCTCGAGGACATCCATTTTGGCACTGGGCAGGGAACAGATGGCACAGTCGGTGGTTCCTCAGCCTCCCTGGGCAGGACATTTGTACAGCACTCCAAGCGGGGCCCCCAGAGACGCTGAGGACAAAAATCTAAGGAGTTTGCCAAGGATGTGTGGGCACCCCAGAGAGGGGGAGGCACGGGCTCCGCCCAGGCTGGCTGGGGTGGCACGTCCCAAGTTGGAGCAATCCTCCACTACGGTGGTAAATGGAATTCTGTACCCCCGCAAGCCATGTTCTTAATCTTTATCAGGTGGCCTTAATCCATATTACTAGAGACCTTATAAAGAGAAGATTCCGGAAACCAGAAGTCAGGGGAACATGAGAGGAGCCGGAAGCCAGAAGTCAGCACAGCTGGAGGAAGAGGTCACTACGTGAGAGGAGACAGACAGAAGCCAAAGAAGCCAAGGACTGTGGCAAGCCAGCCCCAGAACGCTACAGCCTCTTGGAGGAGGTAAGCCTGACCAGTAACTTGACAAGGGACTTCTCTGACTGTAAACCAATAAATTCCCATTGTTTAAGGCAACCCATTGGGTGGTATTTGTCTTAGCAGCCCGGCAAATTGAGGCCAATGTGTAACGTGATTCAGGGGTCACTTTCTCAATTTTTCTAGAAATAGAAACCTGATTCAAAGTAATTTAAGCAGAAAAGAAAATTCACTGGCTCAGGTTCAGGCGTGCTGCTCTAGTAAACAGATAAGAAATTTTCTGTGGCTTAACATAGCAACAATTTATTTCTTGCTTATGTAAAAATCCATTGAGGGTGTTTCTGTTTATCAGGTCATTTTCTTCTATTCAGAGATTAAGGGAACTAGCCATTTCTTCTCGTAACTCTGTCATTCTCTAGGGCAGGGATTCTAATTCTGGGACTCATGTACCCCAAGAGATCTGTGGATAACATTTGGGGCTGTGAATTTCAGTGAGAAGAAATTTTGGATTGCCTTCCATTTTGAATATAGGTAACAAATTTCAGAAGTAGCAGCAATACCTATGAATGTCACCAATTAAAACCCCAGATATTTTCATATCCTAGCACTGTTATTGGGATCTCTCAGAATATCATTTTCACTCATTCACAACTTTGAAAATGTGGTTGGTATTAGACCTACCACAAGATCTTTTTATTTAGTAGACAATTCTGTCACAATATTTATTTTGATAACTTTATTTTGACGTGGCCAGTTTTCTTCGCAGCCTGTGTATTTTATTTTATTTCTAAAAGCTGAGCAGTGACTTACAGGCTTCACCAGACTTCCAAGTGGGATTGGTTTAGTTTCCTTGCATGCTCAAGCAAATACCATACAATGGGTTGACTTACACAATGAGAATTTATTAGCTCACAGTTTTGAGTCTAAGAAAAAGTCCAAATCAAGGTGGCATTAAGGTGATGCTTTCTTCCCAAAGACTGGCATTCTGGGGCTGGCTGCTGGTGATCCTTTGTCCTTGGCTCCACAGTCACATGGCCATGCACATGGCGGCCTCTTCTGGCCTCTCCCTTCTCTTCTGGGTTCCACTGAATTTCAGCTTCTTGCTTCCAAATTTCATTCTGTTTATAAAGGGCTCCAATAATAGAATGAAGACTCATTCTGATTGAGGTGGGCCATGCCTTAACTGAAGCACCTCATCAAAAAGTCCTACTTATAGTGGGTTCACACCCACAGGAATGGATTAAATTTAATAATATGTTTTTCTAGGGCACTTACAGCTCCAAACCACCAAAGCATTCGAGATATAAAAAAATGTCAAGAACCCGTGCCCCAGGGTTTTGGAGCCCTCTGTATCCAATGAGCAAAAAGGGAAAAGATAGGGAAAAAGCATACTTGCTTCTTAACTATCTCAGCCTGAGGTAACTCACATCATGTCCTCTTATGGGCCATTGGCAAGAACTACTCATATGTCCCTACCAAATGCAAAGAAGATTGGGAAAGATTTCCACAAGACTGGAAATAACTCTATTCTGTCTAAGGTGTTTCTTCCCAGCAACAACTCTATACTATGGAAGGGACAGCATTGATTTTATTGGACAGGTAAATATCTCTGCCACAGTCCACCCCTCTGGCCACCAAATATGCACATGCGTTCTTCTCCCAACAAATGGAACCTATTATCTCTTTCTCCACGAGAGGCCCCCATCTACTGATGCCTCCTTTCCCCTAGTCCTTCTTCTCTTCTGCTGCCTACAGCATGCAGTTGCCATCCTGATCATGAGAATGAGGGTCACAATGTAGGAATAAGAAACAGCACTGGAGGAAGCCTGAGTCCTGAGCATTTTGTGGAGCAGAGACACCACACCAAATCTACGCTAATTTTTCCAGAATGAAGCTGCGGATTTGGCGGGAGATAAGATTGGTGCCCTGCCGTGCAAAGGCCACGAGCATGCCAGCAGACTGTGGATTGAGGATGTTGCCTTCCAAACCAAGTGTATGTTTTTCAGAAATGGTCTCCAAGTCATCAAGTTGTGAAACTGGGTAATGAGCAAAGCACCAAGGCAAATAAGTAAATGATCCAAGTCTTAAAGTTTAAAAACGATACCCAGACAGATCTTTGAATCTGCTTATTTTCACATGTAATTAATAGCATGAGAATAACCTGGAAGCCTACTAGATTTTAGAGGGAAATATATTGTCAAAGAGACAATGAATATCACCTACAATTCCATAATTATTTAACCCCTAAAGCAATGCCCACTCTCCCAAATCTGCACAAACAGAATACAGATGTTTTAATTCCCAAATCTAATGTCACCATGAAAGGAAACATACCTTCCAGAAGGCTGGGACAGTATAAAGGACAGGGGACAAATGAATGCCAGACAGGGACTCCACCTCTAGAGAGGGGAGACTGCACCATTCCCAGAAAACCAGATGGGGAGGGATTTGTCTTAGTTTGACAATGTGCTGCCGATACAAAGTACCAGAAATGGGTTGGCTTTTAAAGGACATTTATCCGGGGTCAAAGCCTAGAGTTCTGAGGCCATGAAATGTCTAGATCAAGGCATCAGCAGAGATGTCTTCTTAGGGTCCTGCCATGTGGCGAGGAAAGATGTCCACCGATCTCTGCTGAGATCTCTACCTTCCCCTCCAGAATCTATCATCTCCCTGAGCTCCTCTGTGGGCAACCAGGCAGAGGGCTTGTCTCCTTCGGGGCCTCCTCTCTCAGTCTCAGCTGCTCTGCTTTCTTCCTGAGTTCAGCTGTGAGCTCTCAGACTTTTGGCAGGGCTCCGCAGTCTTGACTGCTCCGTGGTCCCAACCCCTCAGGGGCCTCTTTCCATGCTCTGCTGGTTCCAGACTCGAGGAGCTTTCTCAGCCTCTTGGGGCTTCTCTGTTTTCCTGCAATCCTCTCTCTCACATGGCAGGATCAATATGGTGGCTTCTTTTCCTTCTCTGTGGTTCCATTTAGATCAGATACAACAAGGGGACAGAGACTCAACCTGAGTCAGGCCTCACTATGTCGTCCAGTCAAAAGGGTCTCACACCCACAGGAATGGATTAGTTAAAAAACAAATGAACCATAATCTCTCTTTTGGGGATTCATAAAAGAATCTCAAACTGTCAAGGGCTGTTATGCATCTCCCACTCTCCCACTTTCTGAGATAGATCTTGTTTGATTCTTTCTTCACTGTGGTTGTCCTACTCCTACTGCTGATTATATATCATATGTGTGAAGGCAGATGATAGTCTTGAGTTCACAGATTACTGGGCTGTAAGAAGCCATATTGGCACCTGCTGGCTACTTGGAGTGTGCTGTCATGTGTGAGAAGAAAACTGTAAAAGTGGACAATTAGGAGGCCAAGGATGACATCATACCAGACTGCAGGATAACTCTCTGTCTCGAATGAAGGCAAAATTTCCCAGCTTCCTTTTACTTGCCAGTGTTCTTGGAACTGAGATGACTAAAAATCTAGAAAACCTCCTCTTTACCCTCTTCAGAGAATGAACCCTTGAGAGTGGGAAAGGGGCAGTCACCTGGCTAGGAAGAGTGGGGGGAGGGGGGGCTGAGGGTCTAATTTCTTCTCAGACCATTTTCTCCCATCCTATTTGTTTAAGCCTCCTATATACTCTCAGTTCCAAAAGAAGCTGGTGCCAATTTCTGAGTCTTTTGAGATTTTGAAATTTCATTTTTGTTGTTCGTTTTGCATAATCAGGCATTCCCTTTCTACACCTCCACCCCCTTTTAAAACTTTGTTTTGAAATAATTATAGATTCACAAGACATTGAAAAGAAATGTACAGGGAAGTCCCATGAACTCTTCACCCAGCCTCCTACAATATTAACATCTTGCATAATAGTACAATATCAAAACATGAAAATTGAAATTGACATTGGTAAAAATCAGAGAGTTAGTTCATATTTTATCAGTTGCACATGCACTGATTTGGGTGTATGCGTGCACACATGATGTATAACTCTAGACAATTTTATGACATGAGTAGCTTGGTGGAACCACCACCCAATCAAGGGCCTGCTGTTTGTATAGTGTAGTTCCATGGATTTTTAAAAAAATTTTAATTCTATTACCATATATATAATCTAATATTTCCCCCTTTTAATCATATTCAATTACATATTTTTGTGCTGTTAACTGAGTTCACAATGTTGTTCTACCATCATCACCATCCATTGCCAAAACATTTCCATCATTCCCGATAGGAACCTTATACATTTCAAGCCTTAACTTCCCATTCCTAATCCCAACCCTATCCCCCAGTAATTTGTATTCCAGCTCCTGCCTCTATGAGTTTGTTTATTCTAATTGTTTCAAATTAGTGAGAGCATATAATATCTTCCCTTTTGTGTCTGACTTATTTCACTCCACATGATGTTTTAAAGGTTCATCCATGTTGTTGCAGGTATCAGGACTTCATTCCTTTTTATAACTGAATAATATTCATATACATATCATTCTTGAAAATAGACCACATGCTAGGCCACAGTACAACTCTCAATGAATTCAGAAAGATTGAAACTATACAAAGTAATTTCTCTGACCACAATGGAATGAAACTGGAAATCAGTAAGGGCCAGAGAAACAGATTAGATACAAATATATGGAAGTTAAATAGCCCACTCTTAGGCAAACAGTGGGTCAAGGAGGAAATTACAAAAGAAATTAGTAACTCGTTGAAATGAATGAAAATGACAGCACAACATATCAAAACCTATGGGATGTAGCAAAAGCTGTACTGAGAGGGAAATTCATAGTCATAAATGCATATATCAAAAAAGAAGAAAGAACTAAAATCAAAGATCTAGCTGCACACCTAAAGAAATTAGGAAAGGAACAGCAAACTAACCCCAAGGGAAGTAGAAAGAAGGAAATAATAAAGATTAGAGCAGAACTAAATGAAATAGAAAATTAAAAAGCACTAGAAAAAAACAAAATGAGAAGCCGGTGCTTTGAGAAGATCGATAAAATTGACAATCCCTTAGCTAGACTAACAAGGAAAAAAAGAGAGAAGATACAAATACACAAAATAAGAAATGAAGAAGGGGATATCACCACTGACCCCACAGAAAAAAAGAGTATCATAAGAGGATACTTTGAAAAATTATATGCTAACAAGAAGGATGATTTAGAGGAAATGAACAAATTCCTAGAAACACACAAGCAACCAACAATGATAAATAAATAAATCGATGAACTCAACAGACCAATCACAAGTAACAAGATTGAATTAGTCATCAAAAACCTCCCAGTCAAGAAGTGCCCAGGATGATATGGCTTTACAGGTGAATTCTACCAAACATTCTGGAAAAAACTAACACCAATGTTGCTTAAACTCTTCCCAAAAATAGAGGTAGAAGAAACATTGCCTAACTCATTATATGATGCCAGCATTACCCTAATACCAAAGCCAAACAAAGATGCCACAAGAAAGGAAAATTACAGACCAATCTCTCTAATGAATCTAGATGCTGAAATCCGCAAGAAAATACGAATCATATTCAACAACACATCAAATGAATTATATACCATGAAGAAGAGGGTTTCACCCATGGTATGCAGGATGGTTCAACATAAGAAAATCAATTTATGTAATATACCACATAAACATTTCAAAAGGAAAAAATCACATGATCATCTCTATAGATGCAGAAAAAGCATTCGAGAAAATAACACCCTTTCCTGATAAAAAGACTGCAAAGGAATAGAAGGAAATTTCCTCAACATGATAAAAGGTATATACAAAAAACCCACAGCTAACATCATATACAATGGTAAAATCCTAAAAGCTTTCCCACTAAGATTGGGAACAAGACAAAGATACCTACTATCACCACTCCTATTTAACATTGTGTTAGAAGTATTTGTTTCAGCACTTAAGCAAGAAAAAGATATAAAAGGCATCCAAATTGGAAAGGAAGAAGTCAAAATTTCACTATTTGCAGATGACATGATCCTATATGTAGAAAGCCCTGAGAAATCTACAACAAAACTGGTAGAGCTTATAAATGAAGTCAGTAGAGTACAGGTTATAGTATCAATGCACAAAAATCAGTGGTGTTTCTGTACACCAATAATGAGCAATTTGAGGAAGACATCATGAAAAAAAATCCCATTTAGAATAGCAACTAAAAGAATCAAATACCTAGGTCTAAATTTAAATAAAGATGTAAATGACTTGTACACAGAACACTACACAACACTGTTAAAAGAAATCAAAGATGACTTAAATAAATGGAAGAATATTCCCTGTTCATGGATAGGAAGACTAAATATCATTAAGATGTCTATCCTACCCAAATGGATCTACAGATTTAAGGCAATCCCAATAAAATTCAACCCAACATTTTATACCAAATTGGAAAAAGTATGAAATTTATTTGGGAGGGCAAGAGGCCCTGAATAGCCAAAGACATATTGAAAAAGAAAAATGAAATTGGAGGAATCACACTACCTGACTTTAAAACATACTACAAAGTTAGAGTGGTCAAAACTGCATGGTACTGGTACAAGGATAAACATATTGGCCAATGGAACTGAATTGAGATTTCTGATATAGATCCTTACATATACAGTCATCTGCTATTCAACAAGGCCATCAAGCCCACTCCACTGAAAGAGAATGGCCTCTTCAACAAATGGTGCTTGGAGAACTGGATATCCAAATGCAAAAGAATGAGAGAGGAACACCATCTCACACCTTATACAAAAATCAGCTCAGGATGGATCAAAGATCTAAATATAAGAGCCAAGACCATAAAGCATAAAGATCTTGGAAGATAATGAAGGGAAGCATCTACAGGACCTTGTAATAGGAAATGGTTTCATGAACTTCACACCTAAAGCACAAGCAGCTAAAGAAAAAATAGATAAATGGGGCCTCTTCAAAATTAAAACCTTTAGCACCTCAAAGGGGTTTGTCAAGAAAGTGAAAAGACAGCCTACCCAATGGGAGAAAATATTTGGTGTTCATATATCTAATAGGAGCCTAATATTTAGCATATATAAAGAAATCCTATATCTCAAAAATAAAAAGACAAACAACCCATTTTAAAAATGGGCAAGTGATTTGAGCAGACACTTCTCCAAAGAAGAAATATGAATGGCTAAAAAGCACATGAAAAGATGTTCGACATCACTAGCTATAGTGAAATGCAAATCAAAACTACAATGAGATATCATCATCTTACACCCATTAGACTGGTGACCATTAAAAAAAAGCAGAGGACTACAAGTGTTGGAGAGGATGTGGAGGAGCAGGAACCCACTGCTGGTGGGAATGTAGAATGGTCTAGCCATTGTGGAGGACAGTTTGGTGGTTCCTCAAAAAAGTAACTGTTGATCTGCCATATGATCCAGCAATTCTACTGCTGGGCTATAACCAGAAGAATTGAAAGCAAGGACATGAACAGATATATGCATTATTGCCAAAAGCTTGAATCAACCCAAATGTCCATCAACAGATGAATGGATAAACAAAATGTGGTATATACCTACAATGGAGTATTACTCAGCTGTGAGAAGGAATACAGTACTAACACACAGGATAACATGGATGAATCTTGAGGACCTTATATTGAGTGAAGCAAGTCAGGCATTGAAGGACAAATATTACATGATCTCACTGATATGAACTAAGCAAATCAAGCAGACTGAGAGAGCTTGAGTCTGGAAGATAGGTTTACAGGAAATAGAAAGGGAGAAGAAGGTTGTGAGCCAATGCCCATACAGCCCAAATCTTTAACAAGGTGAAAGTGAGTAGTCATGCAGTGAGATATGACAGGGGTGCAGTGATACTATTGGGTTGGGCAGTATAAGTTTGACGGGGGGGGGGTAGGGTGGAGAGGGTGGGTTGGACAGTCCATGGACCTGGGGGGAGGGTTGGGGGAGGGAGCAGGTGAACAATGGGGATTGGTGGATATGTGGTTGAAACTACAATGTTGGGAAAGCTCTTTTGGCAATATGACAAGGAAAGGTTACTGGTTAAGGGTGTTGGATAGGGGGACATTCGGGACAGGGCACACCTGGGGCAGTTTTCTAGAAAATGTACGGGTGATCATTTTGTCATTGTGTGTTGTATCAGTGAGTGGAGACCCACATAATGAGTGGGAAGGAATTGGACTCCTGTCCTGGAGAGACCCAATATGTTCTCAGACAAAGGGGTGGGTGTCTCTTGAGAGCATAGGCAGTTCCTAATTGGGGAGGACAGACTAGTGTGTCAAACCCTCAGTGTTGTTGCAAGTATCTATGAATCTTGTCCTTCAAGGAGTGAAGCCTGGTGGTTGCTGTGGGCCCCAAGGGGAAGGTGAGGGAGGAATAGGGTAGATGGATGAGAGGGTATTTAGGGGCAATGGAAGTCTTCTGCATTATCTTGCAATGATGGATACAGGCCATGTTGAATTTCATCAAAATTTTATAAAAGTGTATGGTCTAGAGTGCAGACCCTAATGTAAACCATTGACCATGGTTAGTGGCTATGTTTCAATATTTGTATAACAAATGTACCATCAACATATGAAAAGGCTATTGATGATATATTTATGATACTGCAAGAAAAAACTTCCAGCCAAGAATCTTATATCCGGCAAGATTATCTTTCAAAAATGAGGGTGAGTTTTGAATATTCACAGATAAACAGAAACTGAGAGTTTGTAACCAAGAGACTGGCTTTGCAGGAAATACTGAAGGGTGTGCTACAGTCTGAAAAGAAAAGAAAGGAGAGTGAGGGCTCGAAGAGAGTCTAGAAATGAAGATTATATCAATAAAAGTAACTACACGTGTCAAGAGTGGTGAAAATAAAATATGACAGAAAAAAACACAAATATTGAGGAATAAATTTAACCAACTATGTAAAGCATTTATATTCAGAAAACTACAACTCATTGTTAAAAGAAATTTTTAAAAGGCCTAAATAATTGGAAGAACATTCCATGCTCATAGGGTGGAAGACTAAATACCATTACCAAGATGTCAGTTCTACATAAATTGATGTACAGATTTAATGTAATCCTGACAAAAATTCCACCAGCATTTCTAAAATAAATGGAAAACATGATTATCAACTTTATTTGAAAGGGTAAGGGGTACCGAATAGCCGGAAACATCGTAAAAAAGAAAAGTGAAATTGAAGGACTCTCATTTCTGGACTCTAAATAATATTGACTGGCTACATGGTAAAAATAGCATGGTACTGGCATAAAGAGAGACATATAGACCAATGGAACTGAATTGATGATTCAGAAACAGACCCTCATGTGTATGGTCAAGTGATTTTTAAAAAAAATATTTATTTATTATTTATTTATTTCCTCCCCCTCCCCGTTGTCTGTTCTCTGTGTCTATTTGCTGCATCTTGTTTCTTTGTTCACTTCTGTTCTTGTCAGTGGCACGGGAATCTGTGTTTCTTTTTGTTGCGTCATCTTGTGTCAGCTCTCCCTGTGTGTGGCACCATTCCTGGGCAGGCTGCACTTTCTTTCACTGGGTGGCTCTCCTTACAAGGCACACTCCTTGCCTGTGGGGCTCCCTTATGCGGGGGACACCCCTGCATAGCAGGGCACTCCTTGCATGCATCAGCACTGCACATGGCCAGCTCCACACAGGTCAAGGAAGCCCGGGATTTGAACCGTGAACCTCCCATGTGGTAGACGGATGCCCTAACCACTGGGCCAAGTCCACCGCCTGGTCAAGTGATATTTGACTAGCCTGTCAAACCCACCCAGCTTGGGCAGAACAGTCAATTCAACAAATGGAAAGAGGACCCCTATCTCACATCATATATAAAAGTTAACTCAAAATTAATAAAAAACCTAAATATAAAAGCAAGAACCATAAAGCTTCTAGAAGAAAATACAGGAAAATATCCTCAAGCTCTGCCAAAGATGTACTGTGTTGATAATGGTGGAATATGGAAAATGTGTGCCAAATGTATGCTATGGACATTTCAGATGATATTATCCCATAATCTGTAACAAATGTTCCACCATCATGTGGTGTGTTGATAAGAGAGGTGTTGTTTGGAAAATCTGCACATGTGCATGATTGTTTTGTAAGTTTACAACTTCTGTCATAAAAATATATTTAAAAATTATAATAGGGTGCTTTGGGGGGAAATATACCAAATGTAATATAAAGGCTATAATTAGTAGTAATATTTTGACAATATTCTTTCTTAATTTGTAACATATCTCACAACACTGCAAGATGTTGGTTGAGGGTTGATATATGTGACCCCTGTATGATGTTATGCATGTTTTCTTTGTAAGTTCACAACTTTTACTATGTACTTATTGTGTATGTATATTTATGTATAAATGATATAAAAGTAATAATAATAATAGGGTGGGTTGGGGGAAAATACTTCAGTTAGTAGTAGTGTTTTGAGGATGCTCTTTAATCGTTGGTTAAAAAGGCTTAATGACAATGCAAGGTATTGGTAGTAGGGTGAGGTATGAGAGCACTTTATTTAGTATGTTGTTTTATAAGTTCATAACTATTATTATATACTTATTGTTTGTGTATGTTTATGTATGAGGGATATCCTTCAATAAATTTTAAAAAATAGGTTATTGATATGGGAAGGGGGAAAGGGGGAGGATGTTAGGTATATGAGCGATTCTGTGCTCTGTATATGACTTTACTGTGACCTAAAACATCTTGAAGACAAAATGAAAAAAGTAAGATACTGGGGAAGAAATGGAAGAAAATGTCTCTGTACATGCAAGACAACAGATATTACAGTGATGAAAGGCAAAACATAAAAAAATTGAAATATTTTCCTTATTTTTTAATATCCCAATTTTAAAATTTTATTTTAGTTTTAGTTTTTCTAAATTATTATGTGTTTTATTTCTTATGTTTAAACCTATCATTGTTATTTCATTTTCCTATTAATTATATTTAGCTATATTCTTGGCTTCATTTTTTAAGAAATTTTGGATCAGAGAAGGATTACAACTGTGGCAGGGGAGGATCATTGGTGTGGGGTATCAGTGATGGGGAACACATGGGAGGAAGTTCACCTGGGCATACATATAAGGTATATAAATGAGTTCAAATGTTCATAGGGCATTGTCACAGTGGGTGAAGATTCACACAATAACCAAAAGAATATTGAATTCCCATCCTGGGGGCTCTGTCACATTCTCTAATGGAACAGCAACAATTCCCCAAGTGCAGGGGCAATGACCAGTGAAGAAGGATGGTCCATTGATGGGCCCTTAATATTGATGACTATGCTTATGAGCCTTTGCTCTTGAAATTGCAACTTAGCCTAGTGCTGTAGAGTGTTAAGAGTTACCCTCTGAGAGCCTCCATGTTGCTCTCTAAGCCAAACTCAGCATATAAATGCAGTACATTCCTCCCAGTGTGGAGCATGACTCCCAGGGATGAACCTCCCTGGCACTGAGGGATTACTACCAAGCACCAACTAGCAATGCAATTGGAAAAAGACCTTGAATGAAAGGGGGGAAATGTAAAGAAAAAAGAATTTATATGGCTAAGAGACTTCAAAGTGAGTTGGGAGCTCATCCCAGAGGTAATGCTTATGCTCATCTCAGCAGGATCTCATAGATAGCCAAAGAAGATATTAACCCAAATAGTGGGGCTCCTGAGGGCTCTGGAGACACCCAGGTCGTATGATCATGGCAGATAAATCCAGAATTTGGTGCATTGCCATTGGGTCCTACTTTGGTGCTTGTGCTCTGAGTGTTACAGAGTTGGACTCAGTTGTGACGTCTCTATGCATGCCTCTTCTGTCCCTTCTATTTGAACCTATAGTTGGTGATGAAATTGGTAGGTGTATGACTAAAAGACTTGAATCTTTGGGCTGTCTATGTGCCAACTGGGCCCTGAGCCTCAGCAGAGTTGCAACATCTACTCTCCAGTTCATTGGACTCACCCAGGACAATTAACAAGGAGGTGAGGATGAACAACCACCATATCAAGGAACTACAGTCTACAACTGCAAGCAACAGAGTCACATCCCCCTGCTGTATAGAATCATTGAGAGGTGGAGTGGGCATCACCATCCCAGAATTCACAAGACTGGGGAATAAAATATGGACTAAAGTAGACTTACTGGTATTCTACTACAGACTTATTGTGGTTCTAGCAATGGAAGAAATGATATAACTGGTGTGGAGACAGTGGCCTCTGGAGGTGCTGAAGGGAGGGGGAGGGAAAAAAGAATGTAAGACGGGGGCAATTTTCAGGACTTGTATTTGTCCTGAATGAAATTGCAATGACAGATGCAGGCCATTATATATCCTGCCATAACCTACAGAATTGAGTGGGAGAGAGTGTAAACTACAATGTAAACTATAATCCATGCTCAGTGGCAATGCTGCAAATGTGTTAATTAATTGCAATGAATGTATTACACTAATGAAAGAATTGTTAATGTGGGGAAGGGTGGGAGATGTGGGGAGTGGGGCATATGGGAATCCCTTATTTTTATGTGTTTAGCATTTTTGTGTAATCTAAGTATTTTTTTTTAAAGTAAAAACATATTTTAAAAAAAGAAAACTAATCCAAAGATCCTTGAAGAACTCTTTTTAATACATTGGACTTCAATGGGATTCCATCAGTTAATAAGGGTTTTTTTTTCAACAAATCAATTTTATTGATACAGTTTAATAAAGGGTACAATTTTTAAAATTGCTTTGTGTAGTATTGACATCTTGGTGATATTTAGTCTTCCAATCCATGAACATGGAATGCCCTTACATTTATTTAGGTCTTCTTTATTTCTTTTAGCGATGTTTTGTAGTTTTCTGTGTATAGTCCTTTATATCCTTGCTTATATTTATTCTTAAATATGTCATTCTTTTAGTTGCTATAATAAATGGAATTTTTTTCTTGATTTTTTCTTCTGGTTGGTTATTGCTTGTATAAATAAATACTACTGATTTGGAGGTGTTAGTCTTGTACCTTGCCACTTTGCTGAATTCATTTATTAGCTCTATTGTGGATTTTCTGTATGTAGGATCATATCATCTGCAAATGGAAGTTTTATTTCTTCCTTTCCAATTTGGGTGCCCTTTATTTCTTTTTCTTGCCTAATTGCTCTGGCTAGAATTTCTAGTACAATGCAGAATAACAGTGGTGACAGTAGGCATCCTTATCTTCTTACTGATCTTAGAGGGAAAGAGATCAATCTTTCACTAAGTGTTAGCTGTGCACTTTTCATACATGCCCTTTATCATGTTTATCATATCAAAGAAGTTTCCTTCCATTCCTAGTGTTCTAAATGGTATTTTTAAATCAAGAAAATGTGCTTTTCTGCATCAAATGAAATTGACGTGATTTATTTCCTTCATTCTGTTAATGTGTTGTAATTGATTTTTCTCATGTTGAAACATTCTTGCATAGTAGGGATAAATTCCACTTGATCACGGTGTATAATTCTTTTGATGTGCTATTGGATTAAGTTTGCTAGTGTTTTTTTGAGGATTTTTGCATCTATGTCATAAAAGATACTGGTCTGAAATTTTATTTTCTTGTGGTATCTTTATCTGCCTTTGTTATGAGGGTGATCTTGGCCTCATAGAATGTTCCCTCCTCTTCAATATTTTGGAAGAGTTTTAGCAGAATTGGAGTTAAGTCTCCTTGTAATGTTTGATAGAATTCCCCTGTGAAGTCATGTGATCCTGGACTTTTCTGTTGGGAGGATTTATTTATTTATTTATTTATTTATTCACTTATTTATAGACATCCCCTCCCCCCCCCCCCCAATGTCTGCTCTCTGTGTCTAGTCACTGTGCGCTCTTTTGTTTCTACTTGTCTTCTCTTTAGGTGGCACCAGGAACGAATCCTGGGACTTTCTGAAGTGGGAGAGAGGCATGCTCAATCTCTTGTGCCACCTCAGCTCCCTGATCTGCTGTGTCTGTTATTGTCTCTCTTCTGTGTCCCTTCTTGTTGCATCATCTTGCTGTGCCAGCTCTCTGTTTGGGACAGCTTGCCACGTGGCCAATGCTCCATGTGGGTCAGCTCTCTGCTCAGACCAGCTTGTCACGCAGGCCAGCTTGCCCAGCTTGTCTTCACCAGAAGGCCCTGGGAATCAAACCCAGTTCCTCCCATATGGTAGATGGGAGCCCAATTGCTTGAGCCACCTCCCTGTTGGGAGATTTTTGATTACTAATTCAATCTCTTTTCTATGAATTGGTTTCTTGAGATCTTCTATTTCTTCTTGAGTCAATGTAGGTAGTTTGTGTATTTCTAAGGATTTTTCCATTTTATCCAGGTTACCTAATTTATTTGCATACAATTGTTCATAGTATACTCTTATAGTACTTTTTATTTCAGCAGAGTCAGTAGTAATATTCCTCTTTTCTAATTTTAGTTTTTTTCATCCTCTTTCTTTCTTTTTTTTTTTTTCTTTGTTAGGCAAGCTAATGATTTGTCAATTTTATTTCAAAGAACCAATTTTTGGTTTGTTGATTCTCTATATTGTTTTTTTCTTTGTTTGTTTTCCATTTCCTCCTACCTTCTTGGCATTTATTTTATTATTAATTGTATTTCTACAAGTAAATGTTAAGCTCATTTATTTCCAGTTTTCTTTATTTTATAAAATTTCATAAAATTAAGATTTTTCCCAAGTTTTCCTTTGACTATACTCAATATTTTTTTAAAGATTTATTTATTTATTTACATCCCCCCTTCCCCTCCTTCTGCCCTGCTGTTTTTGCTGTCTATGTTGCCTTCTCTTCTCATTTTCTCTCCTCTAGGATTCACCAAGATTTGATCCTGGAGACCTCTGATGGAAAGAGAGTTTCCCTGTCAGTTGAGCCACCTCCATTCCTGGTTTCTGCTGTGCTTCACCTTGTCTCTCCCCTTGTCTCTCTTTTTGATGTGCCATCATTTGTGTGGGCACTGGCTTGCCATGCGGGCATGCTTTCTCTTTTTCTTTTTCACCAGGAGGCCCCAGGGACTGAACCCAGTGATAGGCAGAAGCTCTATCACTTGAGCCATATCTGCTTCCCTTCAATGGTTTTTAATATGCAATATTCTCATTGATAATACTTTGTAAATACTTTAGTATTTCACTTTATGTAAATAGAGAGATATTCATATAGATTTTTCTTTGTTTGTTTGTTTCAAGGTACCAGGGCTGGAGATTGAACCCAGGACCTGATATGTGGGAAGCTGGCGCTCAACCACAGAGCCACATTAGCTCCGCTGAGTTAGTTTTTTGTTTCCTTGTTCTTTGTTTTGTGTTCATTTTTTTTTTTAGGTGGCACCAGGGATGGAACCCAGGACCTCCCATGAAGGAAGCAGGCACTCCATTGCTTGAGCCACATCAGCTCCCCTATGTACATAGTTTTAATGATTCTGGATGGCTTTGGAATTCTGGATAGACAGGGAGAGGATTGGGGTGGGGCTAGAAGAGTCTCTCCTTTTGTAGTTAATTTCTCACTATTGCGTCACCATAAAAAAATTCCACTTAATTTCTACTTTTTAGCATTTACTTAGATGTTCTCTTTGCCTGAGTCAAACAATTTAGGCCAATGTTCCATGAGCATCTAAAAAGAGTAAGTTTCCATGAGAGACTTGTAAAACAAATTTTCATTGTAGCTTTTAAAAGATAACTGATAATTATTTAGTGTGATTATGCGCCATGTTACGTTATTTTGGTATTTCTCAACCTTGGCACCGTTGACATTTGTTGTGGGAGGCCGTGCGGTGCATTATGGGATGCTTAGCCGCATTCCTGGTCTCCACACACTAGGTGGCAGTAGCACCCTTCCCCTCTCCCTCCTAGTTATGACTATCAAAAATATCTCCAGACATTGCCAAATGTCCCCTGGGGTTGACGTTCATTGATTCACTTAATCCTCATCACACACTTGTGTGTTAGGTTCTACTATTATCCCCATTTTATAGATAAGTGTATTTAAACAGAATAAGTAACACTATAGAGAAACCTACTTCTCTTGAGTTACTTATTAAAAGTGGCTTTCCAAGGTCACCAGGCTACTAAGCCTGACAGGTATCCTCAAAGATATTGCAGGTTTGTTTCCAGACCACTGCAATAAAGCAAATACCACAATAAAGTGAGTTATGCAAATTTTTTGGTTTCCCGGTGCATAGCAAAGTTATGTTTATACTATACTGTACTCTATTAAACGTGTAACAGCATTATGTATACAAAATATGTATATGCCTTACTTGAAAATACTTTACTGCTGAAAAAAAAATGCTAACGATCCTCTGAGCCTTTGGTAAGTTGCAATCTTTTTGCTGGTGGAGGGTCTTGCCTTGAAATTGATGATTGCTACCTAGCGGTGGTTGCCAAAGGTCGAGTGCCAAAGGAATTCTTTTTTTTTTTTTTTTTTTTTTTTTTTGTGAGTTGACTTATAATGCAGATGAGTTATCTAACACAAGGCAGGTGAGCTCACTTACAATGCAGTTGCTTATATAGCAAATATAATCTAAACATGCACCACAGAATGTTTTTATAAGATTTGTAGTCATCCCATACTTTGCTATTAAAAGGTACATTTCTAGGAAGTTAGACAAAAACTTTATAGTTAACAGTTGAATATCCCTGGGAGCTCCTTGCTCCTTCCTGCCAAATATAATCAGAGACAGAGCGCAAGTAGATTTAATTAATATAAAGAAGAATCTTTTTCCATCTATCTAGAGCTCTACATTCTTTTAAGTCTGGTCATTAAATAAACATTTCTGAATCTATTATCTGAAAAGAATAAAATAAAAATACATAAAAATACTTTTTTTTTCCTCCTAAGGCTTCTCATCAAATATGATAATAACCTATAATTGAATTATTATTTAAGCAAAGGAATTCTTAAAATAGGATAACAGTTGAAGTTGGCCACATGGATCGACTCTTCCCTTCATGAAAGATTTCTCTGTAGCACGCAATGCTGTTTGACAGCGTTTTACCCACAGAAGAACTTCTTTCAAAATTGGAGTCAATCCTCTCAAACCCTGCTACAGCTTTATCGGCAAATTTGATAAAATATCCTAAATCCTCTTGTCATTTCAACAATATTCACAGCATCTTCACCAGGCATGGATTCTATCTCAAGAAACCACTTTCTTTGTTCATCCATAAGAAGCAACAACTCATCCTTTCCAGTTTTATCACAAGATTTATTGCAGCAATTCAGGCACATTTTCAGACTTCACTTCTAACTCTAGTTCTCTTGCTATTTCCATCACATGTGCAGTGATATTTGAATTATTCAAAGTCATCCAGGAGGGTTGGAAACAACTTCTTCCAAAATCCTGTTCACGTTGATATTTGACCTCCTCCCATGAATCTCGAATGTTCTTAATGGCATCTAGACTGGTGAATTCCTTTCTAGTAAGTTTTCACTTTACTTTGCCCAGATTTATCCAAGGAATCACAATCTATGGCAGCTATAACCTTAAGAAATGTATTAAATCTTAAGACTTGAAAGTCAAAAAGACTCCTTGATTCATGGTCTGTAGAATGGATGCTGTGTTAGCAGGCATGAAAACAACCATCATCTTGTACATCTCCATCAGAGCTCTTTGGTGACCAGGTACATTGTCAATGAGAAGTAATACTTTCAAAGGAATCTTTTTTTTGAGCAGTAGGTCTCCACAGTGGGCTTAGAATATTCAGTAAACCATGGTGTAAACAGATGTGCTGTCATCCAAACTTGGATTTTCCATTTATAGAGCACAGGCAGAGTAGATTTAACATAGTTCTTAAGGGCCTAGGATTTTTGGAGTGGTAAATGAGCATCAGCTTCAACTTAAAGTCAACAGCTGCATTAGTTCCTAACAAGAGAGTCAGCCGGTCTTTTGAAACTTCATACCAGGCATTGACTTCTCCTCTCTAGCTTTGAAAATCCTAGCTGGCATCTTCTTTCAATAGAAGGCTGTTTCATCCACACTGAAAATTCATTGTCTAGCATAGCCACCTTTGTCAATAATCTTAGCTAGATCATCTGGAAAACTACCTGCAGCTCCTACATCAGCACTTGCAATTTTACCTTGCACTTTTATGTTATGGAGATAGCTTCTTTCCTTAAATCTCATGAGCCAACCTCTGCTAGCTTCAGACTTTTCTTCTGCAGCTTCCTTACCTCTCTCAGCTGTCAGAGAATTGAAGGGAGTTAGGAATTTTATCTGGATTAGGCTTGCCTTAAGGGAATACTGTGGCTATTTGATCTTCTATCCAGACCACTAAAACTCTCTCGATATCAGCAATAAGGCTCTTTCACTTTCTTGTCATTTGTGTGTTCACTGGAGTAGCATTTATAATGTCCTTCAAGAATGTTTCCTTTGCATTCACAACTTGATTAACTGTTTGGCACAAGAGGCTTGACTTTCAGCCTGACTTGCCTCTTGACATGCCTTCTTTTCTAAGCTTAATCATTTCTACTTTTTTTGTTCGTTTTTTAATAAAATGTATTAAACTATATTATTCACATATGGACATATATAAATAAAAAGGATATAATAAAAGTTGTGAACTTACAAAACAAACATGCATCATACAGGGCTCCCCTGTACTCACCACTAACACCTTACATTGTTGAGAAGCATTTGTTACAAACTATGAAAGAGCATCTTCCAAATGTTACGACTAACTGCTGCCCATATGTGGTGTATTTTCCCCCAAGCCCCCTTATTATTATTAACACCTTGTATTCGTATTATACATGTTATAGTTCACGAGAGAACATTTTCATTTCTGTCCCGTTAACCACAGTCCATCTTCCATCACTGGATTCCCGTGTTATACAGTCCCATGTTCTGTACAGCCCATTCAAAATGTGCACTCAGTGGCTCTCATTTTCATCAGAGTTGTGCCCTCATCACCTCAGTCAATTTTAGAACGTTTTCATTTCTCCAAAAGGAAAAATCCCACACCCCTTACAATATTGGTGTCCCTTAGAAGATATATCTTCTTTGCCATTGCTGCAAAAATATTTATAATATTACTGTCAACTATCATCTGTAATTTATATTTGTTATAATTTTCCCACGTATCACCATATTCTTAACACTGTGTAAAAGAACATTCTTATATTTATACTATTAACCACAATCTTTATCCACTACTGAAATCACGGTTATACATTCCTTAGATTATTCTCTAGTTTCCTTTCAATTGACATTTATGTCCACAGATTACCCTTTTCAGCCACAATCTCATTTATAAATCAGCAGTGTTAGTTATATTCCCCATCATGTGTTACCATCAACTTTAGTCATTTCCACACTTTTACAATAAACCTTATTAAAAATTCCACATGCATTGAGATCAGCTTCCATTCTCAACCTACATTCTGTTTCCTAGTAACTTATACTCTAGAGTCTACCTCCATGAGTTTACTCACCATATTTAGTTCATGTTATTGAGATCAGACAATATTTGTCCTTTTGTGTCTGGCTTATTTCACTTAATATAATATCCTCAAGGTTGACGTGTGTTTTGTGTCTGGCTTATTTCACTTAACATAATATTATCAAGGTTAATGTGTTTTCACGAATGCATACCAATTCCATTTCTTCTTAAAGCTGAATAGCATTCCATTGTATGTATATACCACATTTTATTTATCTATTCATTGGTTGATGGACACTTGGGCTGGTTCCATATTTTAGCAAATGTGAATAATGCTGCTATGAACATCAATGTGCAAATGATAGTTTGCATCCTTGTCTTCAGTTCTTTTGAATACATTTCTAGTAACTGGATTGCTAGATCATACAGCGGTTCTATGTGCAGCTTCTTGAGGTACTGCCAAACTACCTTTCACAGAGACGCTTCATTCTACATTCCCACCAACAGTGAAGGAGTGTTCCTTTTTCTCCACATTCTTTCCAGCACTTGTAGTTTTCTGTTTTGTGTTTTTTAAAAAATAATGGCTATTCTATAAGATGTGAACTGGTATCTCATTGTAGATTTGATCTGCTTTTCCCTAATGACTAGCGATGTTGAGCATTTTATCATGTGCTTTTTCACCATTTTTATTTCTTATCTAGAGAAATGTCTATTCAAGTCTTTGGCCCATTTTTAAAATTAGGTTGCTTGTCTTTTTATTATTGAGTTGTATGATCTCTTTATATAACATGGATTATGTTATATAACCCTTGTCAGGTATATGGTTTCCAAATATTTTCTCTGAAGTCTTTTGAAGAACAAGTGTTTAATTTTGAGGAGGTCCTATTTATCTATTGTTCTTTCCTTGCTTGTGCTTTGGGTGTAAGGCTTAAGAAACTACTGCCCACCACAAGATCTTGAAGTTGTTTCCCTACATTTTCTTCTAGGAATTTTATGGGTATAGTTCTTATATTTAGGTCCTTGATCCATTTTGAGTTAATTTTTGTATAAAGTATGAGGTAGGGGTCTTCTTTCTTTCCTTTGGATACAGATATCCAGTTCTCGTAGCACTGTTTGTTGAAGACACTCTTTCTGGCCTTGGTGGGTGGGCTTAACAGCCTTGCCAAAAATCATTTGACCATAGCCGTGAAGGTCTATTACCAAGTTCTCGATTAAGTTCCTTTGGTCAATCCATCTATCTTTATGCCAGTACCATGCTGTTTTTACCATTGTAGCTAAATAATATGCTTTAAAGTCAGGAAGCAAGAGTCCTCCAACTCCGTACTTTTTAAAGATGTTTTTGGTTATTCAGGGAAACTTACCCTTCCAAATAAATTTGATACTTGGCTTTTCCATTTCTTCAAAAAAGGCTGTTGGGATTTTTATTGAGATGACAGTGAATCTGTAAATAAATTTGAGTAGAATTGACATCTTAATGATATATAATCTTCCAATCCATGAACACAGAATGTCCTTCCATTTATTTAAGTCATCTTCAGTTTCTTTTAGCAAGGTTTTGTAATTCTGAATTTAGGTCCTTTATGTCCTTGGTTAAGTTTATTCCTAAATACTTGATTCTTTTAGTTGCTATTATAAACGGATTTTTTTTTTCTGATTTCCTCCTTGGATTGCTCATCAGTAGCATATAGAAATGCTACTGAATTTTGCTTATTAATCTTGTATCCCACCACTTTGCTGAACTCGTCTTAGTTCTAATAGCTTTGTTGTGGACTTTAAAAAGTTTTCTAAATATAGGATCATATCATCAGTAAATTCCTAAAGTTTTATTTCTTCCTTTCCTATTTGGGTGCCTTTCATATCTTTATCTTGCCTAATTGTTCTAGCTAGAACCTCTAGCACAATATTGAAGAACAGGGGTGACAGTGGGTATCCTTGCCTTGCTCCTGATCTCAGCAGGGGAGCTTTCAGTCTTTCACCATTGAGTACAATGTGGGTTTTTCAGATATTCACTTTGTCATGTTGAGAAAGTTTCCTTCCTATCATTAAAAGTATTATTCTCAAGAAAGGATGTTGGATTTTGTCAAATGCTTTTTCTCTGTCAATTGAGAGAATCTTGTGATTTTTTTCTTCAATTTATTATGTGGTTCATTACACTAATTTATTTTCTTGTGTTGAACCACCCTTGCATAGCTGAGGTAAAGCCTACTTGACCATGGTGTAAAATTCTTTTTATGTGCTTTTGGAGTCAGTTTGCAAGTATTTAAGTTGAAGATTTTTATATCTATATCTATTAGAGAAATTGGTCTGTAATTTTCTTTTTTCTTAGTATCTTTATCTGGTTTTGGTATTAGAGTGATGTTCGTTTCATAGAATGAGTTTGGTATCATTTTTTCCTGTTCAATTTTTTGGAAGAGCTTGAGCAAGATTGTTGTTAGATCATCTTTAAATGGTTGGTAGAATTCACCAGTGAAGCCATCTGGTCCGGGGCTTTTCATCTTTGGAAGCTTTTTTTTTAAATTAAAAAAAAATTTTATTGATACATATTAATAAAGCATACAATTCATCCAAAGTGAACAATCAATGATATTTGGTATAATCACATAGTCATGTGTTCATCACTTCAATCATTATTAGAGCATTTTCATTATTTCAATAATAATTACAAACAAAAACCAGACAGACAAGAAAATTCCTCACCTTTCAATCGCTCCATTTCCCCTGTTGTACATAGCTGCTGTTTCTATTCTAATAAACTGTTATTTATTTGTTTATTAAGCAGTTTTATTGAGACATATTCCCATACCATATAATCTGTCCTAAGAGCATCATCAATGGCTTTTAGTATAATCACAGTGTAGTACATTCATCATCTCAAAAATTTTAGAACCATTTCATAATGGCAAAAAGAAAGACTCCACACAACTTAGCATTTTGGGGAGGTTTTTAATGACTGTTCAATCTCTTTACTTGTGCCTGGTTTGTTGAGATTTTCTGTGTCTTCAAGGGTCAGTATGGGTTGTTTGTGTGTTTCTAAGAACTTGTCCATTTCATCCACATTGTCTAATTTGTTGGCATACAGTTGCTCAGAGTATTCTCTTATGATCTCTCTCATTTCTGTGGGGTCAGTGGTAATGTCCCCCTCTCATTCTTATTTTATTTATTTGCATCTTCTTTTTTTTCTTTGTTAGTCTAGCTAAGTATTTGTTGATTTTGTTGATCTTGAAGAACCAATGTTTTTGTTGATTCCATTGTTTCATTTTTTGTTCTCAGTTTCATTTATTTTGACTTTGATTCTTTCCTTTGGCTTGGTTTGGGATTAATTTGCTGTTCTTTTTCTAGTTCCTCCAGGTGTGCAGTTAGGTCTTTAATTTTTAATTCTGTCTTCTTTTATAATGTAAGCATTGAGGGCTATGAATTTCCCTCTGGCCTTACCTTCACTGTATCCCAAAGGTTTTGACATGCTGTGTTCTCGTTTTCATTCATCTCAAGATATTTACTGATTTTTCTTGCAATTTCTTCTTTGATCTACTGATTATTTAATATGATGTTTAATCTCCATATATTTTTGAATTATCCCCTTTTTCATCCATTATTGATTTCCAGCTTCATTCCATTAAGATCAGAGAAAGTGTGTGGTATAGTTTTAATCTTTTTAAATTTTATTGAGGTCTGTTTTGTGACCCACATATGGTCTATCCTGGAGACGGATCCATGAGCACTTGAAAAGAATGTATATCCTACTCTTTTGGGGTGTAATGGTCTATAAATGTCTGTAAGGTCTATATCCTTATTCAAATTCTCTGTTTTCTTATTTATCCTCTGTCTAGATGTTCTAGCCAAAGCTGAGAGTGGTGTATTGATATCTCTAACAATTACTGTAGAGATATCTATTTCTCCCTTCTGTTTTGTCAGCGTACGCCTCGTGTATCTTGGGGCACCCAGGTTAGGTACACATTTATTATACTTATTTCTTCTTTGTGAATTGCCCCTTTTATCAATATGTAATGACCATCTTCATCTCTTATAACAGTTTTTTTTAAGATTTATTTTTAATTTATTTCTCTCCCCTTCCCCCTGCCCTCAGTTGTCTGCTCTCTGTGTCCATTCGCTGCGTGTTCTTCTGTGACCACTTCTCTCCTTATCAGCGGCACTGCGATTCTGTGTCTCTTTTTGTTGCGTCATTTTGCTGTGTCAGCTCTCCGTGTGTGCGGCGCCATTCTTGGGCAGGCTGCATTTTCTTTCACGCTGGGTGGCTCTCCTTACGGGGCGCACTCCTTGCTCATGGGGTTCCCCTACACGGGGGACACCCCTGCCTGGCAGGGCACTCCTTGCGCACATCAGCACTGCACGTGGGCCAGCTCCACACTGGTCAAGGAGGCCCGGGGTTTGAAGCGCAGACCTCCCATATGGTAGGCAGATGCCCTATCCACTGGGCCAAGTCCGCTTCCCCTCTTATAATTTTGTCCAATATTAGTACTGCTACTCTAGATCTTTTATGGTTACTATTTCTATGGAATATCCAACCTTTCTGTTTTCAACCTTTTTGTGTCCTTATATCTGAGGTGAGACTCTCGTAGATAGCATATAGATGGCTCTTTTTTTTTTTATTCATTCTGTCAGTCTATGTCTTTTTTTCCCCACTTTTTTCCCCTTTTTTTCCTCTTAGCTGATGTCTTTTGATTGGGGAATTCAATCCATTACTGTTCAATGTTATTACTGTAAAGGCACTGCTTTGTCCATTTTATCCTTTGGCTTTCCATTGTCATATCTTACTACTGTCTGCCTTTTTACCCTTTAAGTTACTAGGAATATTCATTTTTACATTCTTCTCCAAGTCTCTCTCCCTTGTTTTTTACTTCCAGGCTATAGCACTCCCTTTAGTATCCCTTGTAAATTTGGACTTTGGTAACATACTCTCTTAGTTTTTGTTTGTCTGTGAAGACTTGAAACTCACACTCATTTTTGAAGGACAGCTTGTCAGATAAAGAATTCTTGGCTGGCAGTTTTTCTCTTTCAGTACTTCAAATACATCTTACCACTTTCTTCTTGCCTGCATGCTTTCTGATGAGAGGTTGCCAGTTACACCTTATTTTTTATTTTATTTTCTTTTTACTGGATATATAAAAAATTTTTTCACTTAATCTTACTTGGGTTCCCTTGATTTTGATGCTTTGGTTTTTTTTTTAACTAGTTGTTCAGAATCCTCTTTATCTCTGACATTTGTCATTCTGAATAGGAGGCATCTTGGAGTAGGGCTATTTGGATGTATTCTCTTTGGGGTGGGTTGTTCTTCTTGGATATTGATATGTATGGCTTTCATAAGGATGGGGAAGTTTTTGTTATTATTTCCTCAAATATTCTCTCTGCCCCTTTTCCATTCTCTTCTCTTTCTGGGACACTGATAACATGTATGTTTATGTGTTTCACATTGTCATTCAGTTGCCTGTACCATGTTTTCCATTTTCTCTTTCTGTTCTCCTGTCTTTTCGAGGTCAGATGTTCTGTCCTTGATTTCTCTAATTCTGTCTTCCATAAATTCAAATCTCCTATTATATGCATGTAATGATTTTTTTTTTTTTTGGTTATCTTCTTTGTGTGTGTGTGTGTGTTGCGGGCTGGGGATTGAATCTGGGATGGCAGATATGGGAAGCAAGCACTCAAGCACTGGGCTACATTGGCTCCCCTGAATTGGCTTTTTGTTTGTTTTGCTTGTTGATTTTTGTTTTCTCTTAGGAGGCACTGGAACCAAACCCTGGACCTTCCAGGTGGGAAGGAGGTGCTCAACTGCTTGAGCCACATCTGCACTCTCTAAAGTATTTTTAATCTCATTCATTATTTCCTTATTTATTCTCTGTCTAGTAAACTCTGTTACTTTTCTTTGCTGGCTTTCAAATCATTCTTTATGCTCAGCCAGTATCTCCTTAATATCTTTTATCTCATTTGTCATACATCCCCTCAACTCCTTGAATTGATTTAGAGTATTTGTGTGATTATTATTGATTAGTTGTCTTAAATCCTGTGTTTTGTCAGGACTTTTGGTTTTGGCTGGGTCATTTCTTCCTGTTTCTTAGTATGGCTTGTCATTTTTTGTTGATAGCGAGGCATCTGACTATAATGGCGAATTTACTCGGATCATCAATTTCTCTCACTTGCTTGGTGGTTTTTGTTCCATGGCTCTTCTTTTATTTTTGGTTCCATTTATTCTAAGTCTTTAAAACTGCAGAGTGTAAGTCATCAAGTAAGGGCAAGAGCTCACTACTGGACGCAGCTCCACTCCCAAGGAGTGGCAACGAGACACCTGAAGGTGTTTTTCTCCTTGCAGTTTCCCAGTTGTCCAGCAGATGGCACTTGTCACTAAATCTTTCCACAGAGGCGTCTCTTTCAACCTCCACTTACCTTTCATTCTGGTCTGGCCAGAGACGAGATTCAAAGAAGGCTCTGCTGGCCAAATTCACTGAGGAGAAACCCCTCTCTGCCCTCTGCCACACCCTCCCTCTTCCCATGGAGAGAGAGGTCTGTTCCCTTCTCAGCCAGTAGTAGTGACCCATGGGCTCTAAGCAAGCTGTCTGCCTTGAGGCTGGGGGATGGGTGCCATTCCCAGCGGTGGAGCTTAGTAATTCATGGTTTTCATTTCGTCTTCTTCGTCTCTCTGTCCCTTGCCCTCTTGGAGGATGTGCAGGAGTCTCCTGGTCTGTACATCTCCAAAGCGAGTCCCTCAGACAACTTTTTGCTCTTCCTCCATTTGTGTGTGTGGGAGTTGACCCTGTCTACCTACTCTGATGCCATCTTCCCAGAAGTCTCAGTCATTTCTAGCTTTTGATTTACAGTTAGAGATGTGCAGCTCTTCCTTTCACTGGAACACTTAGAGGTCATTGTAGGGGTCTCAATTGGCATAAGTTCAATATTTCTGTGCCTCAGGGAATAAGAGGGCTGAGGAGAGGGAGAGAGACAGGGGAATGACCAGTCATTGGAGCAGTCAGAGCACATACGACACTTATTGATTAAAAGTTAGCTGTCTTATATGGCCGTGATTCACGGTGCCCCAAAACAATTACAGTAGTAACATCAAAGATCAATGACTCAACTCACCATAACAGACATAATAACAATGAACAAGTTTGGAATATTGCAAGAATTACTAAAATGTGACACAGAGACACAAACTGAACACATGCTATTAGAGAAAAATGGTGACAATAGACTTGCTCGATGCAGAATTGTCACAAACCTTTGATTTATAAAAAACACAGTATCTGCAAAGCACAATAAAGTAAAGCACAGTAAAATGAGGTATGAATGTGATTGTAATTGAAAAGAAGAAAAAAAAAAGAATCAACCTAAATGTCATTCAGTAAATTTTATCACATGCACATAAAGGAATTTTCATGTGCAAAAATTCGATCACAAAGAACCAATTATCTTTGTGATTGAACAAATCCCCAAAATAACACTGAGTGAAAAAAGCAAGTTGCAGGTACCTTTTTATTTTTTTTAAAGATTTATTTATTTATTTCTCTCCCCACCCCCCACCCGGGTTGTCTGTTCTCTGTGTCTATTTGCTGCATCTTCTTTGTCCACTTCTGTTATTGTCAGCGGCATGGGAATCTGTGTTTCTCTTTGTTGGTCATCTTGTTGTGTCACTTCTCCGTGTGTGCGGCACCATTCCTGGACAGGCTGCACTTACTTTCGCGTTGAGCGGCTCTCCTTACAGAGATTGTGCGTGGGGCTCCCTATGCGGGGGACATCAGCACTCCTCAGCACTGCGCATGGGCCAGCTCCACACGGGTCAAGGAGGCCCGGGGCACCGCAGACCTCCCATGTGGTAGACGGATGCCCTAACCACTGGGCCAAGTCCACCGCCTGCATCTTCTTCTTTGTCTGCTTCTGTTGTCAGTGGCACGGGAATCTGTGTTTCCTTTTGTTGGTTCTCCATGTGTGCGGCACCATTCCTGGGCAGGCTGCACTTTCTTTTGTGCTGGGCAGCTCTCCTTCCGGGGCACACTCCTTGCGCGTGGGGCTCCCCTATGCGGGGGACACCCCTGCGTGGCACGGCATTCCTTGCGCGCATCAGCACTGCACGTGGGCCAGCTCCACACGGGTCAAGAAGGCCCGGGGTTTGAACCGCGGACCTCCCGTGTGGTAGACGGAAGCCCTAACCACTGGGCCAAGTCCACCACCTGCAGGTACCTTTTATGGGAGGAGAAAATATGCAGTCTCACCTGTAATCTCGCTGAGGATTTGAGTTTTCCTTCGCAATTATCCTTCTGGACCTAGAACTGTCCCTGTGTCTGTGGGAGTCCTGTTTTGGGTCTTTTCTTGGTCTTTCCCTTTCATGAAGCTAGTTTTCCTTCACTTCTTCCATCCACGTTTATACAGAAGAAGCTTAAAAAAAAAAGTCAGCTTTTTGTGGGTGGGGCAGTTAGCACAACAAGGCTGTTTCTGCCAGAAGACCCTAGCTGCAGAACGTGGACACCGTTCCCCTAGCCCCGGCCAGCCTGGCCTTGTCCAGCTGGGAAGGGCAGCCTAACAGCATGCCAGCACTCCTCCTTGGCTGGTGGCCTTGAGAACCCCAGGAGGTGGGGCCTCAGCCTGATCCACCTGCTCCCACACCTCATTACTCCGTGGAAAGCTTTAATGGTGGAAATCCCCCTTTCTTTGTGTTAGGAGCTCTACACCTTTATTCCTTTATTCCATTTCGACAGGGTCTTGGGCAAACACCAAACATTCAGCCAAGGCACCCTGATTAAGTCGGTTGTCATCGAGCATCTGCTTTCTAGCTTCCAAAGGTTTATTGCTGTTGCCCCCAATTCTGTCTTCTCCATGCTTGTGTTTTGTCTTTCAAAAATTTAAATGGTGCCAGTTATTACACCACTGGAATAGTTCCCATCTGATTGGTAAATAGGGGTTGCCTGAACCCCCAGGTGTTTCCCACAGCCTAACTCCTTCCCGGGACCCCAAGACGCCTCACCACCCAGCAACTGGCGGGGGAAGGCTGGCTTCCCCGGGGGCTCCAGAGCCCACCCCACTCCAGGACCAGCCTCCGCTCTGGGTGGCCAGAGTCTTGCCACCAGTGACTACTGTGAAGGCCACCCGTGTTTGTGAGAACGACGAGCCGCACCCTTGTGGTGGCCCTGGAGGCCTCATTTTCAGTTTGAAAAGGCTCGCTGAGTGGTTTGATCACCAGGCGGATTTACAAAGCCTTGGTGCAGATGACAGGGCTGGGGTTCGGACACACCTGGCGTCTAAGCCTGGCTCCTCCGCTTCCAAGACGTGTGGTTTTAGAGACATTACTTCTTCTTCCCGAGCCTCGGCTTCCCCATTGGTGAAATGCGAAGGTTGTTGTGAGAAGAGCTGCTCCGTGTAGCCCCCCCCATCCTTTGCACAAGAAGAGAAGTTTGTAGGAACTTCCGCTTTAGGAAGGCGGTGCGATTCGCCCAATGGCCACCAGGTGGGGCTATTGACACGAGCGGGGAGGAGAAACCCTGCTTGAACTTGGGTGGGCGTCTCTGCAGGTCCTGTATCTTTGTTTGTTTGTTTGTTGATGGCTATCCCCGACCCCCTCCCCCGAATCAGAATCTCTGAGGTTGGACCTAAGGCATCTGTATTTTAAGAAGTGATTTCAGTCCACTCTATGAAAATCTGAGAACGCCTGATTTGCTAACCAAGCAAGAGGGGTACCCGCCTCCCTCTCTCCTCCTCTCCGCAGTGTTAGGGCCTCAGCCGGGGCTCTTCCTTGCTTGGGCCCAGAACCTCCAAGGCCCTTGCTGGACGAGCCCCCAGGAGGGACGGCTTGGCTCCTTTTACGCTCTACTTCCCGGCTTTGATCTTGGCAGCTCCAGTATCTTTCGGACGCTGCTTCTGCAGCAGCCTCCAGCCCCCTGTACAGCATCTGTGGGTGAGGAGACGCGTGGACCCTGCAACCTGCCTTTGGCCGTAGGGTGGAGACCTGAACCCACCTTCCCTTGTTGGGAAGGCGCCTGGACAAGTAACGCCCATCATGGAACCAAATCATTTGGTTTCTCCTGGGAACACTCCGCAGCACCACGAGCAAAGGAAGACTATCAGGAGGTTGGTGCCAAATCCAGGTCAGAGATGATGGGACCGGAACCCAGGTGTGGTAGGAGGAGGGGAGGCGGGACAGACGCAGGGAGCTTTCAGGAGCTGGAGGTTGACTGGAGGGGGTGGTGGGGAGGACGGAAGGGGAGGGAAGGGCCTGGAGGATCCTCACTCTTCCAACCGAGCACCCAGCACCAGCTAGGTCAGCTCCCTATGAGAGCTTGTCAGAAATGCAGAAACTTGAGCTTCCAGGCCACTGATGTTTATCCTAAAGAGATGCAAGCGTAGGCTGACCTGGTCTAGAGCGAAACCTGTGTTTCCGGCTGTTAAAAGTGGCTGGTGGCGGCGGACTTGGCCCAGTGGTTAGGGCGTCCGTCTACCACACGGGAGGTCTGTGGTTCAAACCCCGGGCCTCCTTGACCCGTGTGCAGCTGGCCCATGCGCAGTGCTGATATGCGCACAAGGAGTGCCCTGCCACGCAGGGGTGTCCCCCACGTAGGGGAGCCCCACACACAAGGAGTGAGCCCTGTAAGGAGAGCCGCCCAGCGCGAAAGAAAGTGCAGCCTGCCCAGGAATGGTGCCACATACACGGAGAGCTGACGCAGCAAGATGACGCAACAACAAGAAACACAGATTCCGGTGCCGCTGACAGCAACAGAAGCAGACAAAAAAGAAGACACAGCAAAATAGATACAGAGAACAGACAACGGGGTGGGGTGTGTGGAAATAAATAAATAAATAAATCTTAAAAAAAAAAAGTGGACAGTGGGAAGCGGATATGGCTCAATGGACAGAGCTTCCGCCTACCATATAGGAGGTCCAGGGTTTGACACCCAGGGCCTCCTTGCCCATGGGGTGAGCTGGCCCACGTGGAGTGCTGCCGCGTGCAAGGAGCGTCACCGGGCACAGGGGTGCCGCCCGCGCAAGGAGGGGCCCCCGGGCAATGGAGTGCAGCTCTGCGCAGGAAAGCTGACCACCCAGGAGTGGTGCCGCCCACACGGAGAGCTGACACAGCAAGATGATGCAACAGGAAGGAGACACAGAGAAGAGACGCAGCGAACTAGGGAGATGAGGTGACACAAGAGAATGATCACTTCTCTCCCAGTCCGGAAGGTCCCAGGATGGGTTCCCAGAGCCATGTAATGAGAATACAACAGACTCAGAAGAACACACAGTGAAACAGACACAGAGAGCAGACAACGGAGTGGGGGGAAGAAATAAGAAAAAAAGTGGATGGCAACGAAACCGCCCAGGGCAGAGGAGGGGGGAGGAGCAGGCAAGGGGAGGGAGAGAATACGGCGAGTGCTTAGGTGCACTCGAGGGCACCTGGGGCAAGCAGGTGCAGGGTCTGGAGGAGCGAGGAATGCGCTGCCGTTCTGAGCACAGGTGCAGCCCTGTGTGAGAAGGTGGCCGCGCGCGTCCCGCGGTTACCTGGCTGATGGGTGGAAGAGGAGCAGTGGGACAGCTCTTCTGATTCCAACAGACGAGCTCCCTCCGCGCCCCGGCGACTCTCAGGCTTGTGTCTCTGCCCTGGCCCCCCCTCCGACCCCTGTGACAACCTGTCCACCCTGCACCTCCACCTACAGGACCGTCTCTCATCTCCCGTCCCCCTGGAGCGCACGGCCTTTTCTCTCCTGCGCCGTGAGTCTGCCGCTGCCCCCCGCCCCCCAGGGAGCAGCACCGCGCCCCGCTTGGCGCTTTTCCCACAACCCTGGGGATCACTGGGGCGCCTTCCCCCGGTCTTGTTGGTTCAGCTTCCCAAATCCGTTCACTGCTCGTCGCCCCCACTGCTGCCGTCCTGGGCCGGGAACACCGCCTAGAGCCCAGGTGACCGCCACAGCCACTAACCCGTGTCCTGGGACCCAGGCTTTTTTTTTTTAAGATATATTTTTTATTTATTTCTCTCCCCCCCACCTTGTCTGCTCTCTGTGTCTATTCGCTGTGTGTTCTTCTGTGAGCGCTTCCATCTTTATCAGCGGCACCGGGAATCTGTGTCTCTTTCTGTTGCGTCATCTTGCTGTGTCAGCTCTCCATGTATGTGGCGCCATTCCTGGGCAGGCTGCACTTTTTTTGGCGCTGGGCGGCTCTCCTTACGGGGCGCACTCCTTGCGTGTGAGGGTCCCCTGCGTGGCAGGGCACTCCTCGCATGCATCAGCACTGTGCATGGGCCAGCTCCACACGGGGCAAGGAGGCCTGGGGTTTGAACCCTGGACCTCCCATGTACTAGGCGGACGCCCGAACCGTTGGACCAAGTCTGCTCCCCTCTGCCTGGCTCTTGAGTTGCTCTGTATCCACACCGAGCCCCAGTTCCCTTGACTGTAACGTGGAGCAGTGGAGCAGACGCATGCCCTCTCTGACGAGTGTGAAATGCTCTCCCCCACCTTCCCCTTTGCAGGTGCTCCAGCCAGAAAACAGGCCCCACTGGCCTTGACCCTTGCCCCCAGAAGCAGGCCTGGCTCCTCGCAGTGGCTGGCGGAGGGCAGCCCCTTCCTCACTCGCCCCTTACCCCTGGCGATTCTTACCAGAGCTCAGGCAGGGCTGCTTGGTCTCAGGACCCCTCGCCTCCCTCCCAGGGATCCTCCCAGCCTGTCTTATTTCTCCCGCCAGGGGCAAAGCGTACAGAGGCCTGGGAGTACCTGCCCCGGGTTTCCCAGCCCTGGCCAGTGCTGCAAGGACAAGCCAAGAGGTACACCCCACTGCACCCTGGCTCTCTGGCTCCTGGGAAAGCCCTGGGGAATTCCAAGGTCGCCCACAGGCCCTGTCTGCCCAGCACCTCCACCGCCTCACCCACGAACCCCCTCTGCTACTACCCCATCCTTTCAGCCCCAAGCCGAGCCTTCCTCCTCCACCAGGGAGCCTTCCTGGTGACCCCATCTCTGAGGACCCGGCCATCTGTGCCACTCGAAAGATGCAGAGAGCACTTGGAGTGGAAAACACTGGCCGCCGGGCAGGGCTCCTTACACGCATCCGGTGCTTTGTGGAGGTGTCGGGTCCCCCCTTGTGTATGGCCCAAGGCTTCACGCTTTGGGGCAGCTGATTGCGTGGGGCTGCTGGGAGAGGACGCCCCACCTCCACCCCACTGTGGCCTGGTGAACCCAGCTGTGCTCTGAGCAGCCTTCTGGGGGTATCCCCCCCTAGTCCGGATGTCAGTGGGCGCACGTGGGAGCCATCCCAAATGGCCTGAGAGTTGCCGAGGAAAGGGTTTAGGAACTCTCGACCCTCCAGCTGGCCTCCCCGGGGAGTGGATTACGACTGGAACTCAGGATGCAGACGCTTGAGCGGGGCGTTGGTCAACCACAGGCCAGACAAATGCCGGCCACCCCCAGCGAGAGAAAGCGTCACGGCGGAGAGGACGCTGCAGAAGAGGTCCTAGGCAAGTCCTCTGCCACAGGTTCTTTCCTTCCCTCCCTTCTTTTTTTTTACTTGCAGAGGTTATCTAATTTGACACAGCCCTGAATGAAGGGAATGCAACAAATTGAGTAACAAATTTCTCCATCTTGTGCAATGAAATAGACTCTTAATCTGGCTTTTCTCTCTCTCTCTTTTAATTTTTATTTTAAAATTTCCAAAATTACCAAACACTCTGTACCCACCAAGCAACAACTCTCCCTTTCTCCTCCTCCCTTCTGGTCTGCTGTCTCTGTGACTTTGCCTATTCTAGGTAGCTCATATCGGTGGAACCACACAACCTCTGTCCTTCGGTGTCTGCCCTGTTCACCCAGCATACTGTTCTCAGGTTCATCCATGTTGCAGCACGTATCAGAACGCCGTTCCTTTTTATGGCTGAATAATATTCCATTGTGCATATGTTCCTTATTTTGTTTATCCATTGATGGACACCCGGGCTGCTTCCATCTTTTGACTACTGTGCATCATGCTGCTATGAACATTGGTGTACGAATATCTGTTTGAATCCTTGTTTTGACCGTAGGGTTTTTAATAGGAAGCTATTTGCAAACCCATATGCAGGTTTCTGGGGAGAGGGTCTACAACTCCCTGCATTCTTTGAGGTGTGAATCGTTCGCAGAGGGAGGAGCTTGCTGGGGCGAGGTCACCTGGCCATGGGGCTGAGCAACTTCTTAGGACCACTCTCTCCTCTGCCCCAGCTCCAGGCTCCAGAGCTCCACTGGCGGCCTTCCATGGACCAGTGTATCTCACTGAAAACAAACAGGTCAGCCTCTGGTTTGCAGGAACAAATCAAGCATGGAGCTGGTAACCTGGAACCCACCCCTTGGTCCACGGCCTCTTCTCTAGGTTCAGAGCCACTTTGCGGGAAAGACCCAGAGACCATTGGCCAGCCCACGCTTGAACCATGTCTTTAAGCTTGCAAAATCTCCTCTTCTGGCGATGCTTGCCCTAGTCCTGGGAATTACCATACCTATTTTACAAATGAGGAAACTGAGGTAGAGCAGTTGCTCCTTCCTTCTGCAGGGTGTTAATTGGCAGGCAGGTCTCACTGGCCTGCTCCCCTCACTGCCTCTTCCAGCTGGGGAAGGTGACAAGGGCCCCATGGCAGGACTTGGTTGGTTCACTCTGGTGCCTAGAAAGGCTGGGGCCGAGGCAGGCCCTGGCCAAGAGGCCTCCCATTCCCAGTGGCCCTCAGTGGCCAGGTTTGGCAGTCTTACCCAAGACCAAGCACCTGTTGGCATTGGGGGCTTGGGCGCCTAAGAGTGCCAGCAGGAGGGCAGGGCAGAGCTGGGCATTATTGGGCGAAGCATCTGCTTCGTGTACCCACCCAGCACCCACTCTCTGGTTGTTCCTCAGTAGATGGGTTTCCCAATCACCCTCACCACCACCACACCCATTCTGGGTGTGGGGCCAAGACCCAAAGGATGATCCCAGGAATGCCATTCTCTGCTGTGGCAGTCTGAGGCTTTAGGGACCCTAGAGAAGCATATCCTTAGGGCTAATCCATTCCTGTGCGTGTCAACCTATCGCAGGCAGGATCTATGAATTAAGTTACTGCAGTTGAGGGTCCTTTGATTAGATCACTTCAGTAAGGCATGACCCAGGGTAGGTCTTAATCTTTTTACTGAAGTCCTTTATAAACAGGATGGATACAGGAGGAGCGAGAGACAGAGAAAGCCACAGAAGAGAGACAAACCCACAGAAGCTGAGAGAAAGCCATAGAGTCAGAAGCTGTAAGCTACGAAGTGCAGGGAAGAAGGGTGAGACCAGACACTGCCATGTGCCTTGCTAGGTGATACGGGAGTCCAGGATTGCCAGCAGCCAGTCTTCAGGGAGAAAAGCACTGTAAGATGAAGCCTTGATGTGGACATTTTCACAGCCTCAGAACTGTAAGCTTGTACGTCAGTACATCCCCATTGTAAAAGCCAACCTGTTTCTGGGGTATTGCATTTTGGCAGCCTAGCAGACCTAAACATCTGCCAACATTGTTTTTGCTTCTGAGATGGGCAGGAGTTCAGCCCAGGTTAGGAGGACACCATTTGGGGGCTTTTTGGGGGGCTATTTCTTGTGAGGTTGGAAGTGTGAAATGCCAGGTCCTGCCCGAGAGGGAAGCAGGATTGAGAGAAGACGGGTGGCCTGACGTGCACAGGCTCAGTGAGGGGGTGAACTCCTGACACAGCCCACCCGGTGTCTACCCACAGGGTCTTTAGCCAGTTGAACCAATGCATTTCCTCTGAGTTGAATCCAGTTTGCGTGGGGTTTCTCTCACCACAAAGAAGAGTCTAGAGAGTCTCAGAGCCCATTGGTGCGAGGCCAGAGCCTGGATATCCCAGCGGGAGCAGGGAGCATGGTTGTGGGGTTCCAGAGGGAAGGTGATCCGTGGAGGCCAAGTGGCAGAAGGGTGGCCTTGGATGTGTATGGGGGGGGGTGGGTGTGTAGGAGTGGGAGAAGGAATGGGAGTCAGGGTGTCCTGGTTTGAGTCTGTTGTGGACTCCAGAAAATTATGTTCTTAAGCTAACCCATTCCTGTACGTGTACGCCTAATGTACACAGGATCTTTTGGTTAGTTTCCGTTAAGGGAGCTTTTGATCACTTTTGATTAGATTGCTTCAGTTAAGGGTCCTTGATTAGATTGGAGAACCCAGGGTGGGTCCTAATCCTTTTATTGCAATCTTATAGAAACTGAGGATTGAAAGCAGAGACGCACAAAGAGAGCTGCCATTTTACCCTGCCATGTGAGAGAGGACTCCAGGATTTCTTTCAACCGCAGAAAGACAGAGAAACCCCCAGAAGCTAGAGAAAGGAGGCTGGAATCAGTGGAGCAGCATGAAGCTGAAGCAGTAAGGCCTAGTGGACCAGCAGAGAGATGAGCCATATGCCTGTTAGCCCACAACGGAGCTTGGAGAGAAAGTGAGTCTGGAGGAGAAAGCATAGACTGGCTGCCATTTTGCCTCTCCACATGGCAGGAGTCCAGGATTTGCAGGCAGCCAACCTTTGGTGAGACAGTATCTCTGAAAATGCCTTGATTTGACATTTTTCACAGCCTTGGAACCATAAGCTTTTACCCTAATAGATTCCCATTATAAAAGTCAACCCACTTCTGGTATTTGCTTTGGCAGCCTTTAGCACACTAAAATGGGTTCCAACCCACGGGGAGTGGGATGGGAGGCTTATGGGTGGCCGGCTTTGGGTTTGACCCCAGGTTCTTCCTCCCCATGCCGTACTGGACCCTTCCACCAGCTGACACAGCATCCAGGACAACAGGTCACAGCCTCTGCCCATTCATGGAAGAGACCTCTTCCCACCCATGGCTCCCCCAATTATATTAATTTCCTGTGGCTGCTTTAACAAATGAACACAAACCCAGTGACTTCAAACACCATATATTTATTCTCTTACTTCTGGAGGTCAGAAGTCCAAAATCAGTTTCCCAGGGCTAAAATCAAGGAGAGGGAAGGGCTGGTTCCTTCCAGAGGTATCAGGGGAGATTCTGTTCCTTCCCTCTCCCACTGTCTGGGGGCTGCTGGCATTCCTTGGCTTGCAGCCATGTGGCTCCAATCTTTGCCTCCTCCTCTTATAAGGACACTTGTCATTAGAGGTTGGACTCACCTGCATAATCTAGGATGACCTCCCCATTTCAAGATCTCAGTCCCCTTTTGCCAGGTTGGGTAACATTGACAGGTTCCAGGGATTGTGCCCTGGTTATTTCTGTGGGTTATTCAGACTTCCACACCCACCCTCCCCATGGAGACCCCTGGCCCTCAGGCTAGAGCATCCCACAGCACAGCGGGTCATTCATGATTGGACTGCTGGGGAGATGATAGCTTCCTGGGACCAGCCTGCCCTCCGGAGTGGGGTGGCCAGGGCCTCCACACTCTGAAGAGCCCAGGAGAGTGAGGAACAAGGCTGTGCATGTTCCGAGCCATGACTCCAGTTGATGCCCGGCCTCACAGAACAGAACCCTCGCTCTCCCTGTGTCATGGACTGGTTGCTAGGGATGCAGATCCCCAGGCCCAGGGATCCAGGTCTAAAGCTCCCTGGTGGACTCAGATGCTGAGGTCTAGGGACCACTGGGTGTCCGTTCACCTCTATGGACAAGCTGTGGGTCCCTCTAAGAATCACCTGTGTTCAGAAAGATGTTTGACTCACCTCTGCAGATCTGGTGCATGGGAGGCCACAGAGCTCCAGGGATGGGTAAAGCCAACAGCCTCTAACCAGTGCTGGGGGAGCACAGCAACCACCAGTTAAACAAGCAAGTCCTCAAGGATCTCCACCTCAGAGCCCTTAGCGCTCCTGTAGGACAAACCCACCCAGGTGGGAGGTTTCCACATCACCCCCCAGAGGTGGGGTCTCATGACCAGCAAGGCAGTTCTTCCCTCTCCCAGGTGGCCCTGCTGCTTCAAAAGGGTTTCCCATAAAGACGGCACGTGGTCCACCCCAATGAGACTCAGCCATCCCTGCAGGTTGGTCGTTTAGAGTGTGGTAGATTCTCTTCCAAACCCATAAATATTGATGAAGTGTCCACAACATGCCAGGCTCTGAGGGGGTACTTGGGACACCTATGTGAATGAAAGAGACAAATCCTGCCCTTGCAAAGGTAACCGTCTAGAGAATGGGTCTATTTGGGACTGAACCCCTCTGTTTCCTCATCAGTAAAGCAGGGATGACATTGCACCTCACTCTCAGGGCAAAGTAGGATGGAGAGTGGCTCCTAAGGATAGAGTGAGGTCATTCACTACTCTCACCTCCACCTGCCCTCTTGGGCCCTCAATGGGTGTGGTGATTTGAGGCTTTGATGGACCCTAGAAAATCATGTCCTTAGGGTTAATCAGTCCTTAGGTGTGAACCTGTTGTAGGTGGGACCTTCTTTTGATGAGGTGACTTCCGTAGGGCATGACCCAGGGTGGGTCTTAATCCTCTTACTAGAGTCCTTGATAAATGGGATGAATACAGAGACAGACAGACAGAAACCCACAGAAGCACAGAGAGAGAGCCACAGGAGCGGAGAGAAGGTCAGAGGAAGCCAAAAGCTGAAAGCAATGAAATCCAGAAGAAAAGGGAGAGACTAGCAGATGCTGCCATGTGCCTTGTGCCTTGCCATATGAGAGAGGAGACTGGGGTCATCAGCAACTGGTCTTCAGGGAGAGAGCATTGCCTGATAATGCCTTGATTTGGACATTTCTCTCAGCCTCAAAACTGTAAGGTAACAACCTAATATATCCCCATTGCAAAAGCCAACCCATTTCTGATACATTGCATTTTGGCATCCTAGTAAACTGAACCAGCACTATTCAACTCACTACACATAGAAAGGGACCAGTCTCTGCTACATGGATGAGAAAATGGAAGGGGCCCTCCCAAAGGAGCCCCTACCAGGTCAGAGACCTGGCTCTCCTGGGCCCCAGCCATGAGAGGCACCACTTGGTGTGTCTGCTCACATCCATGATGCAATCAGCACCATCTCTGTGTTATTTCTCCTTCTTTTGAGGAAATTCTCCACCACCCACTGTTTCAGGTACATGCAATGTGTTCTTTGACCACAGTGGAACTAAATTAGAAATCAAAAACAAAAGATCCTGGAAAATTCTTAAATATTTGAAATTAATGAGTACACTTCCAAATAATGAATGGGTCATAGAAAACCACACAAAGGAAATTAGAAGATATTTTGAACCGAATGATAATAAAACCCAGATGCACCAGTATTTGTGCAATGTAGCTAAAGCAGAGCTTAGAGGGAAGTTTATATAATAGATTAAAATGCTTATATTGAAAAGAATAAAGGTTAAAATCAATTTTATAAGTTTCTACAGGCAAAAGTTAGTAAAAAAGAATAAATTAAACTAGAAGAAGTATACAATAATATTAAAAGTAAAAACATGTAAAATAGCAAGAGTAGAGTTAAACTGTACAGGAATCAACAGTCAAAAGATGGTTCTTGGGAAGAAGATGTGGCTCTAGCATTTGAGCACCTGCCCACCACATGGAAGGACCTGAGATTGGTTCTTGGTGCTTCCTAGAGAAAACAAGCAAGACAGTGACCTGGCGTGATGGGCTGGTGCAGTGAGCTGACAACAAGGAGACACAAAGAGGAAAATGCAATGAGAGACACAACAAAGCAGGGAGTGGAGGTGGTTCAAGTGATTGAGCACTTCTTTCCTACATGGGAGGTCCCAGGTTTGGTTCCCAGTACCTCCTAAAGAGTAGAGAAGCAGATACAGAGAGTGCACAACAAATGGACACAGAGAGCAGACAGAGCAAACAATGGTGGGGGGTGGGGAGAAATAAATCTTTAAAAAAAAATTTTTTAAAAGATGGTTCTTTGACGTAAGAGCCAACCTAAAGGGGCTCCCAGTGGCCAAATGTGGGAAAATTCAAGTAACAAAGTAATGATAGTAATGAATTACAACCCATATGGTAAAATAAATGTCCATGAGTCCACACTAATTTAGATAAATATTTAAATATATAATTGAATGGGAGACAAAGGAAAGCTCTTCCTTACAGCAGAATTCTAATTCACAAGTGCAGATGGAATAATGGAAATAGAAAATCACTATTTGACAAGCACCACTGTAATAATTGTTGAAGGTAAAAAGTCATCAGGAGATGCTGAAAATTAGTAGTCGCTAACTATCCCCCTCACCTGATGTCTATTAATGACAGAGGAGAAAATAGTAATTTTATAGTGGAGAAACCTGACAGACACTACCTTAGCCAAGTGATGAAGGTTAGGATTAGCAGAGACACAGCAACATCGAGTATCTCTGGACAGTTTGCACAGGGAAGGACACAGCACATTCACCTTGTCAGGCGGCCCAGCGACCTCTCCTGCATGCAGATTCTTGCCCCCGCTCTACCCACATCAAAGTATATAAATACGGCTGCTGAAGATAAGATCAAGGTGACCTTTGTATCAGTATTTGGTCAGAGGAGCAGAACGACCAGGAAATTATAGTAATTCATAAGAGGGATTGGACCTTACACAATAGCGGAAGCTAATTAAACTATCTGTGATGCTGCTGCTTCTGTATCTGGTCCTGGAGATTGAAGTCAGCAGAGCAGGCATACAGAAGAAAAATATGAATTTGAAGTGGAGGAACAAGAATAAACTAGAAACCGTAAGATAAACTGGAACCCATGTTGATCTCTCAGTGCCTTCAGGTTTTTCCAACTTAGATGATGGAAGTGACCTGCTGGACCTGGCCCTGGAGCTGGAGGAGCTAAAGGAGGTTCTGGCAGGAGCTGGAAGAGCTGCGCACTCAGGGGTGGCTGCCCCGTACCAGTCAGGGGAGCCAGCAGATACACAGTATGTGTGAGCAGCCCTGATGCCTCCTGCTCGATCCTGACCTTCCAACCATCAAAGCAAAATGGCTGCTGCCTTATTCCATCTGCACGATCTCATGCAAAATGTCTCTATGTGGCCCATGCTAACCTGGAACAATGCAAAGGCAGTGTAGGGGGAGCTAAAGCCCAATAGTAAAACAGCCAAAACGTCCTGGCTACATAACTGCACTCAGCTTCCGGGGGGATGGGCTTGGTCCAGACTGGCACATATGCCAGCCAATCAGCATGTGTAACATGAAAAGCACACCACTGCAGGAACCAATCTTTATCCTGATAATAATGGAACATAAGCTGCTCCCATGTAAACAAAAGGTGGAGAGAGAACAATGGAAAGGGAAAAGAGAGTGGAATAAACTCAATATGCATAAACTTCCCATGGCTCTGTGGACATTTTTCTTTGCCAACAGCCCTGACACCCCACTCTGGCTGAAGAGCTCGGACCTGACGGGATTCCCGCAAGCAGTTCTAGCTTAGCTAACGGGATACAACACAAAGCCTGCATACTTCAACACAGAGAAGTCACTGCTTTGCTTTCCCTTCAGACCCATGGACCCCTGGGGGAGCCAACTCAGCTTTTCAATCCAAGCACAGTCACACAGAAGAGGAAATTTAAAGTCAACCCCGGTTCCTGGTGCACGGCATTCTGTTCCACGGGCATCTTGACCCACGTGTTTCCAAGGAAAGTGTGCTATGAGGAAAGCAAAAGGGAGGTCCTTTTCCCAGGTGTTTCTACTTCTCAAAAGAACAGGTTGAGGCTGTTAACTTTTCTCATAAAGTGTTCCCTCTATTGTCATCTCTGGAAGAGGTAGTCAGAGGCTTACACCTTCCTCCTTAAATGTTTGGTGCAGTTCATCAGTGAAGCCGTCAAGGTCCAGAGTGTTTCATAGGAGGTTTTTTGTTTGCTTGTTCGGTCTTGTTTTATTGTTTTGAGGTTCCGGGGCTGGGGATTGAACCCTGGGCCTCATGTGGGAAGCCGGCGCTCAGCCACTTGAGCCACATCTGCTCCCTGTAGAAGGTTTTTAAACCGTGAACTAAATCAGTTCAGATTTTCTACTTCTTCCTCTATTTTGCTAAATTGAGTCTTTCTAGGAATTTATCTATTTCATCCACATTTTCCAATTTATTGACATAAAGTCTGACATAACATCTTGTGGTAGGAGAGGATTTGAATAACACTGTAAACCAACCAGACCTCATAAAAATATATAGAGCACTCCACCCAGCAACAGCAGAAGCCAAGGGCACATGCAACATTCTCCAGAACAGACCACATATTAGACCACAAGCAAGTCTCAATAAATTTAAAAATATTGAAATCATATGAGGGGTCTTATTGACTGCAACCACATAAAACCAGAAATCAATAACAGAAGTAAAACTGGAAGGTTCACAAATATACGGAAATTAAACAACACACTCATATGTTGGGTCAAAGAAGAAATGACAGGGAAATTAGAAAATAGCTTAAGGTGAATGAAAATGAAAATACAACATACCAAAACTTATGGGATACAGCAAAGGTACTGCTTAGAGGGAAATTTATAGCTGTAAGCCCTAAACTACAAAATAAGATCTCAAATCAATAACATAGTGTTCCACCTTAAGGAATTAGAAAAACAAGTAAAGTCAAAGGTAACAGAAAGAAGAAAATAATAAAGATTAGAGCAGATATCAATGAAATAAATAATAGAATCAATGAAACAAAAACTTGGTTCTTTGAAAAACTAATAAAATTGACAAATCTTTAGCAAAGCTGACTAAGAAAAAATTTGACTAAGGGAAAATTTGAATCAAATTACTAAAATCAGAAATGAAAGTGGGGGTCATTATTACCAACCTTACAGAAATAAAAGGGATTACAGGAGAATACATGAACAATTTATGCCAACAAATTAAATAAATTAGGGGAAATGGACAAATTCATAGAAACACACAAAACTGAATCAAGAAGAAATAGAAATTCTGAACAGACCCACAACATGTAAAGAGATTAAATCGGTAAAAAGAGAAGAACAAAGAAGCAGGTGTCTTCACTGGTGAAGTCTACCAAACATTTAAAGAAGAATTAACACCAATACTTCCCAAACTGCAAAAAGTTAAAGAGGAGGTAACATTTCCTAACAAAGCCAGCAGTGCCCTAATACTAAAGCCAGACAAAGACATCCCAAGAAAACTGTAGACCAATATTCCTTATAAGTATAGATGCAGAAATCCTTGAAAACATACTACAAAACTTAACCCAGCAGCATATTGAGAGGCTCATACACTATGACCAAGAGCATTTATCCCAGAAATGCAAGAGTGATTCAATATACAAAAATCAATCAATGTAATACACTACTAGATAGAACAAAGAACAAAAAAGCAATCATTGTAGTTGGTGCAGAAATAGTATTTGCCAAAATCCAACACTCTTTCATGTCAAAATTCTTAACAATTATTTCTAGCAGACAGAAGGCAACTTACTAAAAATGACAAGACGCATATATGAAGAACTGACAACTAACACTATACTCAGTAGTGATAGACTTAAAGCATTCCCCTTATGATAAGGAGCGAGGAAAGGATGCCTGCTTTTGCTGCCTCTACTCAACATTACACTGGAAGTTCCAGCCAGAGAAATTAGCCAAGAAAAAGAAATAAAGGCTTCCAAATAGGAAAGGGAGTCATAAAACTATCTCATTAGCTTATAACATGTTCTTATATGTCGAAAACCCTAAAGAATCCATTTAAAAACCTGTTAGAACTAATAATTGAATCAAAGGAAGTTGCAGCATATAAGATCAACATGAAAAAATCAGTTGTATTTTTACACACTATCAATGAATAATTCAAAATGGAAGTTAAGAGAACAATTCTATTAACAATAGCATCAAAAAGATTAAAATACATAGGCATAAAATTTTTTAAAAAGATTTATTTATTTCTCTCCCCTTCCCTCACCCTGTTGTCTGCTCTCTGTGTCCATTCGCTGTGTGTTCTTCTGTGTCCACTTATATTCTTGTCAGCAGCACTGGGAAATTGTATCTCTTTTTTGTTGTGTCATCTTGCTGCATCAGCTCTCCTTGTGTGCTGGTGCCGCTCCTGGGCAGGCAGCACTTTTTTCACACAAGGTGGCTCTCCTTACAGGGCACACTCCTTGCGTGTGGGGCTCCCCTACGTGGGGGACACCCGCGCGTGGCAGGGTACTCCTTGCACGCATCAGCACTGAGCATGGGCCAGCTCCACACAGGTCAGAAGGTCCTGGGTTTGAACCCTGGACCTCCCATGTAGTAGACGGGCACTCTATCTGTTGAGCCAAATCTACTTCCTGTGTAAGCATAAATTTAACCAACGAAGTACAAGACTGAAAACTACAAAACATTGCCAAAAGAAATTAAAGACCTAAATAAATGGAAAGACATTCCATGTTCATAAATTGGAAGACAAAATTGTTAAGACAACACTACCAAAATCAATGTACAGATTCAATGCAATCCCTATCAAATTCCCAAAGGTCTTTTTTTTTTTGTAAAAATAAAAAAACTGATCATAAAATTCATATGGATTTGCAAGTGATCCTGATTAGTCAAAACAATCTTGAGAAAGAACAAAGTTGGAGGATTCACACTTGCTGGTTTCAAAATTTTTTATACAGTTAATCAAGATAGTGTGGTACTGGCATAAGTATAGACATTTATACCAATATAATAGAACTTACAATCCGGAAATAAACCCTTATATCTATGGTAAATTAGGTTTAAACAAGGAAGACAAGAATATTCAAATGGGGAGAGAACAGTCTCTTCAACAAATGGTGCTGGGACAGTTGTAGGTAGCAACATGCAAAAGTACGACATTAGAATAGACCCTTACTTCAAACCATGTACAAAAATTAACTCTAATTTTTTAATGTAACATTTTTTGTGACCTATGTATCTTTTAAAAAATACAATTTAAAAAAATTAACTCAAATTGGATCAAAAACCTAAATGTAGTAGTAAATCTATAAAACTCTTTGAAGAAAACATAAAGGCAAGTCTTCATGACCTTGGATATAGCAATGGTTCCTTAGCTATGACACTAAAGGTACAAGCAACAAAGAAGTAAAATAAATGAGACATCATCAAAACTAAAAAGATTTTGTGCACCTAAGGATACCATTAAGAGTGTGAAAAGAGAACCCACAGATTAGGAGAAAATATTTGTAAATCGTATATCTGATAAGGGTCTAGTATCCAGACTATACATGGATTTCTTACAACTCAACAACAGCAACAAAAAACAAATATCCAATTACTAAAGGGCAAAGGACTTGAATACAAATGATCAATAAGCACATGAAAAGATGCTCGACATCATTCATTATTAGGGAAATGCAAATCAAAACAGGAGACACCACTTCATACCTACTAGGATGGCTATAAAAACAACACCAACAACTCAGGTGTGATCTTTGTTCATAAGCCTCTCCTGTCACTCTTACCGGGCCTGTGGTTGGTGCTGGGGTTGGTGTATACTCAGGAGACCTGAATCTCTGGACTGTCCATGTGACAGCCAGGCCCCGAGCCTCAGCAGACTTGCAACTTCTACCCTCTGGTTTATTGGACTTACCCCAGCCACCTAACAGGGAGGTGAAGAAGGTCAACCACCACACCAGGGAGTCAAGAGTGCCTACAACTGCAAACAGGAGAATTGCATCCATTGTCCAAGTAGAGTCGAGGCACCCTCTCGATAGAGGGATGGAGTGGACATAGCCATCCCAGGGTCCACAGAATGGAGGAATAGAGTATGGATTAGAGTGGACTTACTGATACTCTATTCTGGAACTCATGTGATTAGTAGTGGAAGTAAATGTAACACTGAGATGGAGAAAGTGGACATGGTAGCTGCTGAGGGTGGGAATGGGAAGAAGAGATGTGATGTGGGGGCATTTTAAGGACTTGGAGGTGTCCTGGGTGGTACTGCAGGGATGGTTACTGGACATTGTATGTCCTCCCATGGCCCACTGGATGGACTGGGGGAGAGTGTAAACTGTAATGTGGACCATTGACCATGTGGTACAGCAGTGCTCAGAGATGTATTCACCAAGTGCAATGACTGTTTCATGATGATGGAGGAGGTTGTGGTTATGGAAGGAGTGGGGTGAGGGGGTGGGGGGTATATGGGGACCTCATATATTTTTTATGTAACATTAAAAATTAATTAATTAAAAAATAAACACAAAGTTAAAATACAAAAAATAAATTAAATTAAAAAACAGTAATAGCATGAGTTGGGGAAAAATACAGGAAATGTAAGATATGCACTATAGTTAGTAGTAAGACTTGGATGATATTCTTTCATAATTTGTAACAAATGTCTCACAACAATGCAAGTTGTTAGTGGTGGGTTGCTATAGAGCCCTCTGAATGATGTTATGCATGTCTGCTTTGTAAGTTCACAATTTTTTCTATTCACTTATAGTTTATGTATGTTCTTGAATGAATGATATAATAATAATAATAATAGGACAGTTTGGGAGAAAATATACTAAATGTAAGATACTTTGGTTAGTAGTGATATTTTGAAGATACTCTTTGATGATTAGTTAAAAAGATTTCACAACAATGCAAGGTGTTTGTGGGGTGAGGTGTGGGAGTCCTGTGTGCTGTTTTGTTTCTTTTGTAAGTTTGCAACTACTACAATACACTTATTGTTTATGTACGTTTATGTATGAGTGGTATACTTCAATAAATTCTTTTAAAAATGAAAAAAAAAACAGCACCACCAACAGAAAAAAACAAGTGTTGACAAGTATGTAGAGAAATTGGAGCCATCCTACACTGTTGGTGAGAATGTAAAAAAGGTACACCCACGGTGGGAAACAGTTTGGCTATTTGTCAATAATTTAAACATAGAATTATCATATGCTTAAATTATCAATAATTGAAACATAACCAGCAATTGCATTCCTAAGTATATATCCAAAAGAATTGAAAACAGGTGTTCAAGTGAAAACTTGTACATGAATGCTCATCGAAGCACTATTCGCCCTAGTGCAAAGTTGGAAACTATCCAAAAGCCCACCAATATATGAATGGATAAACAAAATGTGGTATCTCCATATATCCATACAATGAAGTATTGTCTAGTCATAAAAGGGAATGAAGAACTGATACATGCTACAACATGGATAATCTTGGAAAACATTATGGTAACTGAAAGAAGCCAGATACAAAGGCCACATGTTCTGTAATTCCATTTATATGAAATATCCGGAACAGGAACTCCACAGATACAGAAAGCAGATTACTGATTGCCAGGGGGAGTGGGGAGGAAGGAATGGCGAATGACTGCTTGAGGGGGACAGGATTTTTGTTTGGGGCGATGAAAAAGTTCTGGAACTGGATCCTGGTGATGATTGCACAAACTGTCAATTTGCTTAGTGCCTTTGAATTGTTTACTTTAAAACGGTTAATAGGGTACATTTTATGTTACATGTATTTTACCCTAAAAAAAAGAGAAGTAAGATATGTACCTACCCTATGCTGCAGCTCTTCACTCTTCATGGTCTGGGGTCCGAGCCTGGTTCCTCCACATCCTGGCAAGAGACCCTGGGCAAGCTCCGTGAGTCTCCAGTTCTTTACCTGCAGGGATCTGGTAGGATTGCGCAGGCCTGCTGGGGAAGGGAAAGCGCTGGCAGCTTCTCTCGGGCCACCCTTCCGTGGGGTGTGAGGACCCAGCCCTCTGAGGGCAGGGTTTGATGTCAGAACTGGAGTCAAGGAGGCTGGCAGGGTGGTCATCCTTCCACGTCCGTAAGGGGAGGTCCCAGCTTCCTTCCTGAGAAGCCACAAGGGGCCCTGCAGGGAGAGAGAACCCAGTGAAGGGTTGGCTCCTTGCATCTCCGTCTTCAGTGCCTGCTCCTGAGAGCCTGGACCCACTGACGCACCTTTGAGTTAGTCTCTCAGCTCGATGCCTAAAAGCCGAGTAACCCCGGTGAAATGGCCAATCCCTTGGAGCCTCAGTTTTCTCAGCTGTGAAATAGGGATAATAACATCTACCGTGGACTATTGTGGAGAAACAGTGAAGAGAGACCATATACCATGCCACATTCCAAAAAGGTTTTGAGGCAGCATGATACTATGTGCAAAGGATCTTGCACAAATAAGTCTCCTTTACTCCATTGCTACTCCCTCCCTACCAAGCAGCCCTCCTTCAGGATCTCACCTCACCCCTGCCCAAGATTTCAGGAAAGGGTCTGACAATTCCACTCTAGTGGAAGAAGCCTGTCTGTGTGGGTGCTCGAGTCCCAAGGCTCACAGGGAGGGTCTCTTGGCAGGAATGGAGTAAGGACAGGGTCTTCTGGGGGTCCAGAAGCCCAGCTTTACCCCCGTGTAAGGACATATGGGTTCTCACCAGGTGAGTATCCATTCCCACTGAAGCCAAACACGCAGTCAAGACAGCGCGGTACCAGCTTGGAAACACACGTCCCTTCCCCCAGATGCGAGAGCCAGCTGCTCTCAGTTCTCCAGGCTCTCTCCTGGCCTTGACGCCAGGCAGACATTCTTTTGCGTGGTTTTAAAATCAGTGCACTTCCCAGCTCGTTGCTCATCCTTCCCGGTTGCGACATAATCCTTACAGCTTTGCTTTCTAATGCCATCCAGCCAAAGCACATAACTCACAGAGCCGCTCCCTTGCTGTCAGAGGTTTCCCCCTTCTTCTGGATTATTTCATCAGACTAAATTCCCAACAAATTGATTCTTGGGCTGGAGAATCTGAACAATTTTATGGTTCTTGTCTTATTGCCAAATTACTTTACCATGTTGCTGGTACCCTCACACCAGAATAAATGAGTATGCTAGTGTCACTATGCCATGACTGGTATGGATTCCTACCATTAACTTTTCCAGATTTTTGCAAGTAGCTTTCTTCTCCAGTTTATAGAAATAATAGATATTTGTCAAAATACTCTTACACTGCAGACAAGTAGAGAGGTCATGGGTCATCACACATCTTACACAAAATGACTGTGAAGTTTTGGTCAACCAATATAACCGTTTTGTTTTGTTTATTTGCTTGTTTTGGAATCAAACCCCATTTTACCCCTACATACCTCATAGGATATTTTTCTGCCCAACCATAATACCATTATGATACTAACTCAATTATCAGGAAGTCTTTGTTGGCCATAGTGACACATTTCCCCATTGCCTCAAAAAAAGTTCTCTTTCTATTTATTCTATTTGTATAAGTAGGATTCAAGCAAAAGCCACACATGATATTGGGTTGCTATGTTTCTTAATTCTCTTTTACGCTAGAATGCCAACCCCCATCCTTCTTGTAATTGACTTGCTACATAAGCCAAATCGTTGTCCTGTAGAATGTCTCTCCTTCCCAATTACTCTGGGCTACCTCTTGGTGTCATTTAACTGGACTCTTCATCTCTCCTTTCTCCTGTAAACTGGAGGTCAGTTCTAAAGCCATTATTGTATGGAAACTCAACATTTTTGGCAGAGAGATTCCTATCGCATCTTACTTGGCACTTCATGACATTTGGTTGCTCTCTCTTAGTGATGCCAACATTGATTTCTGCACGTCAAACCCTCCCTCCCCTCATCAACCTTTTAGGCATTGATTTATGTCTATTGCTCCAGCGGTCAATGAGGATCTGTAATTCAACTTGGTGCCACTGGGGACAGTGATTCAATCATCCATTCATTCTTTGCGTTAGTAGATAAATTTGGAAAGAAAGGAAGCCACCATTCATTGAGCATCTACTGATATGCTTGTTTGGTGCTTGGTGCCTTACTGTGCTGTGTTGTATTTAATCTACACAACAGAATGGTGAGAAAAAAAGCAGATAAGATTCTCACCAAAATAACTGTTGTAACATTTGGGTTGCCTCATCTTACTTAATCCTACCCTTGGGGTTGACTGTTATTATGTCCAACTTACCAATGAGGAAATCATGGCTCAGAAATGGTCCTGGCTGGCTCCAGGACACTGGGCCAGGAAGAAGCAGGGCAGGCTGTGAAGCCCAGTCTCTGGGCATCTGCAATGCTCTTCCTTTCCAGGATGGGTTTTGGATCACAGTAATTCCAAGTGTTGGCTGCCCTTGGGACAATGTAACTTGGCCATGGCGATTGGGGAATACAGCCAGTGTCTTAGCGTGCTCACCTAAGGTTGCCTTAGAAGTTTCTCCCAGTAGGGCACAAGCAAGACCAACAGTGTCTTTGGCTCATGAAATGTTTATTAGGCACAATTCCTGTTTTAGTGAACTATAGAGGCCAGTGTTGGTAGCTGTGCCAATGGGCCATCCACTGGAAGTGGCCGGGGGAGTTTCACAGTGGAGATGTCTGTCTCAGTTTGCCAAGGCTTCTACGACAAATACCACAGAATGGACAGCTTAAACAAGATCTGGATGGGCCATGCTTTCCCCGGAGTCTGTAGCATTCTGCTACGGGCTGGGTATAGCCCTTGGGTTGACAAATGGGTTCACCCCCATAGGAGCAGGGGTTAGGACTTGAGCATGTCTTTTTGGAGGGCATGATTCACTCCCCAGCAATGGAGATCTGGGGGTTGCTGGCACAGAAGTGAGAGCTGAGGCAATGGCCAGGGAGCATGTGAAGGGTGAGGGGCTGGTGGGGCAATTACGGAGGAGAAACCTGACTCCAAGGAAGGGAGCTGCAAAACCCTCCCCAGAACCCGTGTCTATCAGGAGGAGGAAGACTCATCAGCCCATCTGGTCATGCTAGGAACACAGCAGCCATAAAGTCCCATAATAACATAGGTTTCACTCGACATGACAGAGTGAGGGTGAAAAAAACAAGGTCCAGCACAATATGTACAGATGATGCTATTTATACCCATAAATACAGAATGGCCTACAAGGAGAGACAGAAAATCCAGTCAGTGGTTACCTGGGGCCTGGGATTTGGGGAGAAGGTCTTTGGCTTTTCTGAAATCATTTCATTTATATAAAATGGTCTTCACATATTACTAAAATTAATTTAAAAATACAAATGCAAAGCTCCCCAGAGACTATGTGGTGGCCATTTTTTCCTCAACCAGGAGGCTTGACTTGGGATGCTCCAGGCACAGGAAGCCAGCAAGGTGGACAGCTCCTTGGGGTCCAGGCCTGGGGCTTCCACCCCAAGCACCGTGTGCAACAGTCCTCGTGCGCAGTGGTTGGGGTGGCTGCTGTGGGAGCTCTCACTGACCTTCCTTTTGGGCAGGGGTAGGAGTTGAGCTGGGAAGCTGGGGCGTTCAGACTCCAGTGCAGCTGTCTGGCTGGGTGTGTACTGAGAAGGCACCCACCAAAGTGATGTCTGAGCTGGCAGGGCTTGTGCATCCAGCACCCAACCTGGAGTTACTTTCCCAGGTCCAGACCCCTCTGAGATCCAAGCTTCTAAGCTGGTAGCAGCTTCCATGTGAGGGGTGAGGGATGGGAGAGGTGCTACCATTCGCTAACCCAGCACAGCCTCGGTCAGAACAGACCCAGTTCTGGACAAGGGGACATAAGGTGCATTACTAGTGGGGGGCAGGAGGCTGCAGAGACACTCTCCTCCCTCACAAGGAGGAGATGCTCCCGGAGAGCCCTCTTCCTCCTTCTTGGTGGACTCCAGCTTGTGGCAGGTGCTCCCAGGACTCTGGAAGTCATGGTAGGGTATACCCACTTGACGAAGCTGCAAAGTAAAAGAGTAGAGAGCACCTCCAGCCAGCCCCACATCTGGAACTCTGCCTCAGTTTGCTACTGTTGTTCAAGTCACTTGGGGTGGGCATCCTGCAACCCGCCATCAGAACGTGTTATTGACAAGTTGCCCTGCAGAGAGGAGGTGCCAATTTAGACCACATCAGGAATGCACTGTGCATGCTGCATACAAAAGGCCTCTTGAACAGAGATGGTGGGCAAGCAGAGGGTGAGAAGGCCATGCTATTGGAAAAAGGACATTGGCCCTGGCTTGGGTTTCCCACCTGCCCCTTTCTAGCTGTAGAATTGTATGTAGCAGACACTGCCAGTGTGCGTGTAGGTGGGGCTCCCCATGGCTGATACCTGCCCTAAGGTCAAAATGACACTCCTGCATCTCTCCATTCAAGGTCATTCATTCTATTATTCCAGGTGTATCTCCACCTCTGAGGAATTAACAGGGCAGGACAGAGTGAACGCATAAACACTCCAGCTTCTCATTCCTCGGTAGGACCCCTCTGTGGTGTGTGCCACTAAGTCTGCCAGGAGGTCCCTGGGAGATGGAGCCCCAGTGGCCCCCAGCAGTCACCTGCTCATTTATATTCTCTCAATGGGCCTTCCTCCCCTCCCCCTCCCTCCCAATGAATCCTGGGGTCTTATACCCAAAGAACTTACTTGCAGTACCCAGCAAATGCCTTGTACACAAATCCTTTACTCGCCATGTTTCTGGGGAACCCCACTGTGATAGGTTGAAATATGCACCCTAGAAAAAGAAAGAAAAAAAGAAAACCACAGGTACTTAATCCTTTGAGTGTAAGCCTGTTGTATATAGGACGTTTTGAAGATGTTATTTTTAGTTGGGTGGGGCCCAATTTAGTGAGGGTGGCTGTTAATCCCATTACTGGAGGCTTTATGCAGAGAAAGCCAAGGGGTGGAGTGAGAAGCTGGAAGTGAATGGAACCTGGAACAGAAAGGAGAGGATGTGGCCGTGTGAGAGGAAACCAAGGAACTCAAGGATTGCCAGCCACTGGCCCAGGGAGGAAGCCAACCTTCCAGCCTCCTAAACCTCAAGACAATAAATCTGCATTGTTTAAGCCAATCCACAGTGTGGTATTTGTCATAGCAGCTGGGAAACTAAGACACTACCTAAGACAGCAACTTTGGGCAAGTGACTGCCTCATTCCATGCCTCGATACCCCATGGGAAATAATCAGATATACTGGTGCCCCAGTGTTCTCCTGCTTGAAGTCTCAGCACCCACATTTCTTTGGGGGAGAACCATTCCCCTTTATGGTCCATCTTAGTGATGCCCTTGATCTTGGGGCCCAGACCTTCCCTGGCTGGGAGAAGCAAGGGCCAGGCAAGGCCAATCCGAGCAGCCCTCCTGGGGTGTGAATCCTGTGGGTGGGAGGTGAGGATAGACAGCTCCATGTCCTGATGAGTCTGTCCTTGGTGCCTCTCCCCTGCCCACCACCCAGCTCCTGCTCTTGTCCAGTCCCTGTTCTCCCACCATCCTGCCCAAGCAAGCCAGGCTGTCATGACCACTGGACCCTCCATATGAAAACTCCAGACCTGGCCCCCTATGTCTTGTTTCCCTACCCTCTGCATTTCTGCAAGTCTCCAGGAATATCTTACCTGTGTTTGAGCTGGATCTTCTGCCCCTTAGTGCTGCTCTCCCAAGCTCTGGCCTATCATCCCCCGTGGGTGCTATGGCTCCACTATCTTCTGCCAGAGGCGGAGGGCATTGCCATGTTGGTGACTGTGACCCCATTTCACATTCCTGTCTTGCCTCACTGGGCATCTGAAACCTGGAAAGCATGTACTGTTACTCCCTTTAGCCCTCATGAAATGCCCCTTGAAGACAGCTCTTTCCACAGGGGCATAGCATCAGCCTCAAGAGTGGCACTGTACAGTAATGAATGTGACTTTTGTGCTGACCTCTGGGGGCTACTTCTGGAATTTCCCACCTCTGGAATTTCCCAAAGAGTGTCTTTGTTTTTCATGGTGGATTCCCTGATAGTTCATGCTAAGGAGATAACTCAGGGTGGGGCTGGCCCCACCATACTTTTAGGGTGGGAGCTGACCACCCCAGAAAGACCAACCATGTGATTAGAGGGTTGGGGCTTTGAGTCACCTCTTTTTTTAAAAAATATTTCTCTCCCTTTCCCCCCATCTGTTGTCTGCTCTCTCTGTCCATTTGCTGTGTGTTCTTCTACATCCACTTGCATTATCAGGCGGCAATGGGAATCTGAATCTCTTTTTTGTTGCATCATCTTGCTGTGTCAGCTCTCTGTGTGTGCAGTGCCACTCCTGAGCAGGCTGCGCTTTTTTCATGTGGGGTGGCTCTCCTTGCGGGGTGCACACCTTGGGCGTGGGGTGCCCCTGCATGGCAGGGCACTCCTTGCACGTAGCAGCACTGTGCATGGGCCAGCTTACCACACGGGTCAGGAGGCCCTGGGGATCAAACCCTGGACCCTCCATATTGTAGGCGAACACTCTATCAGTTGAGCCACATCTGCTTCCCTGAGCCACCTCCTATCAGCTTGACTTCTATGGTGGAGAGGGAGCTGGAGATTGAATTCAACCATGTGGACATTGATTTCATCAATCCTGCCAATACAATAAATGCCCAATAAAAGCTCTAGATACTGAAGCCTGCGTGAGCTTTCTTGATTGGTAATACACATCCATGTGATGGGAGGTGACACATCTTGATTTCATGGGGAGAGGACACTGGAAGCTCAATATCTGAGACCCTCCCAGACCTCACCCTATATATCTCTTCTTTTGGCTCCCTCTTATTTGTATCATTTTTGTGATATTAAAACTGCAATTGTAAGTATGGCACTGTCCTGAGTTCTATGAATCATACTAGATAATTATGGAACCTGAGAAGGTTGTGTGAATCCCTGAATTTTTTGCCAGTTGGTCAGAAGTGCTGGTGACCTGGGAACCCCAGAATTCGTGGTTGCTGTCTAAAGTGAGTTCTGTTAACCTGTGGAATTGCATTACAGGCACCATGTATCACCCTGCATCCTCTACTCTCTTCCTTTCTAGTCCAAGTCTCTACCTCTGCAGGAACCAGGAAAAAAGGATGCACATAAACATAAATCCATGAAAGTAGGTGCACAAGGTCAAAGCCCAACAACCTCACTAACAACCATGTTCAGTCAGGTATTCTGATTTAGGTTCATCCTAGATGACTCAACAGACTTGCGACTGACCCAATATGGCACCCAGCACATGGAAATTACTGATAGATGGAAGATAACCTCCATCAACAGCCTTATCTCTATCACTCTATACTCTTTCCTCCACCGTCTTCCACCATCACCAGGGGGCCTATCCATCATCCACCAACTAATGCAGCATGAGCAGTGATGAAAAAGTGAACAAAAGAGATAGCTCCTTACTAGGGAAGAAACTTAAAAACAATCAAATGTGCTGGCATCAACAAAAGATCATAAGCCATTCAAAGAAACAGAAGAGATGGTCCACTCAAAGGGACAAATTAACGCATCAGAGTAAACACAGACATTGAAACAACTAATCACGGATGTTCTGTCAAACTTCTAAATCAGTTCAAGGAGTTAAAGGAAAATATACACAGAAATAAACTATGGATATAAAATGAAAGGATATAAAGAGATGTTGCAATGAAAAAAAGAAGAATTAGAAGCTTAAAAAGGAACATAAAAGACACTTTGGCAGATGAAAACCCTGATACTGGAGATTTAAAATGTACTAGAGGCATTTAATAGCAGATTCAAACTGATAGAAGAAAAAAATCAATGAACTAGAAGACAACACAATCGAAATCATACAATCAGAAGAGCAGGTAGAGAAAAGAATGGAAAAAGTGAGCAGAGCCTAAGGGACCTGCAAGACAATGTGAGGTGTATAAGCATATACATTATGAAACCACAAGAAGGAGAGGAGGAGGAAAAAGGGGCAGAAAGAATATTTGAGAAAATAATGGCCCAAAATTTCCCAAATATTATGAAAGACATAAGTAAACATGTCCAAGAGATACAATAAACTCCAAACAGGATAAACCCTGATAGACCTACTCCAAGACACACATTAACCAAAATGTCAAATGCCAAAGATAAAGAGAATTCTCAAAGAAGCAAGAGAAAAGTGATTTATTGCATACAAGGGATTGCATACAAGGGATCCTCAATCAGACTAAGTGCTGATTTCTCATCAGAAGCCATGGAAATGAGAAGGCAGGGATATGACATAGTTAAGGTAGTAAAAGAGAAAAACTGCCACTCAAAAATTACATATATGGCAAAACTGTCTCTGAAAAATGAGGGAATGTTTGAGAGATTCACAGATAAACAAAATCTGAGTGAGGCCATCACCAAAAGACCTGCCCTACAAAAATACCTAAAGGGAATTCTTCAGGTTGAAAGAAAAGAATAGTAGTTTGAAACAGTGTGAAGAAGTCAAAATCTCCGGTAAAGATAATTACATGGGTAAAAGAAAAACCCAATAGTACGATATTCTCAATATGTAATTCTACTCTTTATTTAGAATACAATTGAATAAGAAATAATCATATTTCCATGTTATAGACATGCAAAATATAAAGAGGTAGTATGTGACAAAAATAACATGAAGAGGAGAAACAGGAATATGAGAGCAGAGACTGTTGTGCCATTGAACTTAAGTTGTACCTTTTTGAACTAGTATATTATAGACTTAGATTGTTTAATAAAAACTCCAGGAGAATAAAAAAGAAAGTATTTAAAATACTTACAGAAATGGAAATGATAAAAGGATCAGCCAGTTACATCACAAAAGAGCGACTATACACAAAAGAAAACTGCAATAAAGGAAAAGATGCATAAAAAAGATATGAGGTATAAGAAAAAAGGAATGCTTTTCTGATAAAAAACACTGAGAACACTAGTAATAGAAGGAAACATCCATAACATGATAACATATATAGAAAAGCCCATAGCTAACACCATACTCAATGATGAAAGACTGAACGTTTTCCCCCTAAGATTAGAAGTAAGTCAAGGATGCTCACTATCACCACTGCTATTCAATATTATACTGGAAGTTCTAGGCCAGAAAAATAAATTTTTAAAAATCCATATAGGAAAGGAGGAGTTAAAATTCTCCCTCTTTGCAGATGACATGATCCTATACATAGAAAATACTCAAAAAGCCACAAGAAAACAGCTAAAGCTAATAAATATTCAGCAAAATGGTGGGGTACAAGAACAACACTCAAAAATCAGTTGTACTTCTCTACACTAGAGTGACAGTTTGAAGTTGAATGGAGCCCAGAAATCTGTGCTGAAAGCTAGTGCGTTCCTGGGCATGTAAACCTATTGTACCTTTTTGGGACCTTTCGATTAGATTCAGTTAAGGGACCTTCCTTTTGATTAGATCCCTTCAGTAGGATATGACACAGGGTGGGTCTTAATTCTCTTACTGGAGTCCTATATAAACAGAGGAATAAAAAGCCACACACAGAAAAAAAAAAAAAAAAAGTGGCAGACAGAGAGAAGCCCCCAGAAGTTGAAATCAACAAACCCAGGAGAGAGAAAAGCCACAGATGGAGCAGCCCAAAGCTGAAGCAATGAGGTCCAGGGGAGAGAGGAGAGACAAGTGGACACAGCTCTGTGCCTGCTAATCCACAGCTGAGCCGGGGGAGAAGGTGAGCCTGGGGGAGAAGGCAGAGACCAGCAGAGTCACCATTGTGCCTTGCCACGTGGCAGGAGTCCAGGATTGCTAGCAGGAGACCTTCAGGGAGAGGGCTTTGCTTGATGCCTTGATTTGTACATTTTTCCTAGCCTTGGTACTGTAAGCTTTTAACCTAATACATTCCCATTATAAAACTCAACACATTTCTGATATATTGCATTGGTAGCTTTTAGCAAACTAAAACAACTAGTAACTAAGTATTTGAAAAGGAAGTCAAGAAAAAATTCCATTTATAATTTCAACTAAAAGAATCAAATATCTAGGAATAAAGTTAACCAAGGAGATAAAGTACCTACATACAGAAAACTACAAAACATTGCTAAAAGAAATTAAAGAAGACCTAAATAAATGGAAGGACATTCCGTGTTCATAAATTGGAAGACAAAATATTAAGATGTCAATTCTACCCAAAGTGATATACAAATGCAATGTAACTCCAATCAAAATTCCAGAAGTGGAAAAGCCAATCATCAAATTCCTATAGAAGGATAAGGGGTTTTAATTAGGCAAAATCATTTTGTAAACAAAGAACAAAGTCAGAGGATATGCACTTCCTGATTTTAAAACATGTTATAAAACAACAACAAAAACATATTACAAAGGTACAGCAATCAAAACAGCATGGTATTGGCCCATAGACAAGTGGTAGGCCAATGGTATCAAGGTGAGGGTTCAGAAATAAACCTTCACACCATTGGCCAACTGGTCTTTGACAAGGGTGCTAAGTTGGCTCAGTGTGGAAAGAAGTCTCTTCAACAAATAATGCTGAAAGAACCAGATAGTCATACACCAAGAATGAAGGTGAACCTCTAGCTCTCACCATATACAAAAGTTAAAAATAGATCAAAGACCTAAACGTAAGCAGCAAAACTATGAACTCGAAGAATACATAGGGGAACATCATCAGGAAATAATAGATAAATAGGACTTCATCAAAATTGAAAACTTCATCTTTGCACATGTGTGTGTTAGTGGTGGTGCATCCTGCATGTCCACACACAAGCTCTCTGGTCAGTGTGTGTCCTTATGTGTGTGACTGTCTTTGTGTGATCCCCCAGGACCTCAGTTGGACCCAATACCCATGGGCCCCCAGGAAGGGCTGGAATGTATTTCCATGCGCTCACTGCTAGACGCTCCCCTACTGAGAGGGATGGGAAGAGAGGGCCAGGCAGAGGCAGGAGTGTGACTCAGGGCCATGGAGCTTGGCCAAGGAGGACAACACAGGCGTGCCCAGGTCCAGGGGCCTCCAACAATAATCCTAAAGTTTTGTGTGTCTGTCATTGGGGATACCGGACACTGAAGGATATGATCTCTGTGAGCTGCCCTGCCCACCAGGAACAGCACCTCCTCACAACCATTATCATCATTTGCAAATAACATCCTCAGCAATAACCACCACCACCATCACCACCACCATCACCACCACCACCACCACCACCACTGTCATCACCACTATCACTACCACTGCTGTCACCACCACCATCATCACCATCACTATTACCAACACTACCACCATCACCACCACCACCACCTCCACTACCATTATCACTGCTGTCACCACCACCATCATCACCATCACTATTACCAACACTACCACCATCACCACCACCCCGACCCCCACTACCATTATCACTGCTGTCACCACCACCATCATCACCATCACTATTACCAACACTACCACCATCACCACCACCCCCACCCCCACTACCATTATCACTGCTGTCACCACCACCACCATCACCACCAACACCACCACCAACACCAACACCAACAACAACACTGCCACTGTCATCACCACTACCACTACCGTCACCACCACCATCACCACCATCACTATTACCAACACTAACACCATCACCACCACCACCACCCCCACGTTATCACTGCTGTCACCACCACCATCATCACCACACCATCACCATCACCACTAACACCAACAACAACAACACTGCCACTGTCATCACCACTACCACTACCGTCACCACCACCATCACTATTACCAACACTAACACCATCACCACCACCACCACCCCCACATTATCACTGCTGTCACCACCACCATCATCACCATCACCACCACCAACACCATTACCACCAACACCACCAGCAACAACAACACTGCCACTGTCATCACCACTACCACTACCACTGCTGTCACCACCACATCACTACAACCATCGCCACCAACACCAACACCCTTACCACCACCACTATCACTACTGTCACCACCACCACCATCATCACCACCACCACCACCATTACCAACAACACCATCACCACTACCATCACCTTTACCACCACCAACACTACCACCATCACCACCACCACACTATCATCACCACCACCCTCACCACTACCACCACTACCATCAACAACACTATCCCTATCACCATCACCATAAGAAAAAAAAAGGAACACTTCTGTGCATCAAAAGGGCTTTCTCAAGAAAGTAAAAACGCAACCTATGCAATAGAAGAAAATGTTTGGAAACCACATATTTGATAAGGGTTTAATATCCAGAATATGTAAAGAACTCTACGTCTCAATGACAAAAAGACAAACAACCCAATGTAAGAACTGGCAAAAGACTTGAAATACATTTCTCCAAAGTAGATACACAAATGACCAATACATACATAAAAAGATGTTGAACATCATTAGCCATTGGAGAAATGCAAGCCAAAACCACAATGAAATACCTTCTCACACCCACTAGAATGGCTATTAAAAAACAGAAAATAGCAAGAGTTGGAGAGGATAAGGAGAAATAGGAACACTCATTTTTGATGGAACTATAAAATGGTGCAACTGCTGTGGAAAACATTTTGGTGATTCTTCAAAAGTTTAATATAGAATAACCTTACGACATGGAAATCCCACTTCTAAGTGTAAGCCCTGAAGAATTTAAGGCAGGGACTTGAACAGATATTTGAACACAGATGTTCATAGCAGCATTATTCACAATTGCCCAAAGCTAGAAGCAATTCAAGTTCAATCAACAGATGAAATGATAAATGAAATGTGGTATATGCAAACAACAGAATATTGTTTGGCCATAAAAGAGAATGTGGTTCCGATGCATGCTATAAAATGGATGAACCTAGAAGACATCATGTTGAGAAAAATAAGCCAGACACAAAAGGACTAATATTTTATTATTTTACTTACATGAAATAAGGAGAATGTGAAAATTCATAAAGTCAGAAACTAGAATACAATTTACTAGGTGCTGGGTAGAGAAGGGGAATGGGGACTTAATGTTTAATTGGTACAGAGCATCTGTTTAGAGTGATGGAAATATTTTGCCAATGGTGATGCAGGCACACCTGAGTTGTATATTTGAAAAAAAGATAAAAGGAGAAATTTTAAATTGTGTGTAAGTTACCACAGGAAAAAAAATAGAATAGTACAACACAAAGAGTGAAACCTAATATGAACAGTTGGCTACAGTTAATAGCCTAAATATGGTAATATTGTTTCATCAATTGTAATAGTTACACACTAACACAAAATGCTAATAATAGGGAAAAGTGTGTGTGAAAGGGGGAATATATAGCAATTCTGTACTTTCAACATGTTTTTTTCTGAAAACCTCAACTACTCTAATTTAAAACAAACAACCAAACTGACCCAGAACTGAACAGATGTTAGGATTAGCAGACAAGAACATTGGAACAGTTATTACATGGTTGAGCGTCTGCTTCCCATGTACAAGGTCATGGGTTCAATCACCAGTACCTCCAAACAAACAAACTAACACAGTTATTATGCCTGCACTGCAATATTCAGTGAGTTAATTAGGGACATGGAGGATATTTTCAAAAGACCCAAATAGAACTTCTAGAGATGAAAACTACAATGTCAGATGTATAAAAGCACATTGGATGGAATTAATGGTAGATAGGAATTTTAAAAGAAAAGAGTAGTGAACTTGACATACAGAAAGAAAAAAGATATAAAATATAAAAAGAACACGAAAGACTTGTGAGAAAACGTGCAACAACCTAACATGTGTAATTGGAATTCCCAAAGAAGAGGAGAGAGATGAGGAATGAATGAAAAAATTTGGTGAAAATTTCCAGGCTTAATAAAAACTATAAACCTTCATATCCAAGAAGTTCAATGAACCCCAAGCACAAGAAGCATGAAGAAAACCACCCAAAGTCACATCATAATCACTTTGCTCAAAATCAGTAGTAAAGAGAAACTCTTAAAAGCAGCCAGAGGAAAAAAGACACAATATGTACCAAATAACAAAAATGTTAAAGCCAACCTGACGTAACTGATAGTTACAGAACACTCCACCCAACAGCACATGCTTTTCAAGAATACAGGGAACATTTGCCAACATAGACCATATTCTGGGCCATAAAACAAGTCTCAATAAATTAGAAAGGATTCAAATCCTACAAAGTACGTTCGCTGACCACGATAGAATTAAATCAAAAGTCAAGAACTTAAGACTATCTGGAAAATCCCCCAATACTTGGAAACTCAATATACACTTCTAAATAACCCATGGGTAAAATGGAAAAATCAAAAAGAAAATTAGACTATATTTTGAAATTAATAAAGAGAAAACACAACCTATCAGAACTTGTGGGATGCAGGTAAAGCAGTTCTTAGGGGGAAATCTGTGGTATTAAATGTTTATATTAGAAAAGAAGAAAGATCTTAAGTCAATGACTTCATATTATACCTTAACAAACTAGAAAAAGGAGAGCAAATCAAATGAAAAATGTAATCGGGAGAAAGGAAATAATACAGATCAAAGAGGAAATTAATAAATGGAAAACCAAAAAAGAATAAAAGAAATTCAATGAATAATAATTGATTTATTGAGAAGATCGATAAGATTGAAAAACCTCTAACCAGATTGGAAAAAAAGATTCTCAATAACAGGACTCTATAGATTACAGAGATATTAAAATGATAAAGGAATATTATTATGAAAGACTTCAAGTTCATAAATTCAAAAATTTAGTTGAAATGCACAAATTTCTTGAAAACCACAAACTACCAAAACCAGTTCAACAAGAAATAGATAATCTAAGATACACTACATTCATTAAAGAAATAATTTCTTCTTACCAATATTCATAAAAAGAAAACTCCAGGCCCAAATGGTTTCAGTAATGAATATTACCAAATATTTAAGGAAGAAATAATAACAATCTGACACAAACCCTTCCATAAAATTGAAGTATTTCTCAAGTACTTCTATGAGGCCAGCATTATAATGATATCAAAACCAAAGACATTATAAGAAAAGAAAACTACAGACCAAAATCCCTAATGAATGTAGAAAAAATGTTAAACAAAAGTTTAACAGGTCAAATCCAACAATATTTAAAAATATCAATATATCATGACCAACAGGGGTTTATCCCAAGAATGTAAGGTTGGTTTAACATTCAACAATCAAACAATATAACCCACCTCATTAAGATACTAAAAAAGAATACTATATGATTAGCTCAATAAAAGCATTTGATGAAATCCAATACACATTTCTGATGAGAAATGCCTTCACAAACTATAATTAGAAGGGAAATTTCTCAACCCCTTAAAGAGGTAGATGAAAAGCCTGCATCTAACATCATATTAATAGTGAAAGATTGAATGCTCTCTCCTGATCATCAGTTACGTGACAAGGATGTCCACTCTCACCACTTACATTCAAGGTTGTAGTGGAGGTTCTAGCCAATGACATCAAGCACGAAAAGGAAATAATCATCTAGATTGGAAAAAGAAAAGCTAGATTTATTCATTGATGACATGACCTACTGTGTAGAGAATCTGATGAAATTTACAAAAAGAAGGCCTATAGAACTAATAAGTGAGCTTAGCAAGGGTACGTTCTAAGTCAGGACCCCATCCAACATGTGTTTCTCTCAGAGCCAGGACTCACAGGTCCAGGAATCAAGGGGGTGGAAATGGGAGTGGCACCACTCACTATTACCCCTAGTGATACACTTGAAAAAATGTTGCTTCCTCTCCTAAGCTCTGCTGCTCTACAGGTCTTAGTTCCAAAAGGAGTGCTTCTTCCAGGGAATCCAACAATGATCCCATTGAACTAGAAGTTAAGAAGTCCACCTGTTACAATCCAACTCCTGAAGGGCACGAGTTGGCGCAGTGGTGATACCAAAGAACACACCTGGGACTGTAGGCACAAGCTTTATTGGGACTTGCAAACAGGAGAGTGTCTCGGATGGTGACTGATCTGCATAAGAAGAGTGCTCTGCAAAAAGATGGGAAAATGAGGGGTGATGTAATGGGTTTCAGAATAAGGACATTCCATAGGGTATGAGAACAGAATTTCTGCTAGGGTCATGTGAAGCGTACATATAGGGTCTGGGGATGGTTTCGCTACGCTCCTAGGAAGGATGTTTACTAAGGATGTTTACTGCTTTGGGAAGATTATAGTTTATGATGCCATCTGTATATTCTCTCCCCTCGGGGCTACGTGCTGAGGACTGCATGGGGGGGCAGTGGCTGGGTTCCCACGCTACCTCATTTTTGGCTCCTCATGCCTCTGAATCACAGGCAAAGAAGGGAGTTTCTGTACTCACTGGGGTGATTGATCCAGATTATCAACGGGAAATAAAGGACTGCAGCTACACAATGGAGACAAAGAAGAGTTCGCCTGAAATACAGGAGATCCCCCAGGGTGTCTGTTGGTAATACCATGCCATGTGATGAAAGTCAATGGAAAACTGCAACTACCCAATCCAGGCAGGACTACCAGTGGCCGAGAAACTTCAGGAATGAAGGTGTGTGTCACCTACCAGGCAAAGAACTACGACCAGCTGAGGTGCTTGCTAAGGGTCAAGGGAATAGAGAATGGGTAGTGGAAGAAGGTGGTTATACATATAAGCTACCATCATGTCACCAGTTTTCCAGAAGTGAGGACTACAGTGGTTATGAGTATTTCTTCCTTGTCTTGTTATGAACATGGGCGCATTTATATATAAAACAAATATCTTTCCTTTCTTCCCTCTCTTATTTATCATATAAGCTGTATTACCTTTATGCCATAGAATTTAAGATATGGGATATCAAGGGTAAAGTGACTATTACCCAAGGACTTGCATCCTTTTTGGGGAAAAGGTGATTGCACTTCCAGCTGTATGCAGGACAGTTGAATTATGTTAGGCTAAAGTGTGACTATGCTATTGTCTTTATTTGGAGATAAGTGCAGTTGCCAAGTTGACAAGGGATGGCCCGTGATGGCTAATTTCTCCTGTCAACTTGGTTAGGTTCTCGTGTCCAGTTGTTTGGTCAGGCAAGCACGGGCCTGATTATTACCTTGAGGGTATTTCATAGATAGATTTAAATCACTAATCAGGTGATCTTATCTTTGGCTGATTACATCCACAATGAACAAAGGAAACTGCCTTCAGCAATGAAAAAAGTCTCCTCCCCCAAAAGAGAGAAGTGAGGATTTCAGCAGTCAGGGAAGATTTCTATCTCTACTTCAGGCAGTTTACATCTCCAGGGGAATTCAATGTCACTTTTGCGGGAGTTTCCAATTTACCACCAGTGCTTTAACAGAATTCAGATTTGCCAATCCGCACAGTTGCATGAGCCAATTCCTGTAATAAATCCCATAGATAATCTTCCCGGTTCTGTTTCTCAGGAGAAACTTGACTAATACAGCAAGGTTGCAGAATGCAAGATCAATGTATAAAAATTAATTATATTTCCATATAGTAAAATTGAAAAATCAGATTTTGAAATTTAAAATAAATTTTATTTTATTTTAATTTTTTATTTAAATATTAAATAAATATCTAAAATACCATAAAATATTACAAACCTGACAAAAGATATGAAAGATCTGTATGTTGATACTGCAAAACATCACTGAGAGAAACTAAAGGACACCTAAATAAATGAAGGCATATACTTTGGTCATGGGTCAAAAGATTCTATATTGTTAACAGTGTTAGTTCTAGGAAGCAGATGTAGCTCAAGCAGTTGGGTGCCTGCCTATCACACGGGAGGTCCCAGCTTCCGTTCCTGGTGTCTCCTAAAGAAGACAAGCAAGCCAGCGAGCCGACGCAACAAGATAATGCAATGAAGAGACACAATGAGGAAACACAATGAGAGACACAACAAGCAGGGAGCAGAGGTGGCTCAGGTGATTGGGCACCTCCCTCCCACATGGGAGGTCCCAGATTTGGTTCCTGGTACCTCCTAAAAGAAGATGAAGAGACAACGAATGGATACAGAGAGGACAGTGAGTGCAAACAACAAAGGGAGGCGAGGAGGAGGAGATAAATAAATAAATAAAATATATCTTTTTCAAAAATTCCATTTTCTCCAAGTTGGTCTACAGATTCACCACAATTCAGGTAATAATTCCAGGAGGCTTGTGTGTGTGTATATGTGTGTGTGTGTGTGTGTGTGTGTAAATCAACAAGCTGATTCTAAAATTCTTATGGAAATGCAAAGGACCAAGAACAGCCCAAACAATTTTGAAAGAGAACAAAGTTGAAGGGCTACCCGTACCTGATTTCAGAAGTTATTATAAAGGTACAATAGAGGGGAACCTATTTATAAAGGCAGCAGAGTATTAGCCTAAAGATGCCATCTATTGGAATATTTAAACCTTTTTTTCAGAATTCCATTATCTATGTTTTGACTATATTGCTGTATCGCTTAATGGTCACTCTAAAGAATATAATATAACTTTTTACAGTCTACCTGGAATCAATATTTTAACTTTAATTAGAATGTAGAAATCTTCACCATACTCTTCCCTATACACTGTATTTGTCTTATGTATTATATTATATGAAATCCCATCAGACAATGCTATAATTTGGATTTTTGACATCAAACATGTCTTAAAGAACCCAAGTGGAGACTAGCCTAATATATTTACCCAGATACTTATCATTTCTGTTGCTTTTCTTTTATTCCCAATGTCCCAAGTTTCCCTCACATAGCATTTCCCTTCTGTCTGAAAAACTTCTTTAGGAATTCTTTTAGAGCCGTTGTGCTGGCAATGAATTCTTGGTTTCCCTCCTGTGAGAATGCCTTTACTTCAACTTTATTCCTGAAGAATATTTTTGCAGCATATGGAATTTTGTGTTGCTAGTTCCTTTCTTTTGATGGTTTAAAAATATTGCTCTGTTGCCTTCTGGATTACATCACAGTTTTTTGTTTGTTTGTTTGTTTAGGAGATACCAGGGAGTAAACCCAGAACCTTGGACATGGAAAGCAGGCACTCAAACACTGAGCTACATCTGCTTCCCAATGAGAGTTTTTTTTTTTTTTTCATCTGTTTATTTGTTTTTAGGAGGTATTGGGGATCAACCCCAGTACCTCGTACATGAGAAGCAGGGGCTCAATCACTTGAGCTACATCCACTCCCCTAGATTGTATCTTTTCTTTTTTTTTAAGATTTATTTTATTTATTTCTCTCCTCCCCGCCCCCCCATTGTTTGCTCTCTATGTCCATTCGCTGTGTGTTTTTCTGCATCCACTTTGCGTTATCCAGCAGCACTGGGAAACTGCATTTCTTTTTTGTTGCCTCATCTTGCTACATCATCTTGCTGAGTCAGCTCTCCGTCTGTGCAGCGCCACTCCTGGGCAGGCTGCGCTTTTTTTATGCAGGGCAGCTCTTCTTGCAGGGTGCACTCCTTGCACGTGGGGCACCCCTACGTGGGGGCGCCCCTGCATGGCATAGCACTCCTTGCACATCACAGCACTGCACATGGGCCAGCTCACCACACAGGTGGGGAGGCCCTGGGGATCGAACCCTGGACCCTCCATGTGGTAAACGGGCACTCTATCAGTTAAGCCACGTCTGCTACCCTGTATCATTTTTTATGTGAAATTTGCAGTCATTTGGATTGCTTGTTCCCTACAGTAGTGTTTTTTTGTTTTTTTTCTGACTGCTTTTAAGGCATAGGTCTTTATCTTGAGTTTTCATCAGTTCAGTGATGATGCATCTGGGCATGGATTTATTTGAGTTTATTCTGTTTGAAGTTTTCTTAACTTATTGAATCTGTAAGTTGACATTTTTGCCAATTTGGGGGAGTTTTCAGCCATTACTTATTAAACGTAAATTTTTTTCCTGCATTCTTTCCCACTTTCTCCTCTCTTTTTGGGTCTCCAATGACATGTTAGACCCTCTGGGACTGCCCTGATATTCTGTTCATTTATTCCCCCATATTTTTTTCTCTTTGTTGCTCATTTGGGAAATTTCCTATTCATCTATCTTCATGTTCAGGGACTCCTTTCCCAGCTAGTGAATTTCTTTATTTTGGTTATTGTGTGTTTCAGTTCTAAAATTTCCATTTGGTTCTTTTTTATATCTTCTATTCCTCTGCTGAGACTTTCTATCTTTCCACTCATTTCAAGAGTCATTTGCCCTTACTTCCTGGAGCATGACTGCAAGAGTCACTTTAAAGTTATCTATGCCATCTCTGGGTTGACATCCATTGATTACCTTCACTCTTGCAAAACGTCAAGACTTTCCTAGTTCAGCCTATATTGAGTAATTTTATATTGTGTCCTGGATATTTTGTGTGTTTTGTTTGTTTGTTTGTTTGTTAAGATTTATTTATTTATTTATTTCTCTCCCCTTTCACCCCCATCCCGGTTGTCTGTTCTCTGTGTCTATTTGCTGCATCTTCTTTGTCCGCTTCTGTTGTTGTCAGCAGCATGGGAATCTGTGTTTCTTTTTGTTGCATCATCTTGCTGTGTCAGCTCTCCGTGTGTGCAGCGCCATTCCTGGGCAGGCTGCACTTTCTTTCGCACTGGGCGGCTCTCCTTACGGGGCACTCCTTGCGCGTGGGACTCCCCTACGCGGGGGACACCCCTGTGTGGCAGGGCACTCCTTGCGCGCATCAGCACTGCACACAGGCCAGCTCCACACGGGTCAAGGAGGCCCGGGGTTTGAACCGCAGACCTCCCATGTGGTAGGCGGATGCCCTAACCACTGGGCCAAGTCCACCGCCCTCCCGTCTATTTTGGATACTATGTTATGGCCCTCTAGGCGTTCTCCCTGGAGAACGTTGATATTTTTGTTTGTTCGTTCTGGCGGGCAAATTCCTCCCACCTTCCGTGGGCTGGGGTCCCAATGTCGGTTCGGGTTTCAAAGCCTTCTGCAATAGTATCTGTGTCTGTCCTGGGTGTGCACCCCCCAGTGGGCTTCTCCGGGACCTGCAGGGTGCTCTTGGCTGCAGGTGAGATCTCAAAGCCTTTCACTGGCTGTTCAAGGTCAGCTCCAAGCATGCACAGCTCCAAGATGAGCCCAGGAGTTCATACACAGTTTTATGGGATCAGGTGGATTTCTTGAGCTCCCTCCTCTATGTGATCTCACCCATCTTCCTTCTTAATTAGAAAACCAAGGATTTAGTTTTTCTGCTTTGTCATGCGTTTCTTTTCCTGCAACTGTGTCTGTCTCTGGGGCCAAGCGACGAGAGGATAGAGAACAAAAGCAATGGGGAACCCCTCTATTCTCTCGGTCCTTAGTTCCTCTGGTCAGAAAGAAGGGTTTTCCTCCTTCAGAGTTTTAGGGACCTTCCCAGCTGCCACTGCTGGCTGGACTCCTATAGGATTGCCTGGAAGGGGGTGGGAGAGAAAAAAATCGATTTGCCCAACTCTGTTTCATGTGCGGGGGCCTCTTTCTCACTCCTTGAACTGGAAATGGAGGATTTCTCTTAGAGCACTCCGTTCACACCGAATGCATGCTTCTAGGTTTCAGCTGCCTTTGGGGCTAAGCTGAGCAATACCTAAGGGAAAAAAGGGGAAACGCACTGCTGGGTCAGTGGAACTTAGAGGTCTGTTTTCCTTCCCAACCCTCCTCCTATCATTCATTCATTCATTCATTCATTCATTCATTCATTCATTCATTCATTTTTAGAGTCCACAGCTTCTCTGGACATTTTGTCCAGGATTTTTAGCTGCATTTAGTGCAAGAGAGAGGATGGGATATGCTTATTCCATCTTAACCAGAACCTACGTCCCCCATTTGTTTCCATTTTTATTTGGTTTTGTTTTGTTTTGAAACAAATGCAATAAGTACTTAAGAAAAACACTGAGTGGGTATTAACAAAATGTTGTCCATTATCTGTGGGTGGTTGTAGCTCAATGAGCATTATTTTGTTGTTGTTCTTTTTTTTTTTTATTTTCATTTTATTCAATGAGCATTATTATCTTTATAATTACAAAAATATGAATATCATTAAACACTGATAAAATAACCCAGGCACGGTAAGCTCATATTCAGTGCTCAGGACAATTTCTAAGCTCTGAATTGAAGATTATGTGGGCAGACGGAGGAGTTCCCCTAAAGTGCTACTGGGGGAGAAAGGCAGTACCTGAACGATGCCTGCTCAGGTAGAAGGAAGAGAACCAGCACAGCTGCTGGGCTGTGCTTGTCAGAACAACAGGATAGTGGGGCCTTGTTTATTTTGCTTTTCATTGTGTATTTTATATTTCCAAAACATTGAATTAAAATGAAAAATTATGGAAATCAAAAAGGGAGTCATTGCCATGAGCTCTGACAAGGAGTCCGGTAACCCCACCCTGCTCCTTGGGCCTGGAGACAACCACAGTAGCAGATTGGTAACCCCCCAAAAGATGTATCCACAGCCTAATCTCCAGAATCTGTGAATGAGACTTTATTTGGAAAAAAGAGCCCTTAGAAGAGACACACAGTGGAGGAAACAGACACAAAGAAGAAGGCAATGTGCAGACGGGGCGACTGGAGCAGTGCAGCCAAAAGCCACGGAAGCCAGAAATCACCAGTAGTTAGAAAGTCAGCTCCATTCGGATGTCGGGAGAGCAGAAGTGTGCAGGTAGGGGCGCTAGCAGGAGACAAGCCCGGGGGGCCTCTGAGCAGGGGTCTTGGGAGACTGTGGAGCTATCCTATGGAAGTACTGCCATTGTGAATGTTACTTAATTTAATTTATACCCTTGAGCAAACTTTTTTTTAATTAGCTTTTTTTAAAGGTAATAGATCACACAAAATGTTACATTAAAAAACATAAGAGGTTCCCATATATCCACTCCCCACCCCATCATTTTTAATTGTATTTTTTAAGATACATAGATTGCAAAAAATGTCACAATAAAAAATATAAGAGGTTCCCGTATACCCCACACACCCCCATACACCCCACTCCTCCCACATCAACAACCTCTTTCATCATTGTGGTTCATTCATTGCATTTGGTGAATACATTTTGGAGCACTGCTGCACCACATGGATTATAGTTTATATTGTAGTCCACACCCTCCCCCAGTATATTCAGTGGGTTATGGCAGGATATATAATGTCCAGCATCTGTCCCTTCAGTATCATTTAGGACAACTCTAAGTCCTGAAAATGCCCTCACATCACATCCTTTCTTCCCTCTCCCTGCCCTCAGCAACTACTGTGGCCACTTTCTCCACATCAATGCTACAATTTCTTCCATTACTAGTCACAATGGAGTAAACTTTATGCATCAGTCAGATAAGTGATGTCATGTCACAGTAACAAAGATCCCTAAAATTTTAGTGTATTGTAACAATAAAGATTTCTTTCTTGCTCCCGTTATATGTTTATCTCAGGGTTTTGCTCCATGTTTCCTTTCTGCAGGACTCAGGCTGAAGAAAAAGGCACCATTTCCAACACTAAGAGTAGAGGGAAAGAGAGATTTGCCAGATCATGCATAAGCAATTAAATGCTCCAACTCATCGATGCATCTCATTAGTCATTTGACCCCACCGAAACAAGGGGGGCCAGGAAGTACGATCTTATCATATGTCCAGAAGGAGGTGAGCTAAAAATATTTACTGAAAAGCGTTAATGACTAACACGTTCTGTGGCTCCCCACGTATCCTGTTCATCTCTCTGCAATCACAGAGTCTGAATGAGGGTATATTCAGTTACCGTTGAATGACTTAATGGATGGATGAATGAATGGATCACTCTTCCTGCCTGTAGAACGTGCTCCTGACAGCACTGAAAATGGAACACAGTAAAAGTGCTACAAATACGTGCTGAATGCCATTGGGTTGGCTTTCATTTTTGTCCCTTCTAGTTTTCACTGGACGCTTGTCAAATCCAAGCCCACAAATATGCACAGCTCAGGAGAGGGCAGCCCGCAAGGCCTGTGGTGGACAGTGAGGTGGGACCTTGTGGAGCTGTCTTAGACAGTCAGAACACAAGGCTGGCATTGTGGTCACAGATAAGTCTGGTTGTCAGCAAAAACCTTGATGCTAGATTTAGTGCCCGGGAATGCTCTTCCCTACCAACCTCCCTCACTTACGGCTAGAGCGCAGGTACCCTTGCGGCTGTGTTTCGATGGCTCAAGGCGCGCCTAGTCCTGCGCGCATACTCATTTGTGCCTACTTGCTTTGCTCTGAGCTGGCAGCTGCGCCCTGCTGCTCATTAGCCCAGCTGGATGACACCTCAGAACTCTGACTTTGTTTGCAGTTCAGTCTTAGCCTTGAATTAGTTACAATATGCTGGGTGCGAGAGTCAGAAACCCCACTCACAACGGTTTACCCAAAAAGTGTGCAATTGGCTTCAGGTCTGGTTGGACCCAGGGGTCTAACCAATACTCCACTTTTGAATTCAGCTTTCCTCTACGTCAGCTTCATTCTCAGACCAGCTTTTCCTCAGTTTACAGCCTTGGCATCCGAGCCTTAGGAGAGAAGGAACTTTGTTTCGTTCACTACTATAACCCCATGCCTACCTAGACCAGTGCCAGGAGAGCAGTCGGGGTTCAATAAAAACTGGCAGGATGAACGAAAGGCAGGCTTTCGCACTCCGGGTTTACATCGTATCAGCTTAGTAACACCAGAGAATGAAGGATATCTCCTCCCAAACCGAAGTCCTTGAGACTGACTCTAATTAGTCTGGCTTGGGTTTGGGTCATATATTTGTCAGCGTAGGCTAGACTTTGCCATGGGAACACATGGATCCTGAAATCTCAGTGGCTTAACATAATAAAAAGTTACTGCTGACTCACATCGCAGTCGGCGGTTTTGGGGGATGGAGGGCTTCGCTCCAAGTCGTCACTAGAGTACTTGGGCTCCTTCCATCTGAGACCCTGCTATCTTCAACAGGAAGCCTCGGGGTTATCACAGAAAGGAAAGAGAGAAAGACCACCCATGAGAGACCTTTTGCAGTGCAGGCCTGGAAGTGACTTCGATCAATCTTCCCCGTGTTTCCTTGGCCAGAGCTAGGCCATGAATCCCAGCTGGAAACACAGGAGGAAAATAAAATGGTTGGATAAACACATAGTTTTATGTCTTGTTGCAGGCCTTTTGACCCTCCCTGAGCCAATCCTTGAGATCAGCAGTTTTCTTTGGTCTAATTGGCCAGGTCTGGGCTACAGCTCACTTCTGAAATTGGGGGGTCAGTCCCACCAAACATCGTGGGCTGACTGTGGAGGAGGGTTGCTTCCCGTGGGAAAATCAGGGGTCCTTCCCAGAGGGGGGAATGGGTGCTGGGCAAGCAGAAAGAACACTGACCACTGATTCCCAGGTCTTGCTCCCTGGCTCCTCAGCTCCACTCAGAGCCAGCAGTTTCTTTCTGAGCATCTTAACCAGGGGCAGGCTGGCAAAAGGGCTTAGAACTGACCTCGGTTTTGTTTAAATTAGTCCCAGACAACTTTCAGACTCTTGGGGTCCATCAAAGTCTAATGTAGTGAGACTATGCAAGGCTTCTTCTCCTAACACAGACTCTGACAGATAAAACAATTTAGAGCAATGTATTAAATAAATACCTTTAGAGATATACGTATTTTAATAACTCTTTTTTGAAGCAGTTTTATTGAGATATATCCACATACCATACAATCTATCCAAAGTGTACAATCAATGGAGTTTAGTATAATCACAGTGTTGTGCATTCATCACCACAAAAAAATTTAGAACAATTTCATTACTCCAAGAAGAAAGAGTCCACACCCTTTAGCAGTCACCTCTCTCCTTCCCCAGCCCTACATAACCACTAATCTAATTCCATCTTTATAAATTGATTTATATTTACCTTTTATATAAATGGAATCATACAATATGTAGTATTTTGTGTCTGGTTTCTTAGCATAATGTGATGTTTGTTCTTTTTTGTTTGTTTGTTTTTTGGTGTGATGCTAATAATAACATATATAACATTTGCTCAGTTTCAAAGAAAAATAGTCATATATGCAATAGTACCCATATTCATATTATATTTTAATAACTCAAAAACTGATTAGGAAAAGTAATATGTATTTCTTGTAGAAAGTTTGGAAAATAAAGAAAAATATTATGTTAGGGAGCATTCACTAAGATATGATACAGTGACAAATGACCCTCCAAATCTCAGTGGTGTTCAGGAACAAGGGTTTAGTTCTTGCCAGAGTTTTATCTCGGTAGTGGGTCAGCCAGTCTGTTCTATGTCCCCAACCCCAGGTCCAGGCCTGAAGAATGAGCACCATCAGGGACATGCTGTTCTCCTAAGGAGGAAAACAGAATTGGCTGAACCACCCAGTGGCTTTTAAAGCTTCTACTCCCACATCATACTCGTCACTTCTGCTCTCAGTGCATTGGCTAAAGCAAGTCACACAGCCACGTTCAGCCTCAGTGGGGAGGGGTAGTGTTCTCCTCCTGGAGGCAACAGGTGAGGATGTGGACCTCTCACAGGGAGGAGGAGAGAAAAAAGAACAGGAATAAAAGTGGTATCTGCCACAAGGATAAAAAATAAAACACCAATGACCAGAATCCTATCGCCTGCAGAAAGCACTGCAACCCTTTTGGTGGATTTTTATTAGCATGTGTTTTTAAGGCACATTTAAACAAAAACACCTATTTATCACAATTTGCATGAATCAAACAAAATACTCAGAGGAGGAATGAAATCCAGGTGATCTAACAATTGGCATAATAAAATTCTGATCAGAATATCCAATCAGGGAAGTGGATTTGGTTCAACTGATAGTGTCCGCCTACCATATGGGAGGTCCAGGGTTCAAACCCAGGGCTCCTGACCCGTGCGGTGAACTGGCCCCCTCACAGTGCTGATGTGAGCAAGGAGTGCCCTGTCACTCAGGGGTGTCCCCCATATAGGGGAGCCCCATGAACAAGGAGTACGCCCCGTAAGGTGAGCCGCCCAAGAGCGGCTCCGCACACATGGAGAGCTGACACAACAAGATGATGCCACAAAAAGAGACACAGATTCCCAGTGCCGCTGACAAGAATGCGAGCAGACACAGAAGAACACACAGCAAACGGACACAGCAGACAATAGGGGGGAGGGAGAAAAATAAATCTTTAAAAAAAGAATATCCAATCAGCCATCCCCAGGCAAACCCAGCCCCTGCAACACAGATCCATTAATTGATTAGGCTGGAGAAACAGATCTTGACTAGAGAGGCATTTATTTAGTATCTACTGTACACCAGGCATTGATATTTATTGGCTTAATTGTGTTGATTATGTAAATTGAGTCTAACACCTGATTCTTATACAAATGTATATTTTTTCCCAAATAACATCTCATTTTTATTTTAAACTTATTTTACAAAGATGATTTTTCTGTGTCCGTATAAACTTTAGGAGTAGAATTTTAATGGCCACATGGGTTAGATCTACATCTATATCATAATTACTTAACCCAAGTCCCTAGTCTTGGACATTTTAAATGCTCCTAATTTGTGATTTTTATAAATAATAAATGCAATGATCCCTGTAGGTGTTTATAAAATAATTTCTCTCGTTACAAAAATAATGCATTTTCACCATAAAAAATACAGGTAAGGGGAAAAAAAGACAACAACATTTGCTTTTCATTTTACTTCCCAGAGATAATCATGACTATATTTAAATATACACATTTATATATGAACACAAATGGGATCATTTAATATATATATTGCAGTGTGATTCTCTGAATTTTCCTCTTGCTTGACAAAGGAATCAGAGATTTTTGAAGCTCTTACTACATTTTGCTAGCATGCCCACCCAAAAGGTTGCAATACTGTAAACTTTCTCCAGCAGTGGATGAGAGAGCCCTCCCTTCCTTCACTGCCTGCACTGTGTTGCAATTGTCACTTGTTTGCCAGCACAGGCCTTGGCTTAAATTCTGGTGACATCCCAGGTGAGCATTGTGTCTAGGCTGCATGCCAGCCCAGCCTCTACGTCACCTGTGCCATGAACTACCCCACTCTGAGATGCAAGTCTGATCCAGCCTCCCCTCCCTGGACGTGCAACAGTTGTTGGTTGCTGCCACCTTTCACTCTTGTCTCTGCGTGGTGGGTGTGGGTGTGAGTCCACCCTTGTAGCTCCCCTCATGTGTGGGCTGAAATAGCAACTCACTTTTGTGGAAGTCTGAGGCTTTTATAGACCCCAGAAAATTCTTTTCTTAAAGTTAATCCATTCCTATAGGTATGAACCTATTGTAGGTGGGATCTTCCTTTTGAGGAGGTTACTTGGGTAGGGCATGACCCAGGATAGGTCTTAATCCTCTTATGGAGTCCTTTATAAGCAGGATGAATATGGAGAGAGGGAGCTGTGGACACAAAGAGAAAAGCCACAGGAGCTCATAGAGGAACCCACAGAAGCTGAGAGAGAAATTCACAGATGGAGCAGAAAGCAATGGAGCCCAGAGAAGAAGGCAGAGACTGGCAGATGCTGTCGTGTGCCTCACCATGTGCCACCAACAGCTGGTCCTTGGGGAGGAAAGCATCACCTGATGAAGCCTTGATTCCGGCATTTTCATGACCTCAGAACTGTAAGCTTAGAAGTTAATAACCCCTATTGTAAAAGCAATAACCCCCCATTGCAAAAGCCAACCCATTTCTGGTATATTACTTCTGGCAGCTTTTAGCAAACTATTAATAAAACAGCTTCTAACAAACAGAATATAGCGAAAGCAATGGGCTCTGATTTCCGAGAGTAGGCTGTAAGGCTGTAAGGCTCTGGGTCTGTCTTGCTGCCTCTCTCTCTTCCCAGCACTTTCCCACCCGCTCACTTTGATGAGGCCAGCCGCCGTGTTGCAAGCTGCCCTGTGGAGAGACCCAGGTGATCAGGTGTCCTCCGGCCAGCAGCCAGCGAGGATGAAGCCGCCGTGCGAACCACCACGTGAGTAAGCGTGGAAGGGGATCCTTCCCCAGCTGAGCCTTCCCCTTCGCAGCTTTGAAAGAGACTGAGTCAGGCAGCCCCGCTCAGATTACTGACCCACAGTAACTGTGAGAAAATAAATGTGTGTCGTCTGAAGCCACTGTTGCAAGTTTCCCAGGTGCTGAAACGTACACCATGAAATGGATCGGCTTAAACAACAGGAGTTTAGTGGCTCATGGTTTTGAGACTAGGAGCAGTCCAAGCTCAAAGCAGCATCAGGGCGATGCTTCTCCCTGAAGACTGGCGTTCTGCAGCTCCCTGCCCAGGATCCTTGGTGCTCGGCTTGTCTATCACCCGGCAGTGCAGAAAGCAGCATCTTCTCCTTTCTCATCCAGGTCCCATTGACTTCCATCTTCTGGCTGCTCCCTGGGCTTTTTTCTCTCTGTATCAAATTTCTTTTGTTTATAAGAACTTCAGCCATATTGGCTTAAGACCCTCCCTCACTCAATTTGGGCACCCCTTCAAAAGACCAGGGCCTGGGATCTTAGCACGCCTTTTGTGGGGGATATGGTTCACTCTCCCACAGTCCCTAAATTTTGGGCATTTGCTGTGCAGCAATAGATTACTAAGTAACACTCCTACTACCCAGGGAGTATGAACTACTTGGATTTATTTTTCTATGTTGAGAGGCATCGCTCTGTGTGAGAGGTCACAAAATGATAAACCACAAGGCAGAATCAGCCTACAGATGGATTTGCCTGTTTTCCCTCCCATTTTGCAGGGGGTGTGGTCTACGCAGTGTTGGCAAAAAAAATTTTGAGTTAACCTTTTAAACTTAGAAGATTTCACATACACACTAAGTTTACTAGCCTCTCTTGAAAAACTGGAAGCTGTGCAGCTGTGATCTCCATTTTCGAGTGGGAAATGACAGCTAAGGCTGAGTAGTGGCCGTGCTTAATTCAAGCATGTGCTCTCTTATTTGCCATAAGGTGCTGTCTCAGTTTGCCATGGCTGCTATGACAAATACAACATGCTTGTTGGCTTAACAACAGGAATGTATTGGCTCACGGTTTTGGAGGCTAGAGGTTCAACACCAAGGTACTGGCAGGGCTGGCTTTCTCCTGGAGTTTCCCACACCTTCCTCAAAGAAATATAAAGGAAGACTGAGATGGTAATAAATTTAGACAGAAACAAGTGGGGGTGGCTCATCTCTGTTCCAGGTAATGTCTGTTGAGCCTGGGATAGCCAACATGACTTCTTCATGCATCCACGTGCTGTTTTAGCTAGAAGGAGGTTCAAACTGCCAAGGACTGCATGGAAGGGTTCAGCTATAGGCATACTTTTGCATCCTCAGTTCTTCCTGTTGGCTGAGTTCTTTGTTTCTTGACCTTATAGTCTCAGGGCCTCTCACTCTTCAGTGGCCTTTCCAAGTAGGCGTTCCAGCAGGGGAGCCATACGTCTTATCAGGCAACTTCCAAGAGATTGCCAGGTCTTCTTAAGGCTTTGGACTATAACTGGCCCAGCATCACTTCTGACTCTTTCTATTGATTAAAACAAGTCACAGGTGCAGCCCAAATTCAAGGAAGGAGACTACACGGGTATGACATCTGGGAGACACAATTTGTTGGAGTTCTCCAGTGTTATCAAGGTGTGCTCACATTTCCCAAGGACACTCCAGAATATGCCTACAGGGTCCCTCCTGGGTTATTTCATTTGGAAATTAAAGGAGGATGGAAAAGATGACCCCAGAGAACTGGAAAATTGAGAGCCACTTGGATTACACATGGAGAAAGTGAAAAATCGCCTTGGCAGCTGGAAGCTGCCAGAGGCTATCGTGTTCCCAACTGAATGTAAACAACTTTCGCAGAATATAAACAATAATCCACTGAGGCCACTCCATGAGCATGGTGGAACTCGATGAAGACAAGCAACAAACACATGAATAGCAAACAGCAGCCTCTCCCAGCTCCTCCGACTGACTACTGCTTCTTTACCAATGACACCTCTACCTCTCCTTCTTCCTCCCCTCTCGTAGGTAAAATCGATCAAGATCCTGAATCACCAAATTGCTCCCACTTTCTGATCACACCCAGGCCAGAATGACCATCTCTCCCTAAAACCCTCTTTAGAATCACCCAGCCCAAGACCACATTCTAAGACAAGGCCATGCCAATGCCAATGGTCCTTCTGATATCTGTAATGTCCCGTGCTACAGCAAGTGAAATACACCTGTTTGAGTCTTGGTGTGTCCCTGGTGGTCCTTGGCTGGTCGTCTTTGACAACATCCATTCATTCAATTATTCATTCATTCGACGGCCTTGACTGGGCCCACCACGAGGCTGTTCCTGCCTATGACCCCACCCTTTTTCCTTTCCTCCCAAGGCTTCAGGCTGCTTCACCCACCCAGGGTCCGGTCAGTTGCCAGCATTCTAGCTCCTTAGGACTAATCCCAGATACTCTGATTTCTTCTGGCTAAGGAGGCACCACAGTAGCATCAGGTCCAGGGGGCAGCTCCTGAAGACACGGCCACAGCGTGTGCTAAGGGAGGAGTGTCGAGTCAAACCTGGTAGGTCTGCTTCCCTGCTTGAGGGAGACCTCTCCTCGCAGAGGGCGCTGGTCTGTGGGATTGGCTGATCTAACCCTTCAGGCTATGGCTTGGCCTCTTTCAGGTCCCCATCCCGGCAGGAGGGCCCAGCCAGGGAGGTTCTGCTGAAAGAAGGGATGATCAGCATAGAGAAGCCAGGGGGGAATGAACGCTATGTACAGTTTGGGCAGCAGAGTACAGAACCGAGGGTCAAGGTCAGCCCCATCAACAGGGAAAGCCAGGAACAGGCTGAGCCCTCAGAGATGGTCCTCCTGGCTGCCGTTCCTAAGGCGCGTGCTGTGTGCCAGGCACGTGTGAGCAGTAGGAGGCTGGAGCCAGCAGCAGCCACCCGGCAGACGACAGCTCCCGCCCTGCTTGGCCACTGTCCCCATCAGCTACTTGTTCCTCTAGCTGCCGACCTGACCCTCCTCAGGCCAGGGTTCTGAGCTCCATCCTAGCTCCCCGTCGTCCCAATTGGGGCATTCCTCCCACCCCCCCCACCCCCAACCAGCTGGGCCATGAGCCAGGTAATCCCGGGGCAGGGAGAGGGTGCTGGCGAGAGTTAGAGCCTCAATGCTCAGTCCTCACCCTTCTCCTTCAGACCCACGTGCACCAAGGGATGTCGGGGTGTCAGGATGTGGGATGTTGGGATGTTGGGATGTGGGATGTGGGATGTTTGGATGTGGGAAGTGGGATGTGGGATGTCGGGATGTCGGGATGTGGGATGTGGGATGTGAGATGATGGGATGTCGGGATGGGGGATATGGGATGTTGGGATGTCGGGATGTGGGATGTCGGGATGTGGGATGTGGGATGATGGGATGTCGGGATGGGGGATGTGGGATGTTGGGATGTGGGATGTTGGGATGTCAGATGTGGGATGGGGGATGTCCGGATTTGGGATGTGGGACGTTGGGATGTTGGGATGTCGGGATGGGGGCTGTCGGGATGGGGGAATGTCGGGATATCAGGATGTCAGGCTGTCGGGAGATGGGATATGGGGATGTCGGGATGTGGGATGTCGGGATGTAGAATGCCTGCCTGGGGAAAGGGGGTGGAGGTAGGGGAGGGGAGTAGCCAGGGTGGGGAGCATTTGGACATGGCAGACGGGGGACGGTTGGCAGGGAGAGCGCCCCAGGTCTGTGGGGGTGTGGGTGGTCCTAGGACAGAGCTCACACGGAGGGTGGGGAGGGAGGGGAGGCTGCAGAGACGGGCTTTTTCAGAGCATCAGCCTCAAGGACCTGCTGGCCAGGGGGGACCGTCATGGGCAGCCTGCAGTGGGGCTGCACACGTGATCTCCTGGTTGCACCGGGGCGCTGGGCTGCACTGAATCTGCAGGATTCCCGGGGTTCCTCGGCGGTGTGTGGGGGTTTGCAAAACACAGGAAAGCAGAGGCAGATACGGGGGGCTGGGTCCCAGCGGCCGGAGTCCAGTCTCCGGCCCTGCTTGGCCTTCTCTCCTGGCAGCTCTTCCTGGACCCTCTGCCCGGAGTCCTTTTTCCTGATCTTTCCTTGGTGAGCTCCTCCAAGCGGCCCTTGAAATATTTCCTCCTGCAAACTTTGACCCAGAGGTCGGAAGAACTCCGCCTCCGTGCCCTCAGCGCCTGGGACACCCCCTCCCCTCATCACCCTGCAGGCCACTCCGTGCTGCGATGGAACAGGCGCACCGCCGCCCCATTCCAGCCAGGCCCCGAGACCCTGGGGGCAAGGAACGCGCCGATCCCCTTCCCACCTGGCACAGACCGGTGGCGGGGCGGAGGCGTCCTCCCCGAGCTGTCCCCGCGCCTGCCGGCCTTGCGCAAGCCCCCCGCCCACCCCCAGGAACGCGCAGCCCCGTGGCGTCAGCGGCTGTGCGCGGCGGGCTCCGGGGACGGGGAGGGGTCCCATGACTTCAGAGGGGTGTGTGCGGGGACCCGGCGTGAAGTCATGTTTGTTTACCAGGCTCTGACACAGCGCCCGTCATCCTCGCCCCGCCCCTGCCGGGCCACCCAGCTCCCTCCTCGCCGCTCAGCCCGCCTGTGACTGATCCCCTGGCATCCCCCGCCGTCCCTCCTGCAGCCCTTTCCAGCGGGGACGGCGGCGGTCAGGGCTGTTTGTCTGCAGTGTGGGCTGAGGCGCGTCAGGAAACGCTTTGGCCTTGGGCGGAGAGGTCCTCCCAGCAGCTGTCTGCCAGGAGGCCGGCTGCAGCTCGGCGTCTGGGCAGGGGGGTGCCAGAGCCCTGGGGAGCCCGCGGGGTGCACGGGACAGGAAGCACTGGAGCTGGCCAGCCCTGGGGGCGGGAGTGGGGGGCTTATCCTGCTTCACTGCTCAGGGGGCTCACAGAGAAGGGGCTTTAGGGCCAAGAAAAGGGGGGTCCTAAGTAAGGAGTATCAGGGAGCAGTCAGGGGGCCTCAGAGAGAGAGAGAGAGAAGGCCCATAAACCTCAATGCAAGCCAGCAGGTGGGGCGTGGGTGCTGGAGAGACGGCTCCATAGCTCAGCTGGGGGCAAGAGCTAGCTGTCACCGGCAGCACCAGGGAGCAGGTGGAGAAAGCCCTGCAAAGGACAGGAGGGAGCCCCAATCCTATGCCACTGCCCAGGTACTGGTGTTTCCTGGGCCACAGTGCCCTCAGGGGCTGGACAAGGAGAGCGCAAAAGAATTCACAGACTGGAGAGTGCCTATCCTGGCGAAGGCATGCCCAGGCATGCCCATTCAAAATGGTGAAAACACTTCGTTGGCCAAAGAGGAAACACCTGTGCACACCCAGGCCCTCCCTCATGCTCGCACAAGCTGCCCCGTTTGGCACAGGCTCAGCCCCTTTGCGGTCCTTGGCATGGAGCCCTGCAGATCTTCACACCTCGGGAACAAGTTGTTTTGTTTGCAAGGGCCAGATGCAAAGTGAGGCCATGCTAGAAATTAAAGAACTTATTGTGAGGAAAGCATAGGGTTCCAGCTATTCTCTGGGCTCTGGCTTTTGTTTCTTTCATTTTTCCCCCCTTAATTGAGGTATAATTTGCACACAGCATGCACAAATCTCAAGTACATATAGCGTGTAAGCATTCTTGTACAATATCTAGTTTTCTTTCCCGTAGGTAAAGGACTAGCGTGGGATTGTTTGGTCATGCAGTAGTCAGATGTTTAACTTTGTAAGCAACTGCCAAAACGTTTTCTAAAGGAATTGTACCCTTTTACTGTCCCACCAATAGTGCATGCACAATTCAGTGACTCCATAGTGTCATCAACACTTGGTATTGTCGGTCTTCTAAATTTAGCCATGCTGGTGGGTGTGTAGTGGCATCTCATTGTGGTTTTAATTTGTAGTTTCCTGATGGCTACTTACCCTTATTGAGCATTTGGACATCATTTTTTGTAAAGTGCCTGTTCAAATCTTCCTCCCCATCCTATATTTTATTGGGTTTTGTCTTCCTTTTTATTATTATTATTACTATCTTTTTAAAAAAGATAAATAATCACACAAAACATTATGTTAAAAAACATAAGAGGTTCCCATATACCCCACTCCTCCCCCCACGCTCCTCCCACATCAACATCCCCTTTCATCGGTAAGGCACATTCAGAGCATTTGGTGAATACCAGCTGGAACACTGCCACACCGCATGAACCATAGTTTACATTGTAGTTCACACTCTTCCCCAGTCCATCCAGTGGCAGGATATACAACGTCCTGCATCTGCCCCTGCAATATCATTCAGGGCAATTCCAAGTCCCAAAAATGCCCCATATCACACCTCTTCCTCCCTCTTCCACCCTCAGCAACTCCTGTGGCCACCATCTCCATATCAATGATACAATTTCTTCCATTGCTAGGGTCACAACAGTTCTATAGTAGAATACCAGCAAGTCCACTCCAATCCATATTATATTCCTCCATCCTGTGGACCCTGGGATTGTGATGTCCATTCCACCTCTAGATCAAGAGTGGGCTTAGATCCCACATGATTGATGGATGCGATTCTCCTGCTTGGAATTGTAAGCACTCTTGGTTTCCTGCTGTGGTGGTTGACCATCCTGACCTCCCTGTTAGCTGACCTGGGTAAGTCCAACGAACCAGAGAGTAGGTGTTGCAACTCTGCTGAGGCTCAGGGCTCAGCTGACATATGGACAGTCCAGAGATTCAGGTCTCCTGAGCATTCACAAACCTCAGTGCCAACCACAGTTTCAGTAAAAGTGACAGAAGAGGCATGTGTAGAGAGGTGACATCTGAGTCCAACTCCATCATATTCAGGAGCACAAATTCCAAAGTAGGGCCCACTGGCAAGGTACTGAACTCCAGAGCCATCTGCCATGACTATAGAACCTGCTTGTCTCCATAACCCTCAGGAGCACCAGTACCTGGGGTTGTGTCTAGTTTGGCTGTCTCTGGGTTGTCCTCTTCTTTTTTTTTTAAGATTTATTTATTTATTTCTCTCCCCTCCCCCCCCCAACCCCGGATGTCTGTTCTCTGTGTCTATTTGCTGCATCTTCTTTGTCCACTTCTGTTGCTGTCAGCGGCACGGGAATCTGTGTTTTCTCATTGTTGCGTCATCTTGTTGTGTCAGCTCTCCGTGTGTGCGGCACCATTCCTGGGCAGGTTGCACTTTCTTTTGCACTGGGCAGCTCTCCTTACAGGGCGCACTCCTTGCACATGGGGCTCCCCTACATGGGGCACACCCCTGTGTGGCACGGCACTCCTTGTGCACATCAGCACTGTGCATGGGCCAGCTCCACACGGGTCAAGGAGGCCCGGGGTTTGAACCACGGACCTCCCATGTGGTAGACGGACACCCTAACCATTGGGCCAAGTCTGCCGCCCCCTCTTCTTTTTGATGCAGAGAAGTTCTTTATATATTCTAGATACTGGTCCTTTGAAAGATATGTTTATGATGAATATTTTCTCCCAATCTATGGCTTGCTTTTTCACTTTGCTAGTGGTATTTTTGATGCACAAAAATTTTCAATTTTACTTGTCAGATTTATTAATTTTTCTCTTATGCTTAGTGCTTTTTGTATCCTGTTTAAGAAATCTTTGTCTACCAGGAGATCATGAAGATTGTTTCCTATGTTTTCTTCTAGAAGCTTTATTGTTTTACCTTTTATATTTAGTAGTCTATAATGCATTTCAATATAATTTTTCTGTATGGTATAAGGCAAGGGTCAGTGCTCACTTTTTATATGGATTTCTAGTTCCTCCAACCCTGTTTATTGAAAAGTTCTTCCTATTCTCATTGAGTTGCACTAGAGCCTTTGGAAAAAATCAAGTGGCCACACAAGCGCCACGGAGTGCCACCCAGCCCACGAGCACCACAGAGTGCTGTCGGCTCACAAGCGCTGCAGAGAGCTGACTCAGCAAGGTGATGCAACAAAAAAGGGCAACAAGTAAAAACACAGAACAGCATGCAGCGAATGGACACAGAAAGCAGACAACAAGCAAGCCACAAGGGGTGGAGGAATAAATAAAAATATATAGACACACAGAAGAGCACAGTGAATGGACACAGAGAGCAGACAGCAAGCAAGCCACAAAGGTGGGGGGGGATAAAAAAATCCAGTGGCCATATATGTGTGGCTCTATATTTTGACTCTGTATTTCTGTTAACTTGTGTGTCTTTACACCAATACCACAAAGTCTTGATTACTAAAACTTTATAGTAATCTTAATATCACGTAGTGTAAATCCTCCAACTTTGTCCTTCTTCAAGGTTTTCACAATTTCACATAAATTTTAAAATCATCTTGTTGATTTCTACAAAAAGACCTGTGACGGTTAAATTCATGTGTCAAAATAACTAAGTTATGGTGTCCAGTTGTTGGGTCAAGCAAGCACTCACCTGATTGTTACTATGAGGGTGTTTCACGGACTTAAATCATTAGTCAGTTGATCGCATCTATGGTTGGTTGCATCTACAATCCACAAAGAGGATTACCTTCAGCAATGAGAGAAATCTTATCCAATCAGTTGAAGGCTTTAAAGGGAGAACTGATGGTTTCAGCAGTCAGAAAGAAGAATCTCTATCTCTACTTTAGCCAGCCAACTTCTCTGGGGAATTCATCAAAACCTTCATCAGAGTTCCCAGCATGTGGCCTGCCTTACAGAATTCAGACTTTCCAATTTCCATGGGTATGTGAGCCAATTCCTATAATAAATCTCATAATATTTACATACATAATTTACATATATATCTAGATATATATAGATATCTTGTTGGTTCTGTTTCCCTGGAGAACACTGACTAGTACAAGAGCCTACTAGTATTTTTTTATTTTGATAGCATCAAACCTATAGACTGATATAGGGAAATGGATATCTTAACAATATTGCATCTTACAATCCATGAATATGGTATGTTGTCCCATTATTTAGATCTTTATTAAATTCCTTCAGCAATGGTTTGTAGTGTCCCACGTCGAAGTCTTGTACATCTTTCACTAAAATTTTTAATGCTGTTATACATAGTATCTTTAATACCTTTTTGGGCTCTAGCTGTATTAGCCAGGGTTCTCTAGGGAAACAGAATCAACAGAAGATATCTGTTAATAGTATGAGATTTTATGAAATTGTCTCACATGACTGTGGGGATGCACGAGTCCAAATTTTGTAGAGTAGGCTGCAAGGCAAGAACTCAGATGAAGGTCTACATTGAATTCCCCAGGAGACACTGGCTATCTGAAATAGAGATGGGGATTCTCTCTCTGAATGCTGAAATCACTTCTCTTAAGGGATTCAACTGATTGGATGAGACCTCACTCATTGCTGAAGGTAATCTCCTCAGTTGATTATGGATGTAACCAGCCATCTATGCAGTCAACTTACTGATGATTAAAGTCCATGAAATGCCCTTGTATTACAGTTTGCCCAGTACTTGCTTGACCAAACAACTGGCACTATTACCTGGCTGAGCTGACACTTTAGCCTAACCATCACACTTACTAATGACACTTCCCATCTGTTCTCCTCTCTCTCAACAATCGTGTACATATTCTCAATCCAAGTTTTGAAATAGCCAGTCTGATTAGCCCAGTTCAATACCACAACCATGTTTTAGTCTACTAGTTTGCCAAAAGCAAATTATTAATACCAGAAATGGTTTTACCATGGAGATTTATTAGTTTACAAGTTCACGATTTTGAGGCTGAGAAAATTGCCTGAATCAAGGCATCATCAGGCAATGCTTTCTCTTTAAAGACTGGCTGCCTGTGATTCTGGACTCCTCTTTCACCTGACAAGGCATGTGGCATCTGCTAGTCTCTCCCTTCTCTTCCAGGATCATCAAATCTCACCTTCTTTCTTATGTGGCTTTCTCTTCTCTCTATATATATTCATACCATTTATAAAGGACTCCAGTAAGAGGATTCAGACCCACCCTGGGCTATGCCAAAACTGAAGTCACCTATTCGAAAGGCCCTACTTCAATAGGCTTATACCTACAGGAATAGATTAGCTTTAAGAACATGATTTTCTGGGATACAGAAGAGCTTCAAGCCATCAAAAGAACCCTTAGCAGATTCCATTATCCTGGTCAGTCACTGGTCTCTGCCAGCCTTCTGATGACCAGTCTAATCCATCACTGAGCACAACACACACATACTTCCCTGAGCTGGAGACTCAGGTACAATATTTTTCCATAGAATGGAAAGATTGAGTGTGGCAGCCACTGTGACCTACAAGCCTGCTAACCTTCTGCAGTGGGTTGAATGGTGTCCCAAAAAAAGATCATGTCCACCTGGAACCTCAGAATGTGGAATTAGGACCTTTGCAGCTGTAATTAAGATAAGGATTTCAAGGTGAGATCATCCTGGATTAGGGTGGGTGTTTTAGTTTGCCAAAGGGCTGCCAATGCAAAGTCCCAGAAATTGGTCAACTTTTATAATCGGGATTTTATTTAGGGTAAAAGTTAACAGTTCAAGACTGTGAAATGTCCAAATCAAGGCATCAGAGGTGCTTTCCCACCAAAGTCAGCTACTGTTGATCCTGTTGTCCGGCCAGGTGGCAAAACAAAATGGCCACCAATTTCTGCCAAGTTCCCTACCTTTCCCTCCAGAATCTACCATCTCCCAGAGTTCAACTGTGGGCAACGAAATAGGACTCATCTCCTTATGGACCTCTTGTATTGTCTCAGCTGCTCTGCTTTCTTCTGGAGTTCAGCTGTGAGTTATACCCAAGCATATGTCTCATCTCTCTATGGGCTTGGGCTCCTTGAGCACTCCTCTCTCTCATGTGGTGAGAACTATATAATATGGCCAAATGCTTTTCCTGTATGCCTCCGTTTATATCAGACCCGGCAAGAGGGTAGAGGCTCAACCTGAGCCATGCCTCACTGACACACGCCAGTCAAAAGAGTCTCACACCCACAGGAATGGATTAGTTAAAAAACATAATATTTTTCATTGAAGATTCATAAAAGCATTTCAAACTAACACAGTGGGCCCTAAACCCAATAAAGGTATCCTTATAAGAAAAAGAAAAGAAGACACAGAGGGGAAGGCCATGTGAAGATGGAGGTTAGAGATTGAAGGAATGCTGAGGATTTCCCACAGCTGTCTGAAGCTGGGAGACAGCCAGGGAATGGATTCTCCCGCAGAACCTCCAGAAGGAACCAACCTGCTGAAACCTTAATTTTTTTATTTCTGACTTCCAGAAATTGAGAAGGAATAAATTTTAATTCCCCCCGACCCCAGATGGCTCCCTCGTCTGTCTGCTCAATGTGTCTGCTCGTTGTATCAGCTCATTACACCAGCTCACTGCATCTGCTCATTGCCACTGCTCATTTAATCTGCCTGTCTTTTTTAGGAGGCACCTGGAACCAAGCCTGGGACCTCCCATGTGGGGGGTGGGCACCCAAATCCTTGAGCCACATCTGCCCCCAAATTTTTATTATTTTAAGGCACCCCAATTATGGTCATTGGTTATAACAGCCCTAGGAAATGCAGATATACCTAAACTAATAATGAATGTGGGAAGCAGATTTGTCTCAACGGATAGAGCATCTGTCTACCACATAGGAGGTCCAGGGTTCAAACCCAGGGCCTCCTGACCCATGTGTTGAGCTGGCCAACGTGCAGTGCTGATGTGCTCAAGGAGTGCTGTGCCATGCACGGGTGTTCCCCGTGTAGGGGAGCCCCACATGCAAGGAGTGCACCCCGTAAGGAGAGCCGCCCAGCATGAAAAAAGTGCAGCCTGCCCAGAAGTGGTGTTGCACAAACAGCAAGATGACGCAGCAAAAAGAGACACAGATTCCCAATGCTGCTGACGAGAATACAAGCAGATACAGAAGAACACATAGCGAATGGACACAGAGAGCAGACAACTGGGGAGAGGCGCAGGAAAGGGGAGAGAAGTAAAACAAAATAAATCTTAAAAAAATAAAAATAACTGATGTATTATAGACACCCTGAACTGATGGATGATTGCATCCAGAACACCAATCGAGTGAAAGAGCCAGACCCCAGAAGGTCCAAGTAGAAAGCACCACCTCCTCTCACACCACTTCAAAAGTTTCCTCCATGCAATTGTGACTACCCCTTTGCTGCTTCAACAATAACTGGCTGCATCCCTAAACTTCAATTTCTCATTGAATTCAATGCCTCTCTCCTCCCCCATTAGGAGGGCCCAGCGGAAAATGAGGGAAGGAACCGGCCAGTACCTCACTGGTCCTTGCATTATACTTCTGGGGTCATCCAGGGTTGGAAGGCAAGGGAGGGTGGAAGAAGAGATATCACTTTTACTTGGTGTTGATGCCATCTGGATGTGGCACCTGGTTGGGTGCTTCTGGGATTCCCATGGTGACCCCCAGGGGAAACCTCTGACTGTAGTTTCCTGACACCAGAAATGCCCCCTTGGCTGGCTGTGAAACACCCCCCTACTGCTCCTGACTTGTGGAAATTCACCCTGCAGACACCCTCTTGGGGCCTGACAACTGAAAACCACCTACCTTCCAGTGCTCCTGTGGCCCATGGCAAGCTTACTCATCTTGCCAAGCCAATCTGTAAATATAGCCCATTCCCAACAGGCAGTTTTGATTAAAGCAACTTTAAAATAATATTTAGCATCTGGGAGGTTATCCCCCCCCCCAACTACTTTATTTTAATAATTTCCTTGCATACTAACTGTCATGAATTTTTAAATCATTTTGTCTAGCTCCTGTCTGCCTCCCCATGCCCCTCATCCTCCCAAAAGCCAAAGCACATTCAATTTACACTCTCATCTGGGGAAAATGGCATTTTGATGGTATTAAATTTTCCTGTCCAAGGACTTAATTTTTCTATTTGCTCAACATTTATTTTTGACCTTTCCATTTGGTAGCATAGTTTATCTCCTTTAGAGGAAAATATCTTTAGAATATTTTAGAATATCTTTAGAAAGATATCTTTCTTTTAAATTTTGTTTCTAAGTATTTTCCAGTTGTTATGAATGTTTTTTTCCTTCTATTTTCATTTCTCTTTTCGATAAAAAGACATTATTTTTATGAGCATTTATTTTCTTTATTGTATTTTTTGAAGCTACATAGATCACAAAAATATTATATTAAAAAATGTAAGAGTTTCCTATATACCCTATACCCCCCACTCCTCCCACATCAACAACCTCTTTCATCATTGTGGCACACTCATCGCACTCAGTGAACACATTTTGGAGCACTGCTGCACCCATGGATAATAGTTTACCTTGTAGTTCACACTCTCCCTCAGTACATTCAGTGGGTTATGGCACGATATATAAAGTCCAGCATCTGACCCTGCAGTATCATTTAGGACAACTCCAAAGTCCCAAAAATGCCCCCATAGCACATCTCTTCTTCCTTCTCTCTGCCCTCAGCAACTGCTGTGGCCACTTTCTCCACCTCTGCTACAATTTCTTCTATTACTAGTCACAATAGTTTTATAGTAGAATACCAGTAAGTCCACTCTGATCCATATTTTATTCCTCCATCCTGTGGACCCTGGGATGGTGATGTCCATTCCACCTCTATATCAAGAGGGGGCATAGATCCCACATGGTTGATGGATGGCATTCTCCTGCTTGGAGTTGTAGGCACTGAGCCCTTGATACTTATGACTATGCTTATGAGCCTGTATGCCTGAAATTTCAACTAGGCCTAGAACTACAGGGTGCTTAAGAGTTACCTCCTGAGAGCCTCCATGTTGCTCAAATGTGGCCATTCTATTAAGTCAAACTCAACATGTAGATGCATTACCTTCCCTCTGGCATGGGACATGACTCCCAGGGATGAACCTCCCTGGCACCAAGGGATTACTACCAATCACTAACTGGTGATTCAACTAGAAAAAGACCTTGAATAAAAGGGGGAAATGGTAAAGACAAATGAGTTTATATGGCTAAGAGTCTTCAAAAAAGAGTCAGAGGTCATCAGAGGAATCACGTTTATGTATGCCTCAGCAGAATCCCAGAGACAGCCAAAGTAGATGTAACTTCAGGTACTGGTGCTCCTGAGGGTTACAGAGACACACGGGTTCTATGGTCTTAGCAGTTGACTCTGGAGTTCAGTGCCTTGTCAGTGGGACCCACTTTGGAATTTGTGTTCCTGAGTGTGATGGAGTTGAACTCAGAGGTGACTTTTCTATATATGCCTCTTCTGTCACTTTCGCTGAACCTGCGGTTGGCACTGGGGTTGGTGTATACCCAGGAAACTTGAATCTTTGGACTAGCCATGTACCAGCTGGGCCCTGAGCCTCAGCAGAGTTGCAAATCCTACTCTCTGGTTTGTTGGACATTATTTTTAATGTATCTTATTTTCGGCCACCTTCAATTCTTTTATCAATCACAGTTGTTTACAAAAATGCCTTGACTATTCTGGATATACAAAACTTATTTTCAAATAAGAATAAGTTTCTCAGTTTTCCCCCTAATTTTAACCAGTGAAGCACTTATTTTCTTTTTGTGGCTGTTTTTTTAGCTAGCACCTCTAAAATAGTCTTGAATTTGATGGTGATAGCAGGTATCCACTTTTTGCTGCTAATTTTTTTTAAAGATTTATTTATTTCCTCCTCTTTCCCTCCCCCTCCCCCTGCCCTGCTGTTTTTGCTGTCTGTATTCATTTGCTGTGAGATCTTCTGTATCTATTTCTCTTTTTTGGTCTTCTTTTCTCATTTTTTTCTCCTCTAGGATTCACCAGGATTCAATCCTGGGAACCTCTCATGTGGAGAGAGGTTTCCAGTTAGCTGCGCCACCTCAGATCCTGGTTTCTGCTGCACTTCACCTTGACTCTCCCCTTCATCTCTCTTTTGTTGCATCATCATCTTGCCGTGTGACTCACTTGCATGGGCACTGGCTCACCATGTGGGCACTGTCTTGCCATGCAGGCACACTTTCTCTTCTTCTTTTTCACCAGGAGGCCTCAGGGATTGAACCCTGGTTCTCCCATATAGTAAGCAGAAGCCCTATCATTTGAGCCACATCCACTTCCCTTACTGCTAATTTTAACAATAATGATATCAGCATTTCAGTAAATAGTATGATATTTACTGTTGGCTTTAGCTACATTGTTTCCTTCGATCCCATTTTATTTTAAATTTTTATTAGGAATGACTGCTAATTACGTTTAATGTCTTTGTGCATGTCTTGATAAAAACACATGAATTTTCTCCTTTGTGTAAATGTTTTCTGGTCTTGAATGATTTTTTATTCTTGGACTAAGCCCTATTTGGCCATGATGTCTATATTTTTTGGTACACTGATGGTTTCGGTTTTATAACAACTTGCCACAAAACCCAATGTAATCATAAAAATAAAGTAAAAACAAAACAAATGTATTAAATTCTAAAATAGATCCTGTTGCCTTTGGAAGGCAGTGCAGTATAGTGGTTAGAGTACAGACTCAGGAGCCACGCTGGCTGGGTTTAAATCCCAGATCTGCCGCTTAATTTACCCAGCTGAACGGCTACATTTTCCAGCCTCCCTTGCAGATGGAGATTGCCTTGGAGATGTAAGTAGAAGTCTGTGTGGGCCTTTTGAGAAAGCCTTTTTGTATTTATGTTCCTTGCCTTTCCTCCCACTTCTTTCTATCTAGACATTATACATGAAGGCTGGAGGCTCAGCAGCCATCTTGTGACCTTGTGGATGGATGCTACAAGCTGGGAATGGTGGAGCAGAATCATGGAGGGAACCTAGGTCCTGGAGACACCATGGAAACTAAAAACCATGGATATGTTCAACTCTCCTGTGCCCAGATTCTAGCCAGCCAGCCCTCCAGGCAAGGCCAGTCCCTCCGCCTTTCCAGTGGCCCTTTCCCATCCCCCAACTCTGCCCTCATTTTGACGAGGCTGGCATCTCCATCCAGAAGACTGGTCACCCATGGTTGGAGGCCGTGCCCCGAGTCCCCAGGAGACCATGCTTGGCTGTCTGCAGCCAGAGCTGCTGGACTCAGGAAGCCCAGCACAAGTCAGAACAGGGGATGCCCTGTTTGAGTTAATGCATAATGGGTGTAGGGTGTGTGTTTGGGGTGATGGGCAAGTTTTGATAATGGATGGCCGTGAAGGTAGCACAACGCTGTCAAGGTGATTAATTCCACTGAACAGAATCCTTGGGAGGGGCTGAGAAGAGAAAATGTATGTTGTACATATGTTTCCACATTAAAAAAAAAAAAAAAAAGAGTAACTTAAAAACAATGACGATTTATTGCAATACACAGTCCTGGACTGGATCTAATAATGAAAGAGAAAAGACCAACAGGGCATTATTGGGACATATGGAAAACTGGAATATAGACTGTAAGCTTTATATCAATGTTAGTCTTCTTGGATTTGATAAGTGAACTTAAGGTTACATAAGTGAATATCCTTATGCTTAGGAAATGTACAAAGAAGTATTATGTGTTCAGGAGCATGATGTATATAATGATGTGTATGATGTGTACTCTCAAATAATGTTTAAAAAGTAGGTAGACAAATAAAGCAACAGATAGATGATAGATTAGAGAGACGGATAGATTGAAAGATAGATATGGATAGATAGATGATGATAGACAGAAAGATAGATGATTATAGAAAGAAGGTAGACACAGAGACGACAGACAGACAGATAGATAGATAGATAGATAGATAGATAGATAGATAGATAGATAGATAGATAGATTGATAGAGAATGATACAGCAAATGTGGCAAAATGTTGAAATCGTTGGTTCTGGGCCTCTCTGGGGGTATGTTGGAGAACTCCATATGGGTTTTTTATTATATTTGCTACCACCCTAAAAGCTTGAAATTCGTTCAAAATAAAAAGTTCCTATGGTGAGAAAAAATTACTGGGCATACACCTTTTCCCCAAAGCCCTCAGGCATCTTCTTCAGGCCCAAATGGTGGCCTCAGGTCCTCTAGGTTCTTCTCTAATGTTTGTTGTTTTTCAAAAAGATTTATTTTTATTTATTTCTCTTCCCTTCCCCCCCACCCCATTTGTCTGCTCTCTGTGACCATTTGCTGTGTGTTCTTCTGTGTCCACTTGTATTCTTGTCAGTGGCACCTGGAATCTGTGTTTCTTTTTGTTGCGTCATCTTGTTGTGTCAGCTCTCCATGTGTGCGGGCCACTCCTGGGCAGGCTGCACTTTTTTACGCTGGGCGGCTCTCCTTATGGGGCGCACTCCTTGTGTGTGAGGCTCCCCTACACGGGGACACCCCTGTGTGGCAGGGCACTCCTTGCACACATCAGCACTGTGCATGGGCCAGCTTATCACACGGGTCAGGAGGCCTGAGGGTTGAACCCTGGACATCCCATGTGGCAGGCGGACACCCTATTCATTGGGCCATATCTGCTTCCCATCTTCTCTAATGTTAACAAAAGAGCACCCATGGTTTTATACTCATATCCTGTCTCTACAAAGTTCTCTTTTAGAGTTCCCACAATAAAGAGAGGAATGTTTGCTCTCCAAGAAATCTCAGTAAAGGTCTTTTCATGTTTCACTGACTCTGTTGACTCAAAGAAATTGTCTGAACAGAACCCTCCTTGTGCTAAAATTCATCTTGGCTTTCCTTTGGAGAACACCCCTTTCTTGTCTTTTCAAAAGGAGCCAACCCACCCCTCCACTACATAGACCTCAGGGTTGGCCAGTCAGAATCTTCCATCCCCTGGGCGAGGGATCCTGGACAGGCCAATTAGACTCAATTCTGGGACTATCATGGGAACTTTTACAAAAGAGGATCCTTCGGCAGGCTTGAAGTCCGAGGACTGGAAGACCAGCATTGCTGGAAGCTAGCAGTTGAGGGAGGGTCTGCAGGAGAGTGACAGCAGCACTGGGAAAGCAGAGATGAGAAATGGGGAGAGAAAATGCCAGTTACATTGACTCCTGGATCCAGCCATGCCTGAGCTCCCTCAGGGCTTTTCTCCATAACATGAACAAATACATTTCCTTTTGGGTAAAAGTGGATGAAGTTAGACTTGTGGGCACTTGCAATCAGAAAGGTACTGACTGATATGCTTGGGAACCTGCTCAGGGGGTGTTGAGACTCCTCAACGCCCCCACAGTTGCTTCTGCCCTCTGGCTGAAGCCATAAGCACCGTGTGCATGCGGCTTGTGGGTCTACTGCTACCAGAAAGCGGGGCACATGGGCATTCCCCACACCTGGGGAGGTGCTGGGGTTCAGCGAGGGGGTCTCAAGCCCAGCAGACGCTTGGGGATGGACTGAGGGACCTTGACTTGACTCTGTAAGATCCAGGCGCACAGTGGGTCCTCCGAGGGGGCTTGCTGCCCGAGTGAACGGACGTGAAAGGAGAAAGCGGGGCCCTGGCGCCCGGCCCCTCGTCCCTTCGCATCCAGGTCCAGGGCTTAGGCGCTGCGTGTGCCAGGGCTTCTTCCAGGAGCCCCTCCAATCGAGGCTTGAGGTCCCAGCCAGAACCTGGAAACCACCAGGCACCCCACGCTTCCCGGCAGGGGACCGCTACGCTCCCAGGTGGGGGCCAGAAAACCTAGGCAGCCAGGCCCTTGGGGTGGACCCGGGAGCGCAGGCTTCCCAGCCGCCAGCCTGGCAAGCGGAGATGAGGCCAGTGATGGGAAGCACCGAGCGCTGCTCAGCCACGGCGCTGTCTTCTTGACTCCAGATTCCCGGGCCGCTCGCACCTGCTTCCTGGCCTCACCCGGGCCAGGAGTCTGAAAGTGGTAGAGGCAAGAAGGCCCGTGGGAGGCGGAGTCCCAAGGCAGGGGCTGGGGGAGCAGCCCTGGAGGGCTGAGGGTTGCACTCGCTAGTCCCCCGGCCTGGGCCAGGAGATGAGGCCGTGGGAGGCGCGGTGGGCATGGGGGACCCTGGGCCCAGGGGACCCAGGCCCCGGAAGGCTCAGAGTCGGCCTCAGAAGGAGGCGGGTTTCCTACAGGGGGCACAGCCTGAGCCAAGGCAGGGCGGGTGGGCACGCAAGGGGGGCCGCCAGGAGGGGCAGGGCGGGTCCACCCTGAGGCCTGCCTGGAAGAACCGCGGGCCGGCAGGGGAGCGGGCGAGCCACGGCCCCCCCGCGTCTCGATCCTTCTGGCCGGAGGCTAGGTCCGCACCACGTGGCCCGTGCCTCGGCTTCTTCCTCCCCGGCGGCCTCGTGTCCCTGCGTCCCCCCCCCCCCCCGCCCCCACGCCCCTGCCCGGTCCAGCTGCTCCGCCGCGCGCCAGGCCGCGTCTGGAAGTCATTAGCGGACAGCAGGGCCCTCCCGCTGCCTGCGCCCGGCCCGGGAAGCCAAGCGAGCCGGGGTGGGGGTGCAGGCAGGAAAAGGTCCCCGCCTGGGAAGGAGAAGGGGGGCTGGGGAACGGGGAGGACGTGCAGCCCCGGGGGCCTGGCGTTGCTTTGCAAAGGAGAAAGACACTTAGCGGGGACAAGCGGTCGCAGGCAGCGGGGACGAGACGTCCTGTCTGTGAAGGGGCACGGGCACCCCACCTGAAGGCGGGGGGGACCCCGGGGCTCAGGGGTGAAGACATCCCCAGGGGCCTTCCTGGGACCCTCCTCCTGCCCTGAACGATGACACAGGTGTTGGGGAAAGTGACCCACCAAGGGGCGGGGGTCGCTCGGCGGCCGCAGGGGTCGTGCCCAGAGGGTCAGGCCGAGGAGGGGTACCCCCACTGTACGGGGTGGGAACGCTGAGGCTTAGCTCACAGTGGGTGGGAGCAGAGGCCCCTCAGAGCTCTGAGAAATGGCACAGCTTGGATCCTCCCATTGCCCGAGAAACCCGGGGTCCCGGCGCGCTCACGTGTTAAGGGAATAAGGTGCAGGGGAGAGAGCGCAGCCTCCCTGGAGGGGCAGCCTGGGGCAGGTGCCTTGGTAGCCGTCCTCCTGCTCGACTGTCCCCACTGACCTGCCGCACCCTTAGCCCATTTTCCAGAAGGCTCCGAAAGGAGGTCGCCGGTGCCAGGTCACACGGCGAGAAGGGCCGAGCCGGGCACTCGGGCTGCACGGCCCCGGGGGGACTGGGCAGCGGTCCAGGTGTGTTCCCGCAAAGCCTCTTCTGGGAGCCAGGAGGGCACGGCCAGCCCGCTGGGTTGCCTGGCGTAGGGAACCCCCTGCTGCCCGCCTGCCCCTCCCCACCCCGTCGCCCGATCCAGGGTGCTTGCCGATGGCTCCAGCACGTTCTTGGCAGTATCTTGCCCCCATCGGCCCCTCAGCCCCCACCCCCAAAGTAGACCTTTACCCTGTGCCTCCCTGGCCAAGTTCACCGGCACAGGATGCAGGCTGGCCATTGAGAGACCCAGGTGGGCGAACTTGGCTGAACAAAGTTTCTTTTCTTCCTCCGTGAGGCCAGCCACGGCCAGACCTCAGGCTCCTCACCAGGGAGAGGAGGCGTTTGGCCCAGCCACAGCCTCGACTGCGGGGAGAAAAAGAGCACAGATTTCTCAGACTCGGAGACTTCTCCCTTTCAGGGACTCCAAGGTCCAAGTTTTAAACTGGTCTCTTGTGCTCATCTTCAAATTTCTGGCAAGAACCGATTTGCCAGGACGGGAGACCTCACACATGTTATCGCGATGGGCCCAGATTTCTCCCAAGCTGTCCCCTTTGCTCCCAAAAGCCACCCGAAGGCCAGAAATACAGGAAAGCAGAAACGCACTATCCCATTCCCTCTGAAATAAGATCTACTTAAAGCACTTGGTGAATCTCTTCTTTATTGTTTTCTGTACTGCCTTAATTGGTTGTAACAAAACAAGCTTTCATGAAAGGAAAAAATACGTTTTTAAAAAGTTCAGTCCCTGATTGGGTTATCTGGCTAAAATGGAACACAGAAAAACCACTCAGAAGTTTCTCAGTATATAAGTAGACAAAAGCTCCCCTTTCTTTCATTCTAAGAAAAATAAAAGGAGCAAGACTTAGTCCCCAACAGAAGATGGATGGAGACCCCTTACAGGCAGACATGGGTGTTAGGGTTAAGCTAATGTGTCAAATTGGCCAGGTAACAGTACCCAGTTGTTTGGTCAAGCCAGCACTGGCCTGATTGTCCTGCAAGGACATTGCATGGTCTCAAATCATCAGTGAGTTGACTGCATCTATGACTGATTGCATCTACAATCAACTGAAGAGATTGCCAGCAGAGATGAGTGACGTCTCATCCAATCCGGGGAAGGCCTTAAAAGGAGAAGTGATTTCAGCATTCAGAGAGAGAATGCCCACCTCTACTTCAGACAGTCAGCTTCTCCTGGGGAATTCATCGAGGAACCTCATCAGAGTTCCTGGATTGTAGCCTGCCCTACAATATTTAAACTCATGCATCCCCACAGTTGCATGAGACAATTTTATAAAATTTCATACTATTTACAGATGTCTCCTGTTGGTTCTGTTTCCCTAGAGAACCTTGACTAATGCGCGGGGACAGGCGTAATCAGACTTGACAGCCAGCCTGACCCGGTGGGCCCCGGGTTCGAGTCTCTGCCCCTTCTCACCAGGTGTGGTTGGGTCCTAAGATTCACTGCCTTGCCCTAACCTCCATCCCCAACCCAGGCACGATTCAGCCAGTGGATTTACTGAGCACCTGCTGCATGTCAGCCACTGTTATAGAAACTCAGGCTACTGTGGAGTTCAAATTAGACAAAAATCCCCACCCTTGTGGAGCTGACCTTCTAGTGAGGGAGAAAACATGCAAATACAGTGTGTTGCATCCTGATGAGAGCTTGGGAGAGAGCCTGAGCAGGGAAGAAGGGAGGAAGATATTGGGATGGAGGCTGAATTATTAACATGTTCTGGGGGAAGGGGTGAGGCTCATTGAGAAGATGATGCTGAAGCAAAGACCTGGAGAGATGAAGGAGGGAGCCTGTAGGATTCTGGGGAGAAGAGCACCAGGCCGAGGGAAAGTGTATGCAGAAACAAGCCCGGAATGTTCCAGAAACATCCAGGGTCCGGCCATTCTGTGTGGCTGCAGTGAAGTGGCTGAGTGGGAGAGTGGCAAGAGTGGGTGGGTGGGAGGTTCCTAGGGCAAATTAAGGTCTTGGCCGAGATCTGTGGGAGGACGCTGGGCAGAGGATGGGCAGTGCCTGATATAGGCTGAATGTGGAGACACAAGAAGATGTGTCCAAGATCGGGAATCTGTGAATGTGATTTTATTTGGAGAAAGGGTCTTTAGAGATGTAATTAATTTAAGGATCTTGACATGAGGTCATCTTGGTTTGTCCACGTAGGTCCCAAATACAATGTCCTTGCAGGAAAGATGAACAGAGAGAAGAGATGATCATGTGAAGAGAGAGGCAGAGATTGGAGTGAGGCTGTCACAACCCAAGGAAGGCCTGGAGCCTCCAATATTTGCAAGAGGCAAAGAAGTCTCCCCTAGAGCCTTTGGAGGGAGTGTGGCCCTGCTGACACCTTGACTTCAGATTTCTGGCCTCCAGAACAGTGAGAATAAATTCTGTGGTTGCAAGCCACCCAGTTTGTGGTGATTTATATAGAGAGACATAATGGGGATTTATTGGGGGGTAAAAGCTTACAGTTCCAAGGCCAAATCAAGGCACCTGCAGAGATGCTTTCTCACCAAAGTCAGCCAATGTTGATCCCGGTGTGTTGCCACGTGGTGAAGCAAGATGGCCGCCGATCTCTGGGAGGTTTCAGCCTTCCCCTCTGGACTTCTTCTCTCAGGCTCAGTTGCCCTGCTTTCTTTCCTATTTCAGCTGCAAGCTGGCATAGAGCTTGTCTCTTAGGGCTTCCTCTCTCTCCTGGCATAGGGCTTGTTTCATTCTGGGCCTTCTATATCAGTCTTGGCCATTCTGCTCTCTTCCCAAGTCCAGCTGTAAGCTAACAGGCAAGGTGGCTCGTCTCTCCCAGGGGCCTCCACTGTTTGAGCCTTCTCCTTTCTGTTACATGGAAGGATCAAAATTGACAGAGCTCTCTCTTCTTATGTCTGTCTGTCCCTATCCGTTTATATCAGACCCACCAAGGGGGCGGGGACTCAACCCAAGTCACACCTTACTGATGCAGTCGAATCAAAAGGCCCTAAAAGCAATCGTAACAGGTAATGTCATCAAAGTTCCCTCAACTGAATTTAAAGATTTATTTTATTTATTTATTCCCCCCCTCCCACTTTCTTTGTGCTCACTGTCTGCTCTCTGTGTCCATTCACTATATACTCTCTGTATCTGCTCGTCTTCTCTTTAGGAGGCATCAGGAACCGAACCTGGGACTTCCCATGTGGGAGGGAGGCACCCAATCACTTGAGCCACCTCAGCTCTCTGCTTTGGTGTATCTCTCGTCTTTCGTCTTTGTGTCTTCTTGTTGCATCATCTTGTTGCATCAGCTTACCACACCTGCCTGTTGTGCCAGCTCTGTCTTGTTCATTTTTTCGAGGAGACACCAGGAACTGAACCCAGGACTTCCCATGTGGTAGGCGGGAGCTCAATTGTTTGAGCCACATTGCTTCCCTCTCAACTGAATTTATTATTTTAAAAAAAAATCTCTCCCCTTCCCTGCCCTCCCACCGCCCCCCCCCCCAGTTGTCTGCTCTCTGTGTCCATTTGCTGTGTGTTCTCAACTGAATTTAATACAGTCAAAGGGTATCACATCCATAGGAATAGATTAGTTTACAAACATAATCTTTCTCTTTTCAGGATTCATAATATAATCTCAAACTACCCACAGTGCCCAAGTGCTGGTTTCTGTGGAGAAAAAGATGGACTTTTCTAGAAGCTCTGTGGCCCTGGTGCAACAAGGATTGGGATGATGGTGGGGTCTGGGGCAGTTTTCCTGGGTTGCAGGAGCTGGCATTAGGGTGTTGTATCACAGGTGGGGGATCGCAGCAGCTGGGGACCTGGCCCCTTGGAGTATCCAGGCACTGGTGCCCTGGGGGAGGTGGGCAGTGGGAGTGGCCAGCCTGTCTGTCTTCATCTGCCAGGAGCTCATCTGGTTCTGCGCAGGTGGGTGGGGCTAGTGGGCCTCCAGGGGCGGGGCTTCTGCTGGTGGGTGTGGCCTGGGGGCCTTCAGCCATGGGCCCCTCCCCACCAAACCAGGAGGCAGGGCTCCCCCACCCCACGCTGGTGGTGATTTGTTAAGGCAGCCCTTGGGAAACTAAAGCAACCCTCAAGGGGCCAGGGTTAAAGTGGGGAGACCACTTGGGGTGTCACTCCAAGAAACACAGCCACCCAGGGCGGTGACTCCCAGGTCCACCGGGCCCACATCGTATGCAGCATTTGCCATATTTACTCTCCACCTGGATTTTTTAAAAAGGCCTCCCCTCTTTAATTTAAGTAGACTTCTTTCAGAATGAAATCTCACATCACTAGCTTAAATATAAAACTCGATTCATTTTCTGTAAATAGAAAGTAACCGTGCAAATAAATTCAGTGGAAACAGAACTGTTATTATGTTCTGATGGCGCTCCCCATTGCCTGCCAAGACCCCTGAGTCTGTGGCCTCTTCTTTTTTGCTAAATAAATAATAAATAGCGCTACTGTCTGAGAGGTGGCCAAATGAATTAGCTTCAGAGAGAGCTTCACTCCCTGTGTGCCTTCAAGTTCCCACACCTTCCAAGGTCAGCATTGCTCCACTTTGCACGGCCCATACCTTGGCAACCTGTGCCTGCATGGCTCGTATGCCCAAGCCCTGGGTAGCTCAGCCAGAGTAACCCCTCAAGCACCAGCTTAGGTTGGTGTTGGTACTCTAAAGCCAACAGAGAGTTCAGGTCCCATTTTGATACTCCTAGCATGATAGTGTAGTTTAGAACTGCATGTACCATGGAAAACATGTCTTAGAGTTAATCCATTCTGTAGATATGAACCCATTGTAAGTAGGACCTTTTTGATGAGGCTACTTCAGTTAAGATGTATCCCAGCCCAATCAGGATGGGTCTTAATCCTATTACTGGAGCTCTTTATAAGCAGAATGAAATTCAGACACACGGAGAGAAAATCACAGGAAGAAAGAAACTGAATGTCAATGGAACCCGGAAAAGAAAGTGAGAGGCCAGGAGAGGCCACCATGCGCAATGCCATGGAACAGAGGAGCCGAGGACCAAGGATCCTTGGCAGCCAGCACCAGAATGCCAGTCTTCAGGAAGAAAGCATTGCCTTGATGATGCCTCGATTTGGACTTTCTCCTAGCCTCAAAACTGTGAGCTAATAAATTCCCACTGTGGAAACCATCCCATTGTATGATATTTGCTTGAGCAGTTCAGGAAACTAAAACAGTGAGGAATAGGATTTCCATCAAGGGATGGGGAGGGGGCAGAGACTTGCTGCCCTAAAGAGGTTAGAAGAAGGGAAACGGACTTGGCCCAGTGGTTAGGGCGTCCGTCTACCACATGGGAGGTCCGCGGTTCAAACCCCAGGCCTCTTTGACCCGTGTGGAGCTGGCCTATGCGCAGTGCTGATGCGCGCAAGGAGTGCCCTGCCATGCAGCAGTGTCCCCCGCATAGGGGAGCCCCACGTGCAAGGAGTGCGCCCGTAAGGAGAGTCGCCCAGCGCGAAAGAAAGTGCAGCCTGCCCAGGAGTGGTGCCGCCCACACTTCCCGTGCTGCTGATGACAACAGAAGTGGACAAAGAAACAAGACGCAGCAGAGACACAGAGAACAGACAACCGGGGGAGGGGGAAGAATTAAATAAAAATAAATAAATCTTTAAAAAAAAAGAGGTTAAAAGAAGACCATCTTGTAGAACAGAACAGATGTGGGGGGCGGGCACAGAGACCCCTTGTGAATGGGTGGCTTAAATGTGGTATGAATTTCTCCCTTGGGTGTTGAAAATAATCCGGTGATGAACTCCATTTAATTGTTATTTTTAAAAACTGAGTTATAAGGTGCACAGATATTTAGTACACAGATCAATGAACTTTATCTATGTCTAAAAATATTTGCACTTCACCCATCAAGATCTAAAACATTCCCAGCCCCCTTGTGCACCTTCGTAATCGATACCCAACAGGAAGTGGCCACCATTCTGACCTTCTGCACCGTCCATTCATTTCTGTTTATTTTTGGAATTCATGTCAATGGAATGGCTTTTTTGTGTCTTTTATATCTGGCTTTTTTCACATGCCAGGCCATAAGCAAGATTCACCCATGTTGTTACTTGTATCCATGGTTCCTTCTTTTATATTGCCCAGTAGGAGACCGTTGTACAAACAAGCCCACCTGTTAGTAAGGTCTCTGGGGTGCTGGGAACATTCTGTTTCTTAATATAGTACTAGACACACAGGTATGTTCACTTCATGAAATTTCATTAAGATGTACACGTAGGAGTTTCTCTCATCCATATGCATGTCAATGGAATGGCTTTTTCATGTATCTTTTATATCTGGCTTCCTTCACACGCTATATGGTTTGAAGCTATATGGATACCAGATAGGTATGTTTTTAAAGCCAATCCATTCCTGTGGGTGTGGACCTATTGTAGATAGAACGTTTTGATGAGGTTACTCAGTTAGGGCGTGGTCCAGGGTGGGTCTTAATCCTTTTACTGGAGTACTTTGTAAATGGGATGGATAGAAAGAAAGAAAGAGAAAGAAAGCCACGGAAGCAAGAAGCTGAAAGCAACAAAACCCATAAGAGAAGGGAGAGCCCAGCAGATGCCGCCATGTGCCTTGCCATGTGACCATGTGGTCCAGGATCCCATGGGCAGCTAGTCTTTGGGAAAAAAGCATTACCTTGAGGATGCCTTGATTTGAACATTTTTCTCATCCTTGGAACTATAAGCTTATAAGCAAATAAATTCCCACCGTTAAAAGCAACCCCATTTTATAGTATCTGCATTTTTAGCAGCCTAGCAAACCAGAACGCTGGGTAAGGCAACCACAGGCATCTTTGGAAAGCTCTGTGATGGCTTGTTTCCATAGTGGGGTGGGGGGGGGGTGCTGCAAGGGGAAACGTGTCCTAATCTCAATGGGAGATGCAGAAGCCAGACGGCAACATGCAAACAGCAGAAACAAGGTGGGCACGGTTAGAACAGCCACAGAGGGTCACAGAACGTTTTGACCATAGAGACCTAAGGTGGTGGCCATGTGATCACAGAATCCCAGAAATTAAATAAACAGGCACCCTTCTGATGTGCAGCTGGAGATGATAGATGATAGATAGATAGATAGATAGATAGATAGATAGATAGATAGATAGATAGATAGATAGATAGGAAAATTACAGATTTGATGGACAGAAGCCATGCAAATTGGCCGGGTGGGAATTCCCAGCCTTTTACCCAGTTCCCAGACCAGGAGCACCTGGTTGTTGTGGAGGCCAGATCTCCTTGATGAAGTACCCTGAAACACCAACTTATATTGTAAATCTTCCCTTGAGTATGTGCCAACAGGACTTGCTGCCATTTACCAGAGTGAGTGTGCACTTAGAACTTAGGATACAGCACAGATCCTGGGGCTTTGGAGGAAATCCCTCTTTTGCCTTCAACTATTGTCCATGTAAAAGGAAGTTCATGACTTCTTACTGGGCCCTGGTAAAGAATGAACGCCCGACTTTGGGATAGGAAACTTAGTAGGTATATTAGTCAGGGTTCTCTAGGGAAACAGAATCAACAAGAGAGATCTTCGACGGTATGCAGTTTTATCAGAATGTCTCATGTGACCGGGGGGATGCACAAGTCCAGGTTCCGCAGGCACACTGCAACCAGGGGCTCCAATGAAAGTCCAGTGAAGGTTCTTGACGAGTTCTGGGAGACAATGACTGTCCAAAGACAAGCTGGGAAATTCTCACTCAATGCTGGAATCACTTCCCCTTTTAAGGCATTCAACTGAGTGGATAAAGCATCACTCATTGCTGATGGTAATCTCCCTGACTGATGTAAGTGTAATCGGCGATCTATGACTTACCACTGCAGTAAACTCAATGATGACTAAAGGCCATAAATGCCCTTGTATTACAGTTAGCCCAATGCTTGCTTGACCAAACAACTGGGCACAGTTACCTGGACAAGTTGACACAATAGCCTAACCATCACAATAGGTAACCCCAATATCCATCAGAAATTAGGGGTCATCTGAGTAAAAGAATCACAAAATGGCATGTGCAAAACTCCTTCCATTTCAAGATGGAAAGAGTAAACCCAAGCAGGGCTAGAAGGCAGAAGGCCGGGATTCCCATTCCACCCACTCCCCCTGTTGGCTGCCTCTCCCCGACTCTGTGCTCCACGAAAGCTCCCTATGGCTAGGTAAGAGCCTGGATCGTGGATAGGGTTTCCTGGTAAGCCAGTCCCAGAATGCAATGAGGGGTCGCTCCACCACAGCAGAGGAACAAGGCTGTCTGGGCAGGGCTGTGGGGGGGTCCTCTCAGAAAGAAGCCCCTTGATCATCTCTGTCCAGGTTCTGACGCTGGCTCTCCCACCAGCGCCACAGGAATCCCACTTAAAACCATGGTCATTCAGCTCTGGTCCCCCCAGAGGCAGCCAGGAAAGGAGGCAGAGCTTGGCTCAGGCCTGGTGACCAAAGCAAGGGTCTGGCCGACGAGGGCGGGTGGCGGTGGGTGCCAGGTAAGCACAGGGTGATGATTGGGGCGGGTCTGGCCGACGCTTTCTGGCTCGAGGGACAGCAAAGGCACAGATCTTGAAGAGGCAACAAGTTACTGCGTGTGCTGTCCCCTCCCCTTGTCACCGAGAGAATGGGGCTCACGCTTTTGAGCACACCCTTCTCCCCAGCCTCCAACTCACCCTGGGTTCCCACTCCCCCGCACACACACACACAACTGCCCCAAACAGGCGACGCCTTGGATGCGCACTCAAACGGTATCCTGAACCAAGGTGGCCTGTGGGTAAGTTTGGGAAGCAATGGGGAGTTTGCAAATGCGCAGTACCCAACCCCACCTGTGGGGGGCAGTGTCTCTGCACCAGCCCAAGGTTCCCTGGAGGGACCCCAGGCCTGGGTGTGAGCCTCCTAGCTAGGCCCGTGACCCACCAGATGGCTCAGGGTGATGCACCAAGCTTCTTGGGCAGCTCTCCCCGTCCACCCAATGGGCGGATTGGCCCCGAAGGCCTCAGAGGTCCCTGTAGCCCTGCCACGGCCTGACTCACTCGTGCTCTGCCAGCCTATCACAGTTATTATTCTGTCTGTGGATGACACAACCGTCTCCAAAATCCTTTAGAGCTAGGAGGGGTGACAGAAAGGCTATTTGGCCAACACCCTCCTCACGGCTGGGGATCATCTCTTACACAGCTGTGTTTTTAAAAGAAAATAATTAAGGCTCTGGCGGGCTCTGAGGTCGTCCTGGGCCCCATCCACTTCCCCGGTCTCCATTGACCACCTACCCTGTGCCGTGTGGTTTCCAGAGTCTGTCCTCAGTTGTCCCCAGGATTGCCTGGGAGCCACGCTTCCTCAGCCCCATTGGGCAGACGAGGAAAACTGAGGCTTGGGGAGATGGAGGCTCCGGACTCCTGAGTGGTTCTGAGGAGTTGTCAGGCCCCTGAGTCCTGAGCAGTTATGCCCTTGGCCTCTCCCGCTCCCCCACGCCCACCCCAGCAGCGCAGGTCTCCTGCCTCCACGCTCTCCCTTCTGCGTGGTGCTCTCTCAGAGCTGCACACCGAGCTCCAGCGGCCTCCAGACCCTTCTTCTGGGGGGCGGGTGTCCTCAGTCATCTCAGATTCAACAGGCCCCCGCTCTGAGCCTGCTCCCTTCCTGTATCCCGAAGGCCATCGAAGGGCTCTTCTGTCGCCCCCAGCCCCGGCACAGGGGCCATGTAGGTTTCTCTCCAGTCACTCCCCAGCCCTGTTGTGCCCACCACCAAGGCTCCCCCCCGCCCCTTGCCTCTCCTCCCAGCCCCAGCCTGCTTGCCCTAAAGCCCCAGCTGCCTGTCTGCCAAGCCTCCTCACTGCCCCAGAGAGATCTTTCTGAAATGCAGACCTGGCCAGGTCACCTCCGCTAAAGGACTTCCCTAGAACCTCCCTCCGTGGAGCAGATGGCGAGGCCCTGCCCCCCATTCTCCACCTATGGACGGGCTGGGTCCCCACAAGCCTCTCTTGTGCCCGCCCTGCCTGTCCAGATGTCTTTCTCCCCCATTGGCAGACTCCCAACCATTTGTGGTGGACAAAAGGTATTTATGACCCACTAGCCTTGCTCTTGGACTGTGGGAACAGAACTTCAGAGTGTACTTGAGGATAGAGAGCCCCGTGGTGGGCTGTAACCCAGACGGAGGATGAGACTGACAGCGATCAGTTCAGGGATCCCACGCGATCCCCCATGGACAATCTGAAGATGTCCCAGCACTTGTGCTGGGAACTTTGAGGAAGGATACTCCCTGCCCACTGAGGTTGCTAAATTAGTAGGACATAAGCCTGGAGCAACCAGGGGCCACCAGGTAATGGGAACTAACACGAGGCCAGCATAGAGAAAGGCAGAGCTGAAAGACTGGAAGAGATGGGTGCATTACCCAAGCCCTTGGATTCAGCTATATACCTGCACCTACCCCCTGAATCTTTCAGTGAGTGAAGCCAATAAAACCCCTTTCCATCTACACCAGTTGGAGTGTGGTCTTTCCCCAGCAGCACACCATCAAGATGAGCTCCACTGACCCTTGACTTCAGGCGGAGTCAGACACGCCCTCCTCTTGCTCCCTCTTATCTATTGTGCTGTGCGGCGCAATGAGGATTTCCACCCGCCTCCCACTTGACCACGGGCTGTCAAGGCAAAGGTGGAGCCCAGGTGGGGGCACACGGTCAGCCCTGGGGGTGCTTGGGAATGAAGATATTCTCTCCCTGGGTGGGTGAGGACGCCACAAAAGGAGGTTCCGGAGCAGACCCCCATCCCTGCCTTCTGTGTTGCTGCACCATCTCCCACACCCACCAACACAAGTGCCATTCCGTCAGGGGAAGAGGCAAGGCCATCCCTCTCCTGCTCAAGAAGAGAGACGCAAGAAGAACTGTTGTGCTTCCCCTGCAGCCTTTCCCAGTGTGGCCCCCCCAGACCCTCAGACGCTCCGCGAAGGTGGCGGACGGCTTGGGTGCTGGACAGCTCGGCAACGTGCCCCTTTCCCTTCTCCAGACCCTCCCCTTCACCTCTTTTTCCAGGTGGCATCCCTGGACTCCCAGGAGAGGCCGTGCCTGGGGGACCTGCCCTCACTCTTCACCTCTCACAGGGGTGGCTCCTTTTATCCGTGCCCCCCGCCACCAGGAGGGGGCGCCCCGCGCCCACCCGGGAGAGGCCGAGTGGGGAGACAGCGGGAACACCCCGCTGGAGCCCCGGGATCCACTTTTGGGACCAGGACATTTCTTTTCTGTCTGCGGAAGCCAGTTTGGGTGCGTTTCTGCGCCGTGAACGGAGAAGTGACACACGGCCGGCACTGCCCGGGGCTCCAGGCGGGCCTCGGGGTGGGGGTGAGGGTGGGGCAGGGAGCAGGCGGCCCAGAGAGCTCGGTGCTTCCACCCCCTCGGGCACGGGATTTCCCTTAGGCAATGAGAGATCACCGTGCCGCGCACACACACGCCCGGGTTACATTCAGCCCGCCAGGTGCAGAAGGCACCCGAGGTCAGAGCCCGCACCCCGGGAAGGCGCGGGGCTTGGCGCTGGCGGGAGACGCTGAGGCTGGGTGAGCCTGTCCGCTCAGGGAAAGGATGCTGGGGTCGCCTTGCAGCACCTCCGCTCTGACTGCATCCCTGCGAAAATCGCCTTGAGCACAAACACAAAGAAACATCGACGTGAGCCTCGGGGTGGGGTAGGAGCCTGAAGGTCAGCCTTTTTTCCCCCCCACCCAGTTATTATTGCTCACCAATGTGTGCAGGTTCAGAGCGTTTCATCTCACAGCCTGAGGTCGGTCTGCTGGTGAGACGGGGCGATGTGCATCTCTAGAGGACCCTGAGACTGGTTCTCCCTGCGTGGCTTCTCCAGGGAGCAGCCGGCCAGCGAGTGGGGCAGGTGCCCAGAGGCCAGCCCACCCTCTCAGCAGGAGGGAGTGGAGGGCAGGTGGGGAGCACACCCAGACCCCTGAGGGAAGCTGGTTGGTGGGAGGGAGAGCTGGCCCCATCCCACCTCCCATGGCCACTGTCCCTCCAACGAGCCTTTGAGTGGCTGGGACTCCGGGACCTGCCTCCACGCCCCGCTGCCTCCCCACAGCACCCCCTAGTGCCTGATTCATTCCTGCCCCATCCCTCGGACCCCCCACCACTTTGCAGGCAGGTCAGAAAGGTGGGCTGCCTCCTCCCGGCCCCGGGTGGGCCTCTCTCCTGTCCAAGAATCTCACGCCCTTTGGAGAAGGCGCCTTCCCCCTTCTAGTCTTGGAGGTTGAATTTCTTGAATCTTGCATTGCTATGCCCACGAAAATAGGAGATCAGTTTTCCAAACAAATCAGCCTTTAATACTTAAGAGTTTTTAAAGGTTCACTGAGGCCCCTGCCCTGCCACTAGAGAACAAGGACTGTTCCCCGCTCTGTGAGCAGCGGAGAAGTAGGTGAACAGGTTTTCAAAAGAGTAACTCATCGGCTGGTGTCGGAGGCTCTCGATGGGCGCTCGCCCGTGGTCACTCACTGCCAACCCCGCTCTCCGTTTTCCTTGAGTTCACAGTGTTGCCAGATTTTCTCTAGGTTCTTGGTTAAGCTACAAAAAAATGAGTTTTAAATGCAAGACAGTTTAGTTAGGTCAGTAATTTATTAAGGAATGGAGATAAGAGAAATGGGAGAAAATAACAGATTATGGGTTCCAGGTAGAGAGGAAGGGGCTGAAGAGAGATTAAAAGGGCTGATTTACAGACTACAGTTTCCCATTACAGATTACAAATCCCAAGGTTTACTTACATGCTGATCCAGGCAGGGGGGAAAAGGCAAAACAGGGCTAGAACAGGACAGGGAGAAAAGGGGCATTTTAACTTCCAGGCTTGCTTTTTGAACCATTCTTATTCTGCCCCTTTGCTAATGAAAGGGAGGAGTCCCACAGTTTACTGTTTCGATTGATTACCTACCCTTGATACACTGGGAAGGAGATGATAAGGCCCCATGAGAATAACCCGGGGCTCTCCTGGATTCTGGAGGAAACCCTGTTCCCGGATGGGGGTTTTCTCAAGGTTCCCCCAGCAGCCTTCTTGTGGGGTATCCATGCCCCGTGTTTAAGGGCGGTGGTTTTTCTGCCAGGTTGCAGATTCTTCTCTTTATCCCCTGACTAGCCTGCTTTAACTGGGAGTGGAACTCTGCTTGGCTCAGCTAATCTTCCTTTCTTTGGGCCGAGTTTTTGACATGACACCACTTCGAGGAGGACCCGCTCTGCGAAAGGGTCTTCCCACGGCCGGGTCACCAAAGGCAGCAGGTGGGATTTTAGCAAAATAGCATAATTCACTCAGACTCAATTTTCCAAATAAGTGTAGCATAAGATAAAAATGTGGGAGAGCCCAGGCTTCAATCTATTCTAAAAACTATTTATCCAGTGTCTTCCATATCCAAGGCACTGGTTTCATTGCCATAGAGCAAAAAAAGGAGAGAGATGAGAATCTTTGTGCCACTGCAGTATGGTTTAACACTTTGTGGGGCAGAGAGAACTCGGGGGAATTTACTGTTGTGATAAAAAGAAGACGGGCTTCCGGTTCAAATCCTAGCTCCGCTTACGGATGGCCATTGAGTTTTAGGCAGAGTGTATCCCTCTCAAAGTTTCTGTTTCTTCATGTGAAAAACAGGGCAATGATGCCAAACACAATGAAGCCCAGACATCACAAGAAAAGAAAACCCCAGATCATTATATCTTAGGAATACAGATGCAAAAATCTTCAGTGCAGAACTAGCAAACCAAATCCAGCAATGTATAGAAAGGATTACACATCCTGACCAAGGGAGACTGATTCCAAGAATGTGAGGTTAGTTTAAGTCTGAAAACCAATCAATATAATATATACTCTGACAAAAGAAAGGATAAAAATCACATGGTTACTTCAATGGCTACAGAAAAATCATTTGACAAAATCCAACACCCCCTCATGATGCAAATACCAGCAAAGTAGGAGTAAAAGGGAAAATCCTCATCCTGGTAAAGCTGAAAAGCCCACAGCTAATATCTTCCTTAATGGCGAGAGACTGAATAATTGCCCCTAAAATCAGGAACACAGCAAGGAACCCTCTCTTGCCACTTTCACTCAACATTGTACTCAAGGTTCTATCCAGGGAAATTAGGCAAGGAAATGAAATAGAAGTCGTCCATATTGGAAAGGAAGAAGGAAAACATTCTCTCTTTGCAGACGACATGATCTTGTATTAGAAAATCCTAAGAAAGCCACTTAAAAATCTGTTAGAACTAACAAGCGAGTTCAGCTAGGTTGCAGGGTACAAACCTACATACAAAAATCTATTGTATTTCTATACACTAGCAGTGAACAGTGAAGCAATGAAATCAAGAGAAAGTTTCATTTGCAAAGTATCGAAAAGAAGAAAATACGTAGGAATAGATTCAACAAGAGAAGCATATACTCAGAAAACTACAAAACATTGTTGAACAAAATTAAGATCTAAATAAATGGAAAGACAAACCTCATCTTCATTGATTAGAAGACTTAATATTGTTAAAATGCCATTATTCCACAAATTTATCTATGATTCAGCACCATCCTTATCAAAATCCCTGGAGGTTTCTTTGCAGAAATTCATGAGCTGATTCTAAAATTCATATGGAAATTCAAGGGAACCAGAAGAGCACCAACAAAGTTGGGAAGATTTACACTTTCCAATTTTAAAACTTACTACAAAGTTACCATAATCAAGACAGTGTGGTTCTGGCATAAGGATAGACATATAGATCAAAGGAAGAGAACTGAGAGTCTGAAAATAAGCCCATGTCTCTGTGGTGAACTGATTTTTGACAAGGCTGCCAAGTCCACTTGATGAGGGAAAGAACAATCTCTTCAACAAATGGTGCCGGGAAACCTGGCTATCCAGCAAAAGAATGGAAGTGGACCCCTACCTCACGCCATATACAAAAATTAACTCAAAATGGATCAATGAACATTAGCGCAAAATGTATCAATGACCTAAATATAAGAGCTAAAACTATAAAAATCTTAGAAGAAAACATAGCGCTAAATCCTTGTCACCTTGGGTTTAACAAAGCCTTCTTTAGATTTGATACCAGAAGCATAAACAACATAGGATAAAATAAATTGGAGTCTATCAAGACGGAAAATTTTGTGCTTTAAAGTATCCATCAAGAAAGTGAAAAGAGCCCACTGAATGGGAGAGAATATTTGAAAAGCATATATCTACTAAGGAACTCATATCAATAATATATAATAAATACTTTCCTATAAAAAGTGGGCAAAGAATCTGAATGGACATTTCACCAAAGAAGATGTGCAAATAGCCAATAAGCACATGACAAGATGTGCCCCGCATCATCAGCCATCAGAGAAGTGCAAATGAAAACCACAATGAGATACCACTTGTCAGGCACTAAGATGGCTCTAATCAAAAGAATGGTGGGAAGCAGATTTGGCTCAACTGATAGAGTGTCTGCCTATGGGACAGTCTCTCATGGGAGGTCCAGGGTTCAAACCCAGGGCCTCCTGACCTGTGTGGTGAGCTGGCCCTTATGTACAGTGCTGATGCGCGCAGGGAGTGCCGTGCCACGTAGGGGTGTCCTCCACACAGGGGAGCCCACACACAAGGAGCGCACCTTGTAAGGAGAGCTGCCCCACGTGAAAAAAGTGCAGCCTGCCCAGGAGTGGCACCGCACACAGACAAAAATGCAAGTGGACACAGAAGAACACATGGCGAATGGACACAGAGAGCAGACAACGGGGGGAGGGGATGATGGGAGAGAAATAAATAATAAGTCTTTTAAAAAAGAGGAACAGTAACAAATGTTGGCAAGTACGTGGAGAAATTGGAACCCTCATACACTGCTGATGGGAATGTGAAATGGTGCAGCTACTTTAGAAAACGGTCTATCAATTACTCAAAAAGTTAAATGAAGAGTTACCATATGGCCCGGCAATTCCACTCCAAGGTGTATACCCCAAAGAAAGGAAAACATATGCCTGCACAAACATATGAATGCTTAGAGCAGCATTATTCCTAATAGTCAAAATTGGTAACAGTCCAAATATACATCAATGAATGAATGAATAAGTGAAATGTGGTATATCCATGTAGGATATTATTTGGCAATAAAAAGGAACAAACACCTGGTACATGCTAAGATGTGGTGTCAACCTCTAAACGAATGAACCTTGAAAACATTATGCTATGTGAAAGAAACTGGTCAGTAAAATCCACATATCATATGATTCCATTGATATGAGATGTCCAGACAGAACAGTCAAACGTGCTGAGACAGAAAGTAGATTCGCGGTTGTCTAGGGCTGGGGCTAATGGAGGAGGGGCGGGGTTGGGGTGATAGCTAAAGGGTACATAGTTTCTTATAGGGATGATGAAAAAGTTCCAGAATTAGTGGTGATATATGCACAACTCCGCGAAACTACTAAAAACCATTGAATTGTACTCTTCAAATGGGTGAATTGTATGCCACGTGAATTATATCTCAATAAAGCTATTAGAAGTAAAATGAAAAACACAGTGAGAATCCTACAATAACATAACATCAAAAGCCCTCTTTTCCTCTTCACACTATAGTTTGTATATCCAGGCATCTGATCGTAAAGGGCTGCCTGGCATTTCATTGTTAAGTTCTAGTCTTTATTTAACCGGTTCTCTGTTGATGGACAATAGTTATTCCATTGTTGGCTAAGTATAAACAGCACTAGGGGATCATCATCTTGAATACTTGTGTGTGTGTGTGGTACTGGGGACGAGGGATTGAGCCTGGGACCCCCATGTAGAAAGAGGTGCTCAACCACTGAGCCACATTGGTTCTCCTTGATACTTCTTTTTTTTTTCATTATCTCGTTAGAAAAAGGCTGAGTCAAAAAACACACACTTTAAGACC